>NW_024070194.1:52581406-53307064 GCF_014754425.2 Oryx dammah
AAAAAAAAAAAAAAGAAAGCAAAAAAAAAAAAAAAATGATTGTAAAAATCGTGAAGATATATCTGGCCCTTCTCTGATGTTGTGGGCCGTGTTGGTCACTTCCAAGGCGTTTCCCTCTGTTTAACTTCTGTTTGCTGGTCTCTTCAGGGTCTGAATTCCGTCCTGACACATGGGGGCGGTGGAGGACACTTTTTTTTTTTTTTTTTAGGCTCACTAGTTCAGTCGCGCTGTGGGGAGGGGGGAATGCTGCAAACAAATAGCACTGTCGTGGGCACACAGCGTCTCAACCCCGCTGGACCTGTCTCCCCCCACGACGCACAAACCGCTCCGGCTCCACGGAGCTCAGCCAGGAACCATCCAAGGCCGGCCCCAGGCTTCGCGCACCTCCCCGGTCCAAGCCGCTCGGTTTTGGCGCCCAGGTAACCCTCAGAGGCACAAACTTGTTTGGGACTGCACTCTGCGCCCCTCCTGGGTCCGAGCAGCTCGGGAGCTTGGCGAGCGCGGTCGCCGGGACTTGTCCCCTTCTCTGTCTCTACTGCTCAGTTTTCTGGGTGTACTGCTGGCGCTCCTTGTGAGGCGGATGGTGACTGTCCTGCATCCCCTGAAGTCTCAGCTAAGAAGCCTGCCTGCCGCCTTTTAGGTGGTCTCTCCGGGGCTGCGATTGCCCCTTTCCAGCCCTTACAGCTCTGGCTGCCTGTCCCCGGCGGGGGATGGTCTGCAGCCGGCTATTTCCGTTCAGTCCTTTGTTCTGTGTGCGGTCCTGGCGGGGTCTTATGTTCCAGCTTTTCGCGTGGTAGCTATCCCCCAGCCTGGTTTGCTCGCCCGAGTTCGTTCGCTCTGGTTACGCGTGGGGCGTTTCTGCCCGCTTCTTACCGAGCGCGGCAGCCCGCGGCTCCCGCGCTTCCCTGCCCTGCCCCCACTTGCTAGCCGCGGTTGCAGGCGTCTGCGCGGCTTTTCCGCTGGGGGAGTTACTGTTGGGCTTGTAATCTGTTGGTTTTAATTATTTATTCGTTTTTCCTTCCTGTTATGTTGCCCTCTGTGTTTCCAAGGCTCGCCTTAGACTCGGCAGGTAGAGTGTTTCCTTGTGTTTGGAAACCTCTCTTCTTAGAATTCCCTTCCCGGGACGGGCTTCCCTTCCCGGGACGGAGCTCCCTCCCACCTCCTTTGTCTCTTTTCTCGTCTTTTATATTTTTTCCTACCTGTTTTTGAAGACAATGATCTGCTTTTCTGGTTGCCTGATGTCCTCTGCCTGCATTCAGAGGTTGTTTTGTGGAGTTTGCTCCGCGTTGAAATGATCTTTTGAGGAATTTGTGAGGGAGAAAGTGGTCTTCCCTTCCTATTCCTCCGCCATCTTAGGACCGCCCCAGAAATTATTTTATTGACATGCCTCCTACCATGAACATTCAGTGCATTTGGCTCAGAGTAACAGTCATGATTATTTAGAATGAGTGCTAAATGCTATTTGTGTTTCACCAAATTGCTTTATAGTCATTAATTAAACAATTACTCAAATTGAAAATGTGTCTCTTAGGAGAACGTTTTTTTTTTAAAAAAGAAAAAGCGTAAAGAACATAATCCTCATTAAGAACTATTAGTCTGAGTGTGACAAGCTTCATTTTGTCTTATAGAAAACAGGGATGTGATGTGGTATTTAGTCCAAATAAATGGGTTATGACACATTCCACCCTTTAAAATGTTCCAAAGCTGATGGGATAAAAGGAGGAGATTTGCAGATGGTACAGTGAGCAAAGGCATCTAATGAACCCAGCGTTGCTACATAGCAACAGCATTAGCATTTCATTTGTTGGAATGAATTATTTGAGTTTTTCACTCTTTCAAAGGGTTTATGCAGTGATCTTTATGCAGCGGTGTAACTAATGATTAAAAAATGAACAAAGGCTTGAAAAATGGGACTTATTAATAAAAGTTACAAGACCTGAAATGATTAAATCTGCGAGAAGGCTGATGGAGTTCTTTGGTTAGGATGTTTTGGTGCCTGAATGAGGACTGTCCGTAAGAGAATAACTAACCCTCCTTTCTCTCCATGGACTATATTAATAGATCTCAAAAGCTGTGAACCTGAACTACAATAGGAGTTACCAGGGTGAGATATAAGAAAGAACATCCTACTTACTTTGGCAGGAAAGACTAAAATAATTTAGCAAAGAAGATGTACAGTCTTATTCCCCTAAGAATTTTTCCTGTCCCTCCCTCCAAATTAGAACCAATTCTCTCTGGCCTGAGTGAGACAGGCATCATCTTGTTTGAAGATAGGGAACCCCTGATGCTTTGATGTCTCTGTTTTCAGCAGGATTGGTTGTTGTAGTCAGTGTACTATGCTCAATGCTATATAAGCCTACCACCATTCTGACTGTATGGCTTTATTCTTGTTATAAGAAAGATCTCAAATTAGAGGTTGAACATGTAAAAATAACGATTGCCTTAGCCCCGAGGAATTCTTAAAGCATATCCATTTTCCTCACCGTGTATAACTATGAGTTCATTATTAGCAAGAGCAATTTTATTCATATTTCCTCACTGGCTTCCTCCTCCTCTGCCCCCCTCTTTTTCTCTCTCTCCCTTAATCTAACCCATGCAGAGTGGTTACTTGAGGGAATGGTTTTATGAATAAAGACTGTATCCTTTACTCAAGAGCCTTGGTGTGCGATTATAGATTAAAGCTTTCATTTTGAAAGTCAGAGCAATATTCAGTTATAAAAATAGCAGTAGCAGCATTATTTTAATTATCGTACGTAGAAGAAGCAGAAGAAAGATTTCAGACAAATACGGCATGGTAGCTTGTAGATTTCAAGGGCTGCACTCTGACTAATTGCACCAGTGTTCATGCTGGGGCCAAACAGCCACCTCTTGGGTAAAGTACAGGTGTTATTCCTGTATCAGACATTGGTTGCACTGATTCTGTGTTTCTTGTGGTTCCTCTGTTCTGTTTTCTTTTTGCTTCAGATCCCATAGCTAATTCACTTCCCACTACACATAGGCACTATAGCCTTCTAGTCCTCACTACAAGAATTTACTATGTGCTCCTGAACTGCTGTTTCCAGGTGATGTCAAGTATATACCTCCTATGCAACATTTGGACATGCCTACACTAAAAAATTACATGTTTCTCTGAAATTAAATTTAACTGTGTTTCTGTTCTGTATGTCATGTGCTAAATCTGGCAGTCCTACAACTAGATGGCATTTTCATTACCTTAATGATGTAAATATGATTATTTCAAATGGGTGGTTGTCTACTGCAACCCCATGGTAGTGAATACTAAAAATTCTTCAAGCGTAGCAATTTGGTGCAGACTCAGAGTTTGACGTGGGAGTTGATTTAAGATGAACAGAATACCTTAGAGTGGAAAAGCCAAGTGAGCTAAGTTTTGTTGGTCTGGTCCATGGATTTTTCTTAGCAGAATAGAAATTTTGTGGTTGTTTTTACCCATGAAACTTAAAAGAAACGAAGATGTCAGAAGGCAGACGGCTCCTGGTGGACCAGAGTCGAAAGGGTACCATGTTGATCATTGAATGCATTTGCAATAATGCAAGTGAGGTATATAGCCAGTGCTGATAAATGTTCTGTATGTAATCAAGAATAATGTGGGTTCTGTTGTTTTCGTGTAGAGCATCTCTCAATGTCAATTAGGTCAAGTTAGTTGACATTATCCAACTCTACTGTATTCTTGCTCAATTTGTACTTGTTCCAATAGTTTTTGTGTGAGAGAAATTAAAATATCTGATTACACTGTGGATCTCTGTATATATTCCTGCAGTTTTATTATCAGTTTGTTGTTGCTTCATGGATTTTGAAGCTCTGTAATTAGGGGTTTAAATCAAGATTACTGTGTCTTCCTGATTAACAGATATCTTTTTCTTTACTCTTTATGAAATGACTGTCTTTGTCCTGCAAAATAATCTTTGTTCTGGAGTGTACTTCATCTGATAATACTGAAGCCACTCCAGCTTTCTTTTTATTAAATTTCAGACTATATCTTTTCCCATTTGTTTTCTTTTCATCAATTTGTGTCTTTATATTTAAAGTATGTTTCTTATAGGCAGACCATTGTTGTATCTTGTTCAATATGACTATCCCTGCCTTTTAATCCAGTGTTTAGATCATTTATACTTAATGTGATTACTGATACAATTATGTTTGAGCTTTTTATCTTGCTACAGGTTTTCTCTATGATCCAAAAATAGAGCATTCCTGTGAAAACTTTTGTAAACCAAAATGATATGAAGCAAGGAAGCAACTACTTTTCTTTGTAAAATTGAAAATCCTTTTGGGATTTCTTTTGGTTAGCAAAAAGAGATAGTAATATAGGTCTTCAAATAAGTGAAGTGGCATAAAATAAAATTGCAAAAAGCAGGGGATATTGTATTTGCTGACTGTGTCATTTTTCTTGGTTCCCGTTTTACTCTCATTTGCCTTTTTTGGATGTGTGCATTTTTCATGATTCCATTTTTTTCTCCTCTATTGGCTTATTAACTAGAATTCTTTGTTTTTCAGTTTTGGTGGTTGCTTTAAGTATTATCCAGTTTAATATGTCTCCTTGGTATTGCCCAGACCACTAACCATGCTACCAGTTCAGTGCCTTTATTCTCTCTGGTTCTTCTGCTGGAAATATTCTCCTTATACAGGAAACTCCAAGGCTCACCCCCTCCATTTCACTTGCCTCTGCTCAAACACCACTTCATCAGAGAATCCCTTCCTGACCTCCTAATCTAAGGTAGCTCCCTAATCCTAGTCTGACACTTTACCTTTTAATCTTGCTCAGCTTTTCTTCATAGCCCATATCATCTCATGATGCATATTTGTTTATTGTCTCTTTTTCCTCACTGTGCTTGTTTCACTAAAGCATGTGACTTTGTTTAGCTCACTGTTGAATTTCTAGTATGTAGAAAAGTACCTGATATATCAAGCCATTAGTACTTGTTTTGTTTTTTGTGTTTTTTTTTGGTTGTTGTTGTTGTTTGTTTCGCTTTTTGTTTTGGGTCTTCATTGCAGTGCTCAGACTTTTTCTAGTTGTGGAGTGCAGTAGCTTTTCTAGTTGAGGCGTACCGGTTCAGTAGTTGTAGTGTATGGGCTCAGTAGTTGTGGCACGTGGTCTCAGTAGTTGCAGTGTGTGGGTTTTTCTAGTTGTGGTGTGTGGGTTGCAGTGTGTGGGTTTTTCTAGTTGTGGTGCGTGAGTTCTCTGGTTGTGGTGTGCACATCCCACAATCAACCAGAGAACTAGTTGCCCTGTGGCATCTTAGTTCCCTGACCAAGGATTGAACCCTTGTCCTCTATATTGGAAAGAAAGAAAGAAAGTGAAGTCACTCAATCATGTCCAACTCTGTGCGACCCCATGGACTGTAGCCTACCAGGCTCCTCCATCCATGGAATTTTCCAGGCAAGAGTACTGGAGTGGGTTGCCATTTCCTTCTTCCCTATATTGGAAGTCAGATTTTTAACCACTGGACCGCCAGGGAAGTCCCTCCTTACTACTTGTTGAGTGAAAAAATGAATGAAAGCCTTGGAACAGAGAGAGAGAGAGAGAATAATATCCAGTTTAGTGTCTAGTTTCATGTGCTGCAGCATCTGACCACCAGAATGCATTTGGCTGAACCAGCTGGAGAGATGAGTGCTGCTTCATGCAAGTCACCACTCTGGCCATGGCCCTGCCAAAACTGTACACTTGATAGAAAGGGATAGCCTTTATCATCAGAGGAACGCGTAATGGTGAGGCAAACACAAGGAAAAGGCTTACAGGGCATTTTTGTGTTCATTTCTTTGCATTGTATGATTCCCAACACACCCTGCCTTTCCTTTCTCGTACTTGCACTCTAGCTGACTTTTTGTCACAGGGTTCACAACACCAGAAAGCTCAGAACTTTGGTATTTAGAGGTCAGGATTTTTTAAAATCTATTTATTTATTTCTGGCTGTGCTGGTCTTGGTTGCTGCATAGGCTTTCCCAAGTTGCGATGTGTAGGGCTACTCTTTTGTTGCGGTGCACCAGCCTCTTCTTTTGATGGCCTCTCATTGTGGAGCACAGGCTCTAGGCATGTGAGCTTTAGTAGCTGTAGCATGTGGGCTCAGTAGTTGCAGCTCTGGGCTCCACAGCACAGGCTCAATAGCTGTGGTCCATATGCCTGTGACATGTGGGATCTTCTTGGACCAGAGATTGAACCCATGTCTCCTACACTGGCAGGTGGATTCTTTACCAATGAGCCACCAGGGAAGCTAGGAAAAAAATTTTTTTAATATTAATTTATTTATTTTAATTGGAGGTTAATTACTTTACAATATTGTATTGGTTTTGCCATACATCAACATGAATCTGCCACAGTATACACGTGTTCCCCATCCTGAACCCCCCTCCCTCCTCCCTCCGTGTACCATCCTTCTGGGTCGTCTCAGTGCACCAGCCCCAAGCATCCAGTATCATGCATTGAACCTGGACTGGCGATTCGTTTCATATATGCTATTATACATGTTTCAATGCCATTCTCCCAAATTATCCCACCCTCTCCCTCATCAGCTGATGAATGGATAAGAAAGCTGTGGTACATATACACAATGGAATATTACCCAGCCGTTAAAAAGAATATATTTGAATCAGTTCTAATGAGGTGGATGAAACTGGAGCCTATTATACAGAGTGAAGTAAGCCAGAAAGAAAAACACCAATACAGTATAATAACGCATATATATGGAATTTAGAAAGATGGTAATGATAACCCTGTATGCGGGACAGCAAAAGAGACACAGATGTATAGAACAGTCTTTTGGAAAAAAAAATTTTTTTTTTCAGGAAAACAAATGATATGTTTAAGGAGATAAAGAGGGAGAGAGTGAATGATAAAATGCAGCATTTGAGAATTCTTTGTGAGGAGCCTTAGGAATTTTTAAAAAGTTAATTTATTTGACTGTTGGGCTTCCCAGGTGGCTCAGTGGTAAAAGATTCGCCTGCCAATGTAGGAGATACGGATTCAATCCCTGGGTTGAGAAGATTCCCTGAAAGGAAATGGCAACCCACTCCCGTATTCTTGCCTGGAAAATTCCATGGACAGAAGAGCTTGGTGGGCTACAGTCCATGGGGTTGCAAAGAATCAGACACGAGTGAGCACAGAACACACATTTGACTGTGCTGGGTCTTAGGTACAGCATGCAGGATGTAATCGCTTAGTTTTAGCCTGTGGTATTTAGTCAAGCCTGGGCCCCCTGCATTGGGAGCATGCAGTCTTAGGCACCAGACCACCAGGGAAGTCCTAAGAATTCTTTGCACTGTTTTCTTTTAAAACAACTTTTCTATAAGTCAGTAATCACTTCCAAATATGACATAAAGAGAATAAATTCAGGCATCTTCACTTCCACCCCTTCCTCTTATTCCTATAGTAACAAGGTCTTCAAGCCCTGTTGTTTCTCTTATCATCTGACTCTGTACCCACTGCCTCACTTCATTCCCCTCTGGCCATACCCCACTTCCTGTTCCCGCTGCTCTCATGTCCTCTTACCTAGACTCTGGTAGCAAGTTCTGGAACTGGCCTCCTGAGGCAAGTCATTCCTGGCTGCCATCGACCCCACATATGGCTTCTTGAATGCTTGGCCTGATAAACAGACCTAATCACATCACTGTTCTTCTGGAAAGCCTGAGATGTCCCCTTGTTGCCCACAGAACAGAGTGCCAGCCCCTGGCTTTTAGATGGCCCTACACAATGAGCCCCACATGTTCTTCTCAGACTTATTTCCCCCCCCCCCCCGGGCCCCTCTGTGTCCATCCCATTTCATTCTCTGCCATTCCAAGAACACACTCACACTTTCTGTACTCTTTGTTCTCTCTTTCGCTTCGTTTTCCATCAAGGGACTTCTTCAACTGTTCTCTCCTCTGGAAGTCTTCTCCCCAAGGGTTCCCGGTCACTGAGAATTTTCTCTTGAGAAGTGCACCTCTATCGCACTGTGGTCTACACCTTTATTATGGTGTTTACATTCTTGGCTTTACCTCTGGTCTGTGAAGACTTTGACAGAAACAAACGTATCTTATTCATCTCTATCTCCCCAAATATGTTTGCTGAATTGAAATGACTTAATTTTTTTTTGACCAAGGGAATTAGTATGCCATTTTAATTTTTATTTTAAAATTTACTTTATTATTATAATTTTTAAAATTTTTGGCTGTACCATGTGGCATGCAGAATCCTTATTTCCCAACCAAGGATTGAATCTATGCTCTCTGCATTGAAACCATGGCATCTTAACCACTGGACTACCAGAGGAAGTTCCTATTTTTAAATTTTTTTTAAAAATTGGGAGTAATGGTGCACAGCTTATGGGATCTCAGTTCCTCAGTCTGGAAGGGCAGAGTCCCAGCCACTGGACCACCATGGAATTCCCTGATTTAATTTCAAGTTTCATGATCACCACCCAAATGGCTATTTCCACAGAGCCCTTGTCCATAAAACAGTTTCATTTGAATCATACTTATTTTTACCATAACTTTCAAAAAAACCAATCAGCTAAATTCTTCTGTAGAGTACTCTGATGTGTGAAGGCACATACCAAATGTCTTGACTGCTCCAAAAAAACCATGTGACTGTATAATTTGGTGAGCAGTTATGTTCTGAACAGTTCAGAAAGATTTTACCATAGTTGATATCATGCTTTGCCTTGTATTCTTAAATACAGGTGCTTATGCAGGTTTCTGTCTTAAAAAATGCTTACTATAAAGTATTATGACAAGCACCCTTTCAATAGGAATACATGCACTCCTGCATAGGTGGGGACCAGCTAGTTTCAATGTCAAAAAAAACCCAAAAAACACAAAACCTTTTATGAAATTCCTGTTTATTCACTATCTTATTTTAGCATAATTTTATTTATTTTTGCCACAGATGACTATCACTGGAATCAGGTATTGAATTATGTCTTTTTTTGAAAGAGAAAATGGGTGAAAAATAAATGTGTACAGAGATTTCCAAAATCTTTTTATCAATTTTATTGGCTGTGAAGATTTTCTGTTCCATAAAATATGTCTAAATGGTATTAATTTAAAGAGACTCAAAGAAGTACAACATGGTTAAATTGCTGACATTTGTGCTGTCTGGTTAAGAGCTCTAGTATTTCAAGGCTGGTAATATTCTAGAATTTTCTTTTACAAGCAAATAATGGGTGACTTGGTTTTGTGAATTCTCCTATACAAGTAGAAATTAGGGTTTTCCTCATTTGTTCCTTTAATCTGTTTTTTTAATCTGGGACCATAGGTTTTAAGAAATAAAAAATTATGGTATTTTAAGATCCATTTTACTATTTACCAAAGATCCATTTGATTTTAGTCTTCCTTCTTGAGTTTACTATTTTTTTCTTGAAATTAGTGGTATTTTTCTAACACATTTATGAGATGGTCATTGAACTCTAGGGAAATCACATTTTTATATTTATTTTACTCCCAGGGGCCTAAGATTTAATTTTTCCACTTCTTTGGTCTCTATTTTAATTTTCAAACTATGAGGGATCATTTAATCTAATTTTGCTTTTGGATTTGTCACAGATAACTAGATTCAAAGGTATTTTTAATTACTCACAAAGTGTGATTCTCTTCAGTCTTCCAGAATTCTGAGAGATTACAGAAGTCTTTTAATTGGCTTTCATACATACACTCCTAATCATAATTGTCTGTGAATGCTCAGATCTATTCACCCTGCCTTGTTTCTTCTTACAGAAGGGGTCAGCACGACTCCACAGAGAGGACCAAGCACTTTGCACAGGGTAGCAGAGGCATTTTGTTCAAGCCTCTGAATGCTGAGACAGCCCAGCTTGGACTGACCATAGATTCTCGACTTGTTCAATTGCTGTTGACAGTTTCACTGGATTCCTACAGTCTAGGGAATTTTTCTGCTTTTTGAGTCCTTGAATTACAGAGTTATGTCAAGGACATTTTGGGGTTTAGAACACATATCTATTACAGACCTTGTGTGCTCAGTTGCTCATTCGTATCTGACTGTGAACACCCTGGACTGTAGCCCACCGGTTTCCTCTGTCCATGGAAATCTCCAGACAAGAATAGGGGAGTGGGTTGCCATTTCCCCCTCCGGAGGGGGGAAACCCACGTTTCCTGGATCTCCTGCATCGGCAGGCGAGTTCTTTACCACTGTGCTACCTTCTAATTACTCCCTTAGCATAGCCTTGTCTTCCTCCTCAGCCCACCCCATGCCCAGTGCCTTCCTGTCTTTCTCAGTTATGCTTGGAACCAGTTTTGGTGGACGATTAGAATAATTTAGTAGATACATTGCAGTTGATGGGAAAGGACCTCATACCTATTCAAACCCCTTCAGTTCTTATCTGCCTGCCCTTATGGGATCATATCTTGCCTGTGTTGATCGTCTCACCTTGTTACTCTTGCCGTAACAATAATTGATTTCTGCTAATGATCCAGAAGTATGTTTTAATAGCAAAATGTTTGATTTGCTGGTACAAAAATTTCCAAAGTATTGCTTTATGTCCCACAAATGACACAGAACCATTCTTGTTACATCTTGTACACACACCATCATGTTCTCAGCAGCAGTTTTCACTCTGATTCGTACACAGGCTTTACTCATTACAGAAAAGTCTGTCTGTTCCTGTGTATCCTTTGTCCTATGGGCTCCCTACTAGCTGCACAGGCTTGTGCACAGACATTCCAGCAATCTCTACACTCTGATATGTGAACTTTTAAGCCAGCTTGGCTGTCCAAAACTAGCTTGCCCCTGGCACAGACAAATCACTTTTCTGAGGCCTGAGCTGCTTACTCCCTAAGCAAAGCTAACCCTTCTCACCAAGGAGCTCCAAGGACTACCTCCTGATATTCGTAATTATGACAGCAATACCACCCTTTTCAGAGTCATCTTTGATTTTTCTTTCTTTGCAGAGTCCACATCCAACCATTCACTAAACCTGACTTCAAAGATGTGACTGGAACACCGCTATGATGGAAGTTGGGGACGTAGGTTTGAATCTGGACTCTAACAACTGGGAACCTGTGCTATAGACAGATGACCCTCTGGATTCCTGGCCTATTTCTTCCAGGCTCTGCCCTTCTCCGTTGACCACCCACGCCTTCTGTTAGACTAGCACATTGCTGTTCAAGGGAACAGAACAGCATTACTCAAGTGTGGGCGATTTCCAGGACAGCCGCTCTATGTAAGTGCTGCAGGTCACAGGTACAATTTCATTTTACTCAGTTTTAATCCTGAGACGCCCTTTAGTAAAACTCAGAATTCTTATGAAGGAAATTTTCCCTCATTTTCAGGAAAGAGTGTTACCACCTGCTGTGCTTTAGCTGAGTGGACTGTGATTTTCCTTAAATTACATACAAAGTTTTGGACTTATTAGCCAAAAGTTAAATCAACTGCTGGGTTAGAACTTGCCATGTTGTATTTGCAAATTGACTCTGGTACTTTTGTTTTCTTTACTGAAGTACTGATGGGAATTACTCTCCCTTCTTGGTTATCTTATAAGTATTCTTTCCTATTTGTTCTTATATTTTCTCTCCCCTCACAGTTGTTGTGGAAATTTGAGCTTTTGCCTTCAGTTTTTGTTGAATATAAGAATAAAGTGCGTAATGTGAGAAGACTACATATATATAGAAATATATGTGATATATACAGTAGTCAATAAGTTCTGATATTAATGAGTTGTGACAGATTCTACAAGAGAATATATAGGTTTTAGTATTTTTCAGTTATTCTTGTTCAATTGAGTTATGCTGAACTCTGACATATTTTCATTTCTCATGGAAAAGAACAGTTAGTCTAACTTTCTCTGTTCAAAAATTATGTTTAAATAGAGGGTTTCATTACAGTATTTTTTAACGCCTAGCATAGTACAAAATGTTTCTCACTTTTTGGAGTAATCTTGAAAATTAGTGTTTGAGTGGATTTGTTTAAAATACATAAAGAATGTTAATTAACAAACCATTTGGCAATACGTGGTAAAATTGAAAATGTGTGTTGGCCTATGGCCCATCAATTCCTCTTCCAGCCACACAGAGGCATTCTGCAAATGAGCACCATGGCAGCAGGTAAACACACGTCTTAGTAGCTAAGGAGATAACATTAAAAACTGATAAACACTGAGTATTGCTATTTGTTCCAAGTATTTTACATCCGTAATCTTATATAATCCTACTGCATTTTACCACCCTACACAACTCTTGTATTAGGTATAAATTTGGGTTGATTTTCTTTAAGATAGGATTCTAAGAATCTGCTCATCATTATACATTTATCATTTTAAATATTTGTGTTTATGCTGCTTTATAGAAGTCTTAGCTTATTAGATAATATTTCTAATACAAAGAGCACTATAAAGGTGGTGAGGTCATCATGACATTAACATGAATAACCCTAATGTTTCACTTTTAAGGGAGTTTTGTTTTAGGGTCCTAAATAAAGGGTAAACACCAGCAGTACATTGGGATAAATTTCACTGAAATGTATCAGGGCTACATGAAAAAGGGATACAATTTAGTCAATGGACAAAAAATGAGACTTAAATCGAAATACATACCAAGTGGCAAATAAAGTTCTCTTCAAATTTAATAATTAATGTTTTGCTTATACAAAATTGCTAGTAGTGTTTTTCTTTGATCTTAAAACATTTATCAAAGGAAGATAATATGAAAATATCTAAGTGTCAAAAAAAAAGAATATTGAAAGATGAATAACAACCAGATATTAAAGCTTATTCTAAAGTCATAATATCTGTAATGTCTTATGGAAAAACTTGAACAGACTTTTTGGTCAACAAAATAATTGAAGGTGTGATATTGATTCAGTCATGAAGTTCAGTGTTTTTGCTGCCTTCTGACCTATGACTCAAGCTTTTTCTTCACATCATATTCGTTACTTGTTTGATTCTGCTTCCATTTAATTTCTACCTGTTTCACAAGTATTATCCCCCTTACCCTCTACTATTATAATTGTATTTGTTTCTCGTATTTTACAATCAGTGCTTTTTTCTCTTGAATGGACACATTAAATGCTGGTTGCTTCCAAATCATAAATCTTTGAATGTCTTTTTTTCTTTTCATCTCAGTACAATGTTCTAATTTTTTGATATCACATGGATAATCTATTACATCCCATGGATAATCTATTACATCGTATCTGTCAAAAATTACTACTATACAAACATAAGAGTCAAGGAAAGTCAACTAAAATTTTTTCCACCCATTTCCCTGATCCTTGTCTCTGGCAACTATTGATTTCTTCTCTGTATATATGAGCCTTTTTGCTTTTTTTGTTTGAGATTGCACACATAGAATAGGTCATATGGTATTTGTCTTTTTATCTCTGCCTTACTTAGCATAATACCTTCAAGATCCATCATGTTGTTACAAATGGCAAGACTGCCTTCTTTTTTATGGCTGAATAATATTCCAGTGTGCACATGTACCATGATTTCTTTATCCATTTATCTACTGATAACACTTATGTTGTTGCCATATCTTGGCTGTTGTAAATAATGTTGCATTTTCAAGTTAGTATTTTGGGATTATTTGGATAAATACTCAGAATTTGAATTTCTGGGTCATCTGATAGTTCTATTTTTAATTTTTTGAGAAACTTCCATACTGTTTTCCATATTGACTGCACCACTCTGTATTCCCACCAACAGTGCACAGCGGTCCACTTTTTCCACATCCTCACCAAAAGTTCTTTCTTATCTTTTTAATAATAGGCATTCTATCAGGTGTGAGATGGTACCTCACTGCGGCCAGCAATTATTGTTCATAACTGACTCTGTTCTAAGCACTTTCTCATTAATCCATATGATAACCTGTGAGATAAGTATTATATTCCCAATCCACAGGTAAGACAGTGGATATTCAAGAAGATAAAAGAATAAGTTCTTAATATACTAACTTATAGGATCTTCCTGACCCAGACTCAGATTGTAAAGAATCTGCCTGCAATGCAGGATACCCGGGTTCCACCCCTGGGTCAGGAAGATCCTCTAGAGAAGGGCATGGCTACCCACTCCAGTATTCTTGCCTGGAGAATTCCATAGACAGAGGAGCCTGGCCACAGTCCATGGGGTCACAGAGAGCTGGATACAGCTGACTGACTAACTACCATACCATGCTAACTTACCTAGATTTTATCTGTAAAAGCAGGAAAAACTGAATTTTTGATGTTAAGACTACAGTTCTTGAATTCCCTAGAGAAACCTTACTTGCCTAGGCATGTATCTCTTCCATAGCATTCCTGTCAAGCGATCATGTCACAAGTCCTTGAAAACTTCCACTAATGGAGCATTTTACCTTCCAAGATATCCCATTAATCTGTGAGCAGCTCACAGTTCTCCTTCTTATGAAATTCCAGCTCCACAGTCTTTAGAAATTAAGTCCAGATTCTCCCTCAAGTAACTACTCTGCAGTTATTAAGTTGAATAATTATGTCATCTACTTCTCCAAAAACTGGATCACTATTAAAACTTCAGTTTGTGGTTGCATTGAGGCCATGTAGGAAGAAGGGAATTTATAAGGACAAGTTATGATCTGATAGGTCCTAGCGGCCCCTACAAGCTAATTACAGTGAACACTCACTCTCCATGGTAGAGCCTCTGAAGACTTGGAATAAGTAGCATTCAAGAATTATGACCAGGTGCTTTCATTTCATCAAATAGAGTTACCCAAAGACTGTACACTTATAAATCTTGAGCCTTCTATGTCCTAAGTCAGTAGATTATGGGTATGTTGCTCTCTTTTCTACAACTCTCTGGTCAGCTTTTTATTTTTCAGATTTCTTTTTTTTTTAATGCTTTTTAAATTTCTTTTTTATTGAAGTATAATTTCTTTACAATGTTGTGTTGGTTTCTGCTCTGCAACAGTGTGAATCAGCTGTAGCCTGCCAGGCTCCTCTCTCTATGAATTCTCCAAGCAGGAATACTGGAGTGGGTTGCCATTCCCTTCTCTAGAGGATCTTCCCAACCCAGGGATGGAACCTAGGTCTCCTGCATTGCACGCAGATTCTTGACTGAGCCACCAGGGAAGCCCAATCCACTATATATACACATATATCCCCTCCTGCTTAAGCCTTCCTCCAACCCGCTGTATGTTATATAGCAGCTTCCCACTAGCTATCTATTTGACACATGGTAGTATATATGTCCTGGAGAAGGCAATGGCACCCCACTCAGTACTCTTGCCTGGAAAATCCCATGGACAGAGGAGCCTGGAAGGTTGCAGTCCATGGGGTCGCTAAGAGTCAGACACGACTGAGTGACTTCACTTTGACTTTTCACTTTCATGCATTGGAGAAGGAAATGGCAACCCACTCCAGTGTTCTTGCCTGGAGAATCCCAGGGACGGGGGAGCCTGGTGAGCTGCCGTGTATGGGGTCGCACAGAGTCAGACACGACTGAAGCGACTTAGCAGCAGCAGCAGCAGCAGTATATATGTCAGTACCACTCTCTTAATTTGTCCCTCCTTCTCCTTCTCCCTCCGTGTCCATAAGTCCATTCCCTATGTCTGCATCTCTATTCCTACCCTGCAAGTAGGTTTTAGTTTTTTATAATTTTTATTTTTTGTTATTCTGAAGGCTATATTCTCTCTCCATAGCATTCTACTTGGATACATTTTACTTCTTTCCTTTTCAGTCTACAGAGACTTCATGTAGGGATCCATAACATGTTTGATCTTTAATGAAAACTCCAAGTTGCCCCCGGAAGTTCCCTTTGGCCTAACTATTTTAACGTTCAAAGGGCAAATTAAGACAGAAATCTCAGCCCTCTGGACTAGTAAGCCCTCTCAGTTTCAGACACACTGGGGCAATCACATTTAATTTGTGATTTTATGGTTTCTATAGAATCAGAGAATTCCTTGAGGGTAGGTGTCAAGCCTGATAGTTTTCTTTTTCCAAAGATGGAATTAGAGTTCAGTGCTCTACTCAACAAATATTTGTTAAAGAAGAAGTAGGTTCTAGTTGATTCTGGATCTTCATATTTGAATTGTAGTTTGAGGGGGTTTTGTTTTCACTGAGGTGGTAAATAAACAGTCTGTTCTTATAAACATGACTGAAACATTTTCCTGGCAGGGGAGAGATGAGAATGAGGTATAAAATGGCATGGGTTTGGATTAGAGGAAAAGAGGAGAGATGAATTGAAGAATTGGAGTCAGAATGAAGGATTTATGTATTCGATGCTAGGATGTAAGTAAGCTAACTGACAAAATGATGAAGAGGAATATGGAGGTGATGGTGGTTCTGTATGTATGTGTCTCTGTGTATGTGTCTGTGTGTATGAGTGAGGGCGTAAAGATAACAGCAAAGGCTTCTTGAAAAGAAATCAACAGAATAGGGACTTCCCTGGATGTCCAGTGGTTGACTCCAAGCTTCCAATGCAGGAGATGTCCTCGGGTTTGACTCCAGGTTGGGAACTAATATCTCACATGCCAAGTGGCGTGGCCAAATTAAAAAGAAAAAAAAAAAAGGAAATCAACAGAATAAACCCACATGAGATGAAAAATCCATGAGAAAAGTAGTGTGACACAGAAAGATGGAGAAATGTGACAGATCCTGAAGTAGCCAATGGCATCAGCAACAGAACAGACTTCCCACACTGAATGCTTATCACAGTAAGGCAGGAATGAAAAAGATTGTTTCAGGTGAATGACAAAGTAAGAAGCAGATGGAGTCCACATTCATTTAAGGGAATGTCAGAAATGCATAGGACAGAAGATGAACATAGTAAAAAGGAAATTGGAAATACTGCTAGAAATGAAGCTGATATAGAAATCCAGTAAAGACTGACAAAATGGATAGACAGAAGTGCCCTAATTAGAAGAACAGATATGGATTTTCATTATTCATTTGCCTTGGAATGAAAAATCCAGTATAAACCAACGTCTCAGAATTGAGGGTAGATAGCTTGGTGAAACCAGCAAAATATATACATATATATTGCAAAATAGATGTATTAAGACAAAAAAGGTAAAACTCATTCCCTCTATTTTCCAGTAACAAGAACAAAAATCATAGTAACCCAGGTCAGTATACATGTTTCATGAAAATTGAAAATGGCAGCATTGTGAAACAGTGGCCTCGCTCTGCAAGCATCAACATCCTCTTCTCGTAGCCCAGTGGCCAAATCCTCTGAAGGTGACAGCTGTAGATTCTTTGATGAATTTAGTGGCAGCTAGTCCATTTTGGGATCCTTGTGACCAATTTGAATGTTTTCCTTTTTTAAAAAATCATTTAAAATTGTCCACCAAAAAACCCCCACAAAAAAACAACTTACTTTTGGAGTTTAGTTGCCATTATCCATCACAGAACTCTGTAACTTTATCTCTTACACATCTTTGTTTTTTGCTGTCTTTTCCTCTTTTGGATTATTCCTCTTTTTCAGTAGAACTTCCTTAAGTCTCTTTGCCAAAACAAGATATTCCTCCTGCTATAAACTTTTAAAAGATAATCCTACCTGGTGAAACCTTTTTAGACACCACCCAAGTCTAATAATCTGCACCCTTGAGCAGTCCCTTCCTTCCTTTACATGCTTCCCAGGGGTCCTCATATTCAAATCATGCAAGGATGTGAGAGTTCACCAAGAACTGCTTTATGTTCACCATATCTGCTTGTGATATTTGAGTTCTCTAGAAATTAGGGAAATTAACGTACCACTTATAAAATCATAGAATGTTGGAATAGGGAGGAAATTTTAGAGATCATCTAGTCCAGCTTATTATGAGTCATTTGTTACAGCTCCAAGGGAGACATTCATAACAAAAATATTAACAATTAGAGCCTCTTAAAAACTCTAGGATAAGAAAAATCACAGGATCCCCCAAGGAAGGAAATGAAGCTAAGTGCGCTAATTTGCACAGATGCTTGAACAGCATCTCCAACACATGCAGGCACAAATGCAGGGCTATGTTGATTCAATAGAGTAGATGAAACTTCAAATAAAACAGAGACATTTATTAAGCATAGCCTCATGATTAAGAGATACCCAAGGTACCAGAGAAAGGAAATTCTGTTCAAGAAATAGGAGTGAGACAGGATCCAGCTCATGGTGAAAAACCACAGTTCATGTGGATAGTCAGTCATATTTCCACTTCTAAATCTGTAACCTAATATGCTTGGACTGCAAGGAGATCAGACCAGTCAATACTAAAAGAAATCAACCTTGAATATTTACTGGAAAGACTGATAATGAAGCTGAAATTCCAATACTCTGACCATCTGATGCGAAGAGCTGACTCATTGGAAAATACCCTGATCCTGGGAAAGACAGAAGGCAAAAGGATAAATAGGTGGCAGAGGAAGAGATGGTTAGATAGCATCACTGACTCAATGGACATCAATTTGTGCAAACTCTGCGAGATAGTGGAAGACAAATGAGCCTGGGCGTGCTGAAGTCCAGTGGGGTTGCAAAGAGTTGTATACAACTTAGCAACTGAACAACAACAAATATGCTTGGAGTTCCAAATGCCACTGACAAACCATAACACTGAATAGCTTTATGGGGAGACTTTAAGAAAATAACACTGGTGTATATAGAATAACTTGCTAAAATCCTGGTAGAGATCTGGTGTGAGAATTTGACTTCCCTAGTTCCTGGTGAAAAGTGAAAGTGAAGTCGCTCAGTCATGTCTGACTCTTTGCAACCCCGTGGACTGTAGCCTTCCAGGCTCCTCTGTCCATGGGATTTTCCAGGCAAGGGAACTGGAGTGGGTTGCCAGTTCCTGTTGAGGTAGTTGAAATTTATTCAAGTCAATAATTACATTTTCTCCACATGAATTTGACAATAGCTTGGAGCCTTATGACCTATTCTAGTTCTGATCAGCTAGGTTGGGTGTGGAGGTCTATCTAGACCTTTTCCTGCAGGACTTCTTTAAGAAAAGTGCTCCCAGGGTCTGAGCATGGAGGTGACAAGTCCCAACTCACAGTCTGCCTTCACTGGGAAGCCTTTTGGTGTTGCTTAGCTGCCCGATCATGTCTGACTCTACGACCACATGGACTGTAGCAGGCTCCCCTGTCCATGGGATTCTCCAGGCAAGAATACTGGAGTGGATTGCCATTTCCTTCTCCATGAGATCTTCCTGACCCAGGGATCAAACCTGCATCTTCTGCCTTGGCAAGCTGGTTTTTCACTTCTGAGCCATCAGGAGAGCCTTTGCTGACTTCCAGACTGGGGAGGGTTGAATTACAGTTTTTTCCTTGGAGAGTCACAGCTTTTTCCTTGGAGAGTCACAGCTTCCCCTAGGGAAGTGGCTCCCTGAGCAGTGGTACTGTCCTCTGTAGGGGATTTTGGAAATTTGTGAGGGTTTTTGTTTATTGAATGAGAGAATGCAGCTCTGGCATTTAGTGGGAGGGAGCTAGTTCTATAGAATAAAGAATTGTGTACCCAGTATTTTTACACATTAAAAACAAATTTTATTGAAGTACAGTTGATTTACAATGTTGTGTTAATTCCAGGTTTACAACAGAGTGAATCTGTGATACATATATCCACCATTTTTTTTTCTATAAGAAAATATTATTTAAAAAATCAGAAACTGATCCAATAAAATTATCAAGGGAGATTAATCAAGTAAAATTTGAAAATTTTTGGAAGAAAATGCTATTATTTTTTTCCTTACACATTTCAGTTGACTTTTACAGGATTTCAGGAGAAGACAACAGCACCCCACTCCAGTACTTTGCCTGGAAAAATCCCATGGATGGAGGAGCCTGGTAGGCTGCAGTCCATGGGGTTACTAAGAGTCAGACACGACTGAACGACTTCACCTTTCACTTTTCACTTTCATGCACTGGAGAAGGAAATGGCAACCCACTCCAGTGTTCTTGCCTGGAGAATCCCAGGGACGGGGGAGCCTGGTGGGCTGCAGTCTCTGGGGTCGCACAGAGTCAAACATGACTGAAGTGACTTAGCAGTAGCATACTCACTGTCAATTTCATTGCAGAACCATAAAGAAGATTTTAAAAGTATTTGTTACAGAAAGCATTGGGTCTAATGGGGATGTGGATGTGTGGAGAGCATGAGCTTTGAGGTCATATCTGGGTCCTAGATTGATCTATTCAACATACTAGTTTCCCCCCCCCCCCCCGTTTGGGGTATTTTGCTTTACAATGTTGTGTTAGTTTCTTAGGTACAACAAAGTGAATCAGTCATGCATATATATATATATATATATATATATCCCCTCTTTTTTTGATTTCCTTCTCTTTAGGAGAAGAGCACTGAATAGAGTTCCCTGTACTATACAGTAGGTGCTCATTCAGTCAGTTCAGTTCAGTCACTCAGTCGTGTCCAACTCTTTGCGATCCCATGAATCGCAGGATGCCAGGCCTCCCTGTTCATCACCATCTCCCGGAGTTCACTCAGACTCACATCCATCGAGTCCGTGATGCCATCCAGCCATCTCATCCTCGGTCGTCCCCTTCTCCTCCTGCCCCCAATCCCTCCCAGCATCAGGGTCTTTTCCAGTGAGTCAACTCTTCTAATGAGGTGGCCAAAGTACTGGAGTTTCAGCTTTAGCATCATTCCTTCCAAAGAATTCCCAGGGTTGATCTCCTTCAGAATGGACTGGTTGGATCTCCTTGCAGTGCAAGGGACTCTCAAGAGTCTTCTCCAACACCACAGTTCAAAAGCATCAATTCTTCGGCACTCAGCCTTCTTCACAGTCCAACTCTCACATCCATACATGGCCACTGGAAAAACCATAGCCTTGACTAGACAAACCTTAGTCGGCAAAGTAATGTCTCTGCTTTTGAATATACTATCTAGGTTGGTCATAACTTTTCTTCCAAGGAGTAAGCGTCTTTGAATTTCATGGCTGCAATCACCATCTGCAGTGATTTTGGAGCCCCCCAAAAATAAAGTCTGACACTGTTTCCCCATCTATTTCCCATGAAGTAATGGGACTGGATCTTTGTTTTCTGAATGTTGAGTTTTAAGCCAACTTTTTTGCTCTCCTCTTTCACTTTCATCAAGAGGCTCTTTAGTTCTGCTTCACTTTCTGCCATAAGGGTGGTGTCATCTGCATATCTGAGGTTATTGATATTTCTCTTGGCAATCTTGAGTCCAGCTTGTGTTTCTTCCAGTCCAGCGTTTCTCATGATGTACTCTGCATATAAGTTAAATATGCAGGGTGACAATATACAGCCTTGACGTACTCCTTTTCCTATTTGGAACCAGTCTGTTGTTCCATGTCCATTTCTAACTGTTGCTTCCTGACCTGCATACAGATTTCTCAAGAGGCAGGTTAGGTGGTCTGGTATTCCCATCTCTTTTAGAATTTTCTACAGTTTATTGTGATCCACACAGTCAAAGGCTTTGGCATAGTCAGCAGAAATAGATGTTTTTCTGGAACTCTCTTGCTTTTTCCATGATCCAGCGGATGTTGGCAATTTGATGTCTGGTTCCTCTGCTTTTTCTAAAACCAGCTTGAACATCAGGGAGTTCACGGTTCACGTATTGCTGAAGCCTGGCTTGGAGAATTTTGAGCATTACTTAACTAGCATGTGAGATGAGTGCAATTGTGCGGTAGTTTCAGCATTCTTTGGCATTGCCTTTCTTTGGTATTGGAATGAAAACTGAGCTTTTCCAGTCCTGTGGCCACTGCTGAGTTTTCCAAATTTGCTGGCATATTGAGTGCAGCACTTTCACAGCATCATTTTTCAGGATTTGAAACAGCTCAACTGGAATTCCATCACCTCCACTAGCTTTGTTCATAGTGATGCTTTCTAAGGCCCACTTGACTTCACTTTCCAAGATGTCTGGCTCTGAATTAGTGATCACATCATCATGATTATCTGGGTCATGAAGATCTTTTTTGTACAGTTCTTCCATGTATTCTTGCCACCCTTCTTAATATCTTCTGCTTCTGTTAGGTCCATACCATTTCTGTCCTTTATCGAGCCCATCTTTGCATGAAATATTCCCTTGGTATCTCTAATTTTCTTGAAGAGATCTCTAATCTTTCCCATTCTGTTGTTTTCCTCTATTTCTTTGCATTGATCACTGAAGAAGGCTGTCTTATCTCTTCTTGCTATTCTTTGGAACTCTGCATTCAGATGCTTATATCTTTCCTTTTCTCCTTTGCTTTTCACCTCTCTTCTTTTCACAGCTATTTGTAAGGCCTTCCCAGACAGCCATTTTGCTTTTTTGCATTAGTTATCCATTTTATACATGGTATCAGTAGTGTATATATCTTCCAATTTATCCCACCCCTTTTACCAATTCTTTAATTGAGGGAAGTTACTTCTTGATGTTACCTTTTCCTTGCCTGCAAAATAGAGATCATAGTAGCCCTTTCAGAGCCATTGTAATTTATGCAGTCAGTTCAGTCGCTTAGTCATGACTCTGTGATCCCTTGGAGTACAGCACACCAGGATTCCCTGTGCATCACCAACTCCTGGAGTTTGCTCAAACTCAGGTCCACTGAGTTGGTGATGCCTTCATGTCGATTTATGCAAGTTCCTGACATACAGCTAACATCCAGCTATTTCCCCTTCCTTCCTTCACTCAACAAATATTTACTGATGACTTAGTTTGGGCAAACATTATTATAGGGTCTGGTAGATAAAGCAATAAACAAAATAAATAAAATCTCTGACCCAGGAGAGGTTCCATTCATGTGGTGGGACATTTAACTCAATCTGGACGGGATGAGATCAGAGTGTGTGTCGAACCCGAGTTCACGGCCTCTCTGAGGAAGAGGAATTTCCTCATGAGCCAGGCAGTTAGCAATGGGAACTCAGGGCTTGTAGCAAGGAAAAAGAGCTTATTGAAAAGCAAAAGAAAGACTTCTGACATGAGCATCAGAAGCAGGTAGAATACCCACTATGTTAACTTGAAGGAAACATTATATAGTTTTCAGTTGGCTGCCAAGAATAGATTAAAAGAATACCTCAAGGTCATGTAAGTTTTACCAGACCCTTTCCCAAGGCATACATCCTGAGATAGCATCACTACAAGATTAGCCAGAAGGAACGAGTTCCTGTGAAGAAGGAAGGAGTTCCTGTGAAGAAAGAAACCATGCCTTTAAGCATGATATATTGTTGCTATATAATCATTAACACAGAGCCTGCTAAGAATGAGTTTCTCCTCTCTAAGGGGCCTTGGACTACTTATCAACCTGCCTAAAGTTAACTATATCAACAGCATGTACTGTCTCTATTTCATACGACTTCTTTTACTCATATCACACTGTATTATTGTTCACTGAATGTATATGACTGTCTCTCTGCCAGATTATATGCTCCTTGAAGCAGAAGTCATATTTATTCTTTTATATTCACTTCTGGCAACTAGTATCATCTTCTGCCCATAGGAGGCCTTCATAAATATTTTTTCCAATGGAGGTCACCAGATACATTCCATATTAAAATTTTGACCATCAGAAACTTCTAAGTCCTCAAATGAAGTTTAAATAGTGAGAAATAACCCTGACAGATGCAGTGAAGATCTAGAGCCTTCTGTGCATGACGCCACATTAATTGATAGCCCATTCTTTCTTTTGTTTAGTTCTACCTTAGATCAGGTAAGACAGGGCCCTGCTCCAGCTCTGTTGTAGTGAAGACCTTCCAGTGAGCGGAGGAGTCTGTGGACCCAAGGGCAGGGGGCAGGTATTCACTCTGAGCCAGCATAACCCTCCTACTGGATTGTTCTTGGCCTGATCTATGCCACGGCTGGTTTCAGAAACTGCAGACTTCTTTCCCAGGTCTGTCTTGTGGGCGTGCATACTCCAGGTGCAAGAGATAGCCAAGGGGGAATTCTTTGAGAGGAGGTGGATTAAACCAGGGGTCATTTGAGCTCAGGCGTTCTCATGCTCAGACATGAGGCCCCCATGGTGCCAGATGGAGCTGGCAGTGACAAGTCAAGGATCCAGACCACAGCTGGATCATGCTCTGATTCCAGGTCTCAGGAAGCCCAGAATCAAAATGGAATCTTGGTAATGGTAAAGGAATAGTGATAGCCTATTTAACAGTTTGTTATCATGATTTGTAACTTTTGAATATTTCCACATATGTTATAAAGCCTCTATATTTAATCTTGCCCTGGTTCCCACAAACGGTAAAGATGAATTTGCTTCCAGTTCTTCTCTTCTAATTAGTTAGAGCACATGCAAGTGTGTGTGTGGTGATTTTTCAAGGTGCTACTGACAGGATTTCTCTGATCTTTTTTATTTTAGCAGGAAGGAAGGAAAAAAATTGTGTGTATATATATGTGTGTGTGTATGTATACACACACACATATATATCTGTAGGAGGACTATTTCTTTCTGTGCCATTAATCTAAACTTTTGTTTTCCATTAGGAGGTATACAGGTTTCCAAATTTAAATAAATTTGTCATATGTATTTTTTTGTGTAATATAGTGTAATATATTTCCCCCTGAAGATGAAAATATCCCCATATATGTAGTAGCTCTATTCCTATGTTCCAGCATGACAATATATTTTGTGGCTTCAGATATCCTTAATAGTACTGGGATTTTCTGTTTGAATTCCTTTGGGAGAGTCTCAGAATTTCTTTAAAAGAAAGGTACATGCAATATCTCCTTTATGCAGAATCTAAAGAAATATAATACAAATGAACTTATTTACAAAACAGGGATTCACAGACTTAAAGAAGGAACTTATGGTTACTAGGACAGGGGGAAGGATCGGGGAAAGGGATAGTTAGGGAGTTTGGGAGGAGCATGTATACACGGCTATATTTAAATTGGATAAACAACAAGGACCTACTGTATAGAACAGGGAATTCTGCTCAATGTTATTTGGCAGCCTGGATGGGAGGGAAGTTTGGGGATGCATGTATATGGATGGCTGAGTCCCTTAGCTGTTCATCTGAAACTGTCACATTGTTAGTTGGTTATTTATACATCAATGTAAAATAAAGTTAAAAAATGAAACATATGTGCATTTTTTATTTTTCCATATATCCTACCTGGAATATTTTCTACATGCAGACTAATTATGAAACAAAGTTCCTGCCTAGCTACTTGCTGTCACTGATGATTTTTATATAGCTGTTACAAATGTCCTGGAATGTAATAGTATAATTTCTGCTGATTTTAATGTATTTTCTAAAGATACTTTTCTGTAATATATATTTTAATAAAGTAATTTTCATTCCTTTCTATTTGTATGATAGATTTCCTTTTGATAGATGCCCAAAGTTTAAAAACTTATATTTCAGCTTGTTCATTTTTTATATTATATGATAGTATATTATTGCTGATGTTTTTCCTATGTATGCAGTTATCATTAATGCTTTATAATAGTCTATTTTAAGAGGTTATTTAGTTTTGTCTATTTTAATAACTTTCTGTTAGTTCTAGCATATTATTTTAATATATTTAAATAATTGTACCCTGTTATCATTTTTAAAGGACTTTGTCTTTGGAATTCATGTTGAAAGCCATTTAATGTTGTGCCTATTGATTCTTTCATATGAATTAATATACTCATCTGACTCTTCTCTGCCTAATGCAATCAACTTTATCCTTCAAGACACAGCTCACATATTACCTCTGTCATCACTCTGACACTTATTCATTCATTTATTCAATAATTCAACAAAATCTATTGTGTGACTGTTAAGTTACATGCACATCTCTAAGTGCTGGTAACACAGTAGTGAATAAAAATAAACAACCAGTCTCTGTTCCCAGGGAGGAGAGATATTCACCTAATAGTCATACTTTCCAGTCTATAACTTCATACTGAGAAAGGAACGCTGAAAAAAATGAAAGAGGGCTCTATGAAGAAGATTCTGAGAAAACATGAATTGGAACAACCCTACACTGCCCAGGGTGGTAGTGTGTATGTAAAGTATGTTAGTTGCTTAGTCATGTCTGACTCTTGTGACTCCGTGGACTGTAGCTGCTGCTGCTGCTGCTGCTGCTGCTAAATTGCTTAAGTCGTGTCCGACTCTGTGCGACCCCATAGACGGCAGCCCACCAGGCTCCCCCATCCCTGGGATTCTCCAGGCAAGAACACTGGAGTGGGTGTGGACTGTAGCTCTCCAGGCTTTTTTTGTCCATAGAATTTTCCAGGCAAGAATACTGGAGTGGGTAGCCATTCCCTTCTCCAGGGGATGTTCCTGACCCAGGAAATGAACCCAGGTCTCCTGCATTTCAGTCGATTTTTACCATCTGAGCCACCAGGGAAGCCCATCCAGGGTAGTAACTGCACATCAAACCTAACAGTTTCACAATGAAGTCCAACTCACCTCTGATAGTTTGCTTGTGAAGATGGATGCCATAACCTCTGCATAACCCCTGCAAGGCACACCTCTTTGCACTGTGACTACACTTTTCTCCCCATGAAAAATGCAGTCTAGTTCCCCTCTCCTTCAGCCTGGGCTGGACTTTTGACATTTCTTCATCTGTCAATGGACAGTTAAGTTTTTTCTGTATTTTAACCATTGTGAATAATGCTGCAATAAAATGACAGTGTAAATATATCTTTAAGATGCTGATATCATTTCCTTTGGATATATTCTCAGAAGGAGGATTTCTAGTAGAAAGATACTTCTTTTTTTTTTTATTTTGAGGAAACTTTATACTGTTTTTCAAATGTTGTACCATTTTTCATTCCTATAAACAGTGTGCAGTGTCTTCACATCCTCACCAATAATTATTATCTTCTGTCTTTTTGATGATAGCAATTTTGAAAGGTATGAGATGATAGGTCTTGTGGGTTTTTTTTAATAAAAATTTATTTATTTAAATTGGAGATTAATTACTTTACAATATTGTATTGATTTTGCCATACATCAACATGAATCCACCACAGGTATACACGTGTTCCCCATCCTGAACCCCTCTCCCTCCTCCCTCCCCGTACCATCCCTCTGGGTCATCTCAGTGCACCAGCCCCAAGCATCCAGTATCATGCATCGAACCTGGACTGGCGATTTGTTTCATATATGCTATTATACATGTTTCAATGCCATTCTCCAAAATCATCCCACCCTCTCTCTCTCCCACAGAGTTCAAAAGACTGTTCTATACATCTGTGTCTCTTTTGCTGTCTCGCATACAGGGTTATCATTACCAGCTTTCTAAATTCCATCTATATGCATTAGTATACTGTATTGGTGTTTTTCTTTCTGGCTTACTTCACTCTGTATAATAGGCTCCAGTTTCATCCATCTCATCAGAACTGATTCAAATGGGTTCTTTTTAATGTCTGAGTAATACTCCATTGTGTATATGTACCACAGCTTTCTTATCCATTCATCTGCTGATGGACATCTAGGTTGTTTCCGTGTCCTGGCTATTATAAACAGTGCTGTGATGAACATTGGGGTACACGTGTCTCTTTCAATTCTGGTTTCCTCAGTGTGTATGCCCAGCAGTGGGATGGCTGGGTCATAAGGCAGTTCTATTTCCAGTTTTTTAAGGAATCTCCACACTGTTCTCCATAGTGGCTGTACTAGTTTGCATTCCCACCAACAGTGTAAGAGGGTTCTCTCTTCTCCACACCCTCTCCAGCATTTATTGCTTGTAGACTTTTGGATCGCAGCCATTCTGACTGGTGTGAAATGGTACCTCATTGTAGTTTTGATTTGCATTTCTCTGATAATGAATGATGTTGAGCATCTTTTCATGTGTTTGTTAGCCATCCATATGTCTTCTTTGGAGAAATGTCTATTTAGTTCTTTGGCCCATTTTTTGATTGGGTCATTTATATTTCTGGAATTGAGCTGCAGGAGTTTCTTGTATATTTTTGAGATTAGTTGTTTGTCAGTTGCTTCATTTGCTATTATTTTCTCCCATTGTGAAGGCTCTCTTTTCACCTTGCTTATAGTTTCCTTTGTTGTGCTGAAGGTTTTAAGTTTAATTAGGTTCCATTTGTTTATTTTTGCTTTTATTTCCAATATTCTGGGAGGTGGGTCATAGAGGATCCTGCTGTGATGTATGTCAGAGAGTGTTTTGCCTATGTTCTCCTCTAGGAGTTTTATAGTTTCTGGTCTTACATTTAGATCTTTAATCCATTTTGAGTTTATTTTGTGTATGGTGTTAGAAAGTGTTCTAATTTCATTCTTTTACAAGTGGTTGACCAGTTTTCCCAGCACCACTTGTTAAAGAAATTGTCTTTTCTCCGTTGTATATTCTTGCCTCCTTTGTCAAAGATAAGGTGCCCATAGGTGTGTGGGTTCTCTCTGGGCTTTCTATTTTGTTCCATTGATCTACATTTCTGTCTTTGTGCCAGCACCATACTGTCTTGATGACTGTGGCTTTGTAGTAGAGCCTGAAGTCAGGCAGGTTGATTCCTCCAGTTCCATTCTTCTTTCTCAAGATTGCTTTGGGTATTTGAAGTTTTTTGTATTTCCATACAAATTGTGAAATATTCCAGCAAACAAAAGCCCAGGTCCAGATGGCTTCATAGCTGAATTCTACCAAAAATTTAGAGAAGAGCTAACACCTATCCTACTCAAACTCTTCCAGAAAATTGTGGAGGAAGGTAAACTTCCAAACTCATTCTATGAGACCACCATCACCCTAATACCAAAACCTGACTAAGGTGCCACAAAAAAAGAAAACTACAGGCCAATATCACTGATGAACATAGATGCAAAAATCCTTGACAAAATTCTAGCAATCAGAATCCAACAACACATTAAAAAGATCATACACCATGACCAAGTGGGCTTTATCCCAGGGATGCAAGGATTCTTCAGTATCCACAAATCAATCAATGTAATACACCATATTAACAAATTGAAAAATAAAAGCCATATGATTATCTCAATAGATGCAGAGATAACCTTTGACAGAATTCAACATCCATTTATGCAAAAACTCTCCAGAAAGCAGGAGTAGAAGGAACATACCTCAACATAATAAAAGCTATATATGACAAACCTACAACAAACATCCTAAATGGTGAAAAATTGAAAGCATTTCCCCTAAAGTCAGGAACAAGACAAGGGTGTCCACTTTCACCACTACTATCCAACATAGTTTTGGAAGTTTTGGCCATAGCAATCAGAGCAGAAAAAGAAATAAAAGGAATCCAAATTGGAAAAGAAGTAAAACTCTCACTGTTTGCAGATGACACGATCCTCGACATAGAAAACCCTAAAGACTCCACCAGAAAATTACTAGAACTAATCAATGAATATAGTAAAGTTGCAGGATATAAAATCAGCACACAGAAATCCCTTGCATTCCTATACACTAATAATTAGAAAATAGAGAAATTAAGGAAACAATTCCATTCACCATTGCAACAAAAAGAATAAAATACTTAGGACTATATCTACCTAAAGAAACTGAAGACCTATATATAGCAAACTGTAAAACACTGGTGAAAGAAATCAAAGAGGACACTAATAGATGGAGAAATATACCATGTTCATGGATAGGAAGAATCAACATAGTGAAGATGAGTATACGACTCAAAGCAATCTACAGATTCAATACAATCCCTATCAAGCTACCAACGGCATTTTTCACAGAGCTAGAACAAATAATTTCATAATTTGTATGGTCTTGTTTTGATTTGCATTTCTCTGATGATTGGTGATATTGAGCACCTTTATATATAGTTTCTGGCCATTTACGTGTCTTCTTTGGAGAAATATATGTACAGGTCCTTTGCCCACTTTTGTTGTTGTTACTGAGTTGAGTTCCTTATTTATTTTGGAGATTCGCTTCTCATCAGGTACATGATTGTCAACTATTTTCTTCCATTCAGGAGGCTGTATTTTCATTTTGTTGATGATTTCCTTTGCAGTGCAGGAGTCTTTCAGTTTGATGAAATCCCACTTGTCTACTTTTGCTTTTGTTGTCTGTGTTTTGGGGTCCTATCAAAAAAAAAAAACTCCATGTCAAGAAGTTCCCTTTGTTGTCTTCTAGTAGTTTTATTGTTTTCTTTTTTTAATATAAATTTATTTGTTTTAATTCTTATGTTGAAGTCTTTAGTCTGAAATGATTTTTAATATGGTTTGAGATAAAGGCTCAATCTCTTCTTCCGGTGGATATTTTCCAAACACTATTTATTGAAGGGTCTATCATTTCTACATTGTGTATTTTTGGAGCTATTGTCAAAGGTCAGTGGACCGAGTTTGTTTCTGGGCTGTCTGTTCTGTTCCATGTGCCTACATATCCATTTTTATGCCAGGGCTGTATGGCTTACTATACTTTATAACATACTTTGAAATCAGGAGGTGTGACACCTTCCGCTTTGTTCTTGGTCAAGATTGCTTTGCCTGTGGTCTTCTGAGGTTCCACACAAATTTTAAGATTGATTGTTTCATTTTTGTGAAAAATGCCACTGGAATTTTGATAGGGCTGGCACTGAATCAGCATATTGCTTTGGGTAGTATGGATATTTTAGCAATACTAATTTTTCAAATCCATGAAAATGGAATATCTTTTCATTTTTTTCTGTCTTTAACTCCTTCATCAGTGTCATATATTTTTCCATGTACAGATCTTTAATCTCCATGGCTATATTTACTCATAAGTATTTATTCTTTTTGATACTTTGTGAATGGAATGGTTAATTTATTTTTTCAGACAGTTTGTGGTTAGTATATATGTGCGTGTGTGTGTGTGTGTATATATATATATATAATAGACACACAAGTGATTTTTGTATGTTAATACTGTATCCTGCAACTTTACTGAGGTTATTTATCCTAACAGTTTTTTTTTTCTGTGTGTGAAGTTTTTCAGATTTTCTATATTAGTTTTTATCACCTGAAAATAGAGACAATTTTACTTCATTTGGATGCTTTTTATTTTTTTCCTAATTGCTCTGACTAGAACTTCAAGTACTATGTTGAATAGGAGTGTCAATAGTGGGCATTCTTGTCTTGTTCCCAATCTTAGAGGAAACACCTTCAGCTTTCAACCATCAGATATGATGTTAGCTGTGGGCTTGTCATATATGTTGCCTGTGCTTTAAGTTCAATAAGCAGTTTTCTATATTCACCTACTGGCCTCCTCAGCAAACTTTGCCTTTCTTGATGATTCCATTGTTCTTTTATTAAATAACAGATCTATTAATACTTAAATCACATACCATACAATTTACTCCTTCAAAATGTAAAATTCAATGGCTTTTGACATAGTCAGAGTTTTGCAAACATCACTACAATTCATTTTAGAACACACCCTTTAGCAGCCACTTCCCAGTTCTCCCCAAATTGTTAGTTTTAAGTAACCACCATCCTACTCTCAGTCCCTGTGGATTTGCATATGGGCATTGTATGTAAATAGAATCATAATATGTGGTCCATTGTGAGTAGATTCTTTCAGTTAATTTTTTCAAGATTAATCCATGTTGCAGCATGTATCAGTACTTCATTTATTTTTATTGTTGAATAATATTTCATTGCATGGACATAACATATCTTATTTGTCCATTCAGCAGTTGATGGATAGTTGTTTCCATTTTTTGGCTATTATTAATAATTCTGGATGAACATTTTCCCCCTCTGACCTGGCTGTGATGAACATTTCTGCACAAGTTTTTGTGTTCAGTTCAGTCTCTCAGTCGTGTCCGACTCTTTGTGACCCTATGAAGCACAGCACGCCAGGCCTCCCTGTCCATCACCAACTCCTGGAGTCACCCAAATCCATGTCCATTGTGTCAGTGATGCCATCCAACCATCTCATCTTCTGTTGTCCCCTTCTCCTCCTGCCCTCAATCTTTCCCATCATCAGGGTCTTTTCAGTGAGTCAGCTCTCCACATCAGGTGGCCAAAGTATTGGAGTTTCAGCTTCAACATCAGTCCATCCAATGAACACCTAGGACTGATCTCCTTCAGTATGGACTGGTTGGATCTCTTTGCAGTCCAAGGGACTCTCAAGAGTCTTCTCCAGCACCACAGTTCAAAAGCATCAATTCTCCGGCCCTCAGCTTTCTTTATAGTCCAACTCTCATATCCATACATGACCACTGGAAAAACCATAGCCTTGACTATATGGACCGTTATTGGCAAAGTAATGTCTCTGCTTTTGAATATGCTGTTTAGGTTGGTCATAACTTTCCTTCCAAGGAGCAAACATCTTTTAATTTCATGGCTGCAGTCACCATCTGCAGTGATTTTGAAGCCCAGAAAAATAAAGTCAGCCACTGTTTCCCCATCTATTTGCCACAAAGTGATGGGACCAGATGCCATGATCTTCGTTTTCTGAATGTTGAGCTTTAAGCCAACTTTTTCACTCTCCTCTTTCACTTTAATCAAGAGGCTCTTTAGCTCTTCTTCATTTTCTGCCTTAAGGGTGGTGTCATCTGCATATCTGAGTTTATTGATATTTCTCCCGGCAATCTTGATTCCAGCTTCTGCTTCCTCTAGCCCAGCATTTCCCATGATATACCCTGCATATAAGTTAAATAAGCAGGGAGACAATATACAGCCTTGACATACTCCTTTTCCTATTTGGAACCAGTCTGTTGTTCCATGTCCAGTTCTAACTGTTGCTTCCTGACCTGTATACAGGTTTCTCAAGAGGCAGGTCAGGTGGTCTGGTATTCCCATTTCTTTCAGAATTTTCCACAGTTTATTGTGATCTACACAGTCAAAGACTTTGGCATAGTCAAGAAAGCAGAAATAGATGTTTTTCTGGAACTCTCTTGCTTTTTCCATGATCCAGCGGATGTTGGCAATTTGATCTCTGGTTCCTCTGCCTTTTTTAAAACCAGCTTGAACATCTGGAAGTTCACAGTTCATGTATTGCTGAAGCCTGGCTTGGAGAATTTTGAGCATTACTTGACTAGCATGTGAGATGAGTCCAATTGTGCAGTAGTTTGAGCATTCTTTGGCATTGCCTTTCTTTGGGATGGGAATGAAAACTGACCTTTTCCAGTCCTGTGCCACTGCTGAGTTTTCCAAATTTGCTGGCATATTGAGTGCAGCACTTTCACAGCATCATTTTTCAGGATTTGAAATAGCTCAACTGTAATTGCATCACCTCCACTATCTTTGTTCATAGTGATGTTTCCTAAGGCCCACCTGACTTCACATTCCAGGATGTCTGGCTCTAGGTGAGTGTGAGTGATTACACCATTGTTATTATCTGGGTTGTGAAGATCCTTTTTGTACAGTTCTTCTGTGTATTCTTGCCACCTCTTCTTAATATCTTCTGCTTCTGTTAGGTCCATACCATTTCTGTGCTTTATTGAGCCCATCTTTGCATGAAATGTTCCCTTGGTATCTCTAATTTTCTTGAAGAGATCTCTAGTCTTTCCCATTCTGTTCTTTTCCTCTATTTCTTTGCATTGATCACCAAGGAAGGCTTTCTTATCTCTCCTTGCTATTCTTTGGAACTCTGCATTCAGATGCTTATATCTTTCCTTTTCTCCTTGGCTTTTTGCTTCTCTTCTTCTTACAACTATTTGTAAGGCCTCCCCAGACAGCCATTTTGCTTTTTTGCATTTCTTTTTCTTGGGGATGGTCTTGATCCCTGTCTCCTCTACAATGTCACAAACCTCCACCCATAGTTCATCAAGCACTCTGTCTATCAGATCTAGTCCCATAAATCTATTTCTCACTTCCACTGTATAGTCATAAGGGATTCGATTTAGGTCATACCTGAATGGCCTAGTGGTTTTCTCTACTTTCTTCAATTTAAGTCTGAATTTGGCAATAAGGAGTTCATGATCCAAGCCACAGTCAGCTCCCAGTCTTGTTTTTGCTGACCATATAGAGTTTCTCCATCTTTGGCTGCAAAGGATAATAATCAATCTGATTTCGGTGTTGACCATCTGGTGATGTCCATATGTAGAGTCTTCTTTTGTGTTGTTGGAAGAGGGTGTTTGCTATGACAAGTGTGTTCTCTTGGCAGAACTCTGTTATCCTTTGCCCTGCTTCATTCTGTACTCCAAGACCAAATTTGCCCGTTACTCCACGTGTTTCTTGACTTCCTACTTTTGCATTCCAGTCCCCTATAATGAAAAGGACATCTTAGTTCTAGAAGGTCTTGTAGGTCTTCATAGAACCATTCAACTTCAGCTTCTTCAGTGTTACTGGTTGGGGCATAGACTTGGATTATCGTGATATTGAATGGTTTGCCTTGGAAATGAACAGAGAGCATTCTGTCATTTTTAAGATTGCATCCAATTGCATTTAGGACTCTTTTGTTGACTATTATGGCTACTCCATTTCTTCTAATGGATTCCTGCCCACAGTAGTAAATATAATGGTCATCTGAGTTAAATTCACCCAGTCCAGTCCATTTTAGTTCACTGATTCCTAGAATGTCAGTGTTCACTCTTGCCATCTCCTGTTTGACCACTTTCAATTTGCCTTGATTCATGGACCTAACATTCCAGGTTCCTATGCAATATTGCTCTTTACAGCATCAAATCTTGCTTATCTCACCAGTCCCATCCACTACTGGCTGTTGTTTTTGCTTTGGCTCCATCCCTTCATTCTTTCTGGAGTTATTTCTCCACTGATCTCCAGTAGCATATTGGGCACCTACTGACCTGGGGAGTTCATCTTTCAATGTCCTGTCTTTTTGCCTTTTCATACTGTTCATGGGGTTCTCGAGGCAAAAATACTGAAGTGGTTTGCCATTCCCTTCTCCAGTGGATCACATTCTGTCAGACCTCTCCTCCATGAGCCATCTGTCTTGGGTGGCCCCACATGGCATGGCTCAGTTTCATTGAGTTAGAGAAGGCTGTGGTCCATGTGATCAGATTGGCTATTTGTTGTGATTGTGGTTTCAGTCTGTCTGCCCTCTGATGCCCTCTCTCAGCACCTACCGTCTTGTATTTCTCTTACGTTGGACATAGGGTATCTCTTTATGGCTGCTCCAGCAAAGTGCAGCCACCGCTCCTTACCTTGAATATGGAGTAGGTCCTCTTGGCCACCACCCCTGATTAGACATGGGGTAGCTCCTCCTGGCAGCGCTCATGGGCCGTCGCAGCTGCTGCGCTCGTGCGTTTTTATGTAGACATGTTTTTATTTCTTTTGAGTATATATCTAGGAGTGGAATTATTGAACCATATGATAATTCTGAGGACTGCAGAATGTTTTCCAAAGGGGTTGCACCATTTTATATGCCTACAACACGCATTATTATCTGACTTTTTGACAGTGGATATGAAGTGGAACCACATTTTGGTTTTCATATTTATTTGGTGACTAAATTAGGGCATCCTTTATGTGCTTATTCAGTTTAGTCACTCAGTCATGTCCAACTCTTTGCAACCCCATGGACTGTGGCATGCCAGGCCCCCTGTCCGTCACCAGCTCCTGAAGTTTGCTCAAACTAATGTCTGTTGAGTCAGTGATGTGATCCATCCACCTCATCCTCTGTTGTCCCCTTCTCCTCCCACCTTGAAACATTCCCAGCATCAGGGAATGGTCTTTTCAAGTGAGTCAGTTCTTCCCATCAGGTGGACAAAGTATGGGAGTTTCAGGTTCAGCATCAGTCCTTCCAATGAATATTCAGAACTGATCTCCTTTAGGTTGGATCTCCTTGCAGTCCAAGGGACTCTTAAGAGTCTTCTCCAATACCGCAGTTCAAAAGCATCAATTCTTTGGCACTCAGCTTTCTTTATAGTCCTACTGTTACATCCATACATGACTATAGCATGGAAAAACTATAGCTTTGACTAGATGAACTTTTGTTGGCAAAGTAATGTCTCTGCTTTTTAACATGCTATCGAGATTGGTTATAACTTTTCTTCCAAGGAGCAAGCGTCTTTTAGTTCCATGGCTATAGTCACCATCTGCAGTGATTTTGGAGTCCCCTCAAAATAAAGTCTGTCACTGTTTCCACTATTTCCCCATCTATTTCCCATGAAGTGATGGAACCAGATGCCATGATCTTAGTTTTCTGAACGTTGAGCTTTAAGCCAATTTTTTCACTCTCCTCTTTCACTTTCATGAAGAGGCTCTTTAGTTATTCACTTTCTGCCATAAGGGTGGTGTCATCTGCATATCTGAGGCTATTGATATTTCTGCTGGCAATCTTGATTCCAGGTTGTGCTTTTTCCAGCCCAGTGTTTCTCATGATGTACTCTGAATATAAGTTAAATAAGCAGGGTATCAATATAGCAGGTGACAATAAGCAGGGTGGAAGCCTTGATGTACTCCTTTCCTGATTTCGAACCAGTCTTTTGTTCCACATCCAGTTCTAACTGTTGTTTCTTGACCTACTTATAGTTTTCCTGGGAGACAAGTCAGGTCATCTGGTACCCCATGTCCAAGGTCAGAGAAGCCCCAGCAAGACTGTAGGTGCCGGAGTGGTGGCTGTGTCATGCTAGAGTGACTCTGAGGAGATACCCCACATCCAGAGGCAAAGGAAAAGCCCCAGCAAGATGGTAGGAGGGGCGAAATCACATTTACAACCAAATCCCATACCTGCCAGAGAAGCTCAGAGGGCTCAAACAATCCTTGTGCACCTCAGGACCCAGAGACCCCACAGAGACTGAGACAGAACTGTGTTTGAGTGTCTCCTGCAGAGGTACGGGTCAGCAGTGGCCTGCCGCAGGGGCAGAGGCTTTGGGTGCAGCAGACCTAGGTATGGCATAAGCCCTCTTGAAGGAGGTCACCATTAACCCCACCATAGAGCCGCCAGATCTTACACAGGACTGGGGAAACAGACTCTTGGAGGGCATAAACAGAACCTTATGTACAACAGGACCCAGGAGAAAGGAGCAGTGACCCTACAAGTGACTGACCCAGCTTTGCCCGTGAGTGGCCAGGAGTCTCTAGTGGAGGTATAGGTTGGTGGTGGCCTGCTGCAGGATTGGGGGTACTGAGGGTAACAGTGTGTGCATGGGACTTTTTGAAGGAGGTCACCATTGTCTTCATCACCTCCATCATAAATTTGGCCTCAGGTAAAATAACAGGGAGGGAACACAGCCCTGCCCTTGAACAGAAAATTGGATTAAAGATTTACTGAGCTTGGCCCTGCCCTTCAGAATAAGACCCAGTTTCCCCCTCAGTCAGTCTCTCCCATAAGGAAGCTTCCATAAACATCTTATCCTTCTCCATCAAAAGGAAGATAGACTGAAAACCACAATCACAAAAAACTAACCATTCTGATCACATGGACCACAGTCTTATCTAACTCAATGAAACTATGAGCTGTGCTGTGTAGAGCCACCCAAGATGGATGCATCATGGAGGAGAATTCTGACAAATCGTGGCCCACTGGAGAAGGGAATGGCAAACCACTTCAGTATTCTTGCCTCGAGAACCCAATGAACAGTATGAAAAGGCAAAAGATAGGACATTGAAAGATGAACTCCCCAGGTCAGTAGGTGCCCGATATACTACTGGAGATCAGTGGAAAAATGACTCCAGAAAGAATGAAGGGATGGAGCCAAAGCAAAAACAACAGCCAGTTGTGGATGCGACTGGTGAGAGAAGCAAGATTCGATGCTGTAAAGAACAATATTGCATAGGAACCTGGAATGTTAGGTCCATGAATCAAGGCAAATTGGAAGTGGTCAAACAGGAGATGGAAAGAGGGAACATTGACATGTTAGGAATCAGTGAACTAAAATGGACTAGAATGTGAATTTAACTCAGATGACCATTATATCTACTACTGTGGGCACCAGTCCTTTAGAAGAAATGGAGTAGCCATCATAGTCAAAAAAAGAGTCCAAAATGCAGTACTTGGATGCAATCTTAAAAATGGCAGAATGATCTCTGTTCGTTTCCAAGGCAAACCATTCACTACCACAATAATCCAAGTCTATGCCCCGACCAGTAACACTGAAGAAGCTGAAGCTGAATGGTTCTATGAAGACCTATAAGACCTTCTAGAACTAACACCGAAAAAAGGTGTCTTTTTCATTATAGGGGACTGGAATGCAAAAGTAGGAAGTCAAGAGATACCTGGAATAACAGGTACATTTGGCCTTTGAGCATAGAATGAAGCAGGGTAAAGGCCAATAGAGTTTTCTAAGAGAACACAGTTGTCATAGCAAACACTCTCTTCCAACAACATAAGAGAAGACTCTACACATGGACATCACCAGATGGTCAATACCAAAATCAAATTGATTTTATCTTTTGAAGCCAAAGATGGAGAAGCTCTATACAGTCAGCAGAAACAAGACTGGGAGCTGACTGTGGCACAGATCATGAAATCCTTATTGCCAAATTCAGACTTAAATTGAAGAAAGTAGAGAAAACCACTAGAGCATTCAGGTATGACCTAAATCAAATCCCTTGAGATTATATAGTGGAAGTGATAAATAGATTTATGGGACTAGATTTGACAGAGTACCTGAAGAACTATGAACAGAGGTTTGTGACATTGTACAGGAGGCAGGCATCAAGACCATCTCCAAGAAAAAGAAATTCAAAAAAGGAAAATGGCTGTCTGAGGAAGCCTTACAAGTAGCTGTGAAAAGCAGAGAAGTGAAAGGCAAAGGAGAAAAGGAAAGATACACCTATTTGAATGCAGAGTTCCAAAGAATAGCAAGGAGAGATAAGAAAGCCTTCCTTGGTGATCAATGCAAAGAAATAGAGGAAAAGAACAGAATGGGAAAGACTAGAGATCTCTTCAAGAAAATTAGAGATATCAAGGGAACATTTCATGCAAAGATGGGCTCAGTAGAGGACAGAAATGGTATGGACCTAACAGAAGCAGAAGATATAAAAAGAGGTGACAAGAATACACAGAAGAACTATACAAAAAGGATCTTCACAACCCAGATAATTATGATGGTGTGATTACTCACCTAGTGTCAGACATCCTGGAATGGGAAGTCAAGTGAGCCTTAGGAAGCATCACTATGAACAAAGATAGTGGAGGTGATGCAATTACAGTTGAGCTATTTCAAATCCTGAAAGAGGATGCTGTGAAAGTGCTGCACTCAATATGCCAGCAAATTTGGAAAACTCAGCAGTGGCCACAGGACTGGAAAAGTTTAGTTTTCATTCCAATCCCAAAGAAAGGCAATGCCAAAGAATGCTCAAACTACTGCACAGTTGCAGTCATCTCACACGCTAGCAAAGTAATGCTCAGAATTCTCCAAGCCAGGCCTCAACAGTATGTGAACCGTGAACTTCCAGATGTTCAAGCTGGATTTAGAAAAGGCAGAGGAACCAGAAATCAAATTGCCAACATCCCTTGGATCATCAGAAAAGCAAGAGAGTTCCAGAAAAACTTCTGCTTTATGGACTATGCCAAAGCCTTTGACTGTGTGGATCACAGCAAACTGTGGAAAATTCTTAAAGAGATATGCTTATTGGTCACTTGTAAAACTCCTTTGAAGATACATATATTCTGATTATCTACATTTTAGGTTATTTATGTTTCCATTTTTGAGTTATAGAAATTATTTATATATTCTAGTTACAAGATCCTTACCAAATACTTGTTAGTTTTTAGTTGTAAGTCATGTCCGACTCTTGCAACCGTATAGACTGTAACCCGCTAGGCTCCTTTCTCCGTGGGATTTCCCAAGCAAGAATACTGGAATGGATTGCCATTTCTTTCTCTAGAGGATCTTCCCAGCCCAGGAATTGAACCCACATCTCCTGCATTGGCAGGCAGTTTCTTTACCACTGAGCCACCAGGGAAACCCTATCACATACGTGACATGCAAAACTTTCTCCCATTCTGTAGACTGCCTTTTACTTTCTGGATGGTGTGTCCTTTGCAGCAGAGAAATTTTTTATTTTGATGATGTCCAGTTTATTTATGGGCTTCCCAGATAGCGCTGTTGGTAAAGAAACCACCTGCCAATGCAGGAGACATAAGAAATGAAAGAAACATAAGATGCAGGTTCGATCCCTGCATTGGGAAGATCTCCTGGAGGAAGGCATGGCAACCCTCTTCAGTATTCTTGCCTGCCCAGTCCCATGGTCAGAGGAGCCTGGAGGGCTATAGTCCATAGGGTCACACAGAGTCAGATATGACTGAAGTAAGTTAGCATGCAATTTATTTGTTGTTACTTATGCTTCTGATGCCATATCTAGAAATTATTGCCTAATTCAAGATAACAAAGATTTACTCCTATGTTTTCTTCTGGAGGTTTATGATTTTGGCTTTTACATTTAGATCTATTTTGAATTAATTTTTGTACATGATGTAAGATAAGGGACTCTATTATTCTTGAAAAAATTTCATACCCTGACTTCCATGAAACCACATCCTTCTCATTTTCCCCTGAGTCTGCACACGGCCCCTTTCACCATTTATTAATTTTTAAAGATTTTCTTGTATTTTTAAATGTTGAGGGTTTTTTTTCAACGTTTTGTCTTATCTTATCTTCTCTTCTTCTTAAGTACTCTTTCCTGGGGAATATCAACAAGAGCAGACCATATGCTGATGACTCCCAAATCTCTATATATCTGTTACAGACTTCTGTGAAACCTAGAACGTCTTATCCAGTTTCTAATTCTGGGTCTACTATTAGTTCCCTCAGGAACACATGCATTCAAAATCTTCAAACAAAACCACATTTTGGACATTCCCATTTCCCCAGTCTGGGGCCACTATTTAGCTGTGAAAGCTGAAAACTTAAGTGCCATCTTGACATTTCCTTCTCTTTTAGTCTCAAATCCAGTCATGACCAATCTCTCAGTGTTACCTCCTACATATTTCTAAATGTAATCCATTTTTTTCTGTCTCAACTTAAACCATCCTAATTATGTGACTTTTCATACTCTTCTAGATCTTAGTAGTATTCTAACAGATCCCAACTCTTTTATTCTAGACCACCTTAATATTCCTCTCCACTCTGCAGCCAGCATTTCCAAAATACAATCTTGACCCTGCCAATAAAATAGTTGCCACTATCAGTAAAAACTCCTGAACTCCAATTCCCAATGATTAAAAATAAAATCTTCTCCAGTGCTCTGTGGATTGGCCTTTCAGACTCGATCATCTTACTCTCCATGTATAGACAATCTGGCTTTTCCCTCTTATCTTCAAAAATGCCATAGTCCTTCTCTTAACACCATGAATGTAAATGCAAGCCATTCTGTCAGTCTGAAACTCCCATCCCTACTTTGTCCATTTAATGTCTTCCCACTCTACAGATTTTAGGTCAAATTGTATTCTCTGTTTTTTAATTGGGATATAATTACATACAACATTGTATAAATTTATGATGTATGGCAAAACCAACACAATATTTTAAAGTAATTAACCTCCAATTAAAATAAATAAATTTATATTAAAAAATTTTTAATGTGTACAGTGTGTTGATTTTATTTATTGCAATATGATTGCCATCATAGCTTTCACTAACACCTCTATTATGTGACATAATTGCCATTGCTTTTCTGTGGTGAGAACATTTATGATCTAGCCCCATAGAAATTTTGAATAGACACTTTCCCAAAGAAATACAAATGGTCAATAGTCTATAAAAAGATGCTCAACATTACTAATCACCAGGGAGGTACAAATCAAAGCCACATTGAATGTCACTTCACCTCTGTCGGAATGGCTATCATCAAGAAAACAAGCCAGGAACTTCTCTCATGATCCAGTGGTTAAGAATCTGCCTTCCAATGCAGAAGGCATTGGGGACACAGGTTTGATCCCTGGCCAGGGAACTAAGATCCCACATGCTGCAGGGCAACAAGCTCTGCACCCCACAACTAGAGAAATCCTGTGTACTGCAAGGAAAACCCAGCGCAGCCAAAAGAAAAGAAGATAAGCAATAACAAGTGTTGGTGAAGACGTGGAGGAAAGGGAACCCTTCTGCACCATGGGTGGGGATGTAAATTCGTGCAGCCACTATGGAAAATGGAATGCAGGTTTCTCAAAAAAAATGAAATATAACTGCAATATGGTCCAACAATCTCACTACAGGGTCTATATACAAAAGAAATGAAAACAGGATATCAAAAAGTTATCTTCATTCCTGTGTTTATTGTAGCATTGTTCACAATAGTCAATGGAAACAAACGAAATGTCTATAAATGGATGATGGATCAATATGTGAGTATACTTATATATGTATATATGAATATTATTTTTCAGACATTAGAAAGGAAATCTTGACATCTGCAGCAAAATAGATGGATTTTGAGGGTATTATGCTTAGTGAGATAAGCCAGAGTAATATTTTATGATATCCTTTATATGTAAAATCCAAAAAAGAGACTGGGAAAGTGATTACCTGATTACTAGGAGCTGAGGGGTGGGGAAACTGGAGTACAAATTTGCACCTAGAAGATAAATAAGTTCTGGAGATTTAATGTACAGCAAAGTGATTATGTCCTGTGTTACTCTTTAGTGACACTTTCTCTGATTCCCACTTGCTCCCATTTCAGGTCTTGTCCCCTTGTTTCATGATCCAGTGAGCAAGCCTTTTGAATGCTTCTCTCAGTTTGTAGTTTTAAAGTGTGGCTAGAGGATTAGTCCCTGTGTGGAAACAAATACTGGATGGTTTTGATCACTGCCATATTGCCAGATGGGCTTCCCTGGTGGCTCAGATGGTAAAGAAGCTGCCTGCAAAGAAGGAGACATGGGTTTGATACCTGGGTGGGGAAGATCCCCTGGAGGAGGGCATGGCAACCCACTTCAGTATTCTTGCCTGGAGAATTCCCATGGACAGAGAAACCTAGTGGGTTACAGTCCATGGGGTTACAAAGAGTTCAACACGACTGAGCAACTAAGCACACATACATGCCAGAATTTAGCACTGAATACAGAAGGTGCTAACAAATGTTTTTTTTTTTTTTTTTCTAAATGAATTTAAAGAATGGATGCAAGTAAACGTAGTAGGAAAGAAATGATAGGACCCATATAGAGGTTGGGTGTAGATGACTAGATTATAAACTCCTTGTGGCAAGGAAAGCCCTCAAGCCTAAGTTACTAACTAGGTCATTTGCTACACAGAACCTGAATTTCTGTTAAGTTGGAGATGAATATAAATAAGAAAGAAAAAAGAACACAAATCCATGAAGCACAATGTTGAATATTGAGGGATGGGATGGGGAGGGAGTTGGGATGGGGGTTCAGGATGGGGTACACATGTACACCCATGGCTGATTAATGCCAATGTATGGAAAAAACCTCTACAATATTGTAAAGTAATTAGCCTCCAATTAAATGAATTAATTAAAAAATTATTTTAAACAACTATGTGCCATCCCCCTGAAGTTATAAATTTCACTTCTCTGAAATAAGGTGGTGATGGTGGTTTAGTCACCAAGTTCTGTCTGACTCTTGTGACCTCATAGTCTGTAGCCCACCAGGCTCTTCTGTCTATGGCATTTCCCAGGTAAGGATACTGGAGTGGGTTGCCATTTCTTTCTCCAGGGGATCTTCCTGACTCAGGGATCGAACCCACATCTCTTGCAATGCAGGTGATCTCCAGCATTGCAGGTGGGTTCTTTACTGCTGAACCACCAGGGAAGCCCATCTGAAATAAAGTGGTGCATTTCAAATGTTGAACCAGCTAACTCTTAGTGCCTAGCTCTGAAAATTTGTCCAGTATCTCACTTTGGAATTATATTTTCACATTTTGGTTGTTAGGAAGTAAGGGAGGAAAACAAACAGAAAACAGAGAAAAGAGCACTTTTTAATTTTTTTTTCTTGTGCTTTTTGGTTGCACTGCATGGCTTGTGGGATCTTTGTTCCCCAACCAAGGATTGAACCCACACCTCCTGGCAAGGAAAGCTCAGAGTCTTAACCATTGGACTACCAGTGAAGTCCTGAGATAAGAATACTTGAAATTATGACAAAGCTTTTAAGTTTTATTAGGTCCCATTTGTTTATTTTTATTTCCATTACTCTAAGAGGTGGGTCATAAAGGACCTTGCTGTGATTTATGTCAGAGAGTGTTCTGCCTATGTTTTCCTCTAAGAGGTTGTTTATAGTTTCTGGTGTTAGGTTTAGATTTTTAATCCATCTTGAGTTTATTTTTGTGCATGGTGTTAGAAAGTATTCTAATTCATTCTTTTACACATAGTTAACCAGTTTTCCCAGCACCAGTTGTTGAAGAGTCTGTCTTTTCTCCACTGTATATTTTTGCCTCCTTTGTCAAAGATGAGGTGTCCATAGGTATGTAGATTTATTTCCAGGCTTTCTATTTTGGTGCTCTGATAGTCCGGAGGGATGGAGTGGGGAGGGAAGATAGGTTCAGGAGAAAGGGCTGATTCATGTTGATAGATGGCAAAGCCATCACAATATTGTAAAGTAATTATCCTCCAATTAAAATAAATAAACTTTTAAAAGAAGAAAACTTGAAATCTCCACCTGATATAGTTCAGGCAGAAGAAAAAAGTGAGAGCCTGGCAAGGTGGTGATAGAGAAAGCCAGGGAGCCAAAAAGACAGTGTCCCACAAGAAAATATGCTTAGAACAAAGGGTGCAGGTAGAAGACTGGAGAGAAAAATCACACACAGGAAAGGTAAGAAGAATATCTATAAATGTGAAGCAAATTTCACTGACCTGGGGAACACTTAATAGAGTGCTCCCAAAGGAAAGAATGGATTTCTTATTTTATGTCTGCCTCTAAGAATCTTTTCAATGGAAGTCCTAAAGGAATAAAAGAATGGCATATGTGAAAAGCATCCTGAGATTTTTCTGAAGAATATTGCCAAATAAATCTGAGATGCTATTAGAGTTCGCGCTGACACAGTTTACAAAACAGAGCAAGTGCCATAGGATACAGCCACGTGAACACAAACAGCTTGTTTGTAACCTGAGGATAACCACAGAATCCAGCCGCATCTCCCAACTGTCACCATCAGCTTTGCCAAGGTGGTTACAAATCACTCTGCAAGTGAATTGTAGCTTAAAGGTGAGATTAGCAGGATCATTCATTCATAGGGCAGGTATAAGCCAAGTTCATGGACATGTTCTCTTTGCTCACCCTTATATTTTACAGACTTTGTGTAGGATTTTTATCTTTTAAACCTGCGGGAAGTTCTGTGCCTCTTATGGCAGAGTTTTCTGGGTTTAGGTTAAGCAGCAAATGTTAGATTAGAAGCAACAGCAGCTGTGAAGCCTTTGAACTTTCAGAGTGAAAAATTAAATAATGTGAACCCTTGCTTGAGTTACTCTTCTGATGAAGTGGGGTGAGAAGTCTCTGAGAGACACAGCTTTGGACTGGGCAGAAGGCAGGGACAACCACAGAGCCCCCAGGTCCTGGGGCCAGGGTCTAAGATGGCAGGAACTCTCGACCAGGAACTGGTAGGGGGCTCCAGGGCCTCACGGCAACCACTGTGCTGTGCAGTCGAGACTGGAAATCCAGGGTACTCAGGCATCTCCCTGCCATTCCCGCAGCTCCCCCTCTGTGATCTCTTTCCATGCCTCCCACGCTCCCCAGCTGTAGCAGCACAGCACAGCCCTCCTTCTCTGTGGATGTTCTTTCGCAAAGCCCAGAACCTTCCCCCACCCTTGCCAACCTGCCAACTTCTCACCCCCACCCCCACCCTGACAGTGTATTCCCCCATCCCTGTTCAGCTCAGGGATCAACTCTGCAAATTTTGCCTCTTCTCATCCTTTAAATCAAGCCTTTGGACTGGAAAGCCACTGTGTGTATTTATGGAGCTAGAAGAAGGCTGGTGAGTCAATTCCCAGGAGTTCCAGCCCATCTTTTTTAAAAAAAACTTTCATTGGTGTATAGTAGGTTTACAATGTTGTTACTTTGTAACAAGTTTGCTGTTCAGCAAACTGAATCTGTTATACATATAAGTATATTCACTTTGTAAAGATTTTTTTTCCATACAGATAATTTTAGAATACTGAGTTACCCATACTATACAGTAGGTCCTTATTAATTACATATTTTATATATAATAGTGTGTATGTCAATCCCAGTCTCCCAATTTATCACCCTCCTTACCCCTAGTAACCATAAGTTTATTTTCTACATCTATAATTCTATTTCTGTTTTGTAAATAAGCATATTTTTTTTAGATTCCACTTAGGTGATATCATATAATATTTGTCTTTCTGTCTGACTTCATTCAGTGTGAGTCTCTAGGTCCATCCTTGATGCTGCAGATGGCATTATTTCATTCTTTTTTATGACTGAGTAATGTCCTATTGTATACATGGACCACATCTTCGTTTTCTATTCCTCTGTTAATGGACATTATTTTAACATTCACATCTCTATTTGCTGCCACTGCTTCAGAGAATCGGAGAAGGCAATGGCACCCCACTCCAGTACTCTTGCCTGGAAAATCCCATGGACAGAGGAGCCTGGTAGGCTGCAGTCCATGGGGTCGCTAAGAGTTAGACACAACTGAGCGACTTGACTTTCACTTTTCACTTTCGTGCATTGGAGAAGGAAATGGCAACCCACTCCAGTGTTCTTGCCTGGAGAATCCCAGGGATGGGGGAGCCTGGTGGGCTGCCGTCTATGGGGTCGCACAGAGTCGGACACGACTGAAGCGACTTAGCAGCAGCAGCAGGAGCTTCAGAGAATATGGCGCTTAAAACCAGGAGCTGGGAGGACTGGATTCTCCCCTAGGTTGGCAGTAACCTGGCTTTGGAAGCATCCCAAAGTCACTAAGCTTATCTCTTAGCCCTTTCAATGAGAAAATTCTCTAATTCCCAGTGGTTCCTCAGGAGCAAGATCTCTCTCCCCATCACATCTGGTGTTACCCTGTTACTGGGCAGGACTTATCACATTATGGGTGTCTGCCCTGTGCTGGCCAGTCCACCAGCGGGTTAATTCACTGCCGTGTTACTCATTAGCTGTGCTCGTTTTTTGTTTTTCTCCTTCTCTCCAGATCCTTTAGTTAATCAATTGTAATTTTTTTTTTTTTGAGTTCCAACTATGTCCTAGACTTAATTTGCGGATATTAATGTGGCTCAGTGGTAAAGAACCTACCTTCCAATGCAGGAGACACAGGTTCAATCCCTGGGGCAGGAAATAGCCACCCACTCCGGTATTCTTTCCCAGAGAAAATCCCATGGACAGAGATAGCCTGGGGGGCTACAGTCCATGGGGCTTCAAAAAGAGTCGGAGATGACTCTGGGACTAAACAACAACAACAATATAAATTAATAGGCAAGAGAATTATGTCTTCTGTCCTCACAGAACTTATAGTCCCATGAGAGAGAGGCAGATAATAAACAAGAAACATGTTAAAAATTATAAAACGCAAAAGTGCTACAGATGAAATTAGTATAGAACTCTTTCCTTATTTCCATATGGTGCTCTGAAGCTCAAGCCGCAGATTTTGTAATTCAATGGAAATTGGCTTTGATTTTGAGACCCAGAGATTCCTGGTACTTTCAAACTACAGCATCTGCATTTCCACAGCTATAACCTTTGAAAGGCTAAAGATCAGAAACTTATGAGAAGGCTTAGCAGGACTGTGGGTATCTCCTAGGCTTTCTGAACATTCAAACCATGTGTAAGATACCATTTGGACATAGGTACAGGCCCATAATTCTCAGTCTTTCTTTCTTCTTTTTTTCTCTCTCTTCCCCCTTTTACTCTCTCCATCTCCCCACCTCCCTCTCTATCTCCCTCCCTTCTTCTCTTTCTCTCTCTGTAACATACTTCAAAATGCACTTTTTTGAATACTGTATCCCATTTATTTTGTCCTCATGCTGCTTATATTCAAGGTTTTCTATTTCTGGAACTTCTGAGATGTAAGTTACACGTTGGCACTTTAAGAGGCCCCGGTTAACCCCCAATTAAGGAGAAGGTAGGAAGAAGCAGGAGAACAGCTGAAACCAATGAGTACTATCCACAGAGTACCCAAGGCCAGTTTGGGTTTGCACGCTCTCTGCGTAGCTGGTTCCTGTGTTACTCTTCAGTTTTTTTCCCTGCTTGTCATAAATTTTGGTGCAAACTCTAGCTTGGTCTTGTGTCTCTGGATCCTTCATGGCTGGCAGCAGTGGTGTGGGGGCAATAATCCTGCAAGCCAACAGCAAGACACAAATTGAAGAGCCTTGAGGGAGTGGTTCCTGGGCTGCACAAGAGGAGGTCCCTAGGAAGAGATGCAGAAAGCTTTGAAGCTTTGAAGGTGGGCAAATTTCTAGAAATTAGGAGGTATAACCTTGTTTTGTTGTCACAGGCCATTGAGGCTGGAGATTTTTAGTCTAGATATTATTTCCTTCTTCTTCCCCAAATTCCTCTACTGTATATTTGGAAAAGAGTTTGTTATCAACTCCCTCTCGAATTTCACTAAACATGAGTTCGTAATTTCCCTGAGGTCACGACGCAGACCTGGAAGACAGACTTTCTTGCTTGAGGTGCTATGGGCTGGCTCTCACGCCTACAACTTTGGTAAATCCTTCCTAACAGTTAGAAGGGCATTGGGAACGTGTGGACGGGTCCCCTGGAATTGGGGCTACCATATGCTTTTCCAAATTCTCCCCCTGTGTTTTGCAATCACATCAAACTGCTGTTCATTTCAGAACTGAGGATGCAATGTTCTGGGAGGCAGTGTCCTCAGCTCCCCGTGGATGAGTTGCCACAGATCACAAATAGCACAGCTGATGTTAATGGTTGTGTATCACCCTGCGGCTTCTCAAATAGCCTGCAAAGTTGGCAGGCGAGCTCTTGAGCATGCAGAGGTTCTGCACTCCATTGTATTAAAACATTAACAGCATATACTTTGGTGGCTTCAGACTGGTGCAAATATCTGAACACTTGAAAGTTTAGGGGTGTGTGAGGCCATGAAATATTGACATGCAGTTCTGCCGAGAGGATTGGGAACAAAATAGAACCACAGAACATGTGTGCTCTCTAAAAGCATTGCCCGAGTGCCCATGAAATAACAAGTTGAACCTGGCCCTTTTCCAGGGTTTTGGTTAACTTTCTTTCACTGCTTCTTTATTGATTTAATTCTGGTCCCACTTGTTATCAGTAGTGGTCATGGGCACCAACTGCTGAAGAAAGTTCATGAAAGAAAAACTCAAGTGAGAATTTTCTATACACATACTTTTTTTTTTCTGTGAATCAGGAGATTACCACTACTTGATTTTTCTGGAAAAATAGAACATTACAGTCTAGCCCTCAGAGGGTGTATTTTGTAGCCATTGCTGTTGGATCAAGTATAAGAAAATTTGACTTTAGGAGTGTGTGATAATACAGAGGTCAGTTTAAATTTTATAATCTTTTTCTTAGGATCTAAATGGTTTGCTAAAGATCCAAATTTTGGCTAAATAATGGTGTTAATAGCAACAGTGAAAGGGAAATTCTTAACTTATTTAAGATACTAAATTTTCCAAGCACTTTAGCTTCTTTTTCTTCTTTAAATATTTATTTGTTTGGCTTTAGCTGTGGTATGTGGGATCTAGGTCCCTGACCAGGAATCAAACCCAGGCCCCCTGCATTGGGAGTGCAGAGTCTTAGTCACTAGACCACCAGGGAAGTCCCTTTCAAACACTTGAGATGCCGTTAAATACATCATTTGCAAGCTGTTTCCTCAAACATCTTATTTGTCAATTGCTAAGCTTTGGAAAGGTATGCTAAGCTCCACTGTCTCTTTGCAGTGTCCTCTTTCTCTGCCTCCTCTTCCCATCCCCCTGCTCAGAAGAATCACTACTCAAAACCCAGGGCTTCTCAGAAGCCCGTCTGAAAACCGTCCGCTGCTGCTGCTAAGTCGCTTCAGTCGTGTCCGACTCTGTGCAACCCCATGGATGGCAGCCCACCAGGCTCCCCCAACCCTGGGATTCTCCAGGCAAGAATACTGGAGTGGGTTGCCAGTGCCCTCTCCAGAAAACCGCCTAGTAGTTACTAATTTTCTTGAGATATATTGCAGTTTGCATTTAAAATGTAATTCATGCAATTCATGTTACAACCTATTGATCTTTTAACCAGAAAACACTAAAGACTGTTCAGTCTAATCTTTTCTGGTTGTTAGATTGCAAACTCTCAGAGGGCAGTTTGTTGTTGTTGTTTAGTTGCTAAGTTGTGTCCAACTCTTTGCGACCCCATGGACTGTTCTCTGCCAGGCTCCTCTGTCCATGGGATTTCCAGGCAAGATTACTGGAGTGAGTTGCCATTTCCTTCTGCAGGGAGTCTTGAGTTTCCTGCATTGGCAGGCAGGTTCTTTGCCACTGAGCCACAAGGGAAGTCCTTCAGAGGGCAGGGGTCATGGTAATCCTGCTCCCCAGCCTGTCACCTATGCCTCACACATACTCGTGGTAGGTCCTGATGATAATGATATGACTAGCAGCAGTGACAATAACAACTAAGACTTATAGAGTGTTTCATGCATCATAGGCACTCTGTAAGTACTTGATACACTTGGAACATTCAGTTCTCTACAGCCAGTGAAGACAATGTTATGATTATTTCTGTTTACAAGTGAGAACCTCCACATACCGTCAGGCTGAGTGACTGTAATGAAAGTCAGTAGAGGGCAGAGCAGGATTCAAGACCAGGCAGCCTGGCTGCTGGACTGGGGCCCTTGACCGTCTCAAGAGACAGCGCCTTGGAGCATCGCAATAAAGTGGTACACCTTATGAGAAAATGTGATTTGATCTCAGCCTTTTCCTGACTGCTCCCCTATTTGCATGACATTTTTTATGCCTTGCCTCGAACTTCTGCATATTTTACTTTGTAATCAAGTTTCCCAATAGCCAGGTTCTAAATCACTACAAACCTTGCCATTTTCCCAAGAGTCAGGCTTTGCATCACTCAGAAGTCAGACCCAGTTTTTACTTAAATGATTTGGATGTGGTTGATGCTAGCAGCTAGGAGATGAAGGTTTTATATACTACGCTGTGGAAAACATCACTTGTAACTCTTCAGCCTGGTTATTCTCTATTTAAGAAAAAAATAGTGATCAGCTTTGATGGGCAGTTGGTACAGCTACTCATTTGTTGTTAGGTCGCCAAGTCATGTCTGACTCTTTGCAACCCCATGGACTGCAGCACGCCAAGTCTCCTTGTCTCTCCCCATCTCCTGGAGTTTGCCCAACTTACTCATAGTCCTCTTTATTTAATTTTATAACTTTGCACTCTCAAGCTACTATGGCTAAAGTTTTATGAAAACATATAACAATATTTTAGTTGGAAATCCTAAAAAAAAAGCAGAACTCAAGATTGCTCCTCTGTCACTGTGAGCCTTCACTTTCTGCTTCTTCCCCAAGTAATCATGGAAAAGTGTTTGAACAGCTCAGAAAAGTAGGTGGCAGGGTCACCAATTTACTCACACTGATCTTTCTCATCAAGTGTCTACCTGGTTGCATAGAGAAGAAAACAAAACACACAAAGCAGCTTAGCCCAGGCTGATATAAAGCCAAGTGAGACAAAAATAATTTTATCTGTTTCTTTCTTTTCAAAAAATTTCTATTGGAGTAGAGTAGAATTACAATGTTGCATTAGTTTCAGATATAAGGCAAAGTGATTCAATTATACATATGCATATATCCATTATTTTTTATATTCTTTTCCTATATAAGTTATTATAGAATATTGAGCACAGTTCCCTGTGCTATACAGTAGGTCCTTAATATCTGTTTTATATATAGTAGTGTGTTATATGTTAATCCCGGTCTCCTGACTTATCCCTCCCCCATCTTTCTCCTTTGGGAACCATGAGTTTGTTTTCTATGTCTGCGAGTTTGTTTTCTATTTTGTAAATAAGTTAGTCTGTACCATCATTGTAGATTCCACATGTAAGTGATATCATACATTTGTCTTTCTCCATCTGACTTACGTCGCTGAGTGTGATATTCTCCAGGTCCATCTGTGTTGCGGCACATGTATCTCTTTAGGTTTAATGTGCTTTTTCAGACAACTGTTCAATGTTTCAGATGCTCTTATGTTGTTACTCTTTTCCAAGATGGCCACCAGGAGTATGAGGCAGGACTCTGTGGAACTGGGAGTCTGGGTGACTAATAGGTGATGTGAACTTAGCTTCCTTGCAGTTCAGCTTGCTCAGTTCTGACCCTGGATAGCCTGAATATCTGTTATTGAAGTCTTTTCTGGGTAAACTCACAGTACAGGTGTAAGGTTTTTCAGGGTCCGAGGACTTGAGAAAACTCTTTGATGACTCAACCTCCCCTTGCCCTTAGAGGGTTTGAAGACTCCTTTGAGTCACTGCCATATCTCTGCTCTGGCCTGTGACTCATGCTATCCACCCCACAGTCTCTGCTGTGAGTTACCTGGCTCTGAACATGGTGAGCTAACAGTTTCCTCAAGGAGGAATGGTGTCCACTCAGCAATAAAATAATTATTTAAGCTGTTGAGCAGTAAAATGATTATCAAAGCCTTTTCTTCCCTTTAAAAACCTATTCATTGGAAAGTTTCCAAGTATAGATTGATGATCACGTGATGCATTTATTGAAGAGCAATAACTATGCCCAGAGTCAATAGTAATTTGAATGTTTTATTTCTCAGCCAAACCCTACTGCTTGTCTATGGGCAGTGAGTGTTATACAGTTCTAATCTGTGTGGTTTTTTTATAGGCCATATATAATTTTTAAATTTTATTTATTTTTAATAGAAGGATAATTGCTTTACAGAATTTTGTTGTTTTCTGTCAAACATCAAGATGAATCAGTCATAGGTGTATATATATCCCCTCCCTCGAGAACCTCCCTTGAGAACCTCCCTCCTGGCCATATATTATTTAATTAACTATATCTGGCTTGATAAATTCTATGCAATACAAAGAAATCTGCTTCTGAAATTCAGTAAATTAATAGGGAGATACAAATGATGCTATGTCTTCTAATTCAACATGAACTTCATAAAAGCCACTATTCACATTTGTGATCAAATGTCTTTAGGCTGAACTTTGAGATAAAACTGATACTTCAAAATCAAATGTTAAAAAGAAGCTGTAATGGTGGTTATTTCCAATTTTATTTTTCACTTTTGGGGAATTAAGACTCTCCCCACTCACAATATGTTATTTACAGAAATGTACTTGCAAACAGGAGTCTGAAACCTGTTGATTTTTTTTTTTAAGCACAAAAATGCAAAATGAGTATTAGATTCTGGAAACAGTTTTTCCTTTTAAAATAGTATTTAAACTGTAGTTAAATTTTGTAGTACATTTTAATATATATTTCATTATCTAATCAAACATGTCATAATTAATTTTTTATGTTGACAGATTGTTCTTTCTTGTGAAATTTAAAGTGAAATATTTGCAGCATGTGTTAAATGGAAAACAAGTCAAAATGTATCTGTACTTAGTTTGAATATTATTTTTTATTTAAAGTTTTTATTTTATACAGAAGTATAGTTGATTAACAATGTGATAGTTTCAGGTGTACAACAAAGTGATTCAATTTTACATACACGCCTCTCTTCTTTATCATATTCGTTTCCCACTTGGATATTGAGCAGAGTTCCCTGTGCTGTACAGTAGGTCCTTGTTGGTTATCCTTTCTTTAAACATTTTTATGTATTATTATTTTTGAAATATTTATTTATTTTACTTTTTGGTGGTGGTGGGTCTTTGTCGCTGATGTGGACTTTCTCTAGTTGCGATGAGCAGGGGCTACTCTCTGGTTGCAGTGCGGAGGCTTCTCACTGCCGTGGCTTCCCTAGTTGCAGAGTATAGGTTCTGTGCACACGAGGTTTAGTAGTTGCAGCAAGTGGGCTCAGTAGTTTCACTTCATGGGCTCTAGAGTGAGGGCCCAGCAGTTGTCATGCATGGGCTTAGCCATCGAGTGACATGTGAAATTTTCCCAGACCAGGGATTGAACTGGTGTCCCCTGCATTGCAAGGCAGATTCTTAACCACTGGACCACCAAGGAAGCCCTTGGTTATCCATTTTAAATGTAGTCATGTGTATATTTCAATCCCCAACTCCTTAACTAGTCTGAATATTAACAATGCTCTTTCTCCAGATAGCTGCATGATTCATGGTACCATTTGGGTTTTTCCTCAAGTCACATGTGCAGTATGGCTTTTCCTGGCCACTCAGAAAGAGCAAGACATTCCCTATCATCCTCCTCATCTTTATCTTCCTTCTGTGGTTTGGTTTCTCTTTAGCAGTTTTCTCTTTCTTAAATACAATCAATTTTACTTTTTAAAAAATTTGTATTTTTTTCCTCCATCTCCCTCAGGGATCTTGTCTGCCGTATATACTGCTGTAACCACAGTGCCTGGCACCATGCCTTTCGCAGGTGCTCAGTAAACATTTTGGGGAAAAAAAAGAATTACAAGATAACTTTATAATAAATTTTTGTGAACATATTTTTTAATTGCTTTTAATATGCAGTGAGTGTCAAAAGTCATACTAGTCATTTTATATATGTTTCCCCTATTTAACGTAATTGTCATAAAAAAATCTATATGAGTCAGAGATGAAGGCTGAGGTGGGAAGATAAATCATAATTTTCAACTTTTTAAATGTACCAAGATAAAGGAAAAGATTTTCTACTCAAATATATTTGTATATCATTTGCCATTTTTAATATCTTTATATATACTTCATATTTTATCATTTTCATGGGGGTTTGCTTCCCTGGTGGCTTGGTCTGTGAAGAATCTGCTTGCAAGTGCAGAAGACCCAGGTTTGATCCCTGGGTCAGGAAAATCCCCTGGAGAAGGGCATGGCAACCCACCCCAGTATTCTTGCCTGGAGAATTCCATAAACAGAGGAGCCTGGTGGGCTACAATCCATGGGGTTCAAAGAGTCAGAGATGACTAAGTGACTAACACTTTCACTTTCTCAAAGTGTATTTTTTTTTTTTTGTATTTCATTCCTGTTTCTTTTTAAAATGTATTTATTTTTAATCAAAGGATAATTGCTTTACAATAATGGATGTGATTTCTGCCATACATCAACATGCATTAGCTATAGGTATACATATGTCTCTTTGCTCTTGAACCTCCCTCTCACCTCCCACCCTTTCCCACCCCTCTAGGTTGTTGCTGAACCCCAGTTTGAATTCCCTGAGTCATATGGCAAATTCCCGTTGGCTATCTGTTTTACATAGAGTAGTCTATATGCCTCCAGGCTACTGTCTCCATTCATCTCACCCTCTTCTTCCTCCCCCTTGCCCCATACGTCTGTCTCCACGGCTTCCCTGCAAATAGGTTCATCAGTACCATCTTTCTAGATCCCTTATATATACATTGATACATGATATTTTTCTCTTTCTGACTTATTTCACTCTGTATAATAGGCTCTAGCTTCATCCACTGCATTAGAACTGATGCAAATGTGTTCCTTTTTATAGCTGAGTGATATTCCATTGTGTATATGAAGCACCACTTCCTTAGCCATTCATCTGCCGATGGACATCTAGATTGCTTCCGTATCCTAGCTAGTGTAAATAGTGCTGTAATGAACACTGGGGTACACATGTCCTTTTCAGTTTTGGTTTCATCAAGGTATATGCCTAGAAGTGGTATTGCTGGGTCATATGGTGGTTTGGGGCTTCCCAAGTGGTGCTAGTGGTAAAGAACCCAACTGTCAATGCAGGAGACATGAGACATGGGTTTGATCCCTGGGTTGGGAAGATGATCTGGAGGAGGGCATGAAAACCCACTCCAGTATTCTTGCCTAAAGAATCCCATGGATATAGGAGCCTGGTGGGCTAGTCAGTAGGGCCACAGAGTTGGGCACGACTGAAACGACTTAGCATGCATGCATGCTTAGTGGTTTTATCCCTAGTTTTTTAAGCAATCTCCATACTGTCTTCCATAGTGGCTGTACCAATTTATATTCCCACCAGCAGAGCAAGAGAGTTCCCTTTTCTCCACACTCTCTCTAGCACTTGTTGTTTGTGGATTTTTCTCAGAATGTACTGAATGAGAAAAATCCTGAAAAAGTGCTGTGTGGTGATGGTTTGTTTGTTTTTGTTATTTTTTTTAGTTTCTAAAAAATTTGTTTAATATCAGGCTATAGTTGGTTAACAATGTTCTGTTTCAAGTGTACAGCAAAGTGATTCAGTTATATCCATGCAAGTATCCATTCTTTATAAAATTCTTTTTCCATTTAGATTTTCACAGAATATTGTGCTGAGTTTCCTGTTCTATACAGTAGGTCCTTGTTGGTTATCTATTTTAAATACAGTGTTGTGTACATGTCAATCCCAAACTCCCAATCTATCCCTACCCTCCTTCAATCTTCCCCCATGGTAACCATAAGTTGGTTCTCTAAGTCTGTGAGTGTTTCTATTTTGTAAATAAATTCATTTGTCTTGTTTGTTTTTTAGAGTCCAAGAATAAGTGGTATTGTATGATATTCATCTTTCTCTGACTTAGCCTGAAGTTTGTCTAGGTATTTTGAGAAGGTTGTTTCACATCCTGGGCCCCAGGTAGATCTTTAATCAAAATGGATACACTCCAAGGATGTGAGAGAGATACAAATCTGTTGTGTAATTTAAAAAATGCCCCTGTGCAACATTTTCAGTTAAAGGATTGTGTGGTGATGGTTGATTGTCTTTAACTAGGCAGTGAGTTTCCTTTTTTTTGGTGGTGGTGAGTGCTTTCCTGATATTTCAGTTGGTAAAGAGTCTGCCTGCAATGCAGGAGACCCCAGTTCGATTCCTGGGTGAGGAAGATCTGCTGGAGAAGGGATAGGCTACCCACTCCAGTATTCTTAGGCTTCCCTTGTGGCTCAGCTGATAAAGAATCGACCTGCAATGCAGGAGGCCTGGCTTTGATCCCTGGATTGGGAAGATCCCCTGGAGAAGGAAAAGCCTGCCTACTCCAGTATTCTGGCCTGGAGAATTCCATGAACTGTATAGTCTATGGGGTCGCAAAAAGTCGGACACAATTGAGTGAGTTTCCATGTTCAGTGATATTTATTCATTCAGTTTTTTCTAGTGCTGCTAGAACTTATCTCACAGTTGGTATTCAAAAGTATTTATCCTTCAATTAAGAAATAAATAAATTTTTAGCTACATATATATATATACACAAAGCCATATTTCAATATAAATAAATAATTCTGGAAGATAAAAAAGAGGGAAAAATATTTATGAAATGGATTCGTGATAAAGTCTCAGAGGGAGGCCAGGACAAGTTAGTGTGAGAATGAATTCCAAGGACTCACATACATGGGACCATGTTGTAATAGCTTTGCTGTAAGCTTTGATGTCTTAGCATATCTGTTACTATATCTAGAGATCATTAGTCACTCCTTGATCTCCTGTTTTGTCTTCTTGTTCACTTCAGCCACTACAGTCCCAAGGTCCATTAGATTTGCCCATTGCTAAATGGTGTTTATTCAAGGTAGAAATACAGCTGGGATAAATGTGAACAGAAATAAAATGGAAAATGAACAGACATTAAATACAAAGTGGACAAAAATGGAATGGTTCTTTTTTGGTTCATTAACGTGTACAAGTGGTACTGATCTCAGGGTGAATGGAAAAAAATAATTATAATTGTCTTACATCATTGTAGTTACACAGATGAGGGTCAAACCGTGACTTATTTACTGGGTCCATTCTACATTTTTTACCTGCCCAGGACACAACTCATATTCTTCTTTTTTAAATTGAGCTACAATTTTATTTTTTTAATTTTTATTTTATATTGGAATACAGTTGATTAACAATGTTGTGTTAGTTTCATGTGTACAGCAGAGAACCTCGACACTCTTGTATCTTTCTGAGAACATCTGTGTTAGGGAGATTTTGAACAGTTGTATCATGGGTCACTGGTCAGTCTTGAAAGAAGAAGGGTAATTATCAGGCTCCAATCACTATTTCACCAGTCAGTATTGGTCAACTGAAGCCCCTGTGTCTTGAAGCTGTCCGTGTACCTCCGGCCTCTTCCTGTGCTCCCATCGTAAGGTTATATTCTAATTGAAGGAATATAATAATTTTGAGATTTCATGATATCAGAGGAGGACTATATAGATAATAACTATACTAGTTATTTTCCTACTGAGTCTGTTTTTTGACAAGATTTCCGTCTCAGTCTTTACCATACGCCTGTTTTCTGCTCTCAACTGGACAGGCTAGGATTAAAGGGCATTTACCCTGATGTTAAAAAAAAAAAAAATCTTCAGCCCTGGTTACCTTCTTTGTGTAAATATCTTGCGTGCACAATGCCTCTCTTCCCAAGTCTCCAGGAGCACTGTGAGGAGGTAATTAAAGCAGTCTGTTTTTCCAGCACGTTCTGTCTGTTTCTTCTTTTCATTATTAGATGCGATGACACATTTGCCTGTGTGGCTTCCCACAGATGGCACAGAAATTTTGCGATCAAATGTTAAGAGTAAACCAACTGTCGTTTCAGATCACAGCTTTCCATGTTGCTCCCCATGTGTAGGAATCTCGCTTTAATAAAATGCTCCCTTCTTTTTAAAGTGGTATCACCTGGCATGCAGAAGACAGTGGAATAAAGTGGGCAAAGTTTGAAAAGGCATTGGAAAATGTAAATGACTACCTAGTAGTATGCCCTGTGTTTTCAGTCTGATACAAAAGAGACTTAATTAAAATAATTACTGCACCAAAAAGTTGATGATTAAAAAAAAAATCACTATTAACTATGTTTACAAGGGAGGTAGAAATGACGAGTTTGGATTTTTCTGGTATTTTTGTGACTTGATAAATGTTGTGAAGTGTTTTTTGATAGCCTTTATATTTGATTCTAAATTTATTTATATCATTAGTAGGCATTTGTGTTGCTAAGTCCTTCTCCAGGGGATCTCTTGGACTCGGGGTTTAAACCCGTGTCTTTTCTGTCTGCTGCATTGACAAGCGGGTTCTTTACCACTAGCACCAACTGGGAAGCCTTTCTGATATACTCACTTGACAATGAATAGATAAATGAAAAAAAAAAGTAGCAATGCAAGTGAAATGGCTGGATCATAAGAAATGCTATTGGTTTTGATTGATTCTTGGATACAATATGCTCTTGAATTTTTACTATTCCCTATGTATTTGAATTTAGATGTTGTATTTGTTGTAATATTTCTGCCTAATTTACCATAAGCACTGATTTTAATAAGAGCATTTGCAATGATAATTAGCTAAAAATACTTCACATGTAGGCAAATAGTTCATTATCTTGAGATCATATAGCCTAGATGTAGCATTTACTGAGTCTGTTTCTTGCGTTAGTGTCACTGTTTTCGTATACAGTCACCGAACATTTCCAAGTCATTTATGGCTCACCATCGTAGGGATTGGGAGGAACATTCTGGCTGGTTTTGTTTCATTTTGGTGGTGTTTTTAGTTTAAAATACGTAATGGTTCCATGACATTTAATTTCTGTGGAAGAGATACTTTTAAATAAACACAATGGCATAAGAATAGATATATAGACCCATGGAATAGAATTGAGTCAACAAACAAACTCTTATCTTTAAAATCAATTAATTTTTAAGAAGGGTGTCAGGACAAATTCAGTGGGAGGACGAGTAGTCTTTTTAGCAAATGGTCCTGGGATAACTGGATATTCACATATAAGAGAATGAAGTTGGACTCTTACATCATATCCTTTACCAAAATTAATTACTAATGATCCAACACTAAAATATGATAGCTCAAATTATAAAAACTTTTTGAAAGTAGGCGTATATCTTCATGATGTTGGATTAGGCAATGGTTTCTCCAGGTGACACCAAAAGCACAAGAACAAAAGAGAAACAGATTACATTTGACTTCATCAAAGTTGAAAACTTTTGCGCTTAAAACAAAACCAGCCAGAATGTTCACCATCATAAAAGTGAAAGAACGGTCCACAGAATGGAAGAAAATGTTTGTAAGTTATAAATCTAATTAGAGAACTGTATCTAGAATATACAAAAACGCTCATGACAATAATAAGACAAATGACCTCCCTCTAAAATGAGGCAAATTTCTGAATGAATATGGTCAATAAGCACGTGGGGAAAATGGACATCATTATCCATTAGGGAATGTAAATCATAGCAACAGTGAGATGCTAGGAGAGGTATAATCAGAAAGATAATAGGGCTTCCCTGGTGGCTCAGTGGTAAAGAATCTGCCTGCTAATGCAGGAGGTATGGGTTCGATCCCTGGTCTGGGAAGATTCCACATACGAAGGGGCAACTAAGCTTATGCACGCCAACTACTGAAGTCCATGTGTCCTAGAGCCCATGTTCTGCAATAAGAGAAGCCACTGCAATGAGAAGCCTGCACACCGCAAAGAAGAGTACCCCACTCACAGCAGCTAAAGAAAAGCCCACACAGCCATAAATAAACAAATATAACTATTTCTTAAAAGACAGGTGATAATAAGTTTTCATGAGAAAGTGGAACTTCTGAACATCATTGAGTATATACAATGATGCAGACACTTTGGAAAACAGTCTGACAGTTCATTGACAGGTTAAGCATAGATTGACATATATACAATAGGATGTATAAAATAGATAATTAATGAGAACCTGTATGAACGTGAGTCTGAGTGAACTCCAGGAGTTGGTGATGGACCGGGAGGCTTGGTGTGCTGCGATTCATGGGGTTGCAAAGAGTCAGACACGACTGAGTGGCTGAACTGAACTATATAGTACAAGGAATTCTACTCAGTGCCCTGTGGTGACCTAAATGGGAAGGAAGTCCAAGAAAGAGTGGATATACATATACATATAGTTGAATCACTTTGCCGTACAACAGAAACATTGTAAAACAACTATGTTTCAATAAAAATTAAAAAACAGTCATCATATAATCCAGCAATTTCACTCCTGGTTATATGGCCAATACAAGTAAAAACAAATGTCCACATTTAAAACTTGCACATGAATATTTCTATAAGGATTGTTGATACAGCTTAAAAGTAAAAATAAACTCAAAATGTCCATCTACTGATTAATAAATAAATGAAATGTGGCTCATCCATAGAATGGAATACAGTTGACCTCTGATAAACATAGATTTGAATTGCATGGCTCCACATATACATGGATATTTTTCAATAGTAAATACTACTTTACTATAGGATCAATGATTGGTTGAGCTAACTGATGCAGAGAAACCAAAGAGATGGAGGGTTGAGTAAAAATGATGCTCACATTAACCCTGCCTTCTTCAAGGGTCAATTATATTAGTTAGCAATGAAAAGAGATGGAGTACTAATATATCCTACAGCATTGAAGAACCTTAAAAGCTTTATGGTAAGTGAAATAAGGCAGTCATAAAATACCACATCTTACATGACTGCATTTCTGTAAAATGCCCATAACAGTTTAAATTTATAGGCAGAAAATAGGTTAATGGTTGCCTTGGGCTTGAGGGATTAGGGAGTGACTGTCAATGGTATGTTTTCTTTTGAGGCAGTGAAATCCTCTAAACTTAATTGTGGTGATGGTTGTACAATTTTGTCAACATACCTAGTCTATTGAGTTATACTCTTTAATGAGTGTACAATATGTAAATTATATTTCAATAAATTTGCTATAGAACAAACAAGGACATACACAAACTATGAGGAAAATAGGAAATGTATCTGAAATATTTTTAAAATTCAAAATTGGTATACTAAAGAATAAAGCTCTAGAAACAATGTCTCTAGCAAGACATATACAATGAAATTTAAAATCAAAGAAAATCTAGATAACTTGAAGAAATCTATTTTGAATTGTTATTAACTGTCTAATGGCTCCATTTTACCCTGTGCATATTTATTTCACTCAAAATGTATGCTGGAAAGCTTTTCTATAGCACAGAATGATCAGAAATACCCTTTTAAAAATTCTTCACATGACTTTTTGCATATATAGCCATTTTATCCTTTTATTAAATTAAAGTATAGTTAATGAACAGTGTGTTAATTTCTGCTATAAAACAAAGAGATTCAGTTATACACATATAAACATTTTTTTTCATATTCTTTTCCACTATGGTTTATCACAGGATATTGAATATAGTACCCTGTGCTATACAGTAGGATCTTGTTTCCATTCTACATGCAATAACTTACATCTGCTAACTCCAACCTCTCTCTCCATCCCTCCCCCAAAACCCTCACACTTGGCAACCACAAGTCTAATCTCTATGTCCTATTCACGTGATTATTAAAGTCTGATCTGTTAAGACTAGTTTCCTCTCAAAGAGCCTCTGCTGTTCATCTGAATATATAGACTGTATTAATGATGGAATTCATTAAGAACTGTAATGTCATTTTTGGCTATTTGAAAGTTAACCATACAGTACTGTGATCCTGAAGAGTGAAGCATTTTGCAGGAGGCTCACAGGCATAGTTTAGACTTACAAGCTTTTGTTGCATGGATGTTAAGTTCATCTCTGTCTCTAGTAAGCAAATATGGAGATTGAAAAATGGAGGTATGGATGTATTACAAGTTCATCCTCTGATAGAAAAAAATCTTGGTGAAAAAAGCTCAGTGAAATAATTTCAATAGAATGACAGCATACTATGGTTCCTATTTTGTGCAGTTTATAAAGAAAAGAGTTGCAAAGAAATAGGCTAACTCAAAGGAGATTATGAAAAATGTATAATTGAATTAGAATATAGGGCTTTGGGAGAAATATTAAAGAAAATAGAATTATCTAGACTGTAGGAGAATTGTGTTTAGCTCCCAAAGCAGTAAACATCCTGGTTCATGTGCCTTCAAAAGCATTGTGAAGCAGCAACACCAAGACATTTTCGGAAACAGAAAGTCCTTTGTTCTGTCATATGAATGGGTTAGTTATAGTCCAGTCCTAGTACTAGAAGGCAACGGCACCCCACTCCAGTACTTTTGCCTGGAAAATACCATGGACAGAGGAGGCTGGTAGGCTGCAGTCCATGGGGTCGCTAAGAGTCGGAAACGACTGAGTGACTTCACTTTCACTTTTCACTTTCATGCATTGGAGAAGGAAATGGCAACCCACTCCAGTGTTCTTGCCTGGAGAATCCCAGGGACAGGGCAGCCTGGTGGGCTGCTGTCTATGGGGTTGCACAGAGTCAGACACGACTGAAGTGACTTAGCAGCAGCAGCAGTAGCAGTAGCAGCAGTACTAGAGTCAGTACTTACTAAGTTACCTCACTCTCAATACTGAATGTCCTATGTACATAGAAGATCTTTTTCTTAAGAAATTCTCCTTTTCCAGGAACTTTCCTGACAGTCTAGAGGTTAAAACTTTCACCTTCTAACACAGGCGATGTGGGTTCAATCCCTGGTTGGGGAGCTAAGATCCCACATGCCTCGAGGTCAAAAAACCAAAACATAAAACAGAAACAATATTGTAACAAATTCAATAAAGGCTTTAGAAATGGTCCATACCTGGGAAAAAATCTTTAAAAAAAAAAAGCGCAGCTATCCTTTTCCCTCAGCAAGGCTGTGGATGGATGGACCCACTGTTGACACCATCTAGTCTTCTCAGGGCTGAGCAAAACTTGAGTCTTTTTCAGTTTATATCCTGAAGAAGTTTATCTTGATCCCAGCCTCCAGTTCAGCCTGAGGTGAACTGGCCTTGGATTTACACTCATTCCGTTCTCTTCTTGATAGAATGGTTTCAGAGCCATGCTTGCTTTCACTAGTTAGGGATCTGTACCAGAAAGAAGACTTCTGACTTGCAGAGTTGGTAGTTTTGTATATTTTAACATACAAAATCATGGAATACTTAAAGATGACTTTCTCCTAACCTTCAACATCTGTGATTTTTTACTTTCCACCAAAAAAGAGACATTGAGATGTGATTACGTTAAAAACCTTGAAAAGAATAGATTACCTTGGATTATTTAGGTGGGGCAGGTAGTATCACAAGGGTTCTTAGAGTACTGTCAGCATCAGGGATAGAGATTTGAAGATACTGTGTTGTTGGCTTTGAAAATGTTGGAAGAAGCTCTGAGACAAGAATGCAGGCAGCCTCTTGAAGTTGGAAAAGAGAAAGAAATGTATTCCATTCCATTCCAAATGTATTCTCTACTTGTATTTGTCTTTTTAGGTTGCCATAACAAAACACCACAGGCTGGTGTCTTAAATAAAAGAGTATTTCTCACAGTTTTGGAGGCTACAAGTTCAAGTTCAAGGGGATTGCAGAGTTTGTTTCTACTGAGGTCTTTCTTTCTTCTTGGCTTGTAGTTAGCAAATTTCTCACTTTGTCCTTGCAAGACCTTTCCTTCAGTCATGTGTGGTGCCTCTTCCTCTTCTTATAAAGTCACCAGACCTATCAGATGAGGGCCCCATCCTTGTGACCCCATTTAACCTTAATTACTTTTCAAGAATCTGTATCTCCAAATACAGGCACATGGTAGGGTATGGGTATAGGGCTTCAACATAAGAATTTACAGGTGAACAGAAATTACTGGGTAACATCCTTACAGTTATCAGAAGGAGTTCAGCCCTGCTGACAAATTGACTTTATCACAGTGAGACTTTGGCAATATAATTGTAAGATAATAAATTTATGGTGTTTTAATTTTGAGGTCATTGGTTACAGCTACAGTAGGAAAATGAACACAACCTTTCATCAATCTTAAAGCCTGTTTTCTTTGTGACAGATTCATCATTATTAATGTGGTGACGTAACACATGCCCACATGAACTAAAGAATAAATGGTAGACCCAGCTGCCCTACCTGCTCTATCGTGTGAATGCTTATGTACTTCCACACACAAATATACACACTGGCCACTACAGATTTCCATTCTAAGATGGCTCAGGAATTTTTACATGCCAACATTCACTTCAGATTTTTGTTAACTCTCCTAAGTTTGAAGGAGAATACAAGCAGCTCCTTCTTGTGTGAGGAACTGAATATTTAGGATGCATTTCTGATACACAGGTGATGACTCCATAATTCAGGGGAAAAGTAAAAGTGTTAGTCACTCAGTCTTGTCTAACTCTTTGCAACCCCATAGACTGTAGCTCGCCTGGTGGGGACCTTCACAATTGCCCCTATTGGCTTTTTCATTGAACTCTAGGCTTAGAAGATACTTTAAATATAATTTTTAATTGGAGGACAATTATAGAAGATTTTGACTTGGTTGGGTTCCAACTTGGTTTGACTATCTGGTTGGGCCTCTAGAGTAGCAGGGATGCAGTAGCTCAGTGTCAAGGTCAAGGAATCTGGAAATTTTCAACTGGGCTCTTTCTCCACAGAGACAAAATGCTTTGTCACTCTTGAGTGACAGCAGAAAGCAGTGTCCAAATGAGAGGAATGGAAGTAGATTGAATGAGAGCTCCTTTATGACGAAAAGATAGAGAACTCTTTTTAAAAGACTTATTAATGGTTTCTAGGTATATATTTGGTTATTGGGACCATGAGAAGAACAATAAATTTGTTTGATATGGATTCTTTAGCTACTTTGGTGGAAATATGGAAGAATTTGGTGGAAGATATAGGAAATAGATGGGGAAACAGTGGAAACAGTGTCAGACTTTATTATTTAGGCTCCAAAATCACTGTAGATGGTGACTGCAGCCATGAAATTAAAAGATGCTTACTCCTTGGAAGAAAAGTTATGACCAACCTAGATAGCACATTCAAAAGCAGAGACATTACTTTGCCAACTAAGGTCCGTCTAGTCAAGGCTATGGTTTTTCCTGTGGTCATGTATGGATGTGAGAGTTGGACTGTGAAGAAGGCTGAGCACCAAAGAATTGATGCTTTTGAAGTGTGGTATTGGAGAAGACTCTTGAGAGTCCCTTGCACTGCAAGGAGATCCAACCAGTCCATTCTAAAGGAGATCAGCCCTGGGATTTCTTTGGAAGGAATGATGCTAAAGCTGAAACTCCAGTACTTTGGCCACCTCATGCAAAGAGTTGACTCATTGGAAAAGACTCTGATGCTGGGAGGGATTGGGGGCAGGAAGAGAAGGGGACAACAGAGGATGAGATGGCTGGATGGCATCATGGACTCGATGGACGTGAGTTTGAGTGAACTCCGGGAGGTGGTGATGGACAGGGAGGCCTGGCGTGCTGTGATTCATGGGGTCGCAGAGAGTCAGACACGACTGAGCGACTGAACTGAACTGATAGAGGAGTCAAGCTGTTTTGCCTTGAATCCCAAGAGAATACCTTGTGGAATCCTCTTAGAAAAACACAGTCTCTGGTCTGTCCTACATAGGGTATTATGTAATCAAAAGGTTCAAAAAATACTGAATAAAATGGTAAGGTGCTTGGCAGTATTTTCACAAATAGGGAATTTTAGGTATGATGGGATTCTCAACACAATTTTCCAAAAGAGTCCAATTCAGCCATTTCACCAGAATTCCACCCCTTGATATTGTAAAATAGTGATAGCGTCCATAATTCAAGTTTCTCCCAAGGGAGTTTTTATGTGGGGGTGAGGGAAAGTTCCATGATTTTGTGACTTAGTTGCTCAGGGTGTGGTTTTTTAAAAATAATTTTATTTATTTATTTACTTTTATCTGAGCTCTGTCTTCATTGCTGCTTTGGGCATTCTCTAGTTGTGATGAGCAGGGGCTGCTCTATGTTGCACTGTGCAGGCTTCTTATTGCAGTGGCTTCTGTTGTTGCAGAGCAGGGGGTCTAGAGCACAGGCTCAGTGGTTGTGGCACCCAGGCTTTGTTGCTCCGCCACATGTAGGATCTTCCTGGACCAAGGATTGAGCCACTGTCTCCTGCATTGGCAGGTGGATTCTTTACCACTGAACCACCAGGGAAGCCCTCAGGGTGTGATTTAATTCTATTTCCTGTTTTAAAAGTTAATTTTTATTGGAATATAGTTGCTTTACAATGTCATATTTATTTCTACTGTACAGCAGAGTGAATCCGTTTTATATATATACACACACATACATACACTCCCTTATGAATTTGCTTCCCATTTAGGTCACCACAGAGCATTGAGTAGAGTTCCTTGTGCTATATAGTAGATTCTTACTGGTTATTTATTTTACCCATAGTATCAAATAAGCAAAGGAGTACGTCAAGGCTGTATATTGTCACCCTGCTTATTTAACTTATATGCAGAGTACATCATGAGAAATGCTAGGCTGAAGGAAGCACAAGCTGGAATCAAGATTGCTGGGGGAAATATCAATAACCTCTGATATGCAGATGATACCACCCTTACGGCAGAAAGTGAAGAAGAACTAAAGAGCCTCTTGATGAAAGTGAAAGAGGAAAGTGAAAAAGTTGGCTTAAAGCTCAACATTCAGAAAACGAAGATCATGGCATCTAGTCCCTTCACTTCATGGGAAATAGATGGGGAAACAGTGGCTGACTATTTTCTTGGGCTCCAAAATCACTGCAGATGGTGATTGTAGCTATGAAATTAAAAGATGCTTACTCTTTGGAAGGAAAGTTATGACCAACCTAAACAGCATATTAAAAAGTAGAGACATTCCTTTGTCAACAAAGGTCCATCTAGTCAAGGCTATGGTTTTTCCAGTAGTCATATATGGATGTGAGAATTGGACTGTAAAGAAAGCTGAGCACCAAAGAATCAATGCTTTTGAACTGTGGTGTTGGAGAAGACTCTTGAGAGTCCCTTGGACTGCAAGGAGATCAGTCCTGGATGTTCATTGGAAGGACTGATGTTGAAGCTGAAACTCCAATACTTTGGCTACCTGATGTGAAGAGCTGACTCATTGGAAAAGACCCTGATGCTAGGAAAGATTGAGGGCAGGAAGAGAAGGGGATGACAGAGGATGAGATGGTTGGATAGCATCACTGACTCAATGGACATGAGTTTGGGTGAACTCCAGGAGTTGGTGATGGACAGGGAGGCCTGGCGTGCTGTGGTTCATGGGGTCACAAAGAGTCGGACACAACTGAGCAACTGGACTGAACTGATCAATAGTGTATATATGTCAAATCCAATCTCCCAGTTCCTCCCACTACCGTTTTCTCCCTTAGTATCCATATGTTTGTTCTGTACATCTGTGTCTCTATTTCTGCTTTGCAAATGATATCATCTATACTATTTTTTTTCCTAGATTCAACATATATGTGTTAATGTATTTGTTTTGCTGATTCTGACTTACTTCATTTATACCATGAAACTCAAGAAAAAAAATTACTTATAAAATCATAGAAAATATTTTCTTTAAAAAGTTTAGAATGTTATTTTCAAAAATGCTTCCATGTTTAGTAATAATTCATTTTTAATGAGAAATCAGTTTCTCTCTTAAACTCCCACAGATTAAAATTGTTATAGAATTTTGGTCCATTTTAACTATGGTGTACCATAATTTATGCTCAGAGGAATATTTAATAGGGAGAATTTCACTGTATAAACCCTAATCTCTCTTTATTTCTGTTTGCAAGCTTGATTCACAGTTACTCAAACCCCCTATTTTTTGACCATTTGGAAAATAACAAAGTATCATACTTGATATGCCAGTTATAAGTATTTAGTTTTTTCATTCCTTTAACTGGAATGATATAACTAGGAAGTCACTTTTAGGTTTCATATAGGTTGTATATTACAAGAGATGTTGCATCATATTTACATAGTGAAAAACAGTCCTGCATAGTAAAGGCAGGTTGAGTAAGGACTATGTCACCATGAACTCAGAGGGAACACAAGGACATGACTGAATGAAACAGTTTCCAAATGCACAGTTAGTTTATAAGTTTTTATTTGTATTTTATTTTTCATATTGCCTCAAAATGTGCCACGAACACTTACTTTCCCCTTGAATAGTGGACCTTCATATTGTCTCTCAAAGGTGTTGAGAGTCAGAGGAGGGGGAGATATCATTTAGTTAAGGCCCCCTAATTTACTGCAAGTGAGGCCTTTAAAATGGTCTTCTGGGAATACAGGGTTATTTATTCTGTGGCCTCTTTTTTCCCTTTTTTAAATTTTTTCCTATCACTCTTCAATTCTGACTCTGCACTGGAGAAACATGGGAGCATTTCCTCAGTATAACCTCTCATCACAATTTAAAACACATTTCCCCAGTTTTATTGAGATACAATTGACATTCAGTAATATATACATTTAAGGTGTCCAGCATAATGATTTAATTATGATTTAATGATTAATATGTTACAAAATGATTACCACAATAAGTTTAGTTACAACCATCATTTAGTGTATAAATACAAAATAAAAAGAAAATATGTTTTTGTCCTTGGAATGAGACCTCTTGATATCTACTTTCTTAACAATTATCAAATAAGCCTCAGAGAAGTGTTAACTATAGTCTTCATGTTGTACATTAATTATATCCCCAGCAGTACAAACTGGAAGTTCGTACTTTCTGACTGCTGCTGCTGCTGCTAAGTCGCTTCAGTCGTGTCCAACTCTGTGCGACCCCATAGACGGCAGCCCATTAGGCTCCCCCGTCCCTGGGATTCTTCAGGCAAGAACACTGGAGTGGGTTGCCATTTCCTTCTCCAATGCATGAAAGTGAAAAGTGAAAGTGAAGTCGCTCAGTCGTGTCTGACTCTGTGTGACTCCATGGACTGCAGCCTACCAGGCTCCTGCGCCCTTTCCCAATCTTGCTCCTTACCTTTGGTAATCACCAGTATGAACTCTTTTTCTATGAGTTTGGTATTTTTGTTGTTGTTTGCTTTTATTTTAAGATGCCACATGCAAGTGAGATCATACAGTATTTATCTTTCTCTGCCTGACTGACTTCACTTATCCTAATGCCCTCAAGGTCCTTCCACATTGTCACAAATGGCAAGAATTCTTTCTTTCTTCTTTTTTTTTTTAATAGTAGTCTCTTATATGTATAAATACTACCTCTTTTTTTATCCTTTCATCTGTTGATGAACACTGTGGGTGTTTCCGTAGCTTGGCTGTTGTGGTTAATGGTGTTATGAACATGGGGAGCAGATGTATATTTGCCATAGTATTTTCATTTCCTTCAGATATTTTTGCACAGGTGGAATTGCTGAATCATAGGGGTGTTCTGATGCTGAAGCTGAAACTCCAATACTTAGGCCATCTCATGCGAAGAGTTGACTCATTGGAAAAGACCCTGATGCTGGGAGGGATTGAGGGCAGGAGGAGAAGGGGATGACAGAGGATGAGATGGCTGGATGGCATCACCGACTCCATGGACATGAGTTTGAGTGAACTCCGGGAGTTGGTGATGGACAGGGAGGCCTGGCGTGCTGTGATTCATGGGGTAGCAAAGAGTCAGACACGACTGAACAACTGAGCTGAACTGAACTGAACTGAGGGGTGTTCTATTTTTTATTTTTTGATGAACCTCCATACTTTTTTGTTTTGGCTTTTTTTGTCCCCCATCCTGAACCCCCACTTTCTTCCCTCCCCATCCCATCCCTCAGGGTTGTCCCAGTGCACTGGGCCTTAGCACCCTGTCTCCTGCATTGAACATGGACTAGCGATCTATTTCACATATGGTGATATACATGTTTCGTTTTTCCATACTGGCTGTACCAATTTACATTCCCACCAACAGTGTACAAGGGTTCCCTTTCCTTCACATTCTTAGCATTTGTTATTGCTTGTCTTTTTAATAATAGCCATTCTAACAGGCATGAAGTAATATCTCCTTGTAGCTTTTATTTGCATTTCCCCTATGGTTAGTGATGTTGAATACCTTTAGGCCATTTATATATCTTCTTTAGAAAAATGTCTTTGCCCAAGTTTAATTGATTTTTTTTTGCTGTTGAATTGCATGAAATCTTTATGCATTTTGAATATTAGTGTTTTGTCAGAGAATAGGATCTGTAATTATTTTCCCCTGTAGCTTGTCTTTTCATTTTTTTGATGATTTCCTTTTCTGTGCAGAAGCATTTTAGTTTGATACAGTCCCACTTGTTTATTTTTTATTTTATTGCTGTGCTTTAAGTGTAATATCCGAAAGAATCATTGTCAAAACCCATATCAAGGGGCTTCTCCCTCCCCCTCCCCCCATTTTCTTCTAGGAATTTTATGGTATTTGGTCTGAAATACATTTTTAATAAAATGTATCAATAAGATTGGGATTTATTATTAAGATTATTTCCATTTTGTTCAGAAAGATTTGAAATGATAATGCTCTTGGCACATGAGCATAATTTCTACTTATTGAATATAATTTCTACTTACTACCAGATACTAGGCATTTTGCTAAGGACTCTTTACAGATTTTCCCACATTATCCTCTCAACAAGCTTATGATGTGGATGCTAATGCTATTTCTATTTTAGTAGTCGTGAAACAGAAGATTGGACAAATTAAACAGTTTTCTTAAGGTTGTATAGTTACATTGGACCATAATTGTGATTTGAACCCTAAGTGAGTAGTTTTAGCTTTCTGGAAACAGGGGTTTTAACTTATGGTTTTAAATTATTGGGGACTTGGTATCATCAACTGTAAAACGTTGGGATTAGATAGATCAGTGAGTAAGCAGCAATCTGTAAACTTGGGATATACTTGGTTCATTTTTTTATTGCTGTTTAACATGAAAAATATTTTTTTTTTAAGTAGGTGCTGACATTTTTTAAATCAAGAGAATTTACAAAAATCTGGATTCTGAGCTTTTCATGAAAACTCAGAACCTCTCAGTCCCTGGCCTGCATTCTATAATGGTCATGATTGGCTGGAGCTGATTGGGTCTGTCCCTTTAAAGAAGATGGCATTCTCCAATTCATCATTGTCCCCACTTGTTCAGGTCATGTCCCTGATTTTTTGTAGACATTTGAGTTTTGGCTTCAGGATTAGCTTTTTTTTTTTTTTTTTAATTAGAGGATAATTGCTTTGTAATGATGGTTGTGTTGGTTTCTGACAACAGCAATGCAAATCAGCCATAAGTATATATATCCCCTCCCTGCTGAGCCTCCCTGACACTCTCCCCAATCCCTCCGCCAGGTTGTGGCAGAGAACTCTGGGCTCTCTGTTCTATAGCGCAGCTTCCCACTAGCCATCTAGTTTAGCTGGTTCTTAATGTTTCTTTGGTTTTCAATTTGGTGATTCTATATCCATAGTACAAGCTTATCTTTTTAGTAAGCTAACTTTCCTATTACCTAAGCATGCCCTCAGTATATAATAACTGGGAATCTGGAGATTCACATTATAAATTTATGGAACTAGACATAAAATCCATCTTAAATTCCTTCCTGAGGAAATACAAGAGCTGTAATGTGCCAATTTCTGCCAAGCATCCTTAGGAACAGATCACACACAAGCTATGCACTGTCTTAACAGCCACATTAAATTAAAGTGAAAAGATTAAAGAAGGCAGTGCCATGCTATGCATGCTTTGTAAGAATGTTTTTTATTTCCACATGGGCTATGGGTGAGACATTTAGAACCTGAATAATGGAATTGGTTGTTTTCTAATAGATGATTTTATTAAGATGAGTTCCCTTTGGCTATAAAAAAAAGCTCTTAGTGAAGATGCTTATGGAAACTATAATAGGTTTGGTTGCTTTTTAATAAAATATTTCATAATTCTGAAATATTTCCCTTCTCTCATCATTTGGATTGTGATGTCCACTTTTTAAAAAAGAACTGGCCAAGTAACTTCTTTAGCCAGATATTCAGTGTGTATGTGTGTTCCCTAAAACAAAGAAGCAAAATCAAATAAAAAAATTACACCAGGCCAAAGCACATGACACAGTGGTCTTGTATTCATCACACACAGAAACAAACAGCTTGTTTTAATAATCAAATACGTTTCCTAGGGGTCTTTTTAAATTGCTGAATGTAAATTGCAATTGGAATTGACTATTTAAGATCTTGGTAGAGTAGGTTAAACATCTGTTCAATTTATTACAATTTTATTTGTACTTCAGCTGTAACTGGGGCAATTAAGCCAATCAGAGCAAGCAAATCAAATCTAATTTGCACTCTAATGGACTAAAAATGAATGAATAAACACTGAATGACTAGATCCAAATGATTAAACATGTCTCTAAGGATTTTTTGTCTATTTCAGTATCTAAAATCATGGTGTTTATACCATAATTAACCACTTAAGAATGATGTAAATACATTTGGACATCTCCTTACTTTTTCCTCTTTCTTTAAAATGACCACATAAATTTCAAGAGTATAATGCATGAGCCCTTCTTAGCTTAGACAAGTTTGCTTGCAAAATTATTCACTAAATCCAAGTTTATGGTTTAATCTGAATGCCAAAATTTACATGGAACATACAGCCACTAATTTTGTTAAACAGAAGTTTTTATATTTATTTGTTTTGCCTTAGCCATGGACTACAATAGGAAGATTCATAATTTTGTATTGTGAGTTGACTTCATTGGTCTTCGTAGAGCTCATACACTTTGGAAACAACAACTTAACAATGCAAAAATGTATCATTCAGGACAGTATCTCGGCAGAGCAAGGTGCCATCCAACTTATTAGGAGTCCAGAGTCACTATAGCCACCAAGTAACTATACACTGGAGCGTGCATCCCCAAAATACAGGTTGAGTGTTGCAAAGTGGGCACTGTTTCAGATCACCAACGTTCTGGGAGCTGCTATCATTTCGGTTCAGCAAATGCCACACAGAATATTGCTGTATAACATGCACTAGATTGAACGTTGATGATATAATTACCATATAATAATACACCAGGTAAAGTATTAGACTCTTTAATATGCCAATTACCTTATTTGGTGACTTAAATTTTCCTCCTACTGGAGAGAATAACAATACAGTCAGAATTATACTTTGTCTAATTTTTGGAAGGTTTTTATTTTTTTTTAACACTCTCCAACTGCCTCTTCAGTAAGTTCACTTGTAGTATTTGCGTAATTTATTTGGAGACCTCAGGGCTTGGTGGAGGCCATGCAGTCCATCCTTTTACTCCCCATGTCTGATGAAATCAAGGTCTACTTCCTCAATGGAAAGATCTTACTTTCTCAGAACACACTGAGTCTGGCTTACCTGTCTAAAATCCACCAAAAGAAGGAAAGCCACATCCGGGCCCTGATGAATTTCACAGGCAACCTTCACTCCTCCTAGATGCACCTTTTGCTCTACCCAAGATGACACTTCTGACTCACAATTTTCCTGTGACGATTAACCTTTTCTACCTGCTTTCAATAAAGCAGCAATTATTTATGGAGGACTTGTTACAGAGTCATGGACTGGGTCCTGTGCTTTCAGGGAATATACTGTATTAAGACTGTGCAAGTCCCTCCCTGCCTCCTCTTTTCCTTATCTTTCATAGTTAAGTGTTTCTGAGATGCTGCTAAGTGCCAGGTGCTAAGTAGACCCTACGGATATAATTATAAACCAGACGGCCATTGTCCTTGACCTTATGAAGCTACTGGGGAAAAAGGCATTGATTGAATATTCACATAATTAATATGCAAACAATATCTCGATAACAGGAAGGTGAGGACAGGATACAAATAAAACAATATAATAGGATTCTTGCCTAGTTAGATCACAGAACGCTCTCTGAAGTACTTGAACTGAGATATACTGAATTAAAAAGCAAAGCGAAAGAAAAGGGATTCCAGGTAGACGAGAAGGGCACATCCAAGTATCTTGAAATTGGATGGAGAGTGATGCTTAAGAGAAACTGAGAGACCAGAGCTGAGAAAGCCTGGGATGGTGTGAGCTGAACCTTCTCAGAGAGGTATGGAGGGGCCAGAATCTATAAAGCCTGTAAATTGTGCTAAGGGGGGTTTTTGTTTTTGTTTTGTCTTAAGAGCTGTATAGACTATTGAGAGTTTAAGCAAAAGTTAAAATGTGACTTTGTCTGCAGAGAGGAAAATGATTCAATTAATTTTGAAGCAGAGTTGGACCAGTCCAGGACCAGCCAGCCAGTTGGGAAGAAGACTCTAGAATTCAGTTGTGAGAAGATGCTAGTTTAGATTAAGATAGCAGTAATCCTTAAGAAAAGTGGATGAACTTTAGAGGAACAAAAGGTGTCTGGGTTGATTTTGCATTCTTTGTATCAGTCACTTTATATTCATCATTTATTTTAAACTTCATTCTCAATAAACTTCCTAAACTCAAGTCTCTTCTTTCTCTTTTGTTTTCTCCAGCTTTATCTTCCTCTGCTGTTGTCTTTTCCACACAGTGGAACTGCATTTAACTTGGGGGTTGGGGGGAAGCCTAAACCAAACCTTTTGACTCAGATGCTTCTTTTCAGTTGAACAGTGCAGTATTTTTCCCCCTACTGTTGGCAGAGCAGCTCTGAGGCAGTGAGAGGTGGAAGGGGGATGGGATGGCACTTGAAGGACATGTTGGGAAAATGGCCAAGACATCTTTATCTTGAAGGAGTCCTGACAAATATGGCTATTATACATCCTAATCGAGCCTCATAATGTTTCCCAAGCAGACAAGACCACTTTGTAAAAAAGCAGAAGCATCTTCTCACCAGGAAAGGGGCCATGTGCAAGAGGAGGAGGTGTAAATGGAGCGGAGCCACCAGCCCTTTCAGAAAGACATGATGTAACAACCCCACTACTCTGCCTCATTTGTGCTGGAAAATTTTAACTAGTCAGAGAAATATGATCCTGTCCCATTAGCATAGCAACAAGTATGTTCTCAGCATAAGAGACGTGGTTCCAGGGTGGCATTCAGCTCCGTTTTGCATGCCCTTCTGTCTCACCTTTCAGTGCCAGCGCCACACAAGTCCTAATGGAAAGACAGCCTTAGAAAGAGCCCCGCTGGCTTTTTGGCTGCCTGTTGGCAACAGAGGAGACAAGGAGGATGGGAATGTACATTTGTTAAGTTCCACTTGCTTATCTTATTTAGAAACAGCGTTTTATCCTTTCAAACTCATCTCCCAGCCACTGTAATTAGGCTTCCCAGAAACCGTCTTGCAGCTGTCTTAACATTACAATAGCATTTTGATAAGCTTGGACAGTTACCAGTTCATCAGTCTGGCAAGACATTGCAGCAGACCCAAGATTTCACTGTGTCTTGGTGCATGCCATTAGCTCCCAGAATGGAAATAGAAAAAAATTTTATAACAATATGCAAAGGAGTCATTTGGGAGCAGACTTATGGTGTCAAAACTTTTGTCTTCAAACCTGGCAACACGTCTTTTCAGATTGGATCATTTCCTTATGGGGATATAAATGAGCATGGAGTGCTTTCACTGGTAAGGAGGCAAAGGAAAAGAAAATTAGAGATAGAGTGAGGGTGAGAAAGAGAGATACACAAACGGAGAGTGGAGAAGAAAGGCAAGAGGCAGAGAAGTACCTTGAGTTGTTAGCTTCCCAAGGTCAAGGTTCAAATTTCCAGCATTCTGATTCTTTTAAACATGATGGTACATCTGATCACATTGATACAGTGACAAGTAAGAAACTACCCCAATTGAGCATTAATGATTTTACAGTAGGACCAAAGCTTATATCCTATATCAAAATCTTTCATGTGCCTTTTAAAATTGAAGTGTAGTTGATCTACAATGTTGTGTTAATCACTACTGCACAGCAAAGTGACTCAGTTATGCATATATATACATATAATATTCCTTTTCATATTCTGTTCCATTATGGTTTATCACTGGTTACTGAGTATAGTTCCTGGTGCTATACAGTAGGACCTTGCTGTTTATGTATTCTGTGTGTAATGCCTTGTAGCTGTGAACCCAAACCTCCCAGTCCATTTCCCTTCCCCAAACTCCTCCCCCTTAGCAACCACCAGTCTGTCCTCTGTATCTGTGATTCTGCTTCTATTTTCTAGATAGGTTCATTTGTGTCATATTCTAGATTCCACATGTAAGTGATATCAGATGGTATTTGTCTTTCCCTTTCTGACTGCTTCACTTAGCATGATAATCTCTAGTTGCATGCATGTTGCTGAAAATGGTATTCTATTATATCTATGCACCACATCTTCTTTATCCATTAATCTGTCAATGGACGTTTAGGTTGTTTCCATGACTTGGCCGTTGTGAATAGTGCTGCTATGAACGTAGGGGTGCATATATCTTCCTGAATTATAGTTTTGTCTGGATATATGCCCAGGAGTGGGAATGTTGGGTCATATATTTAGTTTTCTGAGGAACCTTCATGTTGTTCTCCATAGTGGCTGCACCAACTTACATTCCCACCAACAGTGTAGGAGGGTTCCCTTTTCTCCACACTCTCTCCAGTATTTGTTATTTGCAGATATTTAAATGATGACTGTTCTGTCAGGGTCTTCTATAATGAGAGAAGCTTGAATTCAACAACACTGCAGTTGTTGCTGTAGGTCTTCAGGAGTCTTTTCTCTTAGGTGGCCTAGGGTTGTCCAATAAAACTGATGACGAAAATGTTCTACCCCCTGCCACCAAAGCATTTGAAATGTGGGTTTTAGTTTTAAAATTTTAATTAAGCCACATGTGGCTGGTGGCTTACCATAGTGGATAGGGCAGTGGAGGGCTGAAGTTACCCCTGTAGGTATTTAGGTACTGTCACATTGTAAGTGAGAAAAGTACAACCACCCCATCCCCCAAGGATAGAGGAGAGCCACTCTGAAGTCATTAACTGAATCCTATGAAATGAACCTCATGCTCAAGTGAGAGAGAAAGGCATCTGAGGGGCATAATAATACCTTATGCACTTGGGTTAGAGCCATGAATGCTACTCTTTAGGCTTTGACTGTCTGTCTTTATCAAAATCTAGTCCTTGACAATACTTCTAGCATCACTACAGAGAGGAAAGGAATACTGTCTTCTCTTGATTAGCACCTGAAGGACAGTGCTGAGTCTCTAGTTCCAAGATGCTTACTAAGTAGATTTGACATATGTTCTAAAAGGGAATCTTCATATTTGCTTATACTATGATATATAGTGATTTCCAGTGCTGAGAGTAGAGAAAGGATATATTTTTTCTCCTTTAATTGAAAATGTTTGATTGCTCTAAAATACTTTTGGATAAAGTAGATTTTAGAGTATATATGGGTAAAAAATATGCTGTACATATATACATTGGAATATTATTCAGTCATTAAAAAGAAGGAAATAATGTCATTTGCAGCAACATTGAATGGACCCAGAGATTGTCATACAGAGTGAAGGCAGTCAGACAGAGAAGGAGAAATATTGTATGACTTCCCTTATCTGCAGAATCTAAAAAGAAATGACACAAGTGAATTTATTTACAAAACAGAAACAGACTTACAGACTCAGAGAATGAATTTACTTACAGTTGCCAGGGGGAAGGATGTGGGGAAGGGATAGTTAAGAGTTTGGGATCAAGATTTCCACACTGCTGTATTTAAAATGGATAACCAACACAGTCCCACTGTAAAGCACAGGGAACTCTGCTCAATGTTATGTGGCAGCCTGGATAGGAGGGGAGTTTAGGGGAGAATGGATACATGTGTAGGTATGGCTGAGTCCCTTTGCTGTCTGCCTGAAACTATCATGATACTGCTAATCAGCTATACTCCCATATAAAATGAAAATTAAAAAAAAATACTTTTGCTTGTAGATAAGAATTTCCATTTGATCCATAAGCAGAATTATCTGTGTTCTTCAGATTTATACTGCTGTCATTGGCCCACTGAGGCAGTAATGAATAGGAGAGGAACTATCTGGGGGCAGAGTTGCCCCCTAGTACTTGCGCTATGCCTGTATACCTCAGTAAGAGTGGTGTGTAGGCAAAAGAGGGAGGCAGCATTTGGCCCAGTGATTCCACTGCAGCTGCTAAAACAGAAATGCCAGTGCAAAGCTGAGCCACTAATTGGAAATGGAATAAACTAAAGAAATCTTGGTTCAAATGGCAGCTATATTTTTTAAAGAGAAGATTTCAGTTGAAATGCCAAAAGAGACAGTTAGCCAAAACATTCGTCTATGGAAATTTCTCTCCTCAATTTTATTCAGATATACAGCTGGGTGCTAAGCGAAGCACTTCTTGAGAACACATGTCATGGATAAACCAAGATGTTTATTTTCCTAAGTAGCAGATCAGACTGAACTCACAACAAATAGTTCAGTTAGCATGACTACTAATAGTCTGATCCATGCAGGCTGCAATAAATGAAATTGTCTTGGAACTGAGCTCAAAGTAGAGTTGTTACTGAGCAAGGCACCTGTAGCAGGTGTTCAGTTTTTACCGAACCTCAGGATGAGAAAGGGTCAGATTAGGAACCTGACTGCACGTTCTATAGAATTGCTGTTAATACATTATGCATGATACTCTTCCACGGCTCTTACTCAAGGCCTAAGCTCTACATTCTTCTTTGAATTTAGTGTTAGAAAAATGCTTTCTTCTTCTAGTGAGCTGGTATTAATATAGCCATCATTAAAACAGCACAACTACCTTTCAGGTCCCTTTTGCCCTGGATTTCTGAAAACTAAGAGCTGAATTTACTATTCAATTATAATAAGTCCCTTACATACAAATGAGTTCTAAGAGGACATTCATAAGTCCAATTTTTTGCTAATTATTGAATTTTAAATTATTCTTTTGAAAGATGGTAATGATATCCCTGTATGCGAGACAGCAAAAGAGACACAGATGTATCGAACAGTCTTTTGGACTCTGTGGGAGAGGGGGAGGGTGGGATGATTTGGGAGAATGGCATTGAAACATGTATAATAGCATATATGAAACGAATCACCAGTCCAGGTTTGATGCATGATACTGGATGCTTGGGGCTGGTGCACTGGGATGACCCAGAGGGATGGTACGGGGAGGGAGGAGGGAGGTGGGTTCAGGATGGGGAACACGTGTATACCTGTGGCAGATTCATGTTGATGTATGGCAAAACCAATACAATATTGTAAAGTAATTAACCTCCAGTTAAAATAAATAAATTTATATTAAAGTTTTAAAGTTTTTTAATTGTTCTTTTCATATGCAACATATTGTAAATCACAAATCATGTTTGGAATCAAATAATGTTAATGAGATCATCAAAATGTAGTTTGATGGTAATTATTTAGAGGACTGAACCTAAACGAATATATTGACATTGCTTTTTCTTTGTTGACAGTTGCTTCTAAAGATAACATTGAAATGTGCAATGAAATGCGCAAATCTGTGCACAGGTCAATGAATTTTGACAAGTGGATATACTCCTATAATCCATATAGTATGTACTCCTATATCCTATTAAGGTATAGAACATTCCTATCACCCAAGAAATTTTCCCCAGGGCTTTTTCAGTCAACCTCTTCTCATTCAGAGACAAAACCTTCCTGAATCACTTCATTATGGATTTCTTTCACCTGTTTTAGAATTTCCCATGGAAATGGCACATTATAGGGTGTCCTCTTTTGTGCTTGGCTTCTTTTGCTCAATGCATGTCTTCAGAGTCATTGATGTGGTTGAGAACATTAGTTCCCTCCCTCTTAATGCTGAATACCTCCTGTTGTATGAAGATCCCACAGCTCGCTTATTCACGTTCCTGTTGATGGACATTTAACTGTTTTTGGCTGTTTGGCTATCATGAATAGGGCTGCTGTGAACATTCTTGTACAAGCCTTTTAGTAGTCATATGTTTTCACCACTTCTGCAAAAAAGATGTCAATGTAGAATCAGTGTGTTAAGTGATTGTATCATTTTACATTTCCACAAGCGAAGTATGTGTTCCTCACCAAGACTGAATGTTACCAGTCTTTTTAAAACCAACACAACAAACACACTTGTATTATTGAAATAAAGGTTATTTATTTTTATATCTTTAAAATAAGCATTTAATTTCGGAATAATTTTAGATTTACAGAATTATTTTAGGTAGGACAGAGACTTCCCATTTATCCTGTACCTAGTTTTCTCTATTACTTACATCTTACCTTAGCATGGTACATTTGCCACAATTAGTGAAGCAATATTGATACATTATTATTAATAATAAACTGAAGTCCATTCTTCATTCAGATTCCCTCAGCTTTTCCTAGTGGCCATTTTCTGTTCCAGGATTCCATCCAGACTCTTACCTTATATTTATTAGATGTATTTCTTTAGGCTTCTCTGGGTTGTGACAGTTTCTCTGACTTTCCTTGTTTTTAATGACATTGATTGTTTTTAGAAGTACTGATATTTCATAGTATGTCCTTCAGTTCGGATTAATTTGATGTTTTTCTTTTTATTGGGCTGGAGTAATGTGGGGGAGGAAGATCTCAGAAGTAAATTGCTATTCTCATCACATCATATAAAGGATATGTACTATCATTGTGACTTATCACTATTGAGGTTTACCTTGATCATCTGGCTTCAAACATAGTTTATCTGGTTTTTCCCCACCGTGAAGTTAACTCTCTTCTTTTTCCTTTGCCTCTCTATACTCTAGAAGAACTCACTATGCGCAGGCCACATCTTAGGAATGGGAAACTACGTTGTACCTCCTTAAGTGAGAAGTAGTTGCGTAAATCATCTTGAATTCTTCAATATTAGTGCTTTGTCTATCCTCTCTTATTTAATCATTTATATCAGTATGGATGCATAGATATTTATTTTGTATTTTGGGTTATAATTCAATACTAATCTTATTTATTGCTTAATCATTCCAGATTTGGCCATTTGGACTGCTTTTTCTCGGCTCTTGTGACGCCTCCATCATACTGTTGTAAGTGCAATTCTTTTTTAAGTGATTCATTACTTCACCTACCATAGTGTCCTCAAAGTCCATTTTGTCACAAATGACAAGATGTAATTCATTTTTGTGGTTGAATAATTTCAGCCATAAAAAGTTTTTTTGTTTGAACTAATCTGTTGCCCAGCCAAATGTATTTCACTAGATATTTCAGGCAGAGTTCATGGTTGATATGATTTCTAGGTTCTTCCTTGGCCAAGTATATCTTTGTTATCTTCATATATAATCACCACTGATCAGAGCATGAAATTCTTGTTCTCTGTTTCCCGTTAGAATTTTGTAGACTTTGCCTTGTGACTTTTGCCATTTAGTGGTACAGAGATGTTTGTGGTCTCCTAAGATTTTTCCTTGGTAAATAGCTTTTTCTCCTGCCTGGATGGTTTTAATAATTTTTATTCTTGAAATTTAAAAATGTTATCAAACTATGTCCAGATGTTTGTCTTCTCTGATTAGTTTTGTCAGTAATTCCTGACCTCTTTCCTTTTTAATGGTCAAGTGTCCCTTTCAGTCAGAATGTTCTTTTTATTGTGAAATATTTAAAACACGTGGAAGTGAATAATGTCTTTATAATGCATGTCCATATTTTATCACAGTTTTAATAAATCATATTAGTTTGCCACATATGCCACAAACTGTAGTAAATTAAATCTTGTAGCTATAGTTGAAACTTCTTGCACTTCCTCCCACTACCCCATTTTCCTCTTAAATCTAAATGTAAACACTTCTAATTTTTGTGTTCATCTTTCTTACAAACTTCTCTACACTGTTATATACATGAGTTCAAAAATATTTTGCATAATTTCATTTTAAATGTATGGAATCATATTGTATCTATATTTCTAAATCTTATTTTGTTCAGTCTCCATTATATTTTTGAGATTTTGCTGTGGTGGTAACTGCAATTCTCTTTTATATATTTTAATATGCTCTCTTTTATACATTTTAAGGTGTTGTTTCATTCTGTTATGTAAATTTATCACAATTTATCCATTTTTATGTTGATGGACATTTAGGTATTTCTCAAAGGTTCACAAATATAAATAATGCTGCAATGAATATTCATTCACATGTCTCCTATGAGAGTTTCTCTAGGGTTTGTACCAAGAAGTGGAATTCCTTGCAACAGGCATGATGACCTTCAATAGCAATATTATGAAGGAAATAGTGCTTACAGAGTTCTTATTGTGTGCTAGGCACTATTCTAAATACTTAAGTGATACAGAATCATGTGACCTTTCAGAATAAGTCCAAGAAATAAGTACAATTCACTACCCACATTTTGCAATTAAAATTCAAGTCACAGTAATTTAAGTGACTTGCACACAGATGCAAATAACAGTCAGGATTTGAACTCAGATAATCTTGTCTAGAGCCTACGCATTTAACTACTATGATATACTGAACAAAAAGTATTCTGTTTCTTCTTAATTCAGTTTTAGAAGTCATAGTCTACTTAGAAATTTGTCTCAGTTTTCAAATTTTTCACATAATGTTTTCCATTATATATTTTTACTATCTTTATCACCTTTGCTGTATGTATATTTATATCTGTTTTTGTATTTCTAATACTATTTATTATCCCTTTTATCTTCTTTGAACATATGAAATATGGTTATAATTATATTTTATTGTCCTTATAGAATAAGGGTTCCAATTGTAACATCTGTGTCAATTCTGGGTTGGTTTCTATTTATTCATTTTTATCCTCATTGCAGGTCATAATTCGACTCTTTCATACGGGATAATGTTTAATTGGATGCAAACAATGAGATTTTTATTTTGTTAGGAGCTGATATTTTTGCATTCCTATAAATAGTTGTGTACATTAATCTGGGTTGCAATTAAATTACTTGGAAACAGCTTCATCCTTTGGGTCTGATTTGAAGATTTCTTGGATGGGACCTTATCAACTAATTTAGTCTAAGGCTAATTTTCTCCTCTGGAGACAATGTTCACCTGCATACTATACCCAGTACCCCATGAATTATTTTAGGTTTTCCAATCTGGCTGGTGGGAACAGGCACTATTTTAGCCATGTCTTCTGTGAGTTTTGACTAGTTTCCCCTAATCCTTGTAGATGTGTTTTCTTCCTCCAGCCTCTAGGAGCGTCCTTCTACACATGAGCTAATTAGTACTCTGAAGAATACTCAAGAAGGACATTATGCAGAGCTTTGCAGTCCCTCTCTGTGCAGCTCTTTCTCTATGGAGGCAACTCTCTCCTGCAGACTCTTTAACTTCTTTAGCTGCTCTCTGGATTTTCTATTTTGTCTCCCCAAACTTAGCCAGATGGGCTCCACCTAGGCTCCTCCTACCTGCAGTACTGCTGGAAAACAAAGTAGTAAGCTGGATAATTGTAGGGCTCATTTTGTTTTTCATTGCTCAGGAAAATCTGAGATCTAACTATCTAGGTCTCAATATCTAAATATCTATCATCCTCCTTCCCACCCTCCCTCCCCATCTTGGCTTAAAACAGAAATCACCTTGGAGGGGGGGGGGATTGTTTGGTTTCTTATTGTTGAATTTTGACAGTTCTTTATGTATTCTGGCTATAAGTCCTTTGTCAGAAATAGAATTTGCAAATATGTCCTTCCCATCTGTAGCTTGATTTTTCAGTCTCAACCTTGAGAAAAAGTTCTAGCACATTTTTTCTTTTATAGATGGCTTCTTAGGTGTTATAGAGGGTAAAGCGTCTGCCTGCAATGCTAGAGACCTGGGTTCTATCCCTGGGTCAGGAAGATCCTCTGGAGAAGGAAATGGAAATCCACTCCAGTATTCTTGCCTGGAGAATCCCATGGATGGACGACACTGGTAGGGTACAGTCCATGCGGTTGCAAAGAGTTGGACATGACTGAGTAACTTCACTTTCTTTCTTTCTTTAGGTGTTATATCTAAAAATTCTTTGCCAAACAGAAGGTCACAAAGATTTTTTTCTAAAATTTTCTTCTAAAACAATTACAATTTTTTGTTTTACTAGTCAGTTTTGAGTTAATTATACAGTGTATTAATGAAGGTTGATTTCTTTCTTTCTTTCTTTTTTTTTTTTTTGCGTATGAACATCCAATTTTTCCAGTATCACTTGTTGAAAAGACTGTCCACTCTTTATTATTTTTGTATTTTTGTAAAAAATCAGTTGACTAGATGTGAGTCTATTTCTGAACTTTCTGTTCTACTGATCTATGTGTTTTTTCACTTGCCGATATCACGATGTCTTGACTACTGTAGTTTTATAGTAAATCTTGAAATGAGGGAGCATGAGTCTACCAACTCTGTCCTTATATTTTCCAATTGTATTGGATATTCTGGTTTCTTTTCATTTTTACAGAAATTTTGGAATTGTTTCATTTACAAAAATGTCTGCTGGTATATTTTTTGAGACTGTATTGAATCTGTAGATCAATTTGACTTAATTTCTCAACAGTACTGGTATGTTTTGAGATTGCATTGAATCTATAGACCAATTTGACTTAATTTCTCAATGGTATTGAGTCATCCATTTCATGAATATGGTAGATCTTTTGTGTATTTTATTTCTTTAGTGCTGTTTTATAGTTTTCAGCTTGCATGTTTCACACATATTTTGTTGTATTTTTACCTAAGAGGATTTTTCTTTTTTGCTGACATTTAAGTGGTACTTTAAAAATTTTTAATTCTATTTTTTTGCCACTTATAGAATTAAAATAGATTTTAAAATATTCATCTTTTGTCCTGAGAACTTGATGAAGCACTTATTACTTTTAGCAGCTTTGTGTAGATTATTTGGGATTTTCTACATTCATCAGGTGTGAATAAAGACGTTTTTCATTTCTTCCTTTGGAATATGGATGCCTTTTTGTCGTGTCCTATTGCACCAGGACCTGACTGTGGCTCAGATCATGAACTCCTTATTGCCAAATTCAGACTTAAATTGAAGAAAGTAGGGAAAACCACTAGACCATTCAGGTATGACCTAAATCAAATCCCTTATGATTATACAGTGGAAGTGAGAAATAGATTTAAGGGACTAGATCTGATAGATGGAGTGCCTGATGAACTATGGACAGAAGTTTATGACATTGTACAGGAGACAGGGATCAAGACCATCCCCATGGAAAGGAAATGCAAAAAAGCAAAATGGCTGTCTGGGGAGTCTTACAAATAGCTGTGAAAAGAAGAGCAGCAAAAAGCAAAGGAGAAAAGGAAAGATATAAGCATCTGAATGCAGAGTTCCAAAGAATAGCAAGAAGAGATAAGAAAGCCTTCCTCAACGATCAATGCAAAGAAATAGAGGAAAAGAACAGAATGGGAAAGACTAGAGATCTCTTCAAGAAAATTAGAGATACCAAGGGAACATTTCATGCAAAGATGGGCTCAATAAAGCACAGAAATGGTATGGACCTAACAGAAGCAGAAGATATTAAGAAGAGGTGGCACAAATACACAGAAGAACTATACAAAAAAGATCTTCATGACCAAGATAATAATGACAGAGTGATCACTTACCTAGAGCCAGACATCCTGGAATGTGAAGTCAAGTGGGCCTTAGAAAGCATCACTATGAACAAAGCTACTGGAGGTGATGGAATTCCAGTTGAACTGTTTCAAATCCTGGAAGATGATGCTGTGAAAGTGCTGCACTTAATATGCCAGCAAATTTGGAAAACTCAGCAGTGGCCACAGGACTGGAAAAGGTCACTTTCCATTCCAATCCCAAAGAAAGGCAATGCCAAAGAATGCTCAAGTTCAGTTCAGTTCAGTCGCTCAGTCTTGTCCGACTCTTTGCGACCCCATGAATTGCAGCACGCCAGGCCTCTCTGTCCATCATCAACTCCCAGACTTCACTCAGACTCACATCCATCAAGTCAGTGATGCCATCCAGCCATCTCATCCTGTCATCCCCTTCTCCTCCTGCCCCCAGTCCCTCCCAGCATCAGAGTCTTTTCCAATGAGTCAACTCTTCTCATGAGGTGGCCAAAGTACTGGAGTTTCAGCTTTAGCATCATTCCTTCCAAAGAATTCCCAGGGTTGATCTCCTTCAGAATGGACTGGTTGGATCTCCTTGCAGTCCAAGGGACTCTCAAGAGTCTTCTCCAACACCACAGTTCAAAAGCATCAATTCTTCAGCGCTCAGCCTTCTTCACAGTCCAACTCTCACATCCAGACATGACCACAGGAAAAACCATAGCCTTGACTAGATGGACCTTAGTCAGCAAAGTAATGTCTCTGCTTTTGAATATGCTACCTAGGTTGGTCATAACTTTTCTTCTGAGGAGTAAGCATCTTTTAATTTCATGGCTGCAGTCACCATCTGCAGTGATTTTGGAGCCCAGAAAAATAAAGTCTGACACTGTTTCCACTGTTTCCCCATCTATTTCCCATGAAGTGATGGGACTGGATGCCATGATCTTCATTTTCTGAATGTTGAGCTTTAAGCCAACTTTTCCCTCTCCTCTTCCACATTCATCAAGAGGCTCTTTAGTTCCTCTTCACTTTCTGCCATAAGGGTGGTGTCATCTGCATATCTGAGGTTATTGATATTTCTCCTGGCAATCTTGATTCCAGCTTGTGTTTCTTCCAGCCCAGCATTTCTCATGATGTACTCTGCATAGAAGTTAAATAAGCAGGGTGACAATATACAGCCTTGATGTACTCCTTTTCCTATTTGAGATAAAACCCAAGTCTTCCTCATTACAGGCTGATTATTTACCATCTGAGCCACCAGGGATGCCTTTTATGGCTGAGTAATTTTCATTTGTATATATGTAGAAAGTATGACCATTTTGTCAAATGCTTTTCCTGCATTTATTGACATAATCATATGATTTTTTTTTCTTTTAAGGGAGCTTCTCACATGATACAGCAGTAAAAAAAAAAAAAAAAATCCACCTGGCAATGCAGGATTCTCAGGAGGTATGGGTCCAATCCCTGGGTCAAGAAGATCCCTTGGAGGTAGAAATGGCAACCCACTCCAGTATTGTTGCCTGAAAAATCCACTGGATAGAGGAGCTTGGCGGGCTATACTCCGTGGGGTCATAAAAGGATGAAACACAGCTGAGCGACTGAGCACATTCTTTTAAGATGGTGAATTACACTGATTTTCAAAATTTGAGGACCACTTTGATTTAGTTCCTCTTTTTGAGGTTTCTTTATTCTTGCCTTGGAAATGCTATGGACAGAGGAGCCTGGTGGGGTACAGTCCATGGAATCGTAAAAGGGTTGGACACAACTTAGCAACTGAGCACGCACAAGCATGCAGACTTCTAGGAAATATAAATGTGAAACCAGACCCATGTGGAAGCAGCCAATAGTTAAAGCTTCCCAGGGGAAACTTCCCCCTTCCTTTTGGAGGTATGTCAGAGACAGATTTTCTTGTTTTCCTTATGAAAATGTTTTTTTCTAGCTCAATTTCTTTGAATGAAAGGAGGGAAGCCCTTTGATTCAAAGTTTCCAGCTTTATGAAGAGGTCTCAAGTTTAGGTACCTCCTCTACACAGATCCAATGCCACGTCTCCCGTTTCATTGGACATTCCTTTCTGAATTTATTAAAGTGTATTTTGGCATTTCTTTTAGAGTATTATTGGTTTCCTTTATCATTGTGGCTTAATGATCAAGGATTTTATTTTTTAATCCTTGGGTTACTTTTTGTACATAGCTGAGAATGCTACACTGCAAATTTAAATATCATTGTAAGATTTTATTTGGCATTTTTGTATTTTTCAGTTGGAATATATTTTCAGAAGATTTAAACCATTGAACTATCAGGAATGGTTGCCCCGTCTTACCAATTTTTATTTACTTAAATTTTTGGCTGTAATTTTCTTGTAGGTGTGTTTCTTTAGGACAGCAAATAACTGTTTTGCTTTAAAATCTATCCTGAGAAACTCTGTCATAAGCAGATTAATTGAATCCATTCATTTATGCTACTGTTGTTACTGATGTATTTTAGACCATTTTTTCTTTATTTTCTTTTATTTATTTTTTATTTTACTTTACAGTTCTGTATTGGTTTTGCCATACATTGACATGAATCTACCACAGGTGTATTTTATTGGGGATCTTCTGATGATCCCAGTCAGTTACAGCTGCCAAGACTTTGTATTCTGTTCTTGCTAGATTATGTCCTGGCATTAGAAACAGAAAGTGCCCAGATGCTGTAGCTTTAAAGCTCAGTGAGATTCTTGTGGTCACTCCTACAAAAAGCATGTCTTCCCTTTGGGCATCTGTTCCTCAACATCTGCAGAGGCCAGGGTTGTTCTATGGACAGAGAACACAAATTCTCAAGTGGGTCCCTGCAGGTGATGCTATCCCAAATTATGTCTCCTTCCATCTCCTTGTTTCTTTTTTTAATGTGTATTTGTGGTAAAAGTCACACATTATACTCACTGTATGAAAATATACTCTCTTAACCATATTTAACTTTACATTTCAGTGGTACTAAGTACCTTGATGTTGTTGGGCAACTCTCACCATCCATCTCCCTAAACTGAGATTTTGTCCCCACTAAACACTAACTGCACATCTGCCCTTCCCACTCCGATCTCCTGGTGTCTACCAATGTACTTTCTGACTCTATGAAGTTGACTATTCTTGGTCAACTTCAAACTGTATGTGTCTGCACCTAATGTATACTGGAACACATTTTTAAGGTTAACTTAATTGGGAGGGGGGGTTCAGGATTGGGAACACATGTACACCCGCGGTGGATTCATGTTGATGTATGGCAAAACCAATATAATATTGTAAAGTAATTAGCTTCCAATTAAAGTAAATAAATTTAAATTTAAAAAACAAACAAAAAATAATAATGTCCTACAAACAGATTGTACCCTCTTTATTTTTTCCTGTGCTGTACAATAGGTTCTCATTAGTTATCTATTTTATACATAGTAGTGTATATATGTCAATTCCAATCTCCCAATTTATATAATCCTGCTTCCTCCTCAGTGCATCATAGACTCATAGAGTAATCACTGATTTGGACTATATACTTGATCCTGGAGGATGGTGGCCTTCTTAACAGGGTATTGTCTTCAAAAATGACACCTTGCTGTGCTCTCAACAGACCATTCCATCACTGTATTAATAATGATAGCAGCTTCAGTGGAGCAGATACTGTTCTCTTTTGGCATGCAGCACATACTGAGCCAACACACTAGCTTTTTCTTCCTCCTCCCTCCTTTGTGTCCTATTAGTTGGTCATAAAAGTCCCCATGTGCACTGGTAACTAGTAAATTGCACTCAGCCTCTCACTTACTGTAGTGAACCTAGAATGTAAGCTTCAATAAGTGAAAAGAAAAGTGAAAGTGAAAGTTGCTCAGTTGTGTCTGACTCTTTGCAAACTATGGACTATACAGTCCGTGGAATTCTCCTGGCCAGCATACTGGAGTGGCTAGCCTTTGCCTTCTCCAGGGGATCTTCCCAACCCAGGGATTAAACCCAGGTCTTCCACATTGCAGACGGATTCTTTACCAGCTGAGCCACAAGGGAAGCCAATTTGGTTCATTGCTGTATCCCCAATTATTCCAGTAGTGCCAGTTCAATAAATATGGCTTGAAAGGATGAATGTTCTCCCTCTTGAGTAGAGCACATTTGTTTCCCTTTACTCTTCAAGAGCTGAACCGTCAGCTTCCACTGCCTGCTTCTAACATAGAACCTACTTATAACTTAATATTTCTACTCCATTTGATGTTCATTTTGGTATTTATCTAGCTTTTTCAGTTCTATGTTTATCGTTTTGGTTTTCTCTTGTTACACTTTGTTATTGGTGTTTGGAGAGGGAGTACACATAGCATAAAATTACTACACAATCTTGACTGAAAGTTAAATTTTTTGTTTTATAGTTTCTTTGATAAGTGTTTTGTCTCCATTTGCTATTTCTCTTCATCAGAAGGGTTATTATATAATATATTTAGGTCACCTTTTATTGTGATTATTTAAATATGTTCATCCTCTGCTGTTTTTACCCTTTTCCTCTCCTTTTCTTTTTGGAAGGAATTCTGTCACTTGTTATTTAATTTGCAACTTTGTTTCAGTAGTATTCAATCCGTTGCTTCCTGCCTTTTTCTTTTTTTTTTTTTTAACACAGCACTTGTAGTTTTTACCTCCTGCTCTTTACTGGTTTCAGGTTGCTCTTTTCTATTTCCCTAATAATTAATTTTATTGCATAATTACTATGTGTCATGTATTTTTCCAGAATATATATGAATATATATACAATTGCAAATTCATTTCATTGTATAGCAGGAACTAACACAACATTGCAAAACAACTATATCCCAATTTATAAAAAAGTTGTTAAAATGAAAAAGAAAAAATGCATAATAACCCTATTAGGTAACTGCTGCTGCCATCCCATTTTACAAATGAAACTATGGCAACAAGACTGGGATTGATAATTGACTGGTGATCACAAGTAACTCATAAGTAGCAGAGCTGTAATTTGAGCTTGTTGAAGTCCAGGGTCCTCTATGTTGCCTGGCAAAAGATAAAAAGTTATCTTGAATATTCTTGAGAAAGTGGATTAGAAAGTATCTAAACTATTTTGTTGAAAAAGTAAATTAGAAAATGTCTAAATTATCTGCATTAAGCATCTCACTGGTGTTGTTCAGTTCAGTCGCTCAGTCTTGTCCGACTCTTTGTGACCCCATGAATCGCAGCACGCCAGGCCTCCCTGTCCATCACCATCTCCCGGAGTTCACTCAGACTCACTTCCATCGAGTCCGTGATGCCATCCAGCCATCTCATCCTCTATCGTCCCCTTCTTCTCCTGCCCCCAATCCCTCCCAGCTTTAGAGTTTTTTCCAAGAAGTCAACTCTTCTCATGAGGTGGCCAAAGTACTGGAGTTTCAGCTTTAGCATCATTCCTTCCAAAGAAATCCCAGGGTTGATCTCCTTCAGAATGGACTGGTTGGATCTCCTTGCAGTCCAAGGGACTCTCAAGAGTCTTCTCCAACACCACACTTCAAAAGCATCAATTCTTCGGCGCTCAGCCTTCTTCACAGTCCAACTCTCACATCCATACATGACCACTGGAAAAACCATAGCCTTGACTAGACAGACCTTAGTCGGCAAAGTAATGTCTCTGCTTTTGAATATGCTATCTAGGTTGGTCATAACTTTTCTTCCAAGGAGTAAGCATCTTTTAATTTCATGGCTGCAGTCACCATCTGCAGTGATTTTGGAGCCCCCCAAAATAAACTCTGACACCATTTCCACTGTTTCCCCATCTATTTGCCATGAAGTGATGGGACTGGATGCCATGATCTTCATTTTCTGAATGTTGAGCTTTAAGCCAACTTTTTTGCTCTCCTTTTATACTTTCATCAAGAGGCTTTTTAGCTCCTCTTCACTTTCTGCCATAAAGGTTGTGTCATCTGCATATCTGAGGTTATTGATATTTCTCCCAGCAATCTTGATTCCAGCTTGTGTTTCTTCCAGCCCAGCATTTCTCATCATGTACTCTGCATAGAAGTTAACTAAGCAGGGTGACAATATCCAGACTTGACGTACTCCTTTTCCTATTTGGAATCAGTCTGTTGTTCCATGTCCTTCTAACTGTTGCTTCCTGACTGCATACAGATTTCTCAAGAGGCATGTTAGCTGGTCGGGTATTCCCATCTCTTTCAGAATTTTCCACAGTTTATTGTGATCCACACAGTCAAAGGCCTTGGCATAGTCAGTAAAGCAGAAATAAATGTTTTTCTGGAACTCTCTTGCTTTTTCCATGATCCAGCAGATGTTGGCAATTTGATCTCTGGTTCCTCTGCCTTTTCTAAAACCAGCTTGAACATAAGGGAGTTCACGGCTCACGTACTGCTGAAGCCTGGCTTGGAGAATTTTGAGCATTACTTTACTAGCATGTGAGATGAGTGCAATTGTGTGGTAGTTTGAGGATTCTTTGGCATTGCCTTTCTTTGGGATGGGAATGAAAACTGCCCTTTTCCAGTCCTGTGGCCACTGCTGAGTTTTCCAAATTTGCTGGCATATTGAGTGCAGCACTTTCACAGCATCATCTTTCAGGATTTGAAAGAGCTCAACTGGAATTCCATGACCTCCACTAGCTTTGTTCATAGTGATGCTTTCTAAGGCCCACTTGACTTCACATTCCAGGATGTCTGGCTCTAGGTGAGTGATCATACCATAGTGATTATCTTGGATGTGAAGATCTTTTTTTGTACAGTTCTTCTGTGTATTCGTGCTACCTCTTCTTAATATCTTCTGCTTCTGTTAGGTCCATACCATTTCTGTCCTTTATTGAGCCCATCTTTGTATGAAATGTTCCCTTGGTATCTCTAATTTTCTTGAAGTGATCTCTAGCCTTTCTCATTCTGTTGTTTTCCTCTTTTTCTTTGCATTGATTGCTGAAGAAGGCTTTCTTACCTCTCCTTGCTATTCTTTGGAACTCTGCATTCAGATGCTTATATCTTTCCTTTTCTCCTTTGTTTTTTGATTCTCTATTTTTCACAGGTATTTGTAAGGCCTCCCCAGACAGCCATTTTGCTTTTTTGCATTTCCTTTCCATGGGGATGGTCTTGATCCCTGTCTCCTGTACAATGTCACGAACCTCATTCCATAGTTCATCAGGCACTCTGTCTATCAGATCTAATCCCTTTAATCTATTTCTCACTTCCACTGTATAATCAGAAGGGATTTGATTTAGGTCATACCTGACTGGTCTAGTGGTTTTCCCTACTTTCTTCAATTTAAGTCTGAATTTGGCAATAAGGAGTTCATGATCTGAGCCACAGTCAGCTCTTGGTCTTGTTTTTGTTGACTGTGTAGAGCTTCTCCATCTTTGGCTGCAAAGAATGTAATCAGTCTGATTTCAGTGTTGACTATCTGGTGATGTCCATGTGTAGAGTCTTCTCTTGTATTGTTGGAAGAGGGTGTTTGCTATGACCAGTGCGTTCTCGGCACAATTCTATGAGCCTTTGCACTGCTTCATTCTGTATTACAAGGCCTAATTTTCCTGTTACTTCAGGTATTTCTTGACTTCCTACTTTTGCATTCCAGTCCCCTATAATGAAAAGGACATCTTATTTAGGTGTGTGTTCTAAAAGGTCTTATAGGTCTTCATAGAACCATTCAGCATCAGCTTCTTCAGTATTACTGGTGAGAGCATAGACTTGGATTACTGTGATATTGAACGGTTTGCCCTGGAAACGAACAGAGATCATTCTGTCGTTTTTGAGATTGCATCCAAGTACTGCATTTTGGACTCTTTTGTTGGTCATGATGGCTACTCCATTTCTTCTGAGGGATTCCTGCCTGCAGTAGTAGATATAATGGTCATCTGAGTTAAATTCACCCATTCCAGTCCATTTTAGTTCGCTGATTCCTAGAATGTCGACATTCACTCTTGTCATCTCCTGTTTGACCACTTCCAATTTGCCTTGATTCGTGGACCTGACATTCCAGGTTCCTATGCAATATTGCTCTTTACAGCATCAGACCTTGCTTCTATCACCAGTCACATCTACAGCTGGGTATTGTTTTTGCTTTGGCTCTATCCCTTCATTCTTTCTGAAGTTTTTTCTCCACTGATCTCCTGTAGCATATTGGGCCCCTACTGACCTGGGGAGTTCCTCTTTCAGTATCCTATCATTTTGCCTTTTCATACTTTTCATGGGGTTCTCAAGGCAAGAATACTGAAGTGGTTTGCCATTCCCTTCTCCAGTGGACCACATTCTGTCAGACCTCTCCACCATGTCCTGCCCGTCTTGGGTGTTGATTCCTCCACAAATTTCTTGCCCTGAACTTCAGTACCTTATTGCATAACCTATGATCTATGTAATTCTTATTTAGGACAATATATCCCTGGTTAGCATTGCCAACCAGCATAGTTTCTTGCAGAATTTATGACCCTGTTTGAATATTCCAGACCTAGTAGACCAAGGGAGGAAGAGCTGTGGGTTGTGTTAGAGTTCAAGGATCCAGATAACTTGGGTAGAAACATGAAGAGTAAGAACACAAGAGATGTGTAGCCTGCAGTTCCGCTTTGTACATTTTTATTTATATATATATGACATGGCAGCTGATAATTTTCACCCAGCCCACTTGCCTCATTCATGTCTCCTATAATTTTCCTTTATTATAAATGAAAATTGAGGTGCCTGGTGAAATTCCCAGGCATGGTGAGACCAGGAGGAACTTCCTAGCTGATCTACAGGCCACATCTGTGTACCATCTTTGCCTATCTTACACCATGGATATGAGTGGAGTTCTGCTTGTCTAGCCTCTCTGGCATGTTTTTACTTCTCCTGCAGGGAGTAGATGATCGAGATAGTCCTAGCTTTGAAGTAGTTACACTTGATGAAATTTATCACAGTTTTGGGCATGGATCTGTAGTATCTATTATCCAGCAAATAATATAGTTTTGACCCCCTTTCATAGAGATGCAGACATAGAAAACAGACATGTGGACATGGGTGAAGGTGGAGGGATAGATGGAACAGTTGGCAGATTAGCACTGACGTATATACACTACCATGTGTAAAATGAACAGCTGTGGGAAGTTACTGTAGAGTACACAGAGCTCAACTGGTACTCTGTGATGACCTAGAGAGGTGGGATTGGGTGGTGGGAGGGGGGCTCGAGAGAAAAAGGATATATGTACACATATAACTGATTCTCTTCATTGTACAGCAGAAAGTAACACAACACTGTAAAACAATTATATGCCAATAAAAAATTCAGTTGTACTAGGAATCTTTAAAAGGGACTGGGAGAATCAGAAATTTTCGGTTTTTCTTTTGTTCAGGGTCCTAAGTAGTGAATTACAAATTACATTTCAGTAACAGTGAAAAGTAGACTATAACTTTTGTAATTTTCCAGAAAGAATGTTCTCTAGTTTCCATTTTATAGTTACATCCATGTATCAGAGCAGATTCTGAGTTTGACAAGGCCATGGCAAAAACTGTTCATGGAGACTCTGTAAATTAAACACTAGACATGATTAGGAGGGCTTATACTCAGCAGAGATTGGGGCTTGACTCTTAGCAGAAGTTCAGGAGGGAGAAGCTAGCTTAAATTGTCTGTAAACTGGCTTCCTTGGAAAAGCTTTGCTGAGATGAGCAATTCTATTTAGAATGACTGCTGTTCATCTTTCCACCAAGATGCAATCATCTGATGGCAACATGAAAAAGCAGATGTAGCATTTGAAGGGACATTCTGCTTTTCGAACTCCAAATGCTTTTGAACTCCAACATGCTTCCCAGTGAACCTGAAAGTCGGAGAAACAATCACCTTGAAATTCTGGCATAAAGGGAAGAGCAGAAGAAAGCTGAGCACCTGGCTTTTACCAAAGAGGAACCCTGAAAGTGAAGCATCATATAAATTGGAATTTTTGCTTCCTCTGTTGTCTCTCATCTAGTCTCTTGCCTCTTTGCTAAATATCAAAGATATTTATGCTTAAACAAATGTTGTCTCCCTCTCTCCGTGCATCCTCTCCTTCTGGCAGGGAAGTCATCCTGCTGAATTGGTGGCACTTTCCATGGCAACAGACTGTGATGTCAGAGATGCAGTGCCAAGCAATTAGATTTTGGAGGTGCCACAGTTTGGAATCTGAGGCTCCACGGAAAATGATGAGACAGAGCAGCCGTTGTAAAAGAAAGAGTCTCAGTCAAGACTGAGTGTCTCCTGTGTGCTCTCACGGGTCTGGTGCTGAGGCAGGGTGATAGCCAGTGAAGCCAGGTGAGGGGAACAGAGATGCAGGGCTCAAGACAAGATTGCAAAGGCGAAGTGTGTTGATGAAGACAATTTGCAGAAGGCCACATCCAGATGGCTGGCACCCTGCCATGTTCCATGGCTTTGATGGTTCACAGGTGTGCTCTAGGGCATAGAAGGGAGAAGCTCCAGAGATGCACTCTTGCTGAGAGAGACAGAGGCATCAGGACAAAGAGCATACTCTGCTTTTCTCTCATAAAGCAGGAGGGTGACAGCTTTCCCAGTTCTGCTGCTCTGTGATGTCAAAGAGCACCTTGACATCAGGACCTTTTGAGACCTGAAAGCTGAGGATGCTGTGAGAGAAGGGCACCTCAAGAGATGTTAGGTTTTTAGCAAAGCCTTCCTAGAGGAGGCAATGGATGGTGGTCCCTAAAGTAACAATCCGAGAGTCATTTAAAATGGACTCTTAAATTCTTTGCAGGTCTTCTGTTGAATATACAAAGGATGAAAGCGATACCTGTGAAAAATCATAGATGAAGTTTTAAAATACACATTTCAGTGATACAGTATGGATAAATTTGGACTGCATATGGCTTCTTATGTAAAGGAAAATTTCTGCTTCTTTTAGTAACACATTGTCTGCTGCCTGTGCTTAGCACCTTCTGCCATATGCTACTTAGAACAAGCTGCTGCAATTCAAGAACTAGCCCTAGTAATTAAGATCAAATGAGCCAGATGAAGAAAACCACATGCCTATGGAGCCTAGCCTCTTTATAATTTAAAAAAAAAAAAAGCAAAAACAGCTATTTGCCAATGGGCTACTCAGAGGATTTATATGCATTCCACACTCAGGATTATTGTTAACATAGATGCATATATTTTGAATTGTTCTCAGCTCAGCTTATTACCTGCATGGAAATACTTGCTGTTGGATGTTGGACCATCCCTGTGGAATAGAAATAATAGTGCTCAAGGCTCAGCCAAACATAATTTATTTCATGAAAAACACACAACATAGCATAGAAAATATTATGAAATAGTTTGATATTATGCTTTAAAAAATTCTTGAAATATTTGACCTCTCATCTGCAAGCATTGTAAATGGGAAGTTGAGTTCCACAGAGAGTGAATAACTTTTCCCTGGCCACTAAGTTAGCTAGAGGCAGGTCTCAGATTAGAGCCTGGGATTTCTGACTCCCGCCTGCTTCAGTAGTTTTCAAACTTGAGCAAGCATCAGAACCCCCTGGAAGGCTTGTTAGAGTACAGATTGCTGGGGACCATCCCTCAATGTTTCTCATGCAGGAGGTCTGGACTGCAGCCCCATATTTTACTTTCTCACCAAGTTCTCAGATGAAGCTGATCTGTAGACTTAGCAGTCTACAAGCCACCCTTAGAAAACCACTGTTTGTTTGTTTTTTTTTAATTGGGTTTTCTCAAACTGTGGTAGGACCTTATCAGACTCACATGAGGGGTGCATATTAGAAATTAGGTTATTGGCACATCTCAGAGTTAATGAATCTCTGGAAGTAAGGAGCTGGCATCTCCATTGTATACAGTCACCCCTGGTAATTTCTATTACCACCAAAGTTTGACAGTCACTGTACCTGACCACACTGATTGACTTTAAAAAGTCAAAGACTGGACTTCTTGGTGAGATGATAAAATTAACAGTTGTCTAACTTCTACTCCATCCAAAGTGATACCATACAGACCCAGGCGAAAATACTTGAGCACCACCCCAACATTTTTGCTCGGTAACAATTGTAGAGGAAAAGCTTCTTGGAGGCAATGGGCTCCCATACTGCAGGCTTTACCTAGCTATACAAGCTGATGATGACCAAATTGAAAATCACATTAATTAGCCTGGAAGATTAAAACTTGGTGGAAGATTAAAACTGCAGATGTGAATACCATAAGGGAAGTCAGGGAGCCCACATTTATGTGACAGGAGGAAAAACCCAAGTCTGGGTGAATTTTTCCATCTTCACTATGGGATTTAGGAATTCTATACCAAGCAAGCCATCAACCATGAAAGTGAAAGTGAAAGTTTCTCATTTGTGTCCCACTCTTTGTGACCCCCTTCCATATTCTGGTCTGGAATTCTCCAGATGAGGAAACTGGAGTGCATAGCCGTTCCCTTCTCCAAGGGATCTTCCCAACCCAGGGATCAAACTCCCACATTGAAGGCAGATTCTTTACTAACTGAGCCACCAGGGAAGCTGTCAACCATATATGATAAAAATAGATATTTTAAGGTATGCAAAGGTTCATAATGAAATACCTTTGTATTCTTCCAGAATGTAGTGGCATATTATACATAACCAAATGATAAATATGACAAAGAAAAAAGCATTCCACTAGGAAAATGGGCAAAAGTATAAACAGGCAATTCACAGAAGAAATAAAATGTAAATATATGAAAAGATCCCTAGTTTCACTAAAGAAATGTAGATTAAAACAGCAAAATGCCAATGTTTTGCCCACCGTTTTTGCAAAAATTTTAAAATGTGAAAACACTGAAGAAGATATGAGGAAATAGGCATTTATACTCCTTTGGAGGGATTTTAGGCAACCTGGAATACAATTTTGGAAGGCAATTTCACAATATGTATCAAAAGTCATAGAATATTTATACCTTTGAATTGATTATTCCATGTGTAGTAATTAATTCTGTCAACAATAATGAGACATAAAAATATTAATATATAAAGATGTGCGTTGTGACATTATTTACAGTGAATAGTTTGAAACAACTTAAACATCCAAACATGATACGGTAAAATAAATTTTTATATATAACTAAAATGCACTACTATATACTCATAGAAGTTACTGAAAAATATTTAAAGATAAAATACATTCACCATTTAAAAATAATAGTTCAAAGACAGAAGCCTAGTGAGAAAAAGGCAAAATGACTGAAAATTTTATTGAATTGTAGAATGACATGAAACATCATATTGAAATATATGACAAAAATAAATCTGCATCTAGACTCATCATTGTGAAGTTGCACCTTACCAAATGTAGGCAGAAAACTTAATCATTATCATGGTACATGAGGGGGAAAAGATACATGACTCACAGGAAACATAAGATGAATTTAATTGTATCAGTAATCACAATAAATATGAACAAAGTAGGTTTACTTACTCAAAGAAAGGGCTTCCTAGGTAGCTTAGTGGTAAAGAATCTACCTGCCAGTCCAGGGCATATAGGAGATGTAGGCTGGATCCCTGGGTCAGGAAGATCCTCTGAAGGAGGAAATGGCAACCCACTCGAGTATTCTTGCCTGGAAAAGCCCATGGACAGAGGAGTCTGGTGTACTACAGCCCATAGGGTCCCAAAGAGGGTCCACAAGAGGTGGACTTGACTGAGTGAGCGAGCATGCAGCATGCACTAAAAGAAACAAATTTATACACGCCTCTTTAAAAACCATATGGCTATTCTTTTTATTGTTTCTGGTCTTACATTTAGATCTTTAATCCATTTTGAGTTTATCTTTGTGTGCGGTGTTAGAAAGTGATCTAGTTTCATTCTTTTACAAGTGGTTGACCAGTTTTCCCAGCACCACTTGTTAAAGAGATTGTCTTTACTCCATTGTATATTCTTGCCTACTTTGTCAAAGATAAGGTGTCCATATGTATGTGGATTTATCTCTGGGCTTTCTATTTTGTTCCATTGATCTATATGTCTGTCTTTGTGCCAATACCATACTGTCTTGATGACTGTGGCTTTGTAGTAGAGCCTGAAGTCAGGCAAATTGATTCCTCCAGTTCCATTCTTCTTTCTCAAGATTGCTTTGGCTATTCGTGGTTTTTTGTATTTCCATACAAATCTTGAAATTATTTGTTCTAGTTCTGTGAAAAATATCGCCGGTATCTTGATAGGGATTGCATTGAATTTGTAAATTGCTTTGGGTAATATACTCATTTTCACTATATTGATTCTTCCGATCCATGAGCATGGTATATTTCTCCATCTATTAGTGTCCTCTTTGATTTCTTTCATCAGTGTTTTATAGTTTAATATACAAGCAACTCCTGCAGCTCAATTCCAGAAAAATAAACGACCCAATCAAAAAATGGGCCAAAGAACTAAATAGACATTTCTCCAAAGAAGACATACGGATGGCTAACAAACACATGAAAATATGCTCAACATCACTCATTATTAGAGAAATGCAAATCAAAACCACAATGAGGTACCACTTCACACCAGTCAGAATGTCTGCGATCCAAAAATCTGCAAGCAATAAATGCTGGAGAGGGTGTGGAGAGAAGGGAACCCTCCTACACTGTTGGTGGGAATGCAAACTAGTACAGCCACTATGGAGAACAGTGTGGAGATTCCTTAAAAAATTGCAAATAGAAATGCCTTATGACCCAGCAATCCCACTGTTGGGCATACACACAGAGGAAACCTGAATTGAAAGAGACACATGTACCCCAATGTTCATTGCAGCACTGTTTATAATAGCCAGGACATGGAAACAACCTAGATGTCCATCAGCAGATGAATGGATAAGAAAGCTGTGGTACATATACACAATGGAGTATTACTCAGCCATTAAAAAGAATACATTTGAATCAGTTCTGATGAGATGGATGAAACTGGAGCCGATTATACAGAGTGAAGTGAGCCAGAAAGAAAAACACCAATACAGTATACTAACACATATATATGGAATTTAGGAAGATGGCAATGATGGCCCTGTATGCAGGACAGCAAAAAAGACACAGATGTGTATAGCGGACTTTTGGACTCAGAGGGAGAGGGAGAGGGTGTGATGATTTGGGAGAATGGCATTGAAACATGTATAATATCATGTAAGAATTGAATTGCCAGTCTATGTCTGATGCAGGATATGACACGCTTGGAGCTGATGCATGGGGATGACCCAGAGAGATGTTGTGGGGAGGGGGGTGGGAGGGGGGTTCATGTTTGGGAATGCATGTACACCTGTGGTGGACTCATGTCAATGTATGGCAAAACCAATACAAAATTGTAAAGTAAAAATTAAAAATAAATTTAAAAAAAAGGGGGGGGGGGATGAGAAGGGAGGGCCAGGAAAAATTGTTAAGAAGTGGATTTTCCAGACAAAGGGATCAGTATATAAAAACCACATTACTAAAAAAAAAAAAAAAAAAAAACCATATGGCTATGCTTTTTTATTTGAAAAAGTGAAGAAATGGCAGAATAAGAAATGGGAAAATATGCTGGTACACACAGAATGTGATAATACTATACAGAAATGTCAAGATCAGGCAAAGTAAAAGGTAAAGCTAAACAAAATGAACAATAAAAGCCCTGTAAGGATGCTTTCTATACCTCTAATAACCTTCTATACCTCTAATAACATAGTACTCAGCTACATGGATGTCACATACATAATTAGATAAACAAATCAAAATGGAATACTTTAACATATCTCTTTCAATAAGTTTCAGTCAAGGACACCAAAAAATATATTAATGAACCCATATCTGATGACATGAACAAACTCATATAGAAATACACTATAAAATACCCATTCTACTCAAGCACAAGGGACATTTATGACAATATGACATAATCATAATTATGATTATCTACTAGGCCATCAACAAAGTCTCAATAATAAAAATAAATAATATAGAACACATTCTTAACCATAGTAAAATGTAATTTCGAAATTAATGATAAAAACTAACATATTTGAAATTTTTAATTTTCAAAAAATTTTAATCAAAGAGTTTCATTCAAAGGTACCAATAAAGAATTTCAAAACCATTAGAATAAAATAATAGGGAATATTGCATATCAAAACATGTATGATTATACTTAAGATAGTACATTTGGTTTATTCCTAGGTATATTATTAATTTATTTTCAATAATAAATTGGATTATTTCCTTAATTTCTCTTTCTGGTAAGTTGTTGTTAGAGTATAAAAATGCAACAAGTTTTTGTGTATTACTTTTGTATCTTGCAACCTTACCAAATTCATCACTGAGCTCTAGTACTTTTCTGATAGTGTCCTTAGGATTTTCTATGTATAGAATTAATATTGTCTGCAAAGAGGGAAAGTTTTTGTTTTTCAATTTGCTTTTATTTCCTTTTCTTTTTCTCCTCTAATTTCTGTAGCTAGGACTTCCAAAACTTTGTTGAATAGAAATGAAAAGAGTGGGCATTTTTGTCATGTTCCTGATCTTAAAGGAAATTCTTGTAGCTTTTCATTGTTAAGTATGATGCTAGCTGTGGGTTTGTCATATATGGTCTTTATTATATCAAAGTATGTTCACTCTCCGTCCACTTTCTGGAGAGATTTTATCATAAACTGATGTTCAGTCTTATAGAAAGCTTTTTCTGTGTCTGTTGAAATGATCATATGGTTTTTATTCTTCAATTTGTTAATGACATTGATTTGCAAATACTGAAAATTCTTGCATCCTTGGGATAAATCCCACTTGATCTTGATTTATAATTCTTCTCACATATATATCTGTATATCTTCTTTGGAAAAATGTCTATTTAGGTCTTCTGCCCATTTTTTTAATTGCATTTTTTGTTTTTCTGTTACTGAATTGAAGGAGCTGTTTGTATATTTTGGACTTTAAACCCTTGTCAGTTACATTATTTGCAAATATTTTCTCCCATTCCATAGGATGTTTTTTCATTTTGTTTATGGTTTCCTTTGTTGTGCAAAAGCTTGTAAGTTTGATTAGGTCTCATCTGTTTATTTTTGCTTTTATTTTTATTACCTTGAGGGACCAATCTATAAAACATTGCTATGATTTATGCCAGAGAATGTTTTGCCTATGTTCTCTTCTAGAAATGTTATGATATATTTTCTTATATTTAAGTCTTTAAGCCATTTTGAGTTTACTTTTGTGTATGGTGGGAGGGTGTTTTCTATTTTCATTGATTTACATGCAAAGATTAATTGTCCATAGGTGAATGCGTTTATTTCTGGGCTCTCTATTCTGTTCTGTTGATCCATATATCTTTACCTGTCCAGTTACTGTAGTTTTGTAATATTGTCTGAAGTCTGAGAGGATTATGTCTCCTGCTTTGTTGAGAATACACTTTCTTCCTTACAGTTCTCAAAATCTTTGTTTGGTTCACATTCAGTGGACTCCGTAAGATTATAGACTATTTGAGAGAACAAGTCTTTTTTTTTTCCTTCTCACTTATTGCAAAACAATGTAAAAGAAAATGACTAAGTAGTATTTTGTGTCAGATGCTGTGTCTGGCGCCAGACACACAGAAAAACCTGTGGCACTGGGCCTCTGAGAGTTTCACAGTGTTTTATTCCTCCATATCGTATAGTTAGTGCTCAATAAACTTTCATTTTTGGAGACAAAGATAAACCTCAGTCTTGTTCATCTACCCAGTCAAGGGAGAAGCCTGGTAATAACTATAGTTTTGTTGTTATTCAGTGTCTAAGTTGTGTCCAACTCTGCAATCCCATGGTCTGCAGCATGGCAGGCTCCTCTGTCCTTCACTATCTCTTGGAGTTTGCTCAAATTCATGTCTTCTGAGTTGATGATGCTACCTAAGTCTTCTCCAGCACCACAATTTGAAGGCATTAATTCTTCAGCTCTCAGCCTTCTTTATGGTCCAACTCTCACATCCACACACGACTATTGGAAAAACCAAAGCATTGACTATATGGACCTTTGCTTGGAAAGTGATGTCTCTGCTTTTTAAAATGCTGTCTAGGTTTGTCATAGCTTTGCTTCTAAGGAGCAAGTGTCTTTTACTTTCATGACTGTAGTCACTGTCTGCAATGATTTTTGGAGCCCAAGAAAATAATATCTGACACTACTTTGATATTTTCCCCTTCTATTTGACATGAAGTGATGGGACTGGATGCCATGGTGTTAGTTTTTTCTAATTTGAGTTTCAAGCCATCTTTTTCACTCTCCTCTTTCACCCTTATCAAGAGATTCTTCACTTTCTGCCATTAGAGTGGTATCACCTGCATTTCTGAAGTTGGTAATATTTTCCCCAGCAATCTTGATTCCAGCTTGTAATTCATCCAACCTGGCATTTCGCATGATATACTCTGCATATAAGTTAAATAAGCAGAGTAACAATATACAGCCTTGTCCTACTCCTTTCCCTATTTTGAACCAGTCAGTTGTCTCATTTCTGGTTCTGTTTCTTCTTGTCTCACACACAGGTTTCTCAGGAGACAGGTAAGGTAATCTGGTATTTCCATCTCTTTAAGAATTTTCCAGTTTGTTGTGATACACACAGTCAAAAGCTTTTGGGAAGTCAGTGAAGCAGAAGTAGATGTTTCTCTGGAATTCCTTTGCTTTCTCTATGATCCAGCAAATGTTTGCAATTTGATCTCTGGGTTCTCTGCCTTTTTTAAATCTAGCTTGTACATCTGAAAGTTCTCAGTTCACATACTGCTAAAGCCTAGCTTGAAGAATTTTGAGCATAACCTTACTAGCATGTGAAATGATCACAGTTGTATGGTAGTTTGAACATTCTTTGGCATTGCCCTTCTTTAGGATTGTAATGAAAACTGACCTTTCCAGTTCTGTGGCCACTGCTGAGTTTTCCAAATTTGCTGGCATATTGAGTACAGCACTTTAACAGCATTATTGTTTAGGATTTGAAATAGCTCAACTGGAGTTCCATCACCTTCACTTTGTTCATAGTAATGCTTCCTAAGGCCCACTTGATTTCACACTCCAGGATGTCAGGCTCTAAGTGAATGACCACACCATACTGGTTATAAGGGTGTTTAAGACCTTTTTGTGTATAGTTTTTCTGAGTATTCTTGCCCCCTTTTCTTAATCTCTTCTGCTTCTTTTAGGCCCTTACCATTTTTGTCCTAAGAAATGTTCCTCTGACATCTCCAGTTTTCTTGACGAGATCTCTGGTCTTGCCCATTCTGTTGTTTTCCTCTATATCTTTGCACTGTTCATTTAAGGCCTTCTTATCTGTCCTTGCTATTCTCTGAAACCCTGCATTCAGTTGGGTATATCTTTCCCATTTTCCCTTGCATTTAGCTTCTCTTCTTTCCTCAGTTATTTGTAAAGTCTCCTCAGACAACCACTTTGCCTTCTTGCATTTTTTTCTTTGGGTGTTTTTGGTCACTGCCTCCTGCACAATATTACAAACCTCTGTCCATAGTTTTTATGCACTCTGTCTTCCAAATCTAATCCCTGAATCTATTCATCACCTCTACTGTATAGTCATAAGGGATTTGACTTAGATCATACCTGAATGGCCTAGTGGTTTCCCCTACTTTCTTAAATTTCAGCCTGAATTTTGCAATAAGAAGCTGATGATCTGAGCCACAGTCAGCTCCTGGTCTTGTTTTTGCTGACTATAGAGCTTCTCCATCTTCGGTTGCAAAGAATGTAGTCAGTCTGATTGGGGTGTTGACCATCTGGTGATGTCCATGTGAAGAGTTGTCTCTTGCATTGTCAGAAAAGGGTGTTGGCTATGCCCAATGTGTTATCTTGACAAGACTCACTTAGCCTTTGCCCTGCTTCATTTTGTACCCGTAGGTCAAACTTGCTTGTTACTCCAGGTATCTCTTGACTTCCTACTTTTGCATGCCAATCCCCTATGATGAAAAGGACATCTTTTTTGGTGTTAGTTCTAGAGTGTCTTGCAGGTGTTCATAGAACTGCTCAGCTTCAGCTTCTTCAGCATTTGTGACTGGAGCAGAGTTAAGATTACTGTGATGTTGAATGGTTTTACTTGGAAATGAACCAAGATCATTCTGTCATTTGCACTCAAATACTGCATTTCAGACTCTTCTGTTGACAATGAAGCCTACTCCATTTCTTCTAAGGGATTCTGTCCATAGTAGTAGATATAATGGTCATCTAAATTAAATTCATCCATTCCTCTTGCATTTTAGTTCACTGAGTCAAAAAATGTCAGTGTTCACTCTTGCCATCTCCTGGTTGACCGTGTCCAATTTAACTTGATTCATGGACCTAATAGTCCAGGTTCCTATGCAATATTGTTCTTTACAACATCATACTTTACTTTCACCACCAGGCACATCCACACTGAGCATCATTTACATTAATATATGCTATTTGTTTTTCTCTTTCTGACTTATTTCACTCTCAAATTAGAATTTTAAATTAGCTCATGCCATGTATATAGTGGCACTTACTGGAGAAAGACTGCAGAGGGTTGGGCAAGGATTCTAGTATTTGCACTTAGAATAAAAGAAAGAGGTTCACTAACAAAAATGTATGCAGGGTCAGTGTGAAATTCAGAACAAAATAGTGTGAAACTCACTATGATGGTATTCATTGAGAAAGTTCTCATCCAGAAACAGAACATTCATTCTTAGGTCAAAACTGAAAGAAGTTGGGTGGATATTTATCATGACAATAAGCATGTATAGTCATAGTATAGATAGTAGAAATGGATTTAAGGGCCAACATCACAATTAGGGGTGTTTTCTGTGCTCCCAGTGAAAACAGTATGTGTTGGAATCTTTGCTGTTCCAGGTACAGGCAACATTTCAACTTCCTGCCTTTCTGGTTTGAGCAATCTGTTTTTGTTTGTTCAATAAAGGCCTCTATTGATAATCCATATTCCATTTGGTCTTAAGAGTCTCTTTGCTTTTCATGTACTAATATTTGGTAGGATCTGGATACATTGTATCAATGGAGAATGAATTTGGGAAGAAACACCAGTGCTAAGATATCTTATGGAACAGTGTTGGAAGCTGTTAAGAAATTCACAAGGATAAGATCTGGCAAATAGAGCAGTGGCAGTGACATGATCTGTCTCTCCTGTGTGATCCTTCCAGTCCTGTCATATTCTGTGAGTGGTTAAGATGTTGTCTTGGCGTGGAGCTTAAAGTGGAGCTTAAAAATGGTCTGAGTAATATTCTGCTACAGGAAAGGGTTTTGTGGTCTATACAAGTCCTGTTCAAATCTACAACATTGACAGCCTCACATGTGGTTCTTGGGCTATTCAAAGAAAAGAAAACCTCCTAAATTATTTCCAGCCACACTGGTCTTTCTCTTTTGAATTACTCAGAGATTACACAGTGGCTTGACAATGAAAAGTGGGTCCTGATGACTCAACCTCCCTCAACCAAAGTTCTGAACACTGAAGGAAATAATACACATTGTGAGGCAGTACCTGACACAGAATAGGCGTGTAATTAATGTTTGTCTTTCAAAGCTGCTGAGCAGTAACCTGAAGTTGACTGTTTTTTTCCCTTCAGGTTTAAGGGAAAGAAACCTGCAGCTAAATTTGAAATGATGGACATCTTGATCTTGAAAAGATCTTGCTGTGGTTTGAGATCCTGTTGGCTGTCTGAAGGGTGAGGTAAGACCATGGTTATTCCATATTACCTTCTCCTAGATTTTATACCATCAGTAACACACAGGCCCAGGAAAGAATGTACAGGAGCCCATTCTTCTGATTGAGTACCATGACACTCTTTTTGCATAACCTCTAGGAAAAGAGGTATGCTAACCTTTTGTCTTTCATGCGCATATCTGAAAGCTCACCAGTTTGCTAGAGTTAAAGGTAAGTGAAGCAGATTAGAGAGAACTGAGAGGCTGAAGAACTTATTTGTTTCAACAAAGTTTTTTCCATACAAGTGTATTCATACTTATATGTACATTTCACATCAGATGGTATTCAAGTGGAGAGAGACTTGGTGGTACAAGTATGGGCTATAAACTTACAGGGGATTGAAGAGCAGACTAATTAAAGGCAGTTACTGAATTTCAAATGCAAGGTCCCACTTAAATGTAGGTGGAGGAGGCCACCTCCATTTAAATAACAAAGAAGGTATCAGTGAAATAGAAATAGAAAAACATTAGGAGAAATCAGTGGAACCTAAGATAGTTTGTCCCCGTTGAATCTTAAGTTCTTAAAAGCTTTGCTAAGAGAATGGTGTCACTAATCAATAATGACAGAGTGAGGCACTTCCAAGAAACTGTCTTTCTTAGCAATATTTGTTTACCCAGCAGGAAGAGTCTACAGTAAAATGCTCCTTATTTCAGGGTTAATTGTCTTTTTCCCCAAAGCCAATGGGAACTTGAAGAAAATGTGAAAGCCTATTGCTGCTGAACTCCAGGAGGGCAAAAAGAATAAACTCTGCTGGTTGATTTTTGTATTGCTTTTGTCTTGGTGAGGAAGAAATTCCTGAGCTTGGTCAAAGGATCATCCTTGTTTTATGGTGTAAAGGTGTTTTCTGTAGACTAATAATATTTTTGAAAGGCAGGCCTTCACAAATCTTTTGTTTTAGGGTACTCTGACATTATGGTGATTTGATATGATTTACATGAAAGTAAAATAAATAAAGAGGTAACTTTAAAAAAAAGATGGTTAGTTAAAAAAATCAGTAACATTGATATATTTGAGTACATTGCAAAGGACTTTATGGCCTTTATACACAAATCTTTTGTAGCAATTCACACATCTGTATTATTCATCTTACTAATTAAGACAAGATGTATTAAAATTGAGAAAGAAAGTTTTCAAAGAATAAACTAGAAATAATCATCTATGGCTCATATCTCAGGGATATAACGTTGCTAAATTTGTTGGGACCTGAGAGATGGGACAAAGAACAGGTAAGTTTTCACAGGAGGTTCAGAGGAAAACAATATTGATTCTTGTTGAAGAATTCTACGTTGTGCTGAAAGATGATTCTGAAGGCATCTCTAGAATGTTTTCTCCCATTTGGACATGCGTATGAATGTGTTGAGCTCTACTAGTTCTCTCATCTTTATTCTTCATGTACATTGAGATTCAAAGGTGTCTATTTCTCTGTTGTCAGAAAGCGGATGATAGAACAACAGAGGAGTAAAGCTACTACTTAAAGGTGAAAAATGCTCCATGTAAATGATAGGATCATATATACACCTGCATCCATATGCAGGCATGTGCATATTAAGTCTCCAAATGACTTATCTATGACATTTCAATGACGTTTGGCAAATGAGTTGCTGCCTCCAAAAATGATGGGTTAGAGAAATCCTGCATTGAAGTGTGAGTATGTGATGGCCTTCATGAAGCTATTTGGGGGCAATTGGAAGCCTTCAAGCTCCTGTTTCCTGTAAGGACATCCTGGAAGTGAACATGTTTGGATCTTAGAGTTTCTGTGTAAGAGTGTCTACTCATCCCAGAGATTGTGTCCTGAGCTGGAAGAGCAGTCTCATGGCACCCAAGTGTAGAGCATGTGTTTCTGCTTGTGAGTACCCTGGACAGTGGAATGAATGGTGAATTTTGATAAAAGACCTTGGGCCTTGGCTCTCACTGTCTTCTCATCCACCCTACATTTCTATCAGGTACTTATATCCAATTTGTAACCATTTTCCTTGTGTAGAACTTGGGCTGAATTTATCTGAAGGCTTAGGATCCAGTCTGCTTGAGGTATAAAATTGTTTAGATTTTACTTATAAAACAAATAATATGTATATAAAGCCACCGACAACTCTGCATTTGTAGGTGATAGAGATGTGTATGTGCGTGTGTACATGAGTTTGTTTTTAGAAAAAGCATTGCTTTAACAACACAAAAAGACTTGAAATCCCCATTCTGTACTCAACACAAAGACAAAAGTGAATGGCGGAGGGGGCGTGATGAATGAATTAGCAGATAGTAAGAGCGGTGAGTGTCAATATCATAAATATATATGACATTTCTTGGAATATGAGTAACGGAGAAGGAATTAACAATTCCTTACCTCCCTGGTTTACCCCAGAAAAAAACAAGATAGAGATACAATCATGTTTAAGGGGCTCTTTTCTAGATTTCATTATAATTTTGATACCTTATTACTGTTTGTGATTATTCTTTCTTACCTCGGTATGTAGTTGAAATCTGTAGTTACTACTTGCTCTAAAATTGGAAGATAACCCTTTCAAATATAAAGGACCTTTGCCCTTATACAGCATTATGATGACTTTTTCCTAATATATATCAAGTTGTCTGTTGACATATTTACTTGATAAAATCATTTACAAACTATATTTCCAATGGAAATCATGAACTTCCTCTATCCCCAAACAGTTGTATCTTCCTGCTCTACTATAAATCTGATTTTCCCAGAATTCTAAAATCACTATCCTTGAAACCGGAAGTTGTTTCTAGCTTTTCCCTTTCCCTCACCCCCACAACCAATAAGTCCCCAAAACTTGATGATTTCTTTTTCTGGTCTTTCTCAGGTTGGTCCTTCCACTATATCACTTTCATTTCTTGCCCATCATTTCATTCAAGGATAACTGCAGAAATTCCCAAATGATATTTCTGCCTCCAGGCTCAACCTCACTAACCTCACAACTGTCACAATATCATTAAAACAAATTTCTTTTTCCTTCGTTTTTTACATAGCTTCCGAAATAAAACCCCTGAAAAGTCTTCTCATGTTTTCATCTCGTCATCCAAGGTCTTCTATAGTTAAATCTCTCATGCACAGGCAATAAAGAAGCCATGAATTCTTTTGTAAAGAGCTTGAATAGAAGTGCTATTTTAAGAAAATTAGGGTCATCTCAGTTTGCAAGTGCATTTCTACATCAAAGTTTGACACAGGGGCTCTTGCTTAGGTGTTTATGGCAATAATCCAGGCATGGGGAAGCAATCTGTGAGCTCAACTAGAAGCCATGAGACTGGAAAGAGAAAGATCTTAATGATATGGGCAGAAGGAGAAATAAGGACACACAAAAATTTCAGGTGTTGAATAGTCTGTGCTTCTAGCAAAATGATAAAAATACTAATAGAAAAATAAGAAAATGAGCTAATTTAAGGGCTAGAAAAGGAAAATGATTTCCAATTTAGACATTCTGAATTTGAGATGAAGGGGTACAACCAAGTAACAATGACCAGTAGGTAATCCAGGACTGGAACTCAGGAGATGGGACTTTCCTACAGGTTTAGATTTTAAATTATCCCCATTGTAAAGTTATTGAATGCAGATGAGCTTATATGTGGGAGAAAGTAGAGATAAGGGAGAATAGAGTTAACAAGGACTAATTCTGTACATAGGCACAGGTAGGGAGTTGAGAAGTTAAAAAAAGAAAATGGAAAGGAGGAAACAATGAGGTAAAGGGAACACTGCATTATTGTGTCATGGAAACCAACCAAGAAAGCAGTTTCCAAAGAAGAAGCTCAAGACAAAGATAATGAGCAGTCAGGCCTTCATGAAATTGATGACAAAGCCATTGGTGATCTCTGCAGGGGCACTGTCAGACCAGTGATGGGGAGGGAAGCTAGATGTCTGGATGTTAAAGAGAATGGATGGGAAGGAATAGAAAACTGAGTTTTAAGGAATTGGCAACAAGCACAAGGAGGATAAGATGGTAGCCTGAACATTCAAAATGGTCATACTTTTCTTTATATTCCTCCAAACTAAGGAAGTCTTGAGCTTTTATCAAAGCAGAAAAAAGAGCAGAAAGATTGCTATAGATTCCCCAAAAGGGTGGGGAGCTCATAAAACAGTGAAGATTAAGGGGATTCATTTGAGAAAGACAGTAAGTCAGCTTTTCTCTGAAAAGAAGTATGAGAGCATAGATCTAGAGTAAAAATGAGTTTCAGGTGAACAAGAGGTAATGTTAGCTGTTAGAATGAGAGTAATATGGAGGACATGAAGAATGATTTGAATAACTGCTTGCTCTGTGTACACAAAGTTTAAAAAATAATCCAAAAAAAAGTGATAACAATACAAGCCTGGTTGAACACTGTGGCATGGCTTTTGAATGATAAACATTCAGAGAAAACCACATTGTTGTTCATAAACATTTACTGATACAGCCTCTGTTACTACTTGCTAATGAATTCACTAAGATTGATAAAGATTAAATGGGGCTAGTGAGCTACTGGAAAATTTTATTTCCTGATCCTACGCACTTACACTCAAACGTGAGCCAAAGCCCTGGTTGTCAATGGTTACACCACTGTGATTCAGAAGAAAGCTGTTCCACATTAGTAAATTAGATTAAAAACACATTGTTACTTTCAACATTAGCAAAAGCCACACGGTACATTGCAACAAAGCAGAGGACTAGGAATCATAAAATCTTTCCAAACTAAGCAAGGCAGTACAAATGGTTAGTAATACTTACTCACTTGTACCTTGGCTATGAGAATTTTTCTTGCTGTGCTAAGTTGCTTGAGTCTTGCCTGACTCTTCGTGACTCTGTGAACTGTAGCCTGCCATGCTCCTCTGTCCATGGAATTCTCCAGGCAAGGATGTTGGAGTGGTGCTGTACCCTCCTCCAGGGGATCTTCCCGACCAAGGTATTGAACCCGCATCTCTTACATCTCCTACATTGGCAGGCGGGTTCTTTACCACTAGTGCCACCTAGGAAGCCCGTTCTAACTTAAAAGGTAAAATTAATTCTGAGGAAAGAGAATAAAGGAGCTGCTCATAAGAGAGATCAGTAGAGATGCCCCCCTGTTGGAAACACATGAGGGAAATTTATGAATCGTGTACGAATAATAATACGCCAAGAAAAAGAGAAAAGCAATTTGAGAAGCAGGAAACCAGTGGCTGAGAGAGACACAAAAGGAATAAGAACTTGAAATCCAACCAACCTTAGTAGTTGAAATATAGGGTGGTTTTCTCACATGCATTTTTCTCTTTATTAAATAGAAATTGAATCAGGATTTACATGTAGTTTCTCAAGAATAAATCTGGAAATGTGCCCAGCCTTACTGTTGTTTAAACAGTTTATTTCCTGTAGGTTTTGGTTTCTGTTCAGTTTCACTGTTTTGTAAGTTGTATATACTCTATCTTTCTACTTCTCAAATAATTTTTTACTGCAAAGATATACATGGCTTCAGAGTTCTATCCCCTTTCCTCAAAATATTGATTTACTAAACTAGAAATAAGTTTATCATTAAAAATAACCCCTCCTGATTAAAAATCTCTGTAGATGTTGAGAGAGGAAACAAGGGAGTCAACCAATCCTGGACAAATACACCCCTTCAAAGACTTCCTCATCTGAGGGTGAATAAATGAAAATCATCACAAAGGCTTATGAAAACATTATGCAACATAAATAATAAAAACCAATGTATGCCAAAACCAATACAGAATTGTAAAGTAAAAAAAATAAATTAAAAAAATAAAATAAAATAAAACCAGCTTGAAAAAAAAAACAAAAAACCAAAGTTGCATAGGATGATTATAAACAGAAATGATTAACCACAAGAAAATAATTTAAAAGTAATTTTGCTTTGAAAATTTAAGAAAGCTTGAAATTCATGATATAAAGTTAAAATGATCATGATTTAGAATGGAGTAAAAAAATGTCTGTTTAAAATTAAATTTAAATTTAAGGTATTAAAAGTTCATCTTAGTCACATCCGAAGTATGCAGTGACATGTAGCTTATGGCTAACATTTTGGATAGTATAGACATAGCATAGTTGCATGATTTCAGAAAGTTGTTTAGGAAAGACTGGCTGAGATCCAATGACTGCTTTACTGGAAAAACAAGGGATAGGAAAACAGTTATGTAGCACCATGAAGAAGCAATTACCAAAGTTCATTATGTGAAAAATTCTGCAGAATAAATGACTCACTCTTTTCAACAAGTAAATGTCATTGAGAAAAATTTAAAAAGGGAACATTGTTAGATATGTTACAGAGTTTTGAGAGACAAATCAACAGAATAAAATCTATATAACTTGTTTAGATTCTGATATAAATAAAAGACATTTCAGAGACCACAGGCTATGATTATCAGGGGCTGTATTTTAGTTGATATTAAGGGAATATAATGTGTTACTCATATATTTATTTTTGTAGGGAACAATGGGATTGTGGTTAGGTTTTCAAAATACTTTAAATGTTAGAGCTAAGGTCTTAAATATTTACAAATAATTTGCAAGAGTATCAGGGATTTGTTTTCAGATACTTGTGTGATTCCTTACCCCTCTACCTGACAGAAGTGGAGTAATAGATAAGCCAGTATTGGCAAAATGTTGATGATTGTTGAAGTTCAATGAGAATTTAAACTCTTATGAAAATTTCGAGTTAAAAAAAAAAAAAGCGAGTTCTATAACCATGTGCCCTGTAATCTCTATTTGCTTGTGTGGGTAGAAGCAAAGGCTTGAAGAGTATACATCAGAGTATTAACAGTGGCTGTTTTTAGAATGATGGGATTACACGTGGCTTTTTCCAGTTTAAAAACTGTTATGTATTTCCAAAATGAGTGCTAATTGTTTTCTAGTTAGAGAGAGAAAGACTTTTAAAAGAAATTAAAATACTAAATGTCATAAATGAAGACAAATTTTAAAAAGTACATCTCTGTATTGTATATGGAGACATCTGTGATTAGCATCAGAGTTTCTGGACTGATAGTACCATTGTACAGTATGTACAAAAGGATGGTGACCTAAAATTATAATTAAAAAACCCCAAAGTTCTAAGATTTCACCCTTGCTGTATATTGTGTTTTATTTTATTTTTTAAATTGATTAGTTGTATGAATAGAGAGAAGAGAAAATATGGGAGTGAAAATAGCTGTTATCTCTCTCATTGCTTCTAAGGACCACAATCTGTGTTTAGTCCCTGTTCTTATAAGCAGCAAACTATTTTATTTATCCAGCAGAAAAAGAGTTTTCTTTCTCTCTGATATTTCAAATTGGAAAAAAGTGATAGAGAACGAAGCTGTTTGAAAATGATATTTCTAGGGAATTCCCTGGCGGTCCAGTGGTTAGGATTCAGTGCTTTCACTGCTGTGATCTGGGTTCAATCCCTGGTTGCAGAACTGAGATTCTGCAAGCTGTGCAGCATAGCAAAAAAAAAAAAAAAAAAAACCACAAGGATTTTTCTTCCATAAAAGAGGAAGTCTAGACATTATATCTTCATTTATACACAGGAACATGTGGACTGTGTGGCATTTGTCATAAATAGGCTAATGATACCAAGGTCATGGATATGATCCCTGACTATATATATATATATTTTTTTTGATGGGTTGGTGAATGGGGTTGTTTCCTTAATTTCTTTTTCTGATCTTTCATTAGTATGCTGAAATACAACAGCTTAATGTATGAATTTCATATCCTCCAATATTATGGATTTTATTGATGAGCTCTAATAGTTCTCTGGTGGCATCTTTAGGATTTTCTATCCAAGATAAGGGTCCATAGCCAGTCTGGATAAGTAAGCTGTCTTCTGCAAAATGGGCTGTTTGCTCAAGTGAGCAATCTATTGTTCCAGTAGGAGGAAAATTTGCCCTCAGAAAGCAAACTGAATAAATTGGTTGGCAAGAATTTTTTGAAGCAAACAGTAAAGTAATGTGTTGATTTAAGGTTTGATCTTCCTGGAATAAACTGCCAAGCCATGCTGACACTATGGCTGCAATTCTTACTCCCAAAAGATAAACCATGTTGATACAAGTTGTAGCAATACTCACTTGAACCTGTATTTCCTTCTATCAGGCTGTTCTCAGTAACACTCCTGTAACAGACCCTAAAATTAAGAGGTGGTCAATGTGTACTAATGTTTATGTTTGACTCTTAATTGAAATTGCCCCAGTTTGATTAACTTTTCTCCCAAGGAAGAGCAAGAAAGGTGATGATACTTTGGAACTCTGAGACTGCAGATCCCAGCTGTCAGGCTGCTGTTTCATTAACAAGAAGTTCAGGGGGACATATATTCTAAACCATATAACATTACAGCCAAAATGGAACATGGAAATACCTGGGCAGATGTTTAGCCTCATAGGGAAGAACTACACGGGATGCCAGCTCGAGTGAAACAGGAGTTCAATCACTCCTTTCTAATGATTCTGGAGAAAGCAGGAAAACGGATGAGAAGGCAGAGGGACTGGTGGGGGTTGGACACCCACAGCTTGAAAAATAGCCTGAAACTTGAGTTTTCTTCATTCATGACTTAACAAGGCTTCTTAAGGGAACCCTTATAATAGAGGAGAAATTGTAATGCAAAGTATGAACAAATTGACAAAAAAGAACCTAACAAACACAGTCTCTTGAAAACCGCACTGGACTATAGAGAGAAGATTTTCCATTTTAAGCAACCTTGTAAGCACTTGAAGGCATTGGTTTATTCCAGTCTATGGGCAGGTCTGTTGATGGCATGGTACTTCACCCTGGCCCCCAATCCCCCAAAGCCATTCCATCCAAACGTTACTATTTATCCCCCTCTAGAAGGAGAGTTGCTCACCTGCTATTTCTAAAACTACTATTAATAGAGCCCCCAAAGCATTCCTGTCTGCCCAGCACATCACAGAAATAGTAACATACTGCAATCTGCTATGGAAACTTGTCAATTAAAATAATGGATCTTTAGTCACCAATCGTTATCACAGTTTGACTTTAAAGTAAATGGATGAAGTTTGGTAAGGGTAAAGGAAGGGCGATGACAAAGAAAAATATACCAAATGATTCCAGAATTGACGGTTTTCATCGAGGATGCAGGTTACTGTGGAGTTGAGACTGACTTGATGGGTATTAACTCTTAGGACAGACCAGGAAACCTGGAAATTCTGAAGCTTCTTAGTCTTTCTTTTTTAAAAAATACAATATTTAAGTAAACAGATAAACTTTTACCTAAGGGTAAATGGAGATATGGATCAAAATTCATGAAACAAGTATGCCAATGTCTCAAGCACCCAGTCAAGTCAAAGAAAAACAACAACTTTTCAAGCCCTCAGCTTCCTCCCCTCCATTCCCCCAAATCCCAGATGTATTTCAGTCTTCTATTGCCATTGGTTATTGCTTCCTGCTTATCTACTTCTTGTATATGGAATCATATCATACTTAACTTTTTCTTTTTGTGGCATCACACCAAGTAGCTTGTGAGATCTTAATTCCCCAACCAGGAATTGAACCTACACACCCTTGCAGTGGAAGCATGCAGTCTTAATCACTGGACTGCCAGGGATTTCCCCATACTTACTCTTTTGTGCCTGGTTTATTTTGCTCAATATTACATCTGGTGGGACTTCTCCACATTGTCATTTATAGTTGTGGGGTATTCATTCTCATTTCTGTGTAGTATTGCTTCGTGTAAATATACCACAATGTAACCATTCAACTGTTGATGGACATTTTAGTGTTTTATAGTTTTTGGCTATTAGAAAATCACGCTGCTCTGAAAATTCTAATATGTATCTTTTGTTGAACATACACACACTCCTCTCTGTGGGATGTTTTCCTAGAAGTGGTGTCTCATGGGGTTATGTGCTTAGTCAGCTTCAGTAGGTTCTGCAGTAGCCTTCCAGGCTGATCGTGGCAGTTTATACTCCTACTAGTAGACTATGAAGTTCCAACTGCGCTGTATCCTTATAAATGCTTGATATTTTCTGTCCTTTTTTCATGAGTCACTTCAGTCACTCAGTCGTGTCCAACTCTTTGCAACCCCATGAACTGCATCATGCCAGGCTTCCCTGTCCATCACCAACTCCCAGAGCCTGCTCAAACTCATTTCCATCGAGTCAGTGATGCCATCCAACTACCTCATTCTCTGTCGTCTCCTCCTCCTCCTGCCTTCAATCTTGTTCAGCATCAGGGTCTTTTCTAGTGAGTCAGTTCTTCACATCAGGTGGCCAAAGTATTGGAGTTTCAGCTGCAGCATCAGTCCTTCCAATGAATATTCAGGACTGATTTCCTTTAGGATTGACTGGTTTGATTTTTCTCATATCATCTTGTTTTTATACATCAGACTCATGTCTAGAATTTTAGTCTTTCCTTCACTCACATAGTTAGGATACACAGTTCTTTAAAATTTCATTGTGATCAAGGGACTCTAATTCAAACAGAGGAGATCCAGAAATAGTGGTGAAATAATGTCAAAATTCTATAGGATTAAAAGTAGGTAACTTCATGGGATTTTCTAGGTGGTCCAGTGGGTAAGACTGCCTTTCAGTGCAGGAGTTGGCAGGTTCAAGCCCTGGTCAGGGAGTTGAGATCCCACTTGCCTCTCAGTCAAAAAGAAACAAAACATAAAACAGAAGGAGTACTGTAACAAATTCAATAAAGCCTTTAAAAGTGGTCCACGTCAAAAAAAATGTTAAAAATAAAAACTAGGTAACTTCCAAAAGGCTAAGCCTTTTTTCCTTATCATAAAACTGAATATTCCTATTATAGAATTTTGGTCATGAAGTTTGAGCAAAAAATGTCTTCTTAAATTTATAAAAAGAGAAGCTTATACACAGAGGCTAAATGTTATAGACCATCCCCTTTAAATGCAAGTACACATGTGCATCTGTGGTGTTTTTCTACAAGGCTATATTGATTTTATGTTATGGGATTATGTATCCATACCTTTAAGTGGTAATATTCTAGATGAGCTCTGCTCAATACTTCTTTTGTTCATACCACTTGTTCATTTTTACATCTCTTATTTAGTTATTCTTTTTGTTTAACTCTTGATTATTTGACTTCCCCATTATACTGCAATTTATAAGGGGTAAAACTGTACCTTACTTATTCCCTTTCAATATCCAATACCTCGATCTGTCTCCAGCACAGAGTAGGTACTCAGTAAACATTTTTGTGGAAAAGAATGAATGACCACTATCAGGAGTTTCATGGGCACATGGAATAATGAAGAATGATATGCTTTAATAATTATTAAAATGAAAACATTTTTTATTTATAGCAACTTAATCTGATGGAAGCCAGCTTGTGTTTAACAATTTAGGACTATTCCGTTTCTGGTGAGATTTTGAGAGTCCATAGTTAAAACAAGTCTGTAGAGAGCCTCACCAAGAGTTGGAAAAGCTGGCACTTCAAGTAGGAGAGGGTAGACAGAATTGCAACAGCAAATTCTCCATGTTCATTCCTGTCTTCATTCTGAGTTATATTTGCTATTAGTTTCTCGTTGCTTAAGTAATTCATCTGTACTATTTTTTTTAAGTCTCTAATGCTGTCTTCTAGTGATAGGAAAAGCTAGTACTTTGATCTATCTATAAAGCAGCTGCCACCTCTTGTCACTATATTTAGTTCTTATGAGTCCTAAGTTTAGATAGAAAGTGCCAAAGTATTGTTGCGTGCATTTGTCATTTACCATTATGCGACTGTGAGTCTTAAAGAAGTCAGGTAATTTAGCTCTCTATTTTCGGGTATTTAGTGATTGCAGACACATAGCTCTCTTATAAATTCTTAAAATTTCCATGGAATGAAATAAAATAACATTACCTCTTTGGGTATCACACTGAAGTCTGGCATCCCTAAGCGTTAGCAACCCTCTTTATACTTTATCCTTTCTTGTAATATTATAGCTTGAGTTTATTCTTAGCTGAGAAAGATGCTTTCCTTTTGAGCTTTAAAAATATCGAGTGGCCTTTCTTTTCCTTGTCGCTCTGTGAAGAGGCTGCTCTCTGACTCAAAGGCGCACTGCCCTGTCTCACGTACAGTGACGCTCGTGTCATCTCATTGCTCACTCTAATTTGCATGGTAACTAACGTAAAGGTGGATGCTGTTGTTTGTGCCCATAAGAACAGCAAACGTAGAGTAGGTGTTGGAAATACTGTCATAGTTGTCGGAGGAAGTCTCTGTCAGCGTTTTTCAGAAGGAGGAACCAGCGGGAGCTTTTTATGATGGAACTTTAATTACGATGACCGGCCACCCTGGCATAGGCTGAGGACCTGCTTATGTTACACCTGCCAAGAGTAATTTGAAATGCCTCAAGACATGTGTCTCATAAGTGGTGCCACCCCCTGCAGATCCTAGCCAGTGGTTCTTTCTTTTCTTCCCCTGTCCCTGCTCTGTGTTTACTCTTGGTCTGGCCACCTGAATACATAGCAACTTGAAAGAAAATCAAGGGACATAATCAGGAAGGTGAGATTAACACACCACTCAGCCAAACCACCATATCTGTGACACAGCTAAACACCTCTGATTTTCAAGCTGTGGTTTGGAAATCTAATAAAAATACAAACAAAATGGCTCATTTCTCATCTTCCAATATTAAGTTTATCTGTGGAGATATATTTTGAACAAGACCTTCAAAAAGGCAGATCATGCAACCTCAGAAAATCAACCAGCAGATGGCAATCTGTTATAGACTTCCCTAAGACCTCCTGATTGTTCTATGTAAGAGACTTAAATTTGTAATTTCATTTGGCCAGAGAATTTCAGGGGTAAGGAAATATTTCAGTAAAAAGAGAGCAGGCCAATTATATCTCTTGGTATTTCTAATAATTTTTTGCAGGTAATTTTACATTTTCTCTACTCCTTAAGGATTTTAGATAACGATCATCAGGATTTCCAGTTCTGTATTTTTAGCATAACTCCCTGGAATACAGTTGATTAGAATATTAAACTGGGAAATCTTTAAGTACTTTGAGCAGATTACCAGATTTGCGGCTTTATTAACAATAACAAATGTTTAAGACATTGTTAATCTTCTGGATACATTTATATCATATACTCCCTGATGTTCATATAATCTACCTGTCTGTAAAACATTTCCAAAGGAGATTTTCAAAATATTTCCAAATTTTACACTAATATTCTGGTAAGAAGAATAAATAGTTGTCTCTTGCTAGAGTTGGGTTATTTCAATGGAAGCATTAGTGAAAGTGAACGCCTATGCTTCCAATCAATTCCAGAGGCTAAACACTGTTCTTTGTACTTCAAGGCTCAGTTTCTGATTTTAAAAAAAATGAGAAGACTTAAAAGATCTACTCTTCCTCTCTTCACTGAACACTGAAGGCACCTGTCCTCCATTGTTACATAGAGAGTGGGGAGGAAATTGACAAATTCATTTTCATAAATTGGTAATTCTGATGCTAGTTGGCCTCAGAACACACAATGTAAGGTATTGAGCCCAACGTTGAATCAGTTCAGTTGCATTTGACTCCTTGCGACCCCATGGGCTGCAGCACACCAGGCTTCCTTGTCCATCACTAACTCCCAGAACTTGATTAAACTCATGTCCATAAAGTCAGTGATGCCATCCAGCCATCTCATCCTCTGTCATCCCCTTCTTCTTCTACCTTCATTTTTTCCCAACATCAGGGTCTTTTCCAAAGAGTCAGTTCTTCGCATCAAGTGGCCAAAGTATTAGAGCTTCAGCATCAGTCCTTCCAGTGAATATTCAGGACTATTTCCTTTAAGATTGACTGGATTGATCTTCTTGCAGTCCAAAGGACTCTCAAGAGTCTTCTCCAATACCACAGTTCAAAAACATCAGTTCTTTGGGGCTCAGCTTTCTTTATGGTCCAACTCTCACATCCATACAGGATTACTGGAAAAACCAAAGGTTTTTAAAACAAGGTTTTTCCATAAGGTGAAAGTGAACATTGCTCAGTCGTGTCCAACTCTTTGCAACCTCATGGGCTATACAGTCCATGAAATTCTTCAGGCCAGAATACTGGATTGGGTAGCCATTCCCTTCTTCAGGGGATTTTCCCCACCTAGGGATTGAACCCAGGTCTCCTGCATTGCAGGCAGATTCTTTACCAGCTGAGCAACCAGGGAAGCCCAATGTTGCATATTGTACCGCTATTTCTTTAATGGAATTATAACTTGGTAATATTGATTGTAAACCAGTGCAAGAAATCTAATACAAGGCATGGTTATAGCGTTGTTTTTCTCCTTATATATTCTGCTAACTCATGCACACCAGGGAAGCAAGGGCATATTGGAATCAGTGGCAGATGAATGATGGATGAATCATAAATTGGATTGTGTGTTGGCTTACTTAATTAGTTTATTAGACTTCTCTGGAAACATCTAGACACTGTGCAAAATTAATATATACAGGAATATTTAGCTGTCCAATTAGGAAAACATAAATTAGTCATATCATGTATGCTGTAAAAACCACAACTGCCAAAAGAAATTAAACAAATGAATGGCTAATAAAAATAAATGTTTGGCATGTGTTCTGAATGCGCCATGCATGAAGGCACTGAAGTAACCTCTGTTTATTAAGAAGGCAACTTCTTCCAAATGAGCATGGGTATTTGGAATAGTCAACTTCATCTATCAAACTGTTAGAACATATCCCTTTTATTTACATATTAAAAATATATTTATTTGGCTGTGCTGGGTCTTAGTTACAGCATGTGGGATTTTTGCTATTTCTTGTGGCAGGTGAACTTTTAGTTGCAGCATGTGGGCTCTAGTTCCTGACCAAGGATTGAACCCAAGCCCCCTGCATTGGGAGCTTGGAGTCTTAGCCACTGGACCACCAGGGAAGTCCCTTACATACTTATTTTTTTTAAAGATAGCTCAACTTGGGTTGATCACCTGTTTTGTAGCTCTCTCCCTTGAAGATCACAACCCACTGACTGCACATGGATCACCATTGTATGGGCAGTAACTGTGGTTAAAAGAAAACTTCATTCACGTTAGATTGTGAATCTAATCTACTTAATCCACTTTGTCATGATCTCTATGGACTCTGAAGGGCTTCCCAGGTGGCGTTAGTAGTACAGAACTCACCTGCCAATGCAGGAGACATAAGAGACACAAGTTCGATCCCTGTTTCAGGAAGATGCCCGGGAGAAGGAAATGGCAACCCATTCCAGTATTCTTGCATGGAAAATCCTATGGACAGAGAGCCTGGTGGGCTACAATCCATGGGGTTGCAAAGAGTCAGAAATGACTGAAAGTTACTTAGCAGTAGCACTAGCATGAACTCTGAAATGTGTTTTTTCCATCCAACAGTCAAAATTATTTTCTCAGTCCTTTCACCTTATCAATAAATCATTGAACAGAAATAATTATAAACTCTGGTGTGGAAGAAAAGAATAAGTTAATTCAATGACTACATATCCTACGTAACAAGTTTAGGGTTTAACGTTTTAAAACCAACATGCTTGCAATAATTATCAGTGATGTTAAAAATGAAGTCACTATCCTTCAGTAGAAAGAAGCTGTAGATTTGAACAGTCTTTGCTTTCAGTGATCTCCAAAGCCTAAGTAAATAATTGCGAATTTTCATCTGCAATTCTAGAATCATAGGATCATCTCAGGTTTGGCAATATCTGTTACTGGTTGTACCACCCAGTAGATAGAATTTGTGAGTAAAACAGAACAGGTGCTGACTATTTAGAACTAGATGAACTCACTGCAAGGTTTCTGGCAAAGGAACAACAAGATACCAGCAAATTAGAAGAAAATGTTGTCAGACATTTAAGAGCCCTTTGAAAGCATGCACACATGGAAGCACACACACACACAGAGGAATGGCTAAAATCACTCAGATTATTGTAGGTATCCAGTGATAATATTCAGGGCACATTTTAGTCCTGTGGACAGCTCAGGAAAATCTTATCTGAATCCCTAACTACCAACCCACCTAACTGCAAAGCCAGCAATAGATAGCTCTATTTTCATTTACCGAGATGTTTAGCCTTTTTTTTTTTTTTTTTTGCCTTTTCTGTGCATTCTTTTGTTTTTTCCGCATTTCAGATCTTGCTTCTGGAACTTTTGAGGTACATACTTTAGCAGTTTCATTAAGTAAGGCTTATGGGTGGTGATTCTGCTTTTGTCTGCCTGAAATAGCTTTATTTAACATTGTTCTGGGTTGATAGTTTAGCTGAAACAGATTTTTTTTTTTTAACTTACTTGATACATTTATATTGTCATGTGGTTGCTAATGTAGCATTAGCTAACACCTCTGTTGCATTACAGAATTGTCATTTCTTCTAGTGGTGGGAACAATTAAGGCCTATTCTCTTAGGAAGTTTAATGTTTACCATACCATCTATAATACAGTTCTGTTGTCTGTAGTCCTTATACTGTGTATTAGATCTCCAGGACATATTTATCCACTAGTTAGAAGTATGTACCCTTGAATAACATCTCTCTCATACCCCCGCCCCAAATAACCACCATTCCACTCTGTTTTTTTCCTGATTTCATTTTTTTTTTGAGATTTCACATATAAAGGGATTTTTTAAAACAATTTTGTTGCAGTTTGGTTGCTTTACAATGTTGTGTTAGTTTCTCCTGTACAGTGTGGTGAATCAGCTACACCGACATATATATCCCCTCTTTTTTGGATTTCCTTCCCATTTAGGGTACCAAGAACATTGAGTAGATTTCCCTGTGGTATGCAATAGGTTCTCGTTAGTTATCTATTTCATACACAGTATCCATAGTGTATATATATAATCCCAATCTCCCAATTCACCTCACTCCCTTTTTCCCCCCGATGTCCATACATTTTGTCCCCCACATCTGTGTCTCTACTTGTTATTATATAGTATTTATCTCTCTCTGCCTAACTTACCTCACTTATGTCCTCAAGGTCCATCCAAGTTGTCACAAGTAGAAGGGTTTCCTTTATTCCCATGGATGAATAATATCCCAGTACGTGTATATGTGTGTGTCTTGGAAAAGACCCTGGTGCTGGGGAAAGTTGAAGGCAGGAGCAGAAGGGGACGATAGAGGATGAGATGGTTGAATGGCATTACCACCTCAGCGGACATGAGTCTGAGCAAACTCTGGGATATGGTGAAGAACAGGGAAGTCTGGCATGCTGCAGTCCATGGGGTTGCAAAGAGTCAGACGTGACTGAGAGACTGAACAGCGTGTGTGTGTGTGTGTGCACCACATCCTCTCTATTCATGGACATTTAGATTATTTCCATATCTTGGCTAGTATGGATAATGTTGCACCAACCATGGTAGTGCATACAACCTTCTCTTCAATAACCTGTTTTCATTTCCTTTGAATAGATATCTACAATGGGATCACCAGATCTTATGGTAGTTCTATTTCTTATTTTTGGAGAACCTACATAAGAGTTCTCCAGAATGGATGGACCACTTAGAATTCTACCAACACGGCACAAGGGGTTCCTTTTCTTCACATTCTCACCAACACTTATCTTCGGAATGATAGCTAGTCTAACAGGTATGAGGTGATCTCTGGAGAAGGCAATGGTACCCCACTCCAGTACTCTTGCCTGGAAAATCCCATGGACGGAGGAGCCTGGTGGGCTGCAGTCCATGGGGTCGCTAAGAGTCGGACACGACTGGGCGACTTCCTTTTCACTTTTCACTTTCATGCATTGGAGAAGGAAATGGCAACCCACTCCAGTGTTCTTGCCTGGAGAATCCCAGGGACGGGGGAGCCTGGTGGGCTGCCATCTATGGGGTCGCACAGAGTCGGACACGACTGAAGCGACTTAGCAGCAGCAGAGGTGATCTCATTGTGGTTTTGATTTTTATTTGCTGGTGACTAGTAATATTGAACATCTTTTCATATGCTTTTTGGCCCTTTGTGTATCATCTTTGGAGAAGTGTCTACTTAAATCTGCTCATTTAAAATGAGATTTTCTTTTTACTGTTGAGTTTTAAAACGAGCCCTTGTCAGGCGTATGATTTGCAAATATGTTCTCTGATTCTCTGGGTAGCTTTTTCCCTTCCTTTTCGGTGTACTTTGAAATAAGAAAGATTTAAATGTTGATGAAGTCCATTTTCTTGGGTTACTTGTACTTGGGCTACTGCTTTACTTCTCAGCTATGTTTTTAGGTCTCTTTTAACTTTGAATCTTGGGGATTTCTCTTGTATTTGTGCAGACTCAGGCATGCATTTCATAAGAGGTTTGTTGTATTTTCTTTGCATTTCTAGATATTTTTTAGTGGGGAGGATTATCAGAACATCTGGAGCACATTATTTTCAGAAATGGACATGAGTTTCTATTACCTCTATGTATATAGTCAGTAAAGCACACACCAAAGAACACTTTCTTGGGAACTGAAGAGACCCGAATTCAAATTGTGTTTCCATTACCTTTGAGGATGTTACTTAATTTCTCAGTCTGAAAAACCGCCTGTTAGAATGGAACTAATACTAACATCACCTAATTCATATAGTTGTTGTGAGGGTAAGAGAAGATAAAAATGTAGCTGGAACATTCTAAGAAATCAAATGTTGTGTAATTATATTATCATTAATAATAAAATTCTCTTCTGAGTGTCTTTAGAAACAGTATTTGTCAACAAGTTACCCATTTCTTTTAGTAAGAGTAAAATATTTTGATGGTGCTACATTTTCCTGAATGGTAATTTATTGTGCACTGCTGTAGTTTTAAAAAATTTTTATTGAAATATAGTTGATTTACAATGTGTCAGTTTCAGGTGTACAGTAAAATGACTCAGTTATGTGTGTGTGTATATATACAGATTCTTTTCTTAATCCTCTTCCATTATAGATTATTACAAGATATTGAGTTTAGTGCCCTATGCTATACAGTAAGTCCTTGTTGATTATCTATTTTATAAACAATAGTGTGTATCTATTAACCCCAAACTCCTAATTTCTCCCTTCCCCACTCCCCTTTGGTAGCCACAAATTTGTTTTCTATGTCTGCAAGTCTCTTTCCGTTTTGTAAATAAGTTCATTTGTATCATTTTTTTAAGAGTCCACATATAAGTGATATCATATGATATTTATCTTTGTTTGGCTTACTTTACTCAGTATGATCATCTCTATGTTCACTACTATATTTATTCACTTATTTTGAAAGTAGAACACAGGCTAAATGAGACATAGTAGACTGATGAAATTCACAAAGTTAAGTAATGGAACTGAGATTTGAACCCAGCTTGTCTGACTCTGACATTTTTACTCACTCCAAGAATCTCTTATATCTAATTTTTCATTCTGTGTAATTATTCTCCACAAGTCTAATCCCATTAAGTGTGATGATTTTCTCTCTGGATCTGTTCAGTACTGCAACTACTAGCAATAAGAAATTGTTTAAATTCAAATTAATTAAATTGAATGGCATTAAAAATTAAATTCCTCAGTTACACCAGCCACATTACAAATCCTTCCTGGCCACATTTGTCAAGTAGCTGTCATTTCCTACAGCACTGATATAGAATGTTTCCAGCACTGCAGAAAGTTCCATTGGACTACTCTAAAATTTTATTATTGAGATAACTATTTCGCAGACACTATCACAGCCTTTTTTTAAAATATTTATTTGGCTGTGTTGGGTCTTAGGTGCGGCACATAGGATCTTCTGTTGGGGCACACAGACTCTCTAGTTGCAATGCACAGGCTTAGTTGCTCCATGGAAAGTGGGATCTTAGATCCTTTACCAGGAATTGAACCCACTTTCCCTGCATTGCAAGGTGGATTCTTATCCACTGGATCAACAGGGAAGTCCTATCACAGCCTTTGTTTACTCTGTTATTGCTCTTGAAAATCACAACAGCCATTTTTGTTCACTGCACTCTGTACTTAACCAAATCGAAGATTGTGGGCTGGGTTAAAGACTCATCTCTTTGGCATTTGTACAATGATTGCCCTGTGTTTAGGTGAGTGAATGAGGTGCTGTTTCCCTGTCCTTTGCTAGAGTTTGGCAACCATTTCCTCCTGGGGCATACAACAGCATTTGAAATCAGAATGACTCACTGCCTAAAAATAAGCTTAAGCACAGCCAAATGAAAATATGTGAAAATTATATTCCCCTAAGAGTAAGCCCTGTGCAAGCATTTATTTCTATTAGACAAATTCTAGTATTTATGGGAATTTACTAAATCCTGTATACTCTAAATCTTTCTTGTCTAAAAACAAAGAAAGATATTGCATTGATAAAATGTTATCTCAATTTTAAAGGAAGTAAATTGATTAGCAAGGCAAGGCACTATGAATGGAAACTAATATTTAGTGTCTATCAAGTGAAGGTCATGGGGCTTCCCTGGTAGCTCAGTTGATAAAGAATCTACCTGCAATGCAGGAGACCCAGGTTCGATCCCTGGGTGGGGAAGATCCCCTGGAGAAGGAAATGGCAACCCTCTCCAGTATTCTTGCCTGGAAAATCCCAAGGACAGAGGAGCCTGGCAGCCTACAATCCATGGGGTCCCAAAAAATCAGACATGTTAGTGACTAAACAAAGTGAAGGTCACGTAACACCCTTTATTTGCTGTTCTTAACATCAGGATTCCTGGCAGATAAACTGAAACAAATTACAGTGAATAATATTACTAATGCCATTTACACAGATGAGGATGAAGAAGACTTCTCTGACTCTTAAATCAACAATTTACTGAGACTTTGGTGTGTTTCTGTTTGGAGGGACTTCATAGACTGCATAATCTGGATTTCAAGATAACTCATCAGTTAATAACTGAAGAGAAAGGGGATGAGAGCCTCTGCCCTTCAGGGAGACGAGACACCAAACTCGGAGTTGGCAGCATCTCCATTGTATGAAATCAGAACTGTACAATTTTCATTTCTTAGCAAAAAGAATAGGATTTAATGAATTCATCCTCAAGGTTAATGTAATGCTTAGAAAGCATAGTGTGCATTTTCATAATTTTAATATCTGTAGAAAAAAGTCATCTTTTTAAAATGGAAGTTGATAGGAGGCAGAAAATGGATGTATAAGACATTTAAAGGAATATTTTGCAGAGAAGAAGCTCTATGAGGATATTGATGGGTCTGGCTCATCACTCATCTTTTGCCTCTAAATATAGAGGAACAAGGATAAAAAATTATGTCAGCCTTTTCTTTATATACCTAAGAAATAAATAATAGCAGAGTTAAATATTAAGTGTTATAAGAAGGAAAACCCTCCGGCCTAGAATTATGTATTCAGTGAAATTGACTCTTTAAAAGTGAAAGAGAAAAAATAACTTTTTCAGACAAATAAAAATGGACAGAATTCATTGCCAGTAGACTTGCCTTGCAGGAAATGTTAAATGAAAGTCTTTATTGAGAAGAAAAATAATACAAATCAGAAAGTCTGATGTACATAAAGAAAAGAAGTACATTAGAGAAAGAATAAATGAAGATAATCTTTTTTTAATTTTTAGCATTTTTGATTGCTCTACCTAAATGGCTGCTGCTGCTGCTGCTAAGTCGCTTCAGTTGTGTCTGACTCTGTGTGACCCCATAGACAGTTTGTTCAAAATAACAATAGCAATGATGTGTTTAATGATCATAACTTATAAATAAGTGCAATAAATGTCAGCAATGGAGTAAAGGACAGGAGAGAGAAATTAAGATACTCTTTTTTTAAGTTGCCTATACTACACATGAATCATACAGTGTTATTTGAAAGTGTACTTGAGCCTGTTTTAAATGTATGTTGCAGACTTCAGGGCAATAGCTAACATTTTCTTAAAGAAATATAATTGATATGCTAAGAGAAGAGAGTAAAGGGAATCATATAAAATGCTTAATTAAAAACAGAGAAGTCAGAAAAGAGTAGAAGATAAAATATAAACAATGAACAAATACAATAAATAGAGAAGTTGCAAATAACATAGATGATAATCCAACCATATCAATAATCACTTGAAACTACAAAATGAAACCAAAAAAGGACATGGAGAAAATCTATTTATTTAAAAAACAATTTTATTGGAGTATAGTTGCTTCACAATGTTGTGTTGGTCTCTACTGTACAGCAAAGTGAATCAGCCATATATATATATATATATATAAAATCTCACTTTTTTGGATTTTCTTCACATTAAGGTCACCACAGAAAACTGAGTAGAGTTTGCTGTGCTATGTGGTAGGTTCTCATTAGTTATATGTTTTATACATAGTAATGTATCTATGCCAATTCCAACTCCCAATTCGTCCCATCTTCCCTTTCCCTGCCTGGTGTTTATATGTTTGTTCTATACATCTGTATCTCTTTTCCTGCTCTGCAAATAGGTTCATCTGTGCCATTTCCTCGAGTCCACATATATGTATTAATATACAATAATTGCTTTTCTCCTTTTGACTTACTTCAGCCCTTATGACAGTCTCTGGGTCCATCCATGTCTCAGCAAATGGCATAATTTTGTTTCTTTTAATGGCTGAGTAATATTCCATTGTGTATATGTACCACATCTTCTTTATCAATTCCTTGCTGAATGAAATCCTGTTCTGAAAGGCTACATACAGTGTGATCAACTCTACGAATTCTTGAAAATTCAGAACTATCAAAAGCATAAAAAGACCACTGGTTGCCAGAGATTCAAGAAGAGGGAGTCTTGATGAATAGCTGGATTGCAGGGCATTTTTAAGACAGCAAAACTATTCTGTATGATACGGTCATGGTGGGTATATGACAGGCATTTGTCAAGGCACATAGAATTGTATGACACAAATATCAAATTTGATTTATTAATTATAACAAATGTTCTACACTTAAAACAATGTTCAAGACACTAACAGTAGGGAAAATTGCTTGTGGATGTGAGGTGGTAGGCGAGGTTGTATATCAGAAGATCCCTTTGTATTTTCTGTACAGTTTTTCTATAATCCTAAATCCTGTAATCCTAAAGCTTCTCTGAATAATAAAGCCTTTATGCTAAAAAGAAAATTCAGTCCCATGACTAGTAGCATGACTGGTTGAACTGTTTCCATGGCATAATTTTGAAATTTAAGAAACAGTGACCAATTAATAACATTCATTGAATTACATGTTATCTGTCATTCTGATGTGCTAATCTCTTGAAAGAATTAACAGTAGCCCTTAATGATGTCTGACTTATAACAAAAAGAAAGTTGGGAATAAGATTCTGGCTCAAATACTATTTCCTGCATCATCTCAGCCTTAAAGCTGTCTGCCAGTATGATTAATCACTTCACTAATTAGATCTTAAAGATTTTTCATGATTGCATTTAGTGAGAAATTTGGGAACTTATCTATTATTATTATATACATTTCGTGATCTGATAGTAGCACTGAAAAAAAAGTTAGAATTAAAAAGAAAAGCTATTATTAATCTACAAGGAAGTGCTACCATGCCAGTAACAATGTACTAACTTGCTAGCACACCCAAAAATCCAACCTGTTCACTTCTCAAAATAGTAAAAATATTCACACACAGCTGTCAGCATAAACAATACTGTGCTCTCTGTATCACAGAGAGAATGTTTATAAAAACTAAAACACATGCATGGCTGAGTCTGTCTCTACACAAGTTTAAAAGTTATCATTTATGCAAGAATCTGCTGTATACAGAATGTTTGGAAAACTTGCATGAAAATATACAGCTAAAGGAATGCAGTTGAAATTAAAAATCTGAGATGATACCTCACTGAAATTAACTGGATTTTAAAATGTTTGGTGTGACTTGAGGGAACTTTTGAAGGTGACAGAAATGTTCTGTATCTTGACAGTGGTGGTGGTTACATAGATGTATACATCTGTCAAAACACATCAAGCGACACATTTAGATAGATGCATTTTATTGCATGTAAAGCATATCTCAATAAGGTTACTTTGTAAAATATTTTTTAAATGTATGATATGACTTTACCAATACATCATATCATATAGGTAATCTCTACCTGTCATAAACATATTTATTAATATAACATAGAATCCTTGGAAGTTAGCAGTCACAGATCATACATTTATTATCTGTGATAAATCATAGGGCTATTTAAGAATTGGTAGAGTAAATGAGGTATTCCCTCATGCCAGTCAGAATTGCCATCATCAAAAAAAAAAAATCTACAACAATAAGTGCTAAAGATTATATGGTTAAAAGAGAATCCTCTTGCACTCTTGTGGGAAAGTAAATTGACAGAGCAACTATGGAAGACAGTATGGAGATTCCTTCAAAAACTACCATCTGACCCAGCAATCCCATTACTAGACGTATACCCTGAGAAAACCATTAAAGAAACATACACCCTAATGTTCATTGCAGCACAATTTACAATAACCAGGATGTGGAAGCAACCTAGAGGTCCATCAACAGAGGAATGGGTAAAGATGTGGTACATATATAAAATGAAATGTTCAGTTCAGTCTCTCAGTTGTGTCTGACTCTGCAACCCCATGGACTGCAGGACACTAGGCTTCTCTGTCTATCACCAGCCCCCAGAGCTTGCTCAAACTCATGTCCATCAAGTCAGTGATACCATCCAACCATCTCATCCTCTGTTATCCCCTTCTTCTGCCCTCAATCTTTGCCAGCATTAGGATCTTTTCCAATGAGTCAGTTCTTCCCATCAGGTGGCCAAAGTATTGGAGTTTCAGCTTTTGCATGAATCCTTCCAGTGAATATTCAGGACTGATTTCCTTTAGGACTGACTGATTTTCCAGCTTGTGCTTCATCCAGCCTGAATTAAATATTACTCAGCCATAAAAAGGACCAAATTTGAGTCAGTTGAAGTGAGGTGGATGAATCTCGAGATGTTATACAGAGTGAAGTCAGAAAGAGAAAATAAGTATCATGTATTAATGTAAACATATGGAATCTAGAAAAATGGTGTTGATAGACTTATTTGCAGGGCAGGAAGAGACACAGAGAGGACACATAGACTTGTGGATATACGTGGGACATAAGAAATGGGATGTATTAAGAGATTAGGATTGACATATATACACTATCATGTGTAAAATAGGTTACTAGTGGGAACCTGCTGTATAGCACAGGGAGCTCAGCTCAGTGCTCCTGTGATGTCCTAGAGGGGTGGGATGGAGAAGCTGGGATGGGGGGGAAGGTGAAGAGGGAGGGGACATATGTATACTTATGACTGACACCAGGGAAGTCTCACCTTGTACAGCAGGAACTAACACAACATTGTAAAATTATTTGTAAAACAATCCACTAAAAAGAGTTGGTGGAGTAAAGAGACTATTTTCAACCATCAGCAAATGTAGATATTGGCTTCATTCACATCTATCTTCAACTTGCACAGTTAGTGGGAATGTAAATTGATAATGGATTTATCAATAATGGATAATGTCAGTAATAGATAATGGATAATGTCCATTGTAATGGATAATGTCAAATAACTTAACCAAGTCAGTTTAACTTTCTGAGGCTTAATATATTTGTCCTTAAAGTAAAAATATTACACTTATTGTAATAATCAACTGAAATACTAAATGGAATATGAATAAATGTTATTAAATATATAAGTTCAGTTGCTCAGTCGTGTCTGACTCTTTGCGACCCCGTGAACCGCAGCATGCCAGGCCTCCCTGTCCATCACCAACTCCAGGAGTTTACCCAAACTCGTGTCCATTGAGTCAGTGATGCCATCTAACCATCTCATCCTCTGTCGTCCCCTTCTCCTCCTGCCTTCAATCTTTCCCAACATCGGGGTCTTTTCAAATGAGTCAGCTCTTCACATCAGGCCAAAATATTGGAGTTTCAGCTTCAACATCAGTCCTTCCAACGAACACTCAGGACTGATTTCCTTTAGGATACACTGGTTGGATCTCCTTGCAGTCCAAGGGACTCTCAAGAGTCTTCTGCAACACCACAGTTCAAAAGCATCAATTTTTCGGCACTCAGCTTTCTTTATAGTCCAACTCTCACATCTATACATGACTACTGGAAAAACCATAGCCTTGATTAGATGGACTTTGTTGGCAAAATAATGTCTCTGCTTTTTAATATGCTGTCTAGATTGGTGATAACTATCCTTGCAAGGAGTGTCTTAATTTCATGGCTGCAATCACCATGTAAGAATGGCTGGTAATAAATGAATCTATTTTATTTAAATTAATTTTATTGGAGTACAGTTGCTTTACAATGTTGTGTTAGTTTCTGCTGTACAGCAAAGTGAATCAGCTATATGTGTACTTATATCTCCCCTTTTGGGCATTTTCATCTCATTTAGGTCACCATAGAGCATTGGGTAGTGTTCCCTGTGCTATGCAGTATGTTCGCTTTAGTTATCTATTTTATACATAGTGACAGTATCGTGTGTATGTCAATCCCAGTCTCCAGACTCCCTTACCCTCCTTCCCCCTTCACGTACATACGTTTGTTTTCTACATCTATGTCTCTGTTTCTGCTTTGCAAACAGGTTCATTTGTACCATTTTTCTAGATTCCGCATATATGTGTTAATCAATTTTCTTTTCTATTGATGACTACATAGGGCCATTTTGATAGTAGTGTTTTTAAGAAAGTGATTTTAGAGGGAGAGAGGGAATGATGAATAGGTGGAACACCAAGAGATTTTTAGGACAATGAGGCTCTTCTGTGTGATACTGTAATGACATTTGCTAAAACCCTTGTGACTATAAACAAAGAATAAACCCTAATGCAGACTATGGACTTTAGTTCATATGGATCTGTCAGTATTGGTATATCAGTTGTAACTAAAGTACTAGACTACAAGATGTTAGTAACAGGAGACATGGTGTTAAGGAAGGAGTTTTATGGGAACTTTTCACTCCCTGTACAACATTCCTGCAAACCCAAAACTGCTCTAAAAATTGCACCCACTTGAAAACTTTAATTTGTAACTACTTAAAAAGAATGAGAACATAAAGTGAACGAAAAGGAAGAATAAGGGTGGTGTGAAAGGAAGAGACAAGCAGGGTATGCCGCTGGATGAGGACAGCTCCAAACCAAAGGAGTAAACCATGGGGCAAATAGAGAAAAATGAAGGAAGGAAGCCAGATATTAAAGGGGAGAGTGTGGGGGGAATAAAGCATTAGAGAGAAGCAGGGAGGAAGGAAGAGCCAGAACCAGATGTGGTACCCATTGGATGTCTCACTTAGTTTGGCATATGGTTTAAGAGTGTGACTGGCATTTGTCTTAAGCTCCATTCTGTCCATAATTAAGGAGGAGGATTCAAATATGGATCCACCTGCCCTAGAAGGTATTCAGGGACTTTCCAATGGATTCACTGGTTATTGATGTTCAGTAGCTAAGTCGTGTGTGTTTGTGTGTGTTTCCATGGGATTCACTGCTTATTGTTGTTCAGTAGCTAAATCGTGTGTGTGTGCGTGTGTATGTGTGTGCATGCGTGCACTCAGTCATATCTGACTCTTTGTGACCTCTTGGACTCTAGCCTGCCAGGCTCCTCTGGAATTTCCCAGGCAAAAATGCTGCAGCTAGTTGTCATTTCCTACTCTAGTGGATCCTCCTGGCCCAGGGATTGAACCTGTGTCTCTTGCATCTCCTCCTTTGGTTGGCAGATTCTTTACCACCACACCACTTGGAATTGCAATATTACATAGGTTCTCTTTTCCTGCATTCTTTTATGGCAATTCTTCTCACAGTCCAAAACAGAGAGGTTCCCCATTCTCATCCTGAAATGTCTTTGATGCAGTTCCTGGGCATGTTATTAAAAAAAAAAAGCAAACAACAACAACAAAACAAGCCAGGAGTCAAATAAGTAAATTCAAGATAGTGTTTTGGAGAATCTAAGTTAACAGCTGATCAAATCACCTTAAAATCAGAGACTTTCTAGTCCTCCTTTTTGCACATATATTTCTGTTAAAAACATTAGAAGTGGAAAATTCTGTCATTTTGGGAGGTGAAATATGAAAGTAAATATTTTGTGGTATGTAGGGGGAATGCTGGCAATTTTTGCTTAATGACCTCATCTCTTCCAACCTCTCTTCCAAAAGGATGCGTTGCTTTTTGAACAGAGGTATATTCAAGTTTGGGGGCTTGAAATTTCTAACATTTTGGAGCCTGCAATCTGAAAAAGAATGCAAAATTATTATCAAAAATTATGTGCAAAAGTGACTACTTAGAATAAGAAAAGAAATCCACCCCCCAAAATCACATTTGCTTCAAATTTGAAAATGCTGACAAATGCCAGAAATATCATGATTCAGGAAAATAACATTTTATGAACTACCTGGGTGAAAAAAAAAATTCCCTCCTTTTTCCCTTTTATTTTGCTGGTATATATTTTGATCATTTCTTCTTCTAGCAGTTGGGTAACATCATTTTTATGGACAAATGAGGAAGATAATTTGATCTTTCCTCTAGCATGATAGATGGAAATTTTTTTTCTTGGTATTGACAACATAAAGCACTTTCCATCAGTTTTACAACCATTATTGGTCATTCCTGGTGACTACTGGGATTATTGTCAAATATGAGACATTTCTTTCTCATATGAATTGTGAGATTTGCAAGAATTTTCTCAGACCAGCTTCTTATTTCTCCTGCACTACCCACAAATTTCCTGCAGCAAGCTTCATCAGACAAGTTCACATCGTGGCAGTGTAAGTTCACATCATGTCATAATGTGGGGAGCAGTTCTATACTAGGACAGCTAAAGGAATAAGTATATATGGTCGTGACGACCTGACAGTGAATCACGTAAAGATATCCCATCAAACCCAAAGTAAATGTGTCTTCAACTCCCTTTTTCTTTAGTCATCTTCTCCAGAAAGCCTAAGGCCACTTAAGCACAAACTTAATGAAGCAGGAAGGGAAGTCAGAGTGGAAAAAAAGCAGTAATTAGGGCTACACTGTCTCAGTGTTATGTGTTATAAAAATACAGTGACCATGTGAACATGTTGCTTGGCCCCTCCCAGATCTGGCCTTGGAAAAGCTTTGTGTCATCCTTGATGTTCCAGCTTTTTCTTTTTTTGATAAATAAGAGTTGCTATAGTAGTAGTTAATGGAGAGAGTAGGAGAAGAAACTAGATCAACTATGAAAGGAGGTTACTAAATGGAATTCACATGTAAAGTTCATTTTCTCCCCTAAATTGATATATGTTACTTCGTTGTTGGGTTTCCCTGGTGGCTCAGATGGTAAAGAATCTGCCTGCAATGCAGCAGAACTGGATTTGATCCCTGGGTTGGGAGGATCCCCTGGAGAAAGGAATGGCAACCCACTCCAGTATTCTTGGCTGGAGAATTCCACAGATAGATGAACTTGGCAGGCTATAGTCCATGGTGTCACAAAAAGTCAGACACAACTGAACAATTAATAGTTGCACTATCACTATATTGTTAGTCTTTATACTTGACACACAGGCTATGAGCAATGTTTGTCTATTCAATATTTAATAAAATATTTACATAAAAACCTTAAATAATTAAAATTATATGATCTGTGGACATAAGCTCATTGGATAAAATGCAGTAATCTCCAAATATACATTTAAAATTTTTTTACCCCAATGCCTTGCTCTTATAATTTTTGTTTTGCTTTGCTTTGTTTTAGAAGATAATTTTCTAAAAAGTTAAATGAATTTGTAATTTGTTTAATGTTTTAGTGGTGATTTTGGGATTCAAGTCCTATTATATAGTGGTACAACAAGTGTAAACTTACATTTGCTCATCACAATTTATCCATGTATTTCTTTTAGTTTAGTACATGTTCAATCTTTCACATGTTTTTCCATGAGGTTGTTATTTTGTGGATATAAAATATATTTTATATAGTTATTAAATCAAATTTTATTTCCAGATGATCCACAAAGAATTTCTTAATTTTATTTTTATTGAAGTTGATTTAAAACATTGTGTTAGTTTCAGAGGCACAGATGTTTCAGCTTCTTTCATTCACAGGATATTTGCTTAAGAAAGAGGCAAATGCCAAGCCCAAACAAACAAAAATAGAAAAATATTACCAATAAGATATAATGAACACTAAGAATGACTTCTTTTTCACATAGATATGCATAAGCAAATTTAAAAAGCTTATTTCCATTTCCACGTCTTGGTATTAGCAGGAAAGAAATGAACCTTTAAAAATCTGAAGCAGCTTAGTGATGATGATTCCCTTGAAAGTTTCTCGACTGTGTTCAGGGAATACCAAAGTTTTCAACATACACTGAATAAAAACTACGGATAGAATATTACTTGCCTTCTTTGGAATCCATGTATGTTATTCAAAAGGAAATTTAAAAACTACTTTCCCAAACCAGATAAATAATTGTACAAGACCAAAAAGTGAGACAGAAGAAGAATTGCACCATACAAAAAGTTGTACTAGAGTACGATTTTTCTAAGTGCAATCATCAACTTAATTCATCTCACAAACTGTTTAATATGGTCTACTTCCTCACAAAAAGTACACATATATGCTAAATGATCCATCAATAATAATTGTTCAGCAATAGTTTTTCATTAAATATATAGAAAACGTACAACTAAGTACAATTATGATGTTTGAGGATATTGATGTTTTTATCTCAGAGCTTTAAAGTGTGGTTTTGATTGAATTTTTCTCACATGCTAAGCAAGATTTACTGAAGCATACCATATGTTACTTCATAAATAATTATAATATAAAGTAGACAATCTATTGGATTATAACAGGCTAAGGAATGAGATATAAATTTTCTTACTTTTATAAACATGCAGATAGTTACATTAGCAAATTTTAAGTTTTGTTGTCTTTTATTCTCATTTCTTAATTTGACTGTTAAGATGTTATCTGAATAAAAAATGAATTTAGACATTTTCTGAAATTTGGATTAGACTGATTATTGTCAAGATAGAATTGAGCTTGTTTATTAGACTATCTCTACATTATTTTCCAAAAAATGAAGGACCTAAATTTACATCTCTTAGATTTTGACTGATAGTTTTTTAAACATATGATGAGATAAAATGATTTAATAAGAAATTTTATTATAGCAAAGTTGTATTTAAAAACTCAGTGCTTAGATTTTCCCACCTCTTTCTGAATCTATTGGATTATGCAAAGTGCTTCAAGTAGGCATAATTAACAGATATCTAATAAATCTTAGTAAAGTCTTTTGGTATATTTCCAAGTTGAGCAATTGAAAGATTCTATTAACTGAGTAAAAATGCTGTTGCAAATCAGGCCATTTCTGATTCTTTTCTTTCAAAACATTTGAAGGAGGACCTCTTCAAATTGTCAGCTCATACATCATTAAGAATAATTCTGATCATATATCACTATGCAATATTTGGCATATACTTCAAGAAGAATTTGAAGAATTGAATAACTTTAGTATAAAATTCCTTTCATTCCTATCTCCTTATTTAGATGAACAAGATCTCTCAGACTTTACAACAATGATCACAGTGAATTAAGTCATTTTTGTTGTATCCCTTCTCATGCTAGCAATAAATAATATTCATCTACAAATACATGAAATGATTGAAGTAAAACAGCCCTAGTTACCTCACTATAAGATTCATTTCCAATAAAATATTACTATTTAAAAAATAAATTTCTAAGTGTGTAATGTATATATTGTATTGTGTTAAATCCATGTATTGCTAATAAGTATAATAATAACAACTCAATCCAGAAAATCATTTAGAACCTTATGGTTAGAGAGAATTCAACCAACACGAAATTTTAATTTACATACATCGTTCTGTGGCATACACAAATTTTATAAAGTTAATTTAAAAAAAGACTCAAGAATGGCTGTTCTAACCGGTGTGAGGTGAGACCTCAGTTTTTATTTGCATTTCCCTAGTAATTAGTGATGTCGACCATCTTTTTATATATTTGTTGGCCATCTGTATGTTTCTTTGGAGAAATGTCTACTTAGGTCTTATAAATAGAGATGCAGAAGTAGAGAACAAATGTATGGATACCAAGGGGGAAAAGAGAGAATGGGAAGAACTGAGATACTTGGGTTGTCACACATACACTATTGATACTGTTCTCTAGTGAGAACCTGCTGTATAGCACAGAGAATGCTACTTAATGCATGTGATGACCTGAATAGGAAGAAAGTCCAAAAGGGAGAGGGATACACACACGCACGGACGCGCACGCACGCACGCGCATGCACACACGCGCACACGCACACACACGGTTGATCCATTCTGTCCTACAGTAGAAACTAACACAATATTGTGAAGCAACTATACTCCAATAAAAATTAATTTTATAAAGACTCAAGAATGAAAATATATTGTAAGAGGATGAAGAAGAGAAGGTGAAATAACATAAAATTTCAATGCAAAGATGGAATAAGTTTTCCTAATTAAGAAGAGCCTTTTATGAACTTTTTCATAGAAATTGTGGGTATTAAATTATTATGGCATTTGGAAAGTATTGGATACAGCTATTTTAATTTTGTTGCGGTAACAATATGTCACATGACATCTTCCTTCTTAACAGATTTTTAAGCATATGTACAGTATCGCACAGTGTTGTATGGATCTGTAGAACTGACTCTTCTTGTAAAATTCAAAGGTTATGCTCCTTGATGAGTGACTTCGTATTTCCCCTCACCCCAGTCGCCACTTATATTAGGTCACGTTTTACAGATTCCACCTATCAGCCAGGTTTGTACAGCATTTGTTTGTCTTTGTTTGGCTGATTTATTATGTCTTTCAGGGCCACCCTTGCTGTTGCATAGAGCAGGATTTTCTTCATTTAGTGTTGTTCAGTTGCTCAGTCGTGTCCTTCCCTTTGTGACCCCATGGACTGCAGCACACCAGGCTTCCCTGTGCTTCACCATCTCCTCGAGCTTGCTCAAACTCATGTCCATGGAGCCAATAATGCGATCCAACCATCTTGTCCTCTGCCGTCCCTTTCTCCCGCCTGCAATCTTTCCCAGCACCAGGGTCTTTTCCAATGAGTCGGTTTTTCACATCAGGTGTGCCAAAGTATTGGAACTTCACCATCAGTCTTTCCAATGAATATTTGATCTCCTTACTGTCCAAGGGACTCTCAAGAGTCTTCTCCAGCACCACAGTTAGAAAGCATCATTTGAAGCGGTGGAGGCCTGACTACTATTCTGACAGATATTTAGGTTGTTTCCCTATGCTGGTTATTCAAAACAATACCTCAATGAATGTGGAGGTACAGATATCTTTTTGAATTAGTGTTTTCATTTCTTTGGATAAATACCCATATGATGGATTGTTGGATCACACAGTAGATCTATTGTTATTTTTTTTACTTTTATAAGATTCATATTTTAATATAGTTCTTGATATTAAACAAAACATGTTAACTTACAGGGTTAAGTTTAATTTCCCCTTTCATTAAGGATTAAACTGTAGGCTCAAAGAAAGGAACCCCAGCAAGACAGCACAGAACTGCATTTGTATTACAAATTTTATACACACAGATTCATACACACACAAGCAAACTAGAAACTCAGAGGTTTCAGTACATAACTGAAAACCAGATCATTTTTCCTCTGGAATATTGTTAATATTTTGAAAACTCTCCATACTGTTTTCCCAGAGCATTTGCATCATTTTACATGCCTACTAACAGTGTACAAGTGTTTCAATTTCTCCACATTCTCACTGACACTTGTAATCCTTCTTTGTAATTAATTAATTAATTTTATTTTTGACTGTGCCGGCTCTTCATTGCCATGCATGGGTTTTCTCTAGTTGTAGCAAGCAGGGGCTCCTCTCTAGTTGCTCTTTTCATATGCCTATTGGCTATTTGTGTGTCTCCATTTGCTACAGTTAAAAAATTATACTAGTTTTATTTTTAAATGATAATATTTATAACACACCTGAATTTTCACCATCTGAACCTTATGATCAAGATTCTTAGATGATTATTTTAAAATATGCAGAGTACATGGGTTTTCAAAATAATCTGAAGTAATATGGGAGGAAAGCATTTGAAGATTACTATTATAAATTCCACAAAAAACTACTAATGATAATATGATTTTTTGGAAATAATTTTATTGTTCTTGCAGGAACATAAAACTTAAGTAATGGCCCACAGTTAATCTTCAAGTATACCCTTAAATATAACTATTTTAGGTAATCTAACTACTCCTTTCTTTATCGTTAATTTTACGATAATAACATTCTGGAATGTAACTCCATGAGGATAGATTTTTGTCAGTTTTGGTCACATCTGTATCCCTAGACTCGAGAAGAATGTCTAACATATTAGATCTGATAAATATTATCACATATTAAGTGACTGACCACATACATTTTCTTTATTAAAAATGTTTAATAGATTATGGTTATAATGAAAATTAGTTATCTTCTCCAATGGGTCAGCAAACTACACCCTACCAGCTGTTTTTGTTAAAAAAAAAAAAAAAGTCATATAGGAACACAGCATCCATGCCCATATGTTTCTATATTGTCTCTGGCAGCTTTCACAGTATAAGGTTAGAGGTGAGTAATTGCATAAGAAACCATATGGCCCACATAGGCTAAACTATTTGGTATGTGGTCCTTTCCAATAAATGTTTGTCAATTCCTGTTCTATCACACCTGTTCTACCACATCTTTCTCCACTCTGAGTGAAGCAGATATTAGAACTGTTAATTCTTCTAGTATTCAACTCTTCACTTATAAATATCACCTTTATTTCTATTATCCTGCATTAGAAGACAGATACACACACACATATGCTCCAAACAGAGGTACAAACACTTCCTTTTGTTTCAAACACTTCCCTTTTGCTTGAATCAATATTTAGAATTTTTTAAAGTTACTGTGACTATGTAATTGATGTTTACAACAGACACATTTCATTTTTTGCCCTGTGCAATCTTTTGATTTTCCTGGGTTCAAGATTACTTGGATGTGTGCAAGTACCAAACACTATTAATATTAACCCCAAATTTGTATAGTCCCAGGAGGCTATACAAAAGAATATTTTCTACATGTCCCTAATATAAATGTAGTGGTGGTGGTTTAGCTGCTAAGTCGAGTCTGACTCTTGCGACCCCATTGACTGTAGCCTGCCAGGCTCCTCTGTCCATGGGATTTTCCAGGCAAGAATACTGGAGTGGATTGCCATTTCCTTCTCCAGGGGATCTTCCCAACCTAGGAATCAAACCCAGGTCTCCTGCATTGCAGGCAGATTCTTTACCAATTGAGCTAAAAGTGTCCAAATCTATGTGCAGCTTAATGAAATTTTACAGAATGTAACTGCTACCCAGATCAAAATCTAGAATGTTAGCAGCACCCCCAGAATGCCTGTGTTCCCTCCTAGACATCCCAGCTCCAAAAGTAACCAACCATTCTTATGATGTCCATCATTACAGATTTGTAGTCTCTGTTTTTGAACTTGCTCCTAAATCATGGAGCAAAACTCTATTCATGTCAGTGAGATTTATTCATATGGCTGCATGTAGGTAGTTCTCTACCCTTATTATGATAGTTTTATATGAAGCTGCCAAACCATCTTCCAAAGGTGGCTGCACCATTTTGTGTTCCCATTAACAATGAATGAGAGCTCCTTTTGCTCCACATTCTTGCCAGCTTGTGAGTTGTTGGTGAGCTGGCTTTTAGCCATTATAATAGGTGTGCAGTAGTATTTCACTATTGTTTTAATTTGAAACCTTCTAATGATAAGTAATGTGGAGCATCTTTTTTTTCACAATTTAAAATATATATATATATATTTATTTTAATTGGAGGTTAATTACTTTACAATATTGTATTGGTTTTGCCATACATCAACATGAATCCGCCACAGGTATACACGTGTTCTCCATCCTGAACCCCCCTCCCTCCTCCCTCCCCCTACCATCCCTCTGGGTCGTCCCAGTGCACCAGCCCCAAGCATCCAGTATCATGCATCGAACCTGGACTGGCGCATCTTTTTATATGCTTATTGCCATCTGCATATTTTCTTTGGTGAAGTGTCCACTCTGGTCTTTGACACACTTTTAATGAGGTGCTCAATTTCTAATTGGTCACATTTAAAAGTTCTTTGTATTTTTTGGATAATAGTCCTTTATCATATGTGTCTTTTGCAGATATTTTTTCCTAGCCTGTGGCTTAACTTCTCAGTCTCTTGATAGAGTCTTTTGCAGAGCATAAGCTTTTAAGTCCAATTTATTTTTTTCATGGATTGTGTCTTTGATGTTATATTTAAAAATTCCTTTCTGTAACCAAAGTCATCTGGATTTTCTCATACATTTTTTCCTTGGAGTTTTGTATTCCACATTTAGGTCTATGATCCATTTGAGTTAACTTTTTGTGAAGGGTGTAAGGACTCTCTCTGTGTAATTTCTTTTCTTCTTCTTCTTTTTTTTTTTTTTTTGGCATGTATATGCCCTGTTGTTCTTGCACTCTTTGTCTAAAAGACTCTCTTTCCTCCATTGTAAGATCTTCTGGTTGCTTTTCAGATTTTCTTCTCATTTCTTTTCCTTCCTTCCTTCCTCCCTTCCTCTCTCCTCTCTCCTCTCTGTGCTTTGCTAGGCACAGAGCATCTTGCCTAAATGTGTAGGGAATATGTAGTTATCAGCAGGGTAATGTGCCTAGGTCTAGTTTTCTTTTTCACTTCTCCTGTTGAGCTTGTAATCCTTCTTGATTATGTGGTATGAAAGCCTTCTTGATTTGGAAAGCATTTGGACCAGGATCTCTTTTAGTATTTCTTGTATTCCATTCCTTATCCTTCTCTCTATAGGACTCTCACCTCAGTTCAGTTGCTCAGTCGTGTCTGACTCTTTGCAAAACCCCACAGACTGCAGTATGCCGGGCCTCTCTTTATGTGCTTATCTCAGTGTGAATTACACTTTGTTTTTGCATTTCCTTGCTTCTCTTTAGGCTGCAATTTGGATTCTTTACACTGACCTGTCTTCCAGTTCAGTAATCCTCTCTTCCATGTCTAACATGCTATGTAATCCATCACTAAATCTGGTTCTTGATTTTAAGCACTATATTTTTAAGTTCTACGGTTTTTGTTATTCTTTATATATATATACACACATATATATACACACACATATACATATATCACTCTATTGAAAATACCCATTTTTTCTTAGATATCTTGAATATTTTAATCATAGTTATAATTTAAATTGTATTTCTTATCACCTATGGATTATTTTTTCTTTTAGTGTTTTAGTATTATTTTTGTCTCCTGGCATCACTACTTATTTTTAATTAAGGATTGTTAGAAGAGAGAAAACCAAGTGAGGTCCATCCTGGAATAAGTGATTCTCATTTTAGGTTTCCTGGTCACAGATTTATATATGAATAATAAAGCAGGTATATACACATACATTGTATTTGCTTTAATGATTTTTTTCCACCTGGCCACTGTTACTGTCTTGTAGTAGATGTTTAACATAACATGGACATAATTAAAGTCAACTGATTGTCCATGATAGTTAATTTACATTCCACAGACACTCAATCAGGTTGTGGCCAGCAGATGCTGTTTTAAGAAAGGATTCTCCCTATCTTACTACTGGTCCAGCTTTATGGTCTTGTTCAATGTGGTGGCATATAGGCTAAATTACTCAGCAATAATGCTCCCTCCTCAGAACTTAGCAGAATTCTCTATGGAGTTCAGTTCAGTTCAGTTGCTCAGTCATGTCCAACTCTTTGCAACACCATGAATCGCAGCACACCAGGCCTCCCTGTCCATCACCAACTCCCGGAGTTCACCCAAACTCATGTGCATCGAGTCGGTGATGCCATCCAGCCATCTCATCCTCTGTTGTCCCCTTCTCCTCCTACCCTCAATCCCTCCCAGCATCAGAGTCTTTCCCAATGAGTCAACTCTTCGCATGAGGCGGCCAAAATATTGGAGTTTCAGCTTTAGCATCAGTCCCTCCAATGAACACCTAGGACTGATCTCCTTTAGAATGGACTGGTTGGATCTCCTTGCAGTCCAAGGGACTCTCAAGAGTCTTCTCCAACACCACAGTTCAAAAGCATCAATTCTTCGGCACTCAGCTTTCTTCACAGTCCAACTCTCACATCCATACATGACCACAGGAAAAACCATAGCCTTGACTAGACGGACCTTTGTTGGCAAAGTAACGTCTCTGCTTGTTAATATGCTGTCTAGGCTGGTCATACAGTGTGCCTATTCATTTCTCTTCCTTTTCATCCTTCTCTCCCTCTTTCTTGTGCATGGGCACACACACACATTGGATCAGTCCAGGTCTAGTCAGGAGACGGAAGCCACGTGAATTACTTGAGCAGATATTTATATATAAATTATAGTGTATTGATGCATATATGTGGAATTTAGAAAAATGGTATAGATGATCTTATTTGCAAAGGAGAAATAGAGACACAGACTTAGAGAACAAATTTACGGATAACAAGGAGAAAAGGAGAGGTGGGAGGAATTGGGAGTTTGGGACTGACAAATATACACTATTGATATTTTGTACAAAATAGACCACTAATGAGAACCTACTATATAGCACAGGAAACTAGTCAGTGTTCTGTGCTGACCTAAATGGGAAGGCAATCCAAAAGGGAGGGGGTATATGCACATATATAGTTGATTCACTTTGCTGTACAGCGGAAACTAGCATGGGCTTCCCTCGTGGCTCAGACAGTAGGTAACAAATCTGCCTACAAAGTGGGAGACCTGGGTTCAATCCTTGGCTTGGGAAGATCCCCTGGAGGAGGGCATAGCAACCCAGTTCTAGTATTCTTGCCTGGAGATTCCCCATGGACAGAGGAGCCTGCAGTCCATGGTGGCTGAAGTCCATGGGGTCCAAAGAATTGGACATGACTGAGTAACTAAGCACAGCTCACAGAAACTAATACAACATTGTAAAGCAACTATAGTCTAATAAAAATTAATTTAAAAATTATTATTAACTAAGTACTGGAGAGCAGAAAAGGCAGCTATTGACCACTTAATATCACCAAGTAGCATAATAGCTATAGGATCAACTACCACCTCTAGGGCTAGGAGACAACAAGAGGTGAGATTGGAATTACTATGAACAAATGGCGAGGTCCCCGTGGAACTGATGCTGAGACTTTTAAGAAGAGAATGTCACCTGGCTGGTGCTCTGAGAGAGCCAGTGATTTTGCTTGTGAAAATGTTACAGACCTGCATACTCAAAACAGTTGCTACTACAGGTGCAATATGCTGATCATGGATTAAGAAGTAGTGTTGCCAGAGGAATGATGAAAAGAATAGGAAACAGGAAGAAGAAGAAATTATTTTGTCCTTCCTCTATCCTTCCACTGTTCCTCTGGAAACCTCCAAGGAGGAGTCACCTGAAAAAGAAACAACAATGTCATATTTCTCCTGCTTTGGGATGCACATTTATTTTGCATTTAAACTTATTTGAAATTTGCATGGATCTTAGAGTAGATGGCCTGTCATGGTTCAGTGATGGCAGTGTTTTTCTTTCGTTATGTCATAGAAAATAATGATGCTTCTTCTAATCAATAGTTGCTAATATTCTATGAAATGTAGTATTTTTAAAAGCATAAAATGATTGATATCACCTAACTTCCCAAGCCTGGCAATGATTGTTTTTTCCTTTAAGTTCTCACATACCATCTGTTAAATAGTTGTACCATTTTGCAAGAGTCCAGGGTTAAGCTTTCTGATGAATAGTTTCTGTGTTATTTTCCCCTGTTTTTGTTTGTTTTGTTTTGTTTTTTTAGAATTTTCCCACCTCCAGGATTGTGGTCACTTTCTTGTTTTCTGTTGGACCCTCTCTCAAGGAACCTTATGAGATCCTCTTCATTTTAGTTAGTGAATCGTGATTTTGCAATCACAAGTCTAAGGCCCTTTGTCTTGGAATTTGAATCCTGTGGGCATGAAAACTCGCTTAAGAGTTACTGCTCTCTCCTACTTAAGATTCAAATTCTCTATCCACCAGTGTTTGTCACTCTCCCCAGTTTAAACAGTTTTTTTTTGTTGTTGTTGTTGTTTAAATCACTATTTGGCTGCATCAGATCTTAGTTGCAGCATGTGGGATCTTTCCTTGAGCTCTCTAGTCCTAGCACAGGGCTTATAGTTCCTTCAAGGCATGTGGATCTCAGTTCCCTGACCAGAGATTGAACCCACACCTCCTGCATTGAAAGGTGGATCCTTAAACAATGGACCACCAGGGAAGTCCATAGGTTTTTGCTTCCAGGTTTATAGTAAGGTTATGGTGCTCCTCAAGATCAACAACTCTGACATGATAAATAAATCCATGGTTTTTTTGATCTTTCCAGAGAGAGTTGGAGCTGAGTCTAGAATCTTATTTCTACCTTAAAGGGCACTACAAAAGTATTTAGTGTAAATCCCGTTGCCTGTTTTTAAGCTTTGTATTATGTTGTGTGGCTCTGGAGTTGTACTTCTTTACTTCATTTTGAATGTGGGTTGAAAACGTTTTAAGTTCTCAGAAGAAACACGTTGGTTTATTGGAGGTGAGCTCCTACTTTCTCTTTCTCTGTATTTGATACATGTCAACATAGAAAAAGCACAAAAATATACCTTGTTAACACTATTGGAGAAAAATGATTTTGCCAACCAAGCCACAGAGCTATCTATTTTTTATCCAATAATATATTAACTTATCTATTTCTGTTAACAAACTGGCCCCAAACTGGAGATTTTCATCTGAAAATCTCATACAAGTTCATCCTGTGTAATTGCTGTTTTCTAGATTATTGCAGGTGACTTTAACCAGAGTTGTGCTGCTATATTATATACAATTGACCCTTGAACAACATGAGTTTGAACTGTGTGGGTCCACACTTCATACATGATTTTTTAAAAATAAATACTACAGTACTACCCAATCTGTGATGCAGAACAAGAGATATGAAGGGCCAACTGCAAATTTATAAGCAGATATTCTGCTGCACATGGGGTTGGCATTCCTGAACCCTGAGTTGTTCAAGAGTCAACTGTAGGTGATCATTTACTCACATTCCTATAGGTTTTCTTACTACCCGTCTGTTCTTTTATAACAGTTTTCTTATCCCCTACTGCTTACACCCTAAGCCTATGCCATGTATTTTAGATTTATTTTTTTATGGAAGGATCCCACTTGAGGCTACTGACATCCATCTTAGTTAATTACTACTGCCTAAAAAAAGACAAGGACTTCCTTGGTGGCTCAGTGGTAAAGAATCTGCCTGCCAATGCAGGAGACACAGTTCAGTCCCTGGGTTAGGAAGATGCCCCGGTGGAGGAAATGGCAACCCAGTCCAGTATTCTTGCCTAGGAAATCCCATGGACAGAGAAGCCTAGTGGGCTACAGACCATGGGGTCACAAGAGAGTTGGACATGACTTAGTGACTAAACAACAAGAAAAAAGACATGCCCTCCCACACCTCAAAACAAACAAAACTCAGTGACACATAATTATCCTTTATTTAAAGCTTAGAGTGTTTGGTCATTTGGGATCTAGTTGATCAAGTTTAGGCTTGGTTGACTTTGACTCTAAGAGGAAGGTTGAGCCCAGGTCTGGTCCATACATCTCCCATCCTCTTTGGTCCAACATGTTCACCTCTTGGCAGTGGCTGAAACAGGAGAAGCCAGGCCTCTCTCCACAATCATGTTTCCGACTCTACTTATTTCACACCTGCTAATATCCCATTGCTAAAGCAAACACAGTGGGCAGGACAGCATACTCTACCTCTTGTTAGGGAAACTGGGCTTGTATATTTGCTGAACAATAATTCAAACTATCTTAGAGGAGAACCAAAGAGCGAGCATAGACATTTCAGAAAGAATTTCCCTGTTGATCTCTTAGTATTTCTAATCCCCTCTGTGTCCACAGTTCAAGGACTCTCTTTGGTCATGGTGATCCAAGCAAAACTCTTTACTTGCAGCACATCTGTCCATGACCTAGATGGTACCACAAAGAGAATAGTCTTGAAGCTTCATAGATAGTGTTATGGACTGAACTGTGTCCCTTTCAAAATTCCTATGTAGAAACCCTAACCTATGTTTAGAGATGGGACTTTGAGGGAGCTCACTGAGGTTACATGAGATCCCAAGTTTGATATCCTCATCTGATGAAACTGATATCCTTATAAGAAGAGGAAAAGTGACCAGAGGGTTCATTCTCTTCACAAGCACAGAGGAAAGGCCACGTGAGGACACAGCAAACAGGTGGCCATCTGCAAGCCAGGAGGAGACCTCTCACCAGAAACCAAACCGACCAGCACCTTGGCCATGAACTTTCCAACTCCTCAACTCCGAGAATATAAATGTCGGTTGTTTAAATCACCCAGCCTGTGATATTTTGTTATGGCAGCCTAAGCAGATGAATACAGAGTGAAAGAATTAGGTTAAAGAAGAATCATGACTGGCTAGTACATATGGCTTGAAAAACAGTCACGAAGGAACACAGTTGAATATGAGTCAATACTGTATCTGTGCTGTTAGGATGTACAACTGAGAGCTGAGAGGAGGCAATTGACAAATAAATCTGTGGGTTAAATGAGGTACAGGAAAATGAGGGAAGATAAACCTTATGGTGATTAGGAGAGTACATATACTGAGGGCTTCCCAAGTTGCACGAGTGGTAAAGATCTCTCCTGCCAATGCAGGAGATACAAGAGAACTCTCCTACCAAGGCAGGAGACATGGGTCTGAAAGGTCCCTTAGAGGAGGCCATGGCATCCCATTCCAGTATTCTCACCTGCAGAATCCCATGGACAGAGGAGCCTGGTAGGCTACAGTCCATGGGGTCATGGGGTCACACAGAGTCAGACAAGTCGACTCAAGTGGCTTAGCATGCACATATGCATACTCTACTGATACGCACCAAAATTCAACTTTTATTTGGAAAAAAATACTAGTACCCTAAAAAAAAATCAGTCTGGATTCAGATTGCAATCTGTCAATTTGCACCTAGGGCTCTAGGCTACTCTCTTACCAGATATAAAAATTCTTTCTGTAATAAGATAGGTGAATCTTTAAGGTCACTATAGGGTTGACTCTTTTTTTATATTCATCCTTATTCTGACTCATTTTAAAGCATTGATTTTGATTTGGTTTCCTGACTAAATGAGGAGGTGAAGAATCTAAAGAAGAATTAGAAAGATGGTTGGAAATCCATCTTATAAGACAAAACTGAATAAAAAGTTTAGCAGATTAAAGAGGAGATGGTAACCTTACATAAACTTGGACTTTAAAAGGGGTTATGTAGAAGTACAGCCTACAACTCGTCCCTGTCTCTGTGGTGATTAGAACTATGGGAAGTCTACCTGAGGCTCAACATGAATGATATTAATTCATAAAGAATAACTAGAAAAGAAATACCTATTGACCTGTTGGTGCCTCTTTGAGCTTTACGTCAGCATATGATAGAGATGTAAAGGTTTCTGAAGTGAAGTGAAGTTGTTCAGTCGTGTTCGACTCTTTGCGACCCCATGGACTGTACCTACCAGGCTCCTTAGTCCATGGAATTTTCCAGGCAAGAGTACTGGAGTGGGTTGCCGTTTCCTTCTCCAGGGGATCTTCCCAACCCAGGGGTTGAACCCTGTCTCCCGTACTGCAGGCAGACGCTTTACCATCTGAGCCACCAAGGAAGCCCAAAGGTTTCTAGCCGACTGCAACCCTAATAAAGGAAGCACAATGAATATTTAACTAGTAAAAGTGGAAGATACTAAAATGGAAAGCACTATATGAAAAACAATCCCTCTCTTCCTATAAAATATATTTATGGCATTTATATATTTATAGACACCCATGAATGCGTGCCACATAAATATGCATCTCTTTTCTGACCTTTGGAAACAGAATTTTCTGGATGCAGAATGCGTGCCTGTACCCATGAGATCACTCCCAAATCTGAGCTACAGCTTTCATTTGTTTAGATTGTGTGCCTTTATTTTTGACGGTCTTGGAAAGAACAGACTCAAGAAAAGAAAGCAACTTTAAAAAAAATGTTAGCCAATGGGAACACAGCAAAATGTACAGCCAGACACAGCACTTAATACACCAGTTAGTAAAACCCTCTGTCAGCCTAATAGCTTTATACCAGTAAACACACACACACACACACACACACACATATATATATAGTACAGATGTTTCAGGCCTCTGTGCTCCCAATTAATTCTGTGAGTTCTGACTGTCTCTCTGATACCCTCTCTCTGGCTGATCCCTCTTTGTTATTATTGTACATCACTTATCCCAGAGACATTTACTTTGAGATTAAAGAGAAAAAAAAGAGAATAGTTTTGCTTGGTAAAACAATTCCAGAAGGTATAAACTTCCCATCCTAAAGTTCTCTTTGTATCAAAATAGTTCACCACCTTTGCTTCCCACAAGGTTCCTGGGTGGTGGTTACATAAGAGGTGATAACTTTGAACTTTCCCTTCAGGCCTCCAAAGAGAAAAGATCACTTCAGTTCTCCTGAGTGTCATTTGGAAATGCTCCCAAACTGATCTCCACATTGTGATAAATAAGCATCAACCAATTCCCCAATGCAAATAAAGTATAATGCTAAGACTTATTGGCTCTGTCAAAGAGTTGTCCAAAAGTTGAAACAGTGGGGAGGTCATTCTGCTCCCAGGCTCTGATCTACCAAAGCATCTTCGAAGCTCATTTTCTTAGGAACAGAGAACAATCCATTACAGCCCACATCAGATGTGCTGGGTCTGGTCTTGGAGGCTTATCTAGAACCGCAGGTGTGATCCTTGTGTGGAAGAGGATAAGAGGAGAGAATGAGAATCATAGTGATGAAGAGGACACAGTAGAAAGGAGACCAATCTACACGAAAGTACAGCAACACTCTTTCTTTTTCCATATGTGCAGGAATTGGAAGCTAGCTCATGGGACGGAATTAATACTCCATCCCATGAGATCTGCTCTCTGAAGCATGTGTCTCCCTCCAGTCAGCACTGTATTTTGTAGTAATAATGAAGCTCAAAAAAGGAAACCTTTAATCCACTGGGGTATAGTCTCCCCTTGATGGACCTATAATTCCTATCATAGCTAATGGTTGTTGTAAACTGACACCGAAAAAGCTGTCTGTCCCATTGTGTGAGAAAGGTAAAGGTCTCTCTATGTAGACTCATTATCATTCAAACTGATCTTTTCTCTCCTGCTTCTCTCTCAAAGGAGGCACCTCTCTCCCTTGAGGTACTTGTAAGAAGGGAGAGCATTGGAAATTAACATCTGGTAAATCGAACAGATTTCCATGTAGGTAACTCTACAGTTCCTAGTGTGTTTCTCTTGGTTACCAATGGAAAGGTTTCAAACTTAGAAAAGACATTACTCTTTCAACAAAATGGGTTCACATTTGCTCAGAAAGCATATGTTCTGTAAATGTGATATAGCAAAGGTTATTCTGAAACCATAAACATTTATGAATTCTTTAGTTCTAATGAATGAAATCAGGCAAGCTATTTCAGATCTTTTTGTACATGTTATAGCCTTTCTCTATTTTTTCCTACATAGGATTTTTTTTTAAAGCTGTTTAGAGAATGGAAGTAGAGAATATGAAACAAAACTGATATGAAAAGCATTCTTTTCAGGACAGGTTTTTTTCCCAGCATTTTCAATTTTTGGCTTGATCGTATATTCTGACACTCTATGGAATGCCACCTTGCGCTGCTGAGTGGGCCATTTTGTCCTGGCTTTGAGATGACGTCCTCCTCGTAAACATGGGCTGTGTATTCCATGTATTTTGTGTCTCCCATAATAACTTAACACAAAGTCAGTAAACCAAATAGAGTTACATGACCATGGTGGTCTGTACTGTAGCAACAGGGCTAAGCTGAACTGCAGTTCCCAGAATCCTCTCGGCTGTATGTTTCTGAGTTAGAGTAGTACAAAAGAGAAATTCGTATAAAACTGGGGAGGTCCTTACGTCAACTTATTTCTAGTATTTTATTCTTTCTGATGTGATGGCAAATGGAATTGTTCCCTTAATTTCTGTTTCTGATATTTTGTTGTTAGTATATAGAATGCAACAGATTTCTGAAGATTAATTTTATATCCTGCATCTCTACTGATTTCATTGATAAAGATGCTACCAGAAAACTACTAGAGTTGATGATTTTCCCCCTAATTTAATCTTGACACATAAGACTTATATGTGTTAGTATAAGTAGTGAGACTTCTGATATTTCTTTGGAGAATAAAATAAAATGGTTCTCTGCTGTATAGCAAAGGGAATTCTACTTAATACTCTGTGGTGACCTAAATGAGAAGGAAATCCAAAACAGAAAGGATATATATATGTGCATAAATGATTCACTTCACTGTACAGCAGAAACTAAGACAATGTTGTAAAGCAACTAAATAAAAGTGAATAAATGGTTCTTTACATCATAAGATTTTAAGTAAAACAAAGCCTGATTGACCCTGGAAATCATACTTCTTCATTCATTTGAAGTTGAAGGAATTGAACCAAAGAGTAACTTTATGAAAGAAGAGCACACCAGGTAGATTCATAGTAAAACAAGATTTTAGGGGAAATAACTTGCTAATGAGAGGAAAATTATTTTCTCCACTTAAACTATTCATAATACATAGAAAAATCACAAATATTAAAATGGATGTTTACCTTAACATTACTTATAATTCAATTTAAATCAAGTATTTAAAAATAATGTCTGTTAAAACATATTTGCTAACCTTGTTGGTTTCCCATATTTGAACTAGTTAATATATATTCCATTGTGTAAAAAGTGAAACATAAGAAAAAATATTCTGGCCATTGAGTGAATTAGTGTCCTGCCAATGCTATTTATTCTTTCTGCAACTTGAATTATAAATTTATACTATTAGAATATATTCTTTTTTTATAAGAGCAAAATGCTTTGAGAAAAATGTAAGTTGTAGTATGGCACAGAAACTTAATTTATCTAAGTTTAAATAGTTTTAATAGTGTTTTTAGGCATCTTAGATAGCATTGGTTTAAGAAATGTTTTTCTAATTCTCCAATAATTATTTGGCTCCAGTTATAATAAACCCATGTGCCTCTATAGTCATAAATTTGGTACTAAATACTTTAGTCTCTATTTCTTAGTTTGAATTTGGCAAGTTTTATGGGCTTCACTTAACCATCATTCTATTTTTATATTATACAAGATTCTAAGTTTCTACCTCTAATATTAGCATACTTCCATTTATAGTATTTAACCTGTATCAAAATGGAATGACCTAATGTTTCTACTTCACCTTTCACAATAAGAAAAGCATGTATAAGAATATATCAGTGTTTTACCATTTGTCCCAAGGTATCTGCAAGTCATATAAAAACCTTATGATCTCTACACAGTTCTTGTATTCTTGAATAACTAAACAAACTGAAAAGCATTAAGTCTGGAATTAAAACAGGTGTATAGAGAGTGCAATCTGACTCTACTAACTGGTGGGGTAGGTATAAATCTTTGCAAGCTGAATTCTATAGCAGATACATTTATCACCCTTAGTTATAGTACGTATAGTGCTAGAAGAAAATAATAAAATATTGAATAAGAGGTAGTCTGACATTTCAAGCCAGAGAACAGTGTCCAAATAGATTATCTGGACAAAGAAAACTGAAGAAAGAAGGCAGAAGCTCAGGGCAAGAGAGAAAGCTAGGTGACAGGAGAGCCAAGACAGTCTAAAATAAGTTGTTTGTTTGTTTTTTTTTTTTTTTCTGGCAATGATGGGAAAATCAAAAGGAAAAGGCTGGAAAAAATCCTAGATACAGTAGGCTATGCCTGATGCTGAACTTTTATACCCTCTTATTAACAGTATTTTTGTGAAAATGATGGATCTATTTAAAAGAAGCTAAAATAAGCTTGAACAGTGTAACTAAGATTTAGAAAATCATAGCCTTTAATCATTTCCTGCGACCACTCTCTGTCATTGATTTAAGGAGTCACTGATTTAGACAGAGTTTTCTCAAACAAAATTTTCTTTCTTCATTTTTCTTATTCTCAGTCTTTGGAAATGATAATTGAGTACTATTATTCCAATTCTGGGTGCCAAATATACTCAAAATGACCTTGACCCAGCCATCATGAGTCTTGACTTTGCCATACGAGTTTTCTGGCCTCTAGCTCAGACTGTGAGTTGGAGACTTCTCTGTCCTGAATTTGGAATCAAGCCTCACTGTGGCCACAGCAGATAAGGACTGCCAGACCTCAAAATGGCCTTGAGTCTGTTTCCAGTTCCTCAGTCTGGTCATCCTGATATGCAGAGCCCTGGCTGGGAATTGCAGAAGGCCAGCCAAAGTGTTCTATAGCAGAAGTGAAGTTAATTCTAATATTCTGCTTATTAATGTAATTTAACTGTATTTTGGAAAATAAAACTACTTCTCCAAACAAACAGGGATAAGTAGTATTCATCAGAGACAAACTGAACGCTTATCACAGAATGAGAAGTATGCTCCCCACATGCCTCCTGAGTCTAATGTTGAGAGCACAGTGTTTACAAAGGTGCTGACACACATCTGGCATCAACAATACACAGGATGGGGAAAAAATGGAGAGTAGGTGTCAGAAAATGTAATAAAAAGGTAGAACTTAAATGGAGCCAAACACAGCAAAGAGGATGGGGAAACCAAGAGTTTCTGTTCAGAAAGGCAATATTTACATTAAATATCTGGGTCTGGGACTTCTCTGATGGTCCAATGAGTAAAACTTCACCTTCCAATGCAGGGGTTGTGGGTTTGATTGCTGGTTGAGTAAGCTAAGATCTCACATACCTCATAGGAAAAACATTGCAACATAAAATAGAAGCAATATTATAACAAATTAAATAAAGACTTTAAAAATGGTCCACATAAAAAACAATCTTAAAAAAAAGAAAGATCTGGTTCTGGTTTAGTTATTTTTCAGCTTTGACAACCCAACTGGGTAACTGAGGCCAAAAGTAGGAAAATGCACCTCTGATTGTCATTAACCATTTTTTTCCCTGAATTATCTAGACTTTTATTTGTTTTTGGCTGAGCCATGTTTTAGTTGTGGCGTGTAGGATCTTCACTTGCAGGAGGCAATATCTAGTTCCCTGACCAGGGACTGAACCTGGACCCTCTCCATTGGGAACAAGGAATCTTAGCCACTGGACCCCAGGCAAGTCCCTTATCTAGACTTTTAGATCATTACCTTTCCACTCAGTCTTGTATGTTATGTCCTGTGAGAGAAAGAGCAATAAAGACAAGTCAACTATCTCACAGGAATTTCTTGGGTAGCTAGTGAAAATACAATGGCATGAAGATTAGGAAAATGAGAAGGAAATAGTACAGCACATTTGTGCAAGGAAAACACACACAAAACTTTTCATACTCAGTAGAGAAAACCTTGGGAATTCATGTGTGGGTGTTTTTCCAAAATGGGATACTAGTCAGGAAAAAAAAGATACTCAATTTCCCCCCAAAAAATGCATACATGTGTTAACTAAAATGGAACAAAGATGGTAAACAGGAAAAATATTTCTTTTATTTTTTTAGTGTAAATTTATTTATTTTAATTGGAGGTTAATTACTTTACAATATTGTATTGATTTTGCCATACATCAACATGAATCCGCCATAGGTATACACGTGTTCCCCATCCTGAACCCCCCTCCCTCCTCCCTCCCCCTACCATCCCTCTGGGTCGTCCCAGTGCACCAGCCCCAAGCATCCAGTATTATGCATTGAACCTGGACTGGTGATTCGTTTCATATATGATATTATACATGTTTCAATGCCATTCTCCCAAATCATCCCACCTGCTCCCTCTCCCACAGAGTCCAAAAGACTGTTCTATACACCTGTGTCTCTTTTGCTGTCTCGCATACAGGGTTATCGTTATCATCTTTCTCAATTCCATATATATGCATTAGTATACTGTATTGGTGTTTTTCTTTCTGGCTTACTTCACTCTGTATAATACGAAAAATATTTCTTGATGAGATCTTTTTTCTGAACTAACTTGAGATGGCACATCAACATGGCAATACCTTCTCTGAGCTCCATGTGAGAAACAAAGAAAAGAAGCAATCTCTTATTAGTAACAAGTCTGTGCAAGGTCAAGTTTTTGTAAAATTTTCACCAGCAAAAGGAAAACTTTTGCAAACGTCAGAGAAGAGCGACGAAATAACATCATCTATGACCTAAATATCAAAATCTATGCATTTTCACTTCTAGCAAAGTGGGTGATTCCTCCACCCATCCACCAAGTAAAGACTGAACAAAGCTGCAAAACATCATCTGAGATAAACAGATGGGGAAGGATCGTGGGAGATTGGAACTGGAAGACCTGTAATTATTTGCAACTGGTTTCCCTGGTGGCTCAGACAGTAAAGAATCTGCCTGCAATGCAGAAGACCCGAGTTCAACCCCTGGGTCAGGAAGATCCCCTGGAGAAGGGAATGGCTACCTACTCCAGTATTCTTGACTGAAGAGCCTGAGGAGCCTGCTGGGCTACAGCCCATGGGGTTGCAAAGAGTAGGACATGATGGAGCAACTAAAACTTTCCCTTTCACTTGTTTTCTATTGATACACAGCATCTGTATGTGATATACACAGGCACACTTAACACAGTAAGACAACAATAACCATGGTACATATATTCAAAATTGTCTGTTTAGTCTTTGTTGAGACTTGCTCTGTGCATACCATTTTCAACTAGCTTTTTTTTTCCTTGAGCCTGTGAGAAGAATGAAATTATGCTTATTAAAAATATGTATATTTCTGGAGGGATATGCATTCCTATAACCTTCATTATGATACTCTTAATTAACCAATATGCCTCATAATAAAGTATCTAGCTGTCACCAAAATCAACACTTCTCAGTTATTAATAGATTAAGGAAAGAATGTTAATTTCTTCAAGCTCCATTTCATTTGGTCTCATTACTTCAGGAGCCAGATGGTTACAGGGTTGGACCTGTCAACAGTTACTGTGAGGAAGAATACATTGAGAAACACCCAACTCAAGTATGAATAACAGCTGAAAAATAAATTCTGAGGTGCACAATGCATAAGGCAGGGCAGAAAGTTACTCTGCCAAGAAATGGAGAAAATTATGAATCAGGCGCACTTTAATTGATGTTTCCATCCCCCCCCCCAACACACTCTCCTTCCCCTACCTGAACCCCATTAAATTCTCTCCCCGCAAATCACAGCCCCGTGGCTCCAGCTGTGCTGTAGAGCGGCTTCCTATTTTTCAGGTGCCTATTTCTCTTGTCCCTCGTGCTGCTGGAATTTGACAGTTCTCCTACACTGTTGGTTGATTGATGATGTCAACTTGGAAGAGGCAGTACCACCAGCAGCCAATTTTTTCAAGATGTTTTCTTCTTTTATTTTTAAAAATCCTTTCTGAGCACTTCAAAAGGCAGTCACCCTGAAGGGCATCACCTGCTTGGCGCCTCAGCCTGCTGGGTGGCTGACTGTGTCGGGAACGTCAAACAGAAGAGTTAGTTGCCCGTTCTTTCTTACCTGTTGGGTGAAACAACGTCTAGGTTTCCCAACAGCCCTCAGGTCCCATCGCTCGGTCATTCACCCGAGTGATGGTCAGTGTTCAGAGACAAGACACATCCTACTTTGGGTGAAGTATCTGCGCTTTCAAGCGAGTCATTTGCTTGGAATACACCACAGTCCTCTTTATCTGCCAGGTAGGGTCAGAGTTTCCTCCTTACAAGGTATTTTGTGATGTTCAAACATGAAGTGTTAGGCAACTTCCAATCCTGTTTCACGGGAACTCACATGGTACTGTTTTGTATTTCTAGTCATTCTTAACTGCAGATATGTCTCGATACCTGCCCCCTAGCGGACCTGAAGCAATTTGCAACCTGCTTCTTTTTTTTAATTGGAATGTAGTTTAACAATATTATATTAAGTTTCTACTCTACAACGAAGTGAACCAGCTATATGTATACATATATCCCCCTCCCTCCTGGGCCTCTTTCCCCTCCCCAGTCCCACTTATCTAGGTCATCACAGGGAACTGAGCTGAGCTCCCTGTTCCAGATAGCAATCTGCTTTTATTACCTTTTTAAAAGGGGGGGAGTCGCAAAGAGGCGGACACAACTGAGCGACTGAACTGAAAAGGGGGGATTTAAATAGCACAGATTTGATGATTTGCGGCCATTAGTACCTGCTATAAGCCTTGCAGTGTAAAATTCTAGCCTCATAGAGCTTGAAGTAATCTTAGAGCTTCTTGTCCAAACCCTGCCTTTTAAATAAGAAAGCTGAGAAACCACAAGAGTTTGAAAGATTTGTCTGAGGTCCCAGATGTTAGTTAGCCAGCTTCAGGTTGGAAAAGTAAGGAAAAAACCCAGATTTCAGAGCTGACCCCAGGCTAGGAATCTTCCTAAATTTAAACAGCTACATTCATAAATCCTGAAATTCATTCACTTATCCAAGCATTTGTTTATGCCTTTTTGAGAATCTACTGTGTTCTAGGCACTCTTACAGATATGGAGGGCTGATGTGGGGGATGCCTGATGAACAAACATATCATCTAGTGATTATTTTTAGAACAATCTTCTCAATTTCTGTAGTAAATTAATGTGCCCACAAGCCATTGTTTCCTTCTTAACAGTTGCAAAATGTCCTTAATTAAAGATAAAATTGTATGACTTTTAGGATACATTTTTCTCCATGCAAGAACAAAAATCCCATTCTGTGATTCTTTCATCCAGGTTGATGACATGTACTTTTAAAAGGGTGAGAAACCAGCTCACCTGTCAAAAGAGATTCTAGTAGATCTGAAGAGGAATATTTATTGTCCATGAAGTCCTTAAGTCTTCTCTCTCTGAACAAAATGAGTCTCTTCAGTCAACTCTGCCTTTAAAGTTTCTCTCCTTGTGCCCTAGTTGATTAGAACTAAACTAAGAAAACAAAAACACGGGGCAAAGGGAACTTGGTTCTAGATGCATGGGAGGCAAACTTTTTGCACAAGGACAACTTTCAGCAAAAGAAAACTCTTAATGGCACACATTTTCCCCCCCAAATTCAAAATGATCATAGATGTGCTGAGTATCATAGAAAAATCAAGATATGTTCTTCCAGGTAAAATTACCTAATTGACTCAGTAGAACCATGCCAAAATGAAGCTTGATTCTGAATTCTAGTAATGAAAATTAACAAAGTAGTAGGGGCAGCAAAAGAGAATCTTCTTCCTGTTCTTCCATCTGGCCTGGTTGTAGCTAACCTGGGCCTCTAGTAGCTCAGTGCTGGTGTAGGCTGAGAACACCATTGACAATGAGACTTGTCCGAGTCAACAAGGCAGACAGGAGGATTGGGCCCTGGAAATGTTTATTTCAATGAAGAATTTAGTAGCTTCCTAGATGTCACCTTAAAGGAAGGAATGGGTCTTGCATATTGAGTTTGGTTCTGTAACATCTCAGTCAATGGAGAGCGGGGTAAATCTTGACACAGTATATCATTTGTCATTCATGTGTTCCCAAGCCAGTTCACCCACCTCCATGTCCCTGAGATCTGGAAGAAGGAGAACCATTAGAATAAACTGAATTAGTTATTTTCTAACAAATTCACTGGAGTCATGGGAAATCCAAAGTATTTGGATTACAATGAAGAGTGAGGGGTTCTGTCCCCTTCCCACTGAGTATTTGACATACTTTGTGCTCCAGGACAGCATTTCCACCAGTGAGAGCTAGGGTCTGCATTTTTGGACACTATTCATCACCCATTGCTTCAGCAGCAGCCAGAGGCAGTGCCAGCAGAGCCTGGTGGTGCTGGACACCAAAATAAAGGAGGACATTGGCTCAGACTTTCCTTAATGGGGACCTCCAGCAAAAGCAAGAGGGTAGTCCTTTGTAGAAAATGAAGATGAGCCATGATTTCTGTACTTAGTCTTTGTTGTGCCACTGACAACCAGATCCTGGAAAGGCCACTGTGTTGTTTAACCCACCATGTTAGAATGTTAGAATTGGGTATTATTCAGGTCTTTGGAGGACTGCATTTTAAAGTCTCAAAGCTGAGGCTATTTAGTCTCTACTGACCAAGGGGAACTTAGCATGCTCCTCAGCTTTACTAAACTTTGGACAGATTTCTCCCTGACTCTGAGCCCCTGCCCTTCCTTTTCTTAGAGTATTTACTTTAGAAAACTTGCATGGTAAACTCTTTATCTGCCCCTTTGAGATATGTCTTTTTCCTGCCTCTTACCAGTTTTATAATCCAGAGATGTCTTTCTTAAGGACCAGGGAGTCATCCCTTTGAAATATAATCATCAAGAAAAATAGCGCCCCTGTCTTCCTGTAAATGTAGAAGGACCAGAGCTTGATTTCCATGAGCACCAATTAGCAAACACATATTGCTGATTTACCTTGATTGACCCCAAACTAATGTTCTAAGCTGTCCCCCAGTCCATTCCTGACCTTGAAACTCTCCTGCCTTTTTTTTTTTTTTGTGGGTGGGGTTGAGTTCAGTCTCTCTCTTCCCTAGTACAATTTGTTGTTGTTCAGTCACTAAGTTATGTCCAACACTTTGTGACCCCCTGGACTGCAGCATGCCAGACTTCCCTGCCCTTCACTATCTCCCAGAGTTTGCTCAAACTCATATCCATTGAGTCTGTGATGCCATCCAACCATCTCATCCACTGTTGTCCCCTTCTCCTCTTGCCCTCAATCTTTCCCAGCATCAGGGTCTTTTCCAATGAGTCCGCTCTTCACATCAGGTGGCCAAATTTATTGGGGCTTCAGCTTCAGTATCAGTCTTTTCAGTAAACGTTGGAAGGGTTGATTTCCTTTAGGGGATTGACTGGTTTGATCTCCTTGTTATCCAAGGGACTCGCAAGAGTCTTCTCCAGCACCTTGTGCAATACTCTTGAATAAAAGACTTCCTTGCTTGTTTTATTCTGTCCACTGCAACTTTTCTTTGATACTACCTGTAGATTGGACCATTGCACTGTGATTTAGACTAATCCTTGACAGAGTCAGGGGGATTTTTTACCTGATTTGAGATCCCCTCACTGCTCTTATAACTCTTATATACAGCCTTCTACTTAGTTCCTGAGCTCCAACCCAACCCTGTGAGACGTCAACATTTTTATAAGTAGTGCTTGGCCTTGGTTCATGGTTCCCAATTCTCTTTCTGGAAAACTGCCTGGTTCCTGTCCTGATGGGCAGCAATTCTACTTTGTTGTCTTTTTCCAGGCAATTTAATGTAACGCAATATAATGTAGTGTTAGTAGCTCAGTTGTGTCTGACTCTGAAATCCCATGGGCTGTAGCCCTCCAAGCTCCTCTGTCCATGGAATTTTCCAGCAAGAATACTGGAATGGGTAGCAATTCCCTTCTCTAGGGGATCTTCCTGGCTCAGGGATCAGTTTTGCTTTGTAGGCAGATTCTTTATTGTGGATACCTCCAAAATCTTCACATCACCTTGAATTCCTCATTGTTAGTAGCCTACCTGGACTGAGACCAGTTGCTGGTGGACTCACTCCCCAGGGAACAATGCTTAGCATCTCAGATGGCATAGCCCTTGGACATCTGCAGCTGGATCACTTCTCTTCAGCTCTTCCCCCTGCTGCCGCTGCTGCGTCACTTCAGTTGTGTCCAACTCTGTGCAACCCCATAGACGGCAGCCCACCAGGCTCCCCCGTCGCTGGGATTCTCCAGGCAAGAATACTGGAGTGGGTTGCCATTTCCTTCTCCAATGCATGAAAGTGAAAAGTGAAAAGTGAAATTGAAGTTGCTCAGTCGTGTCCGACTCTTAGTGACCCCATGGACTGCAGCCCACCAGGCTCCTCCATCCATGGGATTTTCCAGGCAAGAGTACTGGAGTGGGGTGCCATTGCCTTCTCCACTTCCCCCTACCATGACTCAATGAAAAATCTAATTTGATATCCCTGTTCTTGCCCACCTGGCTAACCTTGTTATGGTCTAGTGAAATTCTACTTGTTGACTTTCGAAAGTTTCCAAAAAGAGAAATTAAGCAGTCTCTGGATCGTATTTTGAAAGGTAGCTTATAGACATTATTTTAATCTTCTTAACATCCTATGAAGGAGATTGGCCCTCTGTGTCTATGGGTTCTACATCTGTGGATACAGAGGGCTGGCTGTGGAATTTGAGTTTCTGTGGATTTTGATACTCACATGGATCCTGGAACCCATCCCCCATGGATATGGAGGAATGACTGTATACTACCATTATTTAGTGGGTGAATAAACTGAGGATCAGAGAAGTTAGAGCTTGTCCAAAGACACAGGGACAGGGCTCCCCAGTATTGTCTAATTTCTTTAAATGCTATCTTTAGCTAGAATCTGCCTGGTTCTAGACCTTGTACCATTCTGGACCATACTGAATTCCTTCTAATTATAGATGGCATTCATGAAAAATCTTCACATAATTTTCAGGAGGCCAATGTAAATGTAATTCGGCATTTTGGGATATTATTTTTGGTGGAAATTTGATGACAATATGAGCTGTTACTGTAAGCCACACCTAAATACTCTGGGAATTGTTAAAACCTGGTTTTGGTGAGTCTTTAAGTAAATATTTTCGAAATCCATACTTATGCTTTTTGGTATGTATACTTTTTGTTTTTGTTGGAGGCATTTTTCCTTAGCATCTGCTTCTCTCACCCCAAAACATGGATTCTCCCACGCAGTTTACTCATCCTGTGTTATGCCTTTCTGTTAAATATTCTTGCTTCCTTTTGAGTTGACTGTTTTCTAAGATGCTGCTGTCTATCAATCATATTTATAATCCCAAGATGAGAAGTGACAAAGCAGTATAAGGTTTCTTGGTTTATGTAAATCTGAGGAGTCTGGGGATGTTAGGGGAGCTGGGTCTGGTGTTTCCTGAGCACCTTTTGGCTTCTTAGCAGAATGGGCTCCTTCTCCAGGGCAAGCTGGCCAACTTTCAGAATTCTAGCTGCTAGGTGGTATGTTCTGGGGTGGAACACCCTGCTTCCTTCCATTGCATGAAGGCCAAAGTAGAAACCACTGACCTGTGTTCATGGTTCACTTGGACCACTGCTGGCTCACTCACCTTGAGGCAAACATGACATGGCTAGATCACCGTTATAATGATGTGTTCATTTCCTCTCGCTGATGTAAGAGATTGCCACAAACTTAGTGGCTTAAAATAACACAAATCTATTATTTTACAGCACTGGGGGACAGAAATCCAAACTCATTTTCACTGACCTAATATCCAGTTGTCAGTAGACCTGTGTTCCTTCTGGAGATTCTAGGAGAGAATCAAGTTTTCTTGCCTCTTGCACTTTCTAAAGACCATTTGAATTTCGTGGCTCATGGCCCCTCCTTTGATCTTCAAAACCAGTAGTGTATCATATCCTCTGCTTCCTCACCTCTGTTTCTCTCCTTATATCTTCCCTCTCTCTCCCTTCTCCTATCCCTACCCCCATAATGTAACCTTCCTATAAGGTGTTTACGATGTGTTTACATTGGGCCCATATCAGGATAACCTGATCTCAAGATCCTTTCAGTTAATCTCATGTAACAAGTCCCTTATACCATATTGAGCAACATATTCATAGATTCTGGAGATCAGGACATGGATATCATTGGGAAACTATTTTCAGCCTGCAACACATGGTTTCTCTTTTCTTATGTTGATGGTGATACTGGTAGAATAAAATAGCATGATCAGTCTTGCCTTCCTTTTCTTTTCTTCCTCTCTTCCTTCCCTTCCTTTTTCCCTCCTTTCCTCCCTCCCCACTTCTCTCTCTCTTTCAACATTAAAAGATCTGATCCTAGTACAATAGAAAGAGCAGGTTAGAGGGTATTGGGAAGACAAGTGGAGTGACAGACTACAAACTCTAGGTCCTAGTTGTAACTTTCTCATTGTTGTCAAAGAATCACAAAGGTTGCTCTGTTTTTCTGCTATCGATCTGAAATACCAACATGATTGGTGCATTTTTATTGTCATTGAAATGTACCTGAATCCCACTCTCCTCCTTCAGGGAAAAACAGTGATCTAAAATAGAGGTGACACAAGATCATGCCTCAGGTTTTCTCAATTTTAGGGAAAATAATTATTTTGAAATGTATTGTTCTACAGTATGTCATTTCAGTTCACTTCAGTCACTCAGTTGTGTCCGACTCTGTGACTCCATGAATCACAGCACACCAGGCCTCCCTGTCCATCACCAACTCCCAGGGTTCACTCAAACTCACGTCCATTGAGTCAGTGAAGCCATCCAGCCATCTCATCCTCTGTCATCCCCTTTTCCTTCTGCCCTCAATCCCTCCCAGCATCAGAGTCTTTTCCAATGAGTCAACTCTTCGCATGAGGTGGCCAAAGTACTGGAGTTTCAGCTTTAGCATCATTCCTTCCAAAGAAATCCCAGGGCTGATCTCCTTCAGAATGGACTGGTTGGATCTTCTTGCAGTCCAAGGGACTCTCAGGAGTCTTCCTCCAACACTACAGTTCAGAAGCATCAATTCTTCGGCACTCAGCTTTCTTCACAGTCCAACTCTCGCATCCAAACATGACCACTGGAAAAACCATAGCCTTGACTAGACGGACCTTTGTTGGCAAACTAATGTCTCTGCTTTTCAATATGCTATCTAGGTTGGTCATAACTTTTCTTCCTTTGCCTTAGGGAATCTCAAAAACTATATCTCCCATAGTGGGGAAAAAAGACAAGTAACTGTTCATTAAAAGCAGAAGAATTTATTTTACAAGATTATTTTCTAGATTTCTTTTTATCAGATTCTGGCTGGATTCCTCTAAATTCAGAAATATTTTTTGACAGCTGAACATATTCTTTCCTAAATTTTAACATGTCTTAGGGGACAATCAGTAGTTTTGGAAAACTGATTCAATAACTCCAACTTCATGTGTTCAGCAGATTACTTGTTCCAGTTTTTTTCTAGAAATAAATACATCAGAAGGCCAAGACACTTATAACAACTGTGGATCATGTGGAACTTGAAAATCTTAGAAAAGAACTATTCCCATCGTCCCTAATAAGCAGATAAAAAAAATAGGATTCCGTAAAGGACTTTACCTACATACATTTTAAAATTTCTTGTGTCAAAAGAAACCTCTTCTGCCTTTAATATAAACAAGGGACAAAATTAAATGCAAAAGAGTCTGCTAATGTAAGATTGAGATTCTCAGAGGAACATCAATTTTCCCACGTTCCACACATTCTGAATATTAAGGTAATACATTTAAGAGACTAGCTGGTTCTGAAAAACACAACATTTGAAGAAAAAGAGGTGGAAGTAAAAAGAATAGCAGCCAGCCTGGACTTCTTTCATTTTTATTGTTTTAATCATTTATTTATTTTATTTTTGGCTGTCCACAGGTTTTTCTCTAGTTGGGGGCTACTCTGTAGTTGTGATACACACGCATCTCACTGTGGTGGCATCTCTTATTGGGGAGCACAGGTTTGAGCACGTGGGCTCAGTAGCTCAGGCTTAGCAGTTGTGGCTCACACACTTAGTTGCTCTGCAGCATGTGGGATCCTCCTGGATCGGGGATCAAACCCATGTCTCCTGCATCGGCAGGCCAATTCTCTACCACTGAGCTACCAGGGAAGCCCAGCCTTAATTCTTTAGTTGTATATGAGCACAGCAGAGTCAACTTTTGATTTTCGGGGGGTCTAATCCAGGACAGTTATTAATAGCATGATCTCTGTCTTTTGTTTTTCCTTTCCTTTATGGTCACCCCTGGCACTAAAGGACCTTCAAGCTTGGAGAGAAGAAACAAAATGAGAGCAGGCAATTTGGTTTCCAATTCATTGCTTGATTACTGGTTTGGGAGATATGGCTGTAGGGGCGGATTGAACTTGTCATTAATCAGGAAATATTAGCCATATCTTGTCCCTTGAGTAACTTACCATGAAAATCAGGGTCTTACTGTTTTCACTTGTAAATGGTTCCCACACACGGTCTACAAATGACCAGTAAAGATGATTTTCTTTGAAATCATTTGAATTTTAAACAATGGTATTTGTTTTTTGTTTCAAAGAAAGCTTATACACAAAGGCAATAGCATAGAAGCAAACTTAGTGGACAGTTTACCAGAGGTGGAAACAGGTGCATGTCACATGGAATAACCCATACGTTCTGACTTCATCACCTTCTCAGGTTTTGAGAAATGTACAAAGAATTTGCAGCAAAGAAGCTGTTGAATAACAATAGCAATACTCTGTATTTATACAACACCTTTCTTTCAGAGAGTTCAGAGTGCTTTATAAACAGTATCTCATTAATCTTCACAACTTCCCTATAAGGAAGGCTGTTTCAGCTATCATTACTCACATCTTTATCAACAAAGAAGCAGTAGCCTGCAGAGTGGCTAAGCGACTTGTCCAAGGTCACTGAGGGAGTGAGTGGCAAAGCCAAGAATAAAACTCAGAGCTTTGACCTTCCAGTTTAGTATTCTCTCCAGGAGGCCACCTTGAAGGAAGAGAAGCTTCTCACATGCATATTCATAAGTTTCCTAAGAAAAAGCTACCATTTCTCAATATTTTCGTCAGCCAAAATTTGAAACTAATTGGTGGCCATTTCAGATCAATCCAATGGCTGATAGTGATGAGGAATCCCTGGAACCATATTGAGAGAGCACACAGACCTCACTCTCTAAGCCTCATTAATCACCTAGAGACCAGCAGTTGGTTACACAAAACTCATTAGAACAACCAGATCAGTGAACATGGAGGAGTGGGCAGTGACCACCCAGGATGGGAAGACCCTGCATGAAATGGCTAACCTGTCAATTTATTTCCCCCAAATGTAAGAGTGTAATATTCATTAGGATAAATTGCTACTACTTGATTAAATTATTATCATTTATTGGGTACTAGACACATGCTGGTGGCTCAGAGGGTAAAGCCTCTGTCTACAATGCGGGAGACCCAGGTTCGAGCCCTGGGTTGGGAAGACACCCTGGAGAAGGAAATGGCAATCCACTCCAGTACTATTGCCTGCAAAATCCCATGGACAGAGGAGCCTGGAAGGCTGCAGTCTATGGGGTCGCAAAAAGTCGGACAAGATTGAGCAAATTCACTTCACAGACACATGCTAAGGGCTGCACATTTGTCCTTAGATAGTTTATAGTCTAGTGGAAAAGTGTGGAAATGGTTGTACACAAAAGTAGAAGAGAGTTGGCTACCACTGCCTGGGGAAATTAGAGAAGGGTGGAATGAAAAGCCAATTCCCAGGGTTCTTGTCCAACCAAGCCTTTGATTTGAATGTGGCATCTTCATTTCCTGAACTTTCTTCCACTTTTCTTGGAATGGCAGACATGTTTCAACCTTCAGAGTCAGCTTAACCACATCTCTTAGAGAGGTCCTTGTGACCTTTCCGATGGGGGTTCTTGTCAGTCAAGGGGCTGTATTTTCCTAACAGTTTTCAGCTTAGCTGATGAAATAGAGCTGTTTGTTAACAGATTTATGATATAACTCCCTCTCCAAACTGTAAGCTCCATGAAAAAACACAATGGAATAAAGATTATCCAATGTGTTCAGAAACCTATATGCAGGTCAGGAAGCAACAGTTAGAACTGGACATGGAACAACAGACTGGTTCCAAATAGGAAAAGGAGTACATCAAGGCTGTATATTGTCATCCTGCTTATGTAACTTATATGCAGAGTACATCATGAGAAACTCTGGGCTGAGAGAAGCACAAGCTGGAATCAAGATTGCCAGGAGAAATATCAATAACCTCAGATATGCAGATGACACCACCCTTATGGCAGAAAGTGAAGAGGAACTAAAGAGCCTCTTGATGAAAGTGAAAGAGGAGAGTGAAAAAGTTGGCTTAAAGCTCAACATTCAGAAAATGAAGATCATGGCATCTGGTCATCACGTCATGGCAAATAGATGGGGAAACAGTGTCAGACTTTATTTTTGGGGGCTCCAAAATCACTGCAGATGGTGACTGCAGCCATGAAATTAAAAGACACTTACTCCTTGGAAGAAAAGTTATGACCAACCTAGATAGCATATTCAAAAGCAGAGACATTACTTTGCCAACAAAGGTCCATCTAGTCAAGGCTATGGTTTTTCCAGTAGTCATGTATGGATGTGAGAGTTGGACTGTGAAGAAAGCTGAGTGCTGAAGAATTGATGCTTTTGAACTGTGGTGTTGGAGAAGACTCTTGAGAGTCCCTTGGACTGCAATGAGATCCAACCAGTCCATTCTGAAGGAGATCAGCCCTGGGTGTTCTTTGGAGGGAATGATGCTAAAGCTGAAACTCCAGTACTTTGGCCACCTCATGCAAAGAGTTGACTCATTGGAAAAGACCCTGATGCTGGGAGGGATTGGGGGCAGGAGGAGAAGGGGACGACCGAGGATGAGATGGCTGGATGGCATCACCGACTTGATGGTCATGAGTTTGGGTAAACTCCGGGAGTTGGTGATGGACAGGGAGGCCTGGCATGGTGCGATTCATGGGGTCACAAAGAGTCAGACACGACTGAGCAACTGAACTGAACTGAACTGAACTGAACTGAATGTGTTCAGTTAATGGATGGTGATTATTCAGTGAATGGATGACACCTGTTAGCTTCTCTTTCCTTCTTTATAAAATAACAATTATGATGCTTACTTCTTGGCATTGTCATGAAAATTAAATGGACAAATACACAAAACTCCATTACACCATGTTATGTGAGCGTGTTTTGAGTCACTTCGGTTGGGTCTGACTCTGCAATTTCCGCTGGACTGCAGCCCACCAGTCTCCTCTGTCCATGAGATTCTCCAAGGAAGAATACTGGAGTGGGTTGTCATTTCCTTCTCCAGAGGATCTTCCCAACCCAGAGATGGAATCCATGTCTCCGTCTCATGAGTCTCCTGCATTGGCAGGTGAGTTCTTTACTATTAGTGCCCACCTGGGAAGCCCATGCTAGCCACACCAATTCGATACATGGTAACCTGAAAGTGGCATTAAAGACCTATGAAAGTGAGAGTCACTCAGTCATGTCCAACTCTTTGTGACCCTGTGGACTATACAGTCCGTGGAATTCTCTAGGCCAGAATACTGGAGTAGGTAGCCATTCCCTTTTCCAGGGGATCTTCCCAACCCAGGGATCAAATTCAGGTCTCCTTCTTTGAAGACAGATTCTTTACCAGCTGAGCCATGAGGGAAGCCCAAAAGACCTATAGATTTAATTTAAAAGTTACTGATTGATTATTGAGTCACATGTAATTGTGTGTGTGTGTAACAATAGAAGTTGAAGAAGGGACATTAAGGAGTGGTAACATTTTAGAACTGGATATGGAACAACAGACTGGTTCCAAATAGGAAAAGGAGTACGTCAAGGCTGTATATTGTCACCCTGCCTATGTAACTTATATGCAGAGTACATCATGAGAAACTCTGGGCTGGAAGAAGCACAAGCTGGAATCAAGAGGATGAGATGGCTGGATGGCATCACCGACTCAATGGACGTGAGTCTGAGTGAACTCCTGGAGTTGGTGATGGACAGGGAGGCCTGGCGTGCTGCAATTCATGGGGTCGCAAAGAGTCGGACACGACTGAGCTACTGAATGGAAATGGACTGAACATTTTAGAGAAGCATAATTGTGAAAAGAAAAGAGAAGGTTAGAGCTAGGATTGCATGGGATTAGTGTAGGATTGTAGGGTGTGTGTGTGAATTGATTTCTATGCTAAGAGACTGAAAAATAAAGGATAAGAGAGGCAGAATTGGTGGAATATGGTATCACTGAAGCCTGAGAAGCTGGAGAAATGAATCTTGGCTATAACAAGAAACATCTCTCTGAGCTATAGAAGAATGCAACGTATGAAGGCAGATGCAAAAATAGAAATTTTTATAATTATTTTTTATCACACATATTGAGCATTCACTAACTGGAAAGCATTATGCTAAGTTCTCTTTCTGTACATCATATATCTTTAAATCCTTACTTGAATATAATCTTGAAAATAAGTGCGTTTATTTTCATCACTTTGTATGTAAAGAATCTAAAGATTAGATTTTTAGGCACATACAAAAGGTGAGTAATGACAAGACCCAGGGGTGGCTCTTGAGTTAAAAAAGGAGGGAGATGTCAAAACAATGCAATATGGAGTTATCCAGAGAAGCCAGATTTAAAGACAAGGACTTCATGCTGTATCTGCCTCCATCCTGTGTTTTTTAGGTGTAGTTTTCTTGGGGAGAGGACATTCTTTGTCTCAAATGTGCCTGATTTTTGTTGGAATCCCACAAAGGAGGCTGCCTGCCTTGGTTGGTAGTTTGATCATCTTAAATAACTATAAAAAAGCCCTTTGTCTTCTTCTCTCACACTAGTTGGCATTCTCTTAAAACAATCCACAATTTCTGCCCAAATATGTTCAGGAAATATGAGCTCCTGCAGCTCATGACCCCTTTAGATAACCACAAACTGAATCACGGAATACAGTTCAGCTGAGTAATAAAATATAATCAGATTGGCCGGCAGCACCAGACTCAGCCGTGCCCATACAGATCTTCTCTTAACCCAGTTTAACAAGTCGCTCTCCAGAAGTTATTTATTCCCCCTGTCAACTTGCCTATCGTGAAAATGACAGCCATCAAATCTCTTTTTAGATCCTAATCCTATTCTTTTCTCTTCTGCCTCAGGTAGTGGAAAGCCTCCTATAAAGGAGTAGTTCAGTTAAGTGATTTGTTTGACACTGATCATTTGCTCGAAGGAACAGCTATCACCTTAAAAAAATAAATGTAATAGCCCCATCATTAGCCATGTAGTAAATTCAAAATAAATATCTGCAGCCAAAATTGCTTTGAAATCTTATGAGGTTTGGATGAGTGGAGGTAGCTGTCCCACCAACAGTAATCTGCCCTCCTATTCCAACTGCATAATCAGCTGTCAGTACAGCATCACTGCAAGGTACTGTCAGACTGAGTTTCACTCTCAGCCTCATACTGTATAGATGTCTGATGCTAATAGGGCCAAGTAAGGTCAGTGGTTGAGAAGAGATGACCTTCAAACTGAACCTCAGATATTTAATAGCAATGAGAAGAGTGAGAGGTTATGAAGTAGGGCTGTAGATTTAAGTGATAATAAATCAAGGAAATCAACTTTTAGTTAGGACCACCCCTAGGCAGACCCAATCTTCCATCTAACCAAATGTCTTTCATAATTTGGTGTGCCTTTTTCAGAGAAAGAACTAGTAATTACTGGCTATTTTCTCTGTGCCAGACATTGTTTTTACTCTTGTGTGTGTTTTTAAAAAAACAATATGTAGTATGTAGTATTGTTATCTTTATTCTGTGAATTGGAAAAATGAAACTTGGAGAATTTAAGTGATTTACCCAAAGCTAGTAAGTGGTAGATCCAGAATTTGAACCTGGTAGTTTTACCTTAGAGATTAAATGTATTAGCCCTGTGTTAGTGCTAATAAACACCTATACATGCCCCACTTTACGACTGGGTCTGGACCCACAAAGGGAGTATGCTGCTCAGAACTTCTTTAATCTTATAAAACAGAAATTTTTGAGCAACCAATTTACTGAAACTAAAAATTAAAAAAGTAAATACAGAGTTGTGCTTCTGGAAAAGTTCTGTATGGTCACAAAGACCAAATTCCTGCTATAGCATAAAGAAAACACTGTATAAGTATATATATTTTTAGAGGCATTAGAAGCAGTAGATATAGAGGAGTCCCAATTAACAAAATTCTAGAGTGAGACAAGTCTTTCACCGCTAAGAAAGGACCAGTGACTCATTCCATTACTAAGACATTTGCAAAATTTCAGGGCCCAAGCAGAAGGAGAAATACACCTTCTACAGGCAGAAGAACTTTGTTGAAACAAGGTGAAACCAGCTAGATTTCTAACTGCTGCCCATAGCCTGGCAGGGCAGTTTGGAATATAGAAGATGACTTCACTGATAAATTTTATCAAATATTAAAAAAAATTTTACCCATCTTACACAAACACTTCCAGAAGGAGAAGAGGATGAATAACCCCTAGCTTGTTTTATGAAATTAACATAATCTTCATGTCAAAATTGTACAATATTATAGGATAAGAAAATTATAAGCTAATATATCTCATAATAATAGACAAAAATGCTTTAAATTAGCAAAATGAACATAGCAGTATATAGAAAGGATTATACACCTTGAACAACTGGGCTTTATGCCAAATTACTAAGGATGGTAGTCATAAGTCAATCAATGTAATTCACCACATTAGCAAAATAAAGAGGAAAAAACATGCATTTCTCAATAAATGTAAAAAAAAGGCATTTGATAATATTCAATACCTATTCATAATAAAACTTTTGAAATAAAAGGGAATTATTCAATTTAATAATGAATAAAAAACTTATTAAATTAATCAGTTCAATAAGTTAGACACAGCCTTGTCTAACTTAATGAAACTAAGCCATGCCATGTTGGGCCACCCAAGGCAGGCGGGTCATGGTGGAGAGGTTGGACAGAATGTGGTCCAGTGGAGAAGGGAATGGCAAACCACCTCAGTATTCTTGACTTCAAAACCCCATGAACAGTATGAAAAGGCAAAATGATAGGATACTGAAAGAGGAACTACCCAGGTCAGTAGGTGCCCAATATGCTACAGGAGATCAGTGGAGAAATAACTCTGGAAAGAATGAAGGGATGGAGCCAAAGCAAAAACAATACCCAGCTGTGGATGTGACTGGTGATAGAAGCAAGGTCCGATGCTGTAAAGAGCAATATTGCATAGGAACCTGGAATGTTAGATCCATGAATCAAGGCAAATTGGAAGTGGTCAAACAGGAGATGGCAAGAGTGAACATCGACATTCTAGGAATCAGTGAACTAAAATGGACTGGAATGGGTGAATTTAACTCAGAAGATCATTATATCTACTACTGGGGGCAAGAATCCCTTAGAAGAAATGGAGTAGCCATCATGGTCAACAAGAGAGTCTGAAATGCAGTACTTGGATGCAATCTCAAAATGACAGAATGGTCTCTGTTCATTTCCAAGGCAAACCATTCAATATCACAGTCATCCAAGCCTATGCCCCGACCAGTAACACTGAATAAGCTGAAGTTGAACAGTTCTATGATAGACCTACAAGACCTTTTAGAACTAACACCCAAAAAAGATGTCCTTTTCTTTATAAGGGACTGGAATGCAAAAAATAGGAAGTCAAGAAACACCTGGGGTAACAGGCAAATTTGGCCTTGGATTACAGAATGAAGCAAGGCAAAAGCTAATAGAGTTTTGCCAAGAAAACACACTGGTCATAGCAAACACCCTCTTCCAACAACACAAGAGAAAACTCTGCACATAGACTTCACCAGATGGTCAACACCGAAATCAGATTGATTATATTCTTTGCAGCCAAAGATGGAGAAGCTCTATACAGTCAGCAAAAACAAGACCGGGAGCTGACTATGGTTCAGATCATGAACTCCTCGTTGCCAAATTCAGACTTAAATTGAAGAAAGTAGGGCAAACTACTAGACCATTCAGGAATGACCTAAATCAAATCCCTTATGACTAAACAGTGGAAGTGAGAAATAGATTTAAGGGACTAGATCTGATAGATAGAGTGCCTGATGAACTATGGACAGAGGTTCGTGACATTGTACAGGAGACAGGGATCAAGACCATCCCCATGGAAAAGAAATGCAAAAAAGCAAAATGGCTGTCTGGGGAGGCCTTACAAATAGCTGTGAAAAGAAGCGAAAAGCAAAGGAAAAAAGGAAAGACATAAGCATCTGAATGCAGAGTTCCAAACAATAGCAAGAAGAGATAAGAAAGCCTTCCTCAGTGATCAATGCAAAGAAAAGAGGAAAACAAGAGAATGGGAAAGACTAGAGATCTCTTCAAGAAAATTAGAGATACCAAGGGAACATTTCATGCAAAGATGGGCTCAGTAAAGGACAGAAATGGTATGGACCTAACAGAAGCAGAAGATGTTAAGAAGAGGTGGCAAGAATACACGGAAGAACTGTACAAAAAAGATCTTCACGACCAAGATAATCACGATGGTATGATCACTCACTTAGAGCCAGACATCCTGGAATGTGAATTCAAGTGGGCCTTAGAAAGCATCACTACGATCAAAGCTAGTGGAGGTGATGGAATTCCAGTTGAGCTCTTTCAAATCCTGAAAGATGATGCTGTGAAAGTGCAGCACTCAATATGCCAGCAGATTTGGAAAACTCAGCAGTGGCCACAGGATTGGCAAAGGTCAGTTTTCATTCCCATCCCAAAGAAAGGCAATGCCAAAGAATGCTGAAAGTACTGCACAACTGCATTCATCTCACACACTAGTAAAGTAATGCTCAAAATTCTCCAAGCCAGACTTCAGCAATACGTGACCCATGAACATCCAGATGTTCAAGCTGGTTTTAGAAACGGCAGAGGAACCAGAGATCAAATTGCCAACATCCGTTGGATCATGGAAAAAGCAAGAGAGTTCCAGAAAAACATCTATTTCTGCTTTATTGACTATACCAAAGCCTTTGACTGCATGGATCACAATAAACTGGAAAATTCTGAAAGAGATGGGAATACCAGACCACCTGACCTGCCTCTTGAGAAACCTATATGCAAGTCAGGAAGCAACAGTTAGAACTGGACATGGAACAACAGACTGGTCCAAATAGGAAAAGGAGTACGTCAAGGCTGTATACTGTCACCCTGCTTATTTAACTTCTATGCAGAGTACATCATGAGAAACGCTGGGCTGGAAGAAGCACAAGCTGGAATCAAGATTGCCGGGAGAAATATCAGTAACCTCAAGTATGCAGAGGACACCACCCTTATGGCAGAAAGTGAAGAGGAACTAAAAAGCCTCTTGATGAAAGTGAAAGAGGAGAGTGGAAAAAGTTGGCTTAAAGCTCAATATTCAGAAAATGAAGATCATGGCATCTTGTCCCATCACTTCATGGGAAACAGATGGGGAAACCATGGAAACAGTGTCAGACTTTATTTTTGGGGGGCTCCAAAATCACTGCAGATGGTGACTGCAGCCATGAAATTAAAAGACGCTTACTCCTTGGAAGGAAAGTTATGACCAACCTAGATAGCATATTGAAAAGCAGAGACATTATTTTGCCGGCAAATGTCCATCTAGGCAAGGCTATGGTTTTTCCAGTGGTCATGTATGGATGTGAGAGTTGGACTGTGAAGAAAGCTGAGCACTGAAGAATTGATGCTGTTGAACTGTGGTGTTGGAGAAGACTCTTGAGAATCCCTTAGACTGCAAGGAGATCCAGCCAGTCTATTCTAAAGGAATACAATCCTGGGTGTTCATTGGAAGGAATGATGCTAAAGCTGAAACTCCAGTACTTTGGCCACCTCATGTGAAGAGTTGACTCATTGGAAAAGACCTTGATGCTGGGAGGGATTGGGGGCAGGAGGAGAAGGGGACGACAGAGGATGACATGGCTGGATGGCATCACGGACTCAATGGACGTGAGTCTGAGTGAACTCCTGGAGGTGGTGATGGACAGGGAGGCCTAGCGTGCTGCGATTCATGGGGTTGCAAAGAGTCAGACAAGACTGAGTGACTGAACTGAACTTATTCAATTTAATATTGAAAATCTATAAAATCTATAGCTAACATCCTAGTTAATGATGACATATAAGCATTTTCTTCAGGGTTTGAAATATGACAACAGTTTTCACTCTCAGCACTTATATTAATATTGTACTAGAGATCCTAGTTAGCACAGTAGGGATTTAAAAAGAATGGTTTTTTTTTAATCTAGTTTTTTTTTTTCTTCTAGGATAGCCAAAAAAAATTTTTAATGAAATCTTAAGGACTCATACTACCTAATTTCAAGACTTATTATAAAGCAATAACAATGAATACAGAGTGGTGCTGAGATAAAAAATAGGTACAAATTAATAAAACAAATATAAATAGCTTATTTTATATCACTTCTATTTGGAAATTTTCTGTTATTTACCAATCAAACAAATCACAGATACTTATCATTATAATACTGGATCTCCCTTTTCTTTTATTCTATGCTCCAATATCCTGTAACAGACAGAAAGTGAAGATGGCCCTGTGACTTTAACCCCCTCATAATGCTTTATTCCATAGTAAAGGGATTTTTTAGATGTAATTCAGGATTCTAATCAGTTGACCATAATGGGGAAATTATCTCACTGTGCAGAACTTAATCATAGGAGCTCTTTGAGAGCAGAGTTTCCTTTGCCTGGTAGCAGAAGACGAATGCAGAAAGGTTCAAGCATGAGAAGGATTTAATGAGGGAAGTTCATTGCTGAAAAGGAGGGGGTCCAGCCTAGGGCAAGGACCTGAGAAGAGCCCCAAGGTGCTTTTCAATATGCTATCTAGATTGGTCATAACTTTTCTTCCAAGGAGTAAGCATCTTTCAATTTCACGGCTGCAGTCACCATCTGCAGTGATTTTGGAGCCCAAAAAAATAAAGTCAGCCACTGTTTCCATGGTTTCCCATTTTTTTCCCATGAAGTGATGGGGCCAGATGCCATGATCTTCGTTTTCTGAATATTGAGCTTTAAGCCAACTTTTCCACTCTCTTATTTCACTTTCATCAAGAGGCTTTTTAGTTCCTCTTCACTTTCTGCCATAAGGGTGGTGTCCTCTGCATACTTGAGGTTACTGATATTTCTCCCGGCAATCTTGATTCCAGCTTGTGCTTCTTCCAGCCCAGCGTTTCTCATGATGTACTCTGCATAGAAGTTAAATAAGCAGGGTGACAGTATACAGCCTTGACGTACTCCTTTTCCTATTTGGACCAGTCTGTTGTTCCATGTCCAGTTCTAACTGTTGCTTCCTGACTTGCATATAGGTTTCTCAAGAGGCAGGTCAGGTGGTCTGGTATTCCCATCTCTTTCAGAATTTTCCAGTTTATTGTGATCCATGCAGTCAAAGGCTTTGGTATAGTCAATAAAGCAGAAATAGATGTTTTTCTGGAACTCTCTTGCTTTTTCCATGATCCAACGGATGTTGGCAATTTGATCTCTGGTTCCTTTGCCTTTTCTAAAACCAGCTTGAACATCTGGATGTTTGTGGTTCACATATTGCTGAAGTCTGGCTTGGAGAATTTTGAGCATTACTTTACTAGCAGGTGAGATGAATGCAGTTGTGCAGTACTTTCAGCATTCTTTGGCATTGCCTTTCTTTGGGATGGGAATGAAAACTGACCTTTGCCAATCCTGTGGCCACTGCTGAGTTTTCCAAATTTGCTGGCATATTGAGTGCTGCACTTTCACAGCATCATCTTTCAGGATTTGAAAGAGCTCAACTGGAATTCCATCACCTCCACTAGCTTTGATCGTAGTGATGCTTTCTAAGGCCCACTTGAATTCACATTCCAGGATGTCTGGCTCTAAGTGAGTAATCATACCATCGTGATTATCTTGGTCGTGAAGATCTTTTTTGTACAGTTCTTCCGTGTGTTCTTGCCACCTCTTCTTAACATCTTCTGCTTCTGTTAGGTCCATACCATTTCTGTCCTTTACTGAGCCCATCTTTGCATGAAATGTTCCCTTGGTATCTCTAATTTTCTTGAAGAGATCTCTAGTCTTTCCCATTCTCTTGTTTTCCTCTTTTCTTTGCATTGATCACTGAGGAAGGCTTTCTTATCTCTTCTTGCTATTGTTTGGAACTCTGCATTCAGATGCTTATGTCCTTCCTTTTTTCCTTTGCTTTTCGCTTCTTTTCACAGCTATTTGTAAGGCCTCCCCAGACAGCCATTTTGCTTTTTTGCATTTCTTTTCCATGGGGATGGTCTTGATCCCTGTCTCCTGTACAATGTCACGAACCTCTGTCCATAGTTCATCAGACACTCTGTCTATCAGATCTAGTCCCTTAAATCTATTTCTCACTTCCACTGTATTTGATTTAGGGATTTGATTTAGGTCATACCTGAATGGTCTAGTAGTTTTCCCCACTTTCTTCAATTTAATTCTGAATTGGCAATAAGGAGTTCATGATCTGAGCCACAGTCAGCTCCCGGTCTTGTTTTTGCTGACTGTATAGAGCTTCTCCATCTTTGGCTGCAAAGAATATAATCAATCTGATTTCGGTGTTGACCATCTGGTGATGTCCATGTGTAGAGTCTTCTCTTGTGTTGTTGGAAGAGGGTGTTTGCTATGACCAGTGTGTTTTCTTGGCAAAACTCTTAGCCTTTGCCCTGCTTCATTCCGTATTCCAAGGCCAAATTTGCCTGTTACTCCAGGTGTTTCTTGACTTCCTACTTTTGCATTCCAGTCCCCTACATAAAATCACTATCAAGTGTAAAATAGTGGAAGTATCTAAATAACACAGGGAGTCCAGCTGGCACTCTGTGATGACCTTGAGGGGCAGGATTGGGGGAGGGAAAGAAGGCTTAGGAGCGAAGACATACACACATATATATAACTCATTTGCATTGTCGTATGGCAGATGAAATTAAAAGACGCTTACTCCTTGGAAGGAGGGTTATGACCAACCTAGACAGCATATTCAAAAGCAGAGACATTACTTCGCTGACTAAGGTCCGCCTAGTCAAGGCTATGGTTTTTCCAGTGGTCATGTATGGATGTGAGAGTTGGACTGTGAAGAAGGCTGAGCGCTGAAGAATTGATGCTTTTGAACTGTTGTGTTGGAGAAGACTTGAGAGTCCCTTGGACTGCAAGGAGATCCAACCAGTCCATTCTGAAGGAGATCAGCCCTGGGATTTCTTTGGAAGGAATGATGCTGAAGCTGAAACTCTCCAGTACTTTGGCCACCTCATGCGAAGAGTTGACTCACTGGAAGAGACTCTGATGCTGGGAGGGATTGGGGGCAGGAGAAGAAGGGGACGACCGAAGATGAGAGGGCTGGATGGCATCACGGATTCGATGGACGCGAGTCTGAGTGAACTCCAGGTGTTGGTGATGGACGGGAGGCCTGGCGTGCTGCGATTCATGGGGTTGCAAAGAGTTGGACAAGACTGAGCGACTGAACTGATGGCAGAAACCAATACAAAATTGTAAAGCAATTTTCCACCAGTTAAAAAGTAAATAAAATTAAAGTACACTTGAAATGAGTTTGGAAAGTGACTTGTTTCCTAGGAGCTCCAGATAAAATCCAAGCCTGACTGATAGTTAAACTTTGGCCTTGTGTTTCCCTAAGTAGAAGAGTCAGGCAAGCCTGCCTGTATTTTTTATCTACAGAACTGTGAGTAATAAATGAGTGGTATTTTAAGCTGCTAAACTTGTGGTAATTTGTTGTACAGTAATAGAAAATTATCATAGACTATTAATAATTTTTTATTAGCAGAAGAACTTTCTTTAAAAAGGTACTGAATATCTTTTCCTAGATATGTTTCCAATTTATTTTTTAATGCAATTGAAAGTATTTTCTAACATTTACACTTTGTGACTCTTTATTCCTCATTCATAGATGTAAAGTTTCTGAATACTGATCTTGAATTCAGCCGCTGAATCATCTGAATTGTTTTAATCATGTTCCTAGATATTCCAATAATTTGTATGGATTATCTTTGAGATAATCATGTTGTCTGAAAATAAAGGAGCTTTCTTTCCTCCTTTCCAGTCCTTATATCTTTTATTAATTTTTCTTCTCTGTTTTTGGTTTGCAAGCACTTTTAAAAATAATGAATAGGTATTGAATTCACCAAATGCTTTTTCTGCTTTAAATTCAGTGATTATGTAGTTTGTTTTTTCCTTTAATCTATTAACATGCTACTGAATTTCTCAAATATTCTTTGGTCATGTGTATTTTCTTTAATACATAATACTGGACAGGGTTCAGCAGAATAGTTTTCCCATGATGATCTCATCTCATTTTGCTATCAAAATTACTAGTTCCAGAATTAGTTGAGATATATTTAGGTTTTAGGTTTTTATTAGGGTCACAAATGTGTAAAATTTCATCATAACCCTTATTTTATGACACATCACCATCTCTAGTCATTGCATCCATTTCATACCTATTTTTGTCTATCCACTTAAATAATAAGCACCCATATATGTATCACACAGTTCAGGATACAGAATATTATTAATAACTTATATATAAATGATCTATACTACCCCATTGTCTGCTTATCTTTCAAAGGGGGCCATTTTTCTGATTTTTGTACTTTTCATTTCCTTTCTTAGTTGTTTGGTTGCTTTTACTTCACATATATGTAGGGCTAATAATAGAGTGTGGTGTTTCTCATTTTTTAAAATATACTTGACATATTAATTACTTTAAATTTTATTTTTTTAATTTAAATTTATTTATTTTAATTGGAGGCTAATTACTTTACAGTATTGTATGGGTTCTGCCACACATCAACAAGAATCTGCCACGTGTGTACACGTGTTCCCCATCCTGAACCCCCCTGCCCCCTCCCTCCCCGTACCATCCCTCCAGGTCATCCCAGTGCACCAGCCCTGAGCATCCTGTATCGAACCTGGACTGGCGATTCGTTTTTTATATGATATTATACATGTTTCCGTGACATTTCCTCAAATCATCCTACCCTCTCCCTCTCTCACAGAGTCCAAAAGACTGTTCTATACATCTGTGTCTCTTTTGCTGTCTCACATACAGGGTTATCGTTACCATCTTTCTAAATTCATATATATGCATTAGTATACTGTATTGGTGTTTTTCTTTCTGGCTTAAAGTTAAAAGCTTCTGCTGTTTCTCATTTTTGAAATGTTTAAAGAGATTATAATACCTAGAAGGTAGTCTTCTGAGACTCGCTTTTGTCACTTGGATTTACATTACTAAGATTTATTCATATTGCCTAATGTAGCTCTAGTTCACTCATTTTCACAATTTGAAAACAACCTGTCCTGGAAATATAATACCAAAGTGCACAAATCATGTATGTCTACCTCAGTGAACTACCACAAAGTGAACACAGCCAGATAACTACCGCACAGCAGAAAAAAGTTCACCAGCATCCCAATACCCTCCACACGCCCCTCATAACCAGGATACTACCCCTCTCCAGAGGTAGTCCACCATGTGTGTGCTTAGTCACTCAGTCGTGTTTGACTCTTTGCAACTGTGTGGACTGTAGCCCACCAGACTGCTCTGTCCATGGGGATTCTCCAGGTAAGAATATTGGAGTGGGTTGCCATGCCCTTCTCCAGGGGATCTTCCCAACCCAGGAATCAAACAGGGGTCTCCTGCATTGCAGGCAGATTCTTTACCAGCTGAGCTACCAGGGAAGCCCAAAGTCACTCAGTCTGCTCAGTCATCTCCAGCTCTTCACGACCCCATGGACTGTAGCTTGCCAGGCTCCTCTGTCCATGGAATTCCCCAGGCAAGAATACTGGAGTGGGTAGCTGTTTCTTTCTCCAGGGGATCTTCCCACCCCTAGTACTGAACTCAGGGATCCCACATTGCACGGGGATTCTTTACCGTCTGATCCACCAGGGAAGGGTAGGTCTCTGTTATTTTGCATTTCATTGTTGCCTCATAAGGATGAGCACCTTGTCCTATGGTTAATCATCACTCAAATAGTCACTGTTAGGCAGTGGCTGTTTAATCTTTTCCTAATTTCCTATTAGATTAACTAACATGAGTGACTTGAGTTTTTCTTTTTTTAATAAATTCTGAGTATGCATCATTTTTCAGGTATATGTTTTAAAAATATCTATTACTGACCTGTAGCTTTTACTTTTGCTCCCTTAATGGTGTCTTTTGATGAAGAAAAGCTCTTCTACTTAATTAAATCAGTTATAAATCTTTCCCTTTTTGGACAGGCTATGTGTGTATGAAAAATTTTTCCTACTCCATGATCAGGAATATAGCTGCCCATGTTACTTTCCAAAAATTTTATTATTGTGTCTTTTGTATTTAGGTTTGCGAGCTATTTGAACTTGATTTTCATAATGACACAAAATAAAATTCAAAATTTGTTTTGTTCCATACTAATAATCTAATATTCCAATCATTTACTGAAATGATCACCCTTCCCCACTGCATTCTTGTGCAACCTTATTGTAAATAATCTGATTGTATAGGTGGAGGTGTACATATAAGTGTATTTCTGGGCTCTCTATTCTGTTCTCATTATTTATCTTTATATTAATTCAAAATAATCTGTATTACTGTAATTTTATGATTCCTATTATCCAGTTGAGTAAGTCCTTCATTTTTGTCCTGTATATTCAAAGATTTCTCCACTATTCTTAACCCTTTGCATTTCTATACACATTTTAGGATCTTCTTGTCAATTTTTCCAGCACAAAAACTACTGGGGTCTTGGTTAGAAATATACTGAATCTATAGATGAGTTTCAAGAGAAAGGATAGCTTAATAATCTTATCTCTAAACAAAGTATGTAATTCCGTTTTTTAGATCTTTAATTTCTCTCAACTGTAGTTTTCTGTGTTGATGTCTAGAACATCTTTTACTATATTCCTAAGAATTTGATGATGTTTGATGATACCATAAACAGTACATTTAAATTTTTCATTTTGTAATTGTTTGCATTTAGAACTTCACTTGGTATATACCTATATTTTCGTATATAAATGTGCATATATCTTAACTGCTATCTATTATTATTTCCCAATTGATTTAGTCACAACTCTAAATATTATAACATGCATCTGATTTATTTAATTATAATATGCACTTTTTCATTTCTTCTGTAATTTAAGAACCTTATAACATTTTAACTCTATTTAGCCTTTTTTGGTGCTGTTGTTATCAAGTATTTTAATTCTATAAAATATGAATCCTAAGTCAAGATTATCATTTTTTTGTCAATATTAACTTAATTTTTCACTTGTCTACCCTTACTTTGCTCTCCATTTCTCCCTGCTTCTTTGTACTTTTATCTAAAAGTATTTTGCTTTTGCCTAAGGGTTTCCTTTAGAATTTTATTGCATATCTGCTGTTTACTTTTTTTAATTTTCCTCCAAAAATGTCTTTATTTTTACCTTAGTTTTTGAAGAATATTTTTGGGAGTGAATATATTTGGGAGTGATTCTACATGGGTAGTTATGATAGCTCGTGGTGAATGATGTCAGATTCATGATCTCTGAAGAAGATTTAGCTTCAGGACCAGGGACCAGGCTTGGTTACTCAAGAGCTTTTGTACTGATGAGTTTTATTAAAGTATAAAACGGGACAAAACTTCTGACATAGACATCAGAAGGGGGCGGACAGTGCCCCCCTCACTAGTATTAGCAAGGGAGTTATATACTTTTTAAATTAGTTATTACAATAAATCAAACGAATGTCTCAAGGTTGTAAAGATCTTACTAGACCCAATCCCATAATTTACATTTTGGACAGTTTTATTAACTTATCCTTAGGTTCACTCGTCCTGTCTTCTGCTGCATGTAGTGTTGATAAAATTTAGTCCACCACTGGTTCGTCCCTGTGCCTTGGCTCTTCTTGGGTTTTGACTGAATTGAGGTTAGTCTCATCTCCTCATCCCTAAAGTTTACATAGGAATTAGTTCTGTTCTTTGTAGATTTTGAGTTTAGTGCTTCAGCTCCTACCCTACACAACTTCAAACTCTGGCAAATATATGGAGAAACACTGTGTTTATGTCAGGTTTCCGACTATAAATTTCTTGGCCTCTCCTCAGTGTCTTGCAGAATCCCAGAATTTAGCTAGTACTTCATGGAGCAAACTCATAATTGTTTGGGGATCTTTCAGTTTTCAATTGATCACATTGTAAAAACTATGGGTTTCTCTTTTCCTCATCTGGGTGCCTTTAACCTAAGCCAAATAGATTCTCATCTGCCCATTGTATCAGTAAATGCCCCCAGGGCAGTAAATGGCTAGCAATTATCAACCCAGACAAGATAGGATCTTTCCTTGGTGAGTTTTAGTTAACTAAATTCTTATGGCTTCTATGATATCTTTATAAATATTATTTTTTACATATGCCAATTTTTCTATTTGCTGCTTATTGTTGGCCCACTGAAATATACTATACCCTATTTAGAAGTAGAAATGTGGGACTCATAAGAATAGACCTACCATTCTTTGTAGCACAGTATCCCTATTCCATGAGTCAAGAGATCAGTATGGGGATTCTGTCAGTTCAGGATATGTAGTCCATCCATTTAAGCAAGAACTTAAATAATATTCACGTATAACTTTGGGTACATATATCTCCTAATAATAGTCTTGGTCAAAGCTCCATTTATCACCAGAAACACCATTTATTCCTATTTGGATACGGACCTGACTGTCATGCATTTATAAATCTGAATAAAATAATGTATGCAAAATTAGTCATCTACTAATCTCCCCCCATTCATCACTGACATATGGGTTATTCCCATTCTTCAGGTACTAGTATGAAGATTAAGGGTTCTCCATCCTTTTAGGAAAGGCTAAGAAGAATGTTCATGTTTCATAAACTATCCTGAAGCTCCCTATTTTCAAGGGGTCTGCATTCGTGAACTGAACCAGATTGGGTGAGAGGCTAAAGAATCATGGCTAGAAAAGTAGTTCAAGTTAGGCCTTGATGAAAAATCTTCAAAAAAGTTTGTGTTCCATACCAAATAACTGCTTTGTGAGTTTCTTATTGATTTTATTTCTATGAATCCTGTGATTATTAATCCACAACTCGAGATCTCTGCAGTTTGAATAATTCTTAAGGTTATGATAACAACGCCTGTTCTGTTGTCTATTGAGGTCTGCCTCTAGGCTGAGCTGCTCCAAAGATCCATCCCTCTCCATCAGAATTACAGTCCTTCCTACCAGAATTCATGGTCTATGGAAATCTGCCTGTAGAGTGACTTTTTAAAATTCTAGTGCTTCTGTCTCCAATATATTCCACAGGGATAGTTTGAGAGGCATGACAGAAAATAGAGAAAGAAAAAAAACTTACACTTGCAGTTCTGAGATAAACCCTATTTGATAATGTTGGATTATTCTTTAATATACATTATGGTTAGATTTCATTTCTTGTGTTATTTAGGATTTTAACAGCCACATTCATAAATTAGATTAGTGCAGTTTCTTTTCTATGTTGGGTTGAGTTATGAAGAGTTCCATCTTATTCTTTGCATTCTGTTTCTTAAAACTACAAATTTTATTTGCAAGAAATTATTTGTTACACTCACCAAGAAAACTGTGTTTTAGAGGACTTTCTTTGACAAATTTTTGATTTCTTGAATAACATTTTGGTCATCTTATTTTTTTTGAGGACCAAATAACTTCAAGATTTTAAAAAATATCATCCACTGTTATGAATATTATTTCCCTATGGTTTTAATTCCCTCTGTGTTTCTTCTCTCAACCATTTGCATTTGTTCTATTTTAGGTTTGCAATAGAGGTACCTATAATACTTTTAAGATGTAGCCCCTACATTTATTTATCAAAATAGCTGTTTTCTCTAGCTGTGTTATCTTTATTGTTTCTTGTAATGGTGGCTATTGACTACTTCCTTGGATCTTGAATTTCCTCTTTAGTTCATTTATGTTTAATAACGAAAACTTTTTTGAAATTTATTCTTTATTGAATAAAATATCATTTAAATTCTATAGTGCTTTAAAATGTTCAAAAGTTTCATATACATGATTTCACATAATCCTATAATAACCCTTTTATTCCCTCCTACCCCTATATTGTCTCTCCTCATTTCTTCTCCCTAGTGGTAACTACTAGCTTTTTCTCTGTATCTGTGAATCTGCTTCTTTGTTGTTTTATGCACTAGTGTTTACATTTTTTAGGTTCTATATATAAGTTTGCTGTATTTTTTCGATTCCACACATACAGTATTTGTCTTTCTCTGTCTGACTTATTAATGCCCTCCAAGTCCATTCATGTTGCCATGAATGGCAAACCTTCTTTTTTATGCCTGATCAGTATTCCATTGTATTGATATATACATATATATAAAGAGAGACAGACTTAGGTTGCTTCCATAACTTGGTAATTGTAAACAATGCTGCTATGAACATTTGGGTGCATGTATCTTTTCAAATTAGTGTTTTATTTTGTTTTCAGATATATACCCAAGAGTGGAATTGTTGATCATATGATATTTCTGTCTTTAGTTTTTGGAGAAACCTCCATATTGTTTTCCACAGTGGCTGTACAAATTACATTCCCATCAGTAGTGTATGAGTGTTCTCTTTTCTCCACATTTTTGCCAGCATTTGTTATTGATGTTCTTTTTGATGTTAGTCATACTGAAAGGTATGAGGTATGAGGTTAGTCATATTGACAGGTATGAGGTGATATCTCATTGTGATTTTGATTTACATTTCTCTGATGATTAGCAATGTTGAGCATCTTTTTATGTGTCAGCCATACATTTCCTCTTTTGAAAAATGTCTATTCAATTATTCTACCCATTTCTAATTGAGTTTCTTTTTCATATTAAGTTGTATGTGCTGTTTATATATGTTGGATATTACTTTATCCATTAAATAATTTGCAAATATCTTCTCCCATTCAGGAGATTATTTTGTTTTGTTTTGTTTTTGTTTTGTCAGTGGTAAAGGATCCATTAATCCATCTACTATGAAAGATTGATTATTTTCCTTCCCTTTATAAGTTTATTCAGATTCATGGCTCCCCATTTTCTTCAGAAAATGCTGAGAAGTGTTCATGGTAATCCTGTGTAAATTCACTGTGACTTATAAAAGTTTATGAGTGGGACTTTAAACTATTTCCGTTTTTTAGTATTAAAATAATTCACCATAGATTAGGTTTGCCTATTCTAGAACTTAATATAAGTAAAATCATACTCTATGAATTTCTTCACTTCTTTCATCCTATATAATGTTTATAAGATGCATTTATATGGTTGCATATAGTAATTGGAGAAGGCAATGGCAACCCACTCCAGTATTCTTGCCTAGAGAATCCGTGGACAGAGGAGCCTGGTGGGCTGCTGTCCATAGGGTTGCACAGAGTCGGATATGACTGAAGCGACTTAGCATGCATGCATATAGTAATTGGTCATCCATGTTAACTGATGAATGGTTGTCTTTTCTATAGATACTAAAAATATTATTTTTCTATTAAGGGACTTTTGGGTTGTTTCCAGTTTACTCATTCCAGTGAGTAAAGAGTAACAGCTTCTTTTGGTCATAATTTGCACATTCTTAAAGACTAATAATCTGGAGTGCTTTTTCTTTTGCTTAATAACTATTTATACACCTTTCATTGATAAGTATCTTCTCAAATATATTCTTATTTAAAAGAAATCATTTGTGTTCTTTATCTAGTTGTAGGAAATGGCACCCCACTCCAATACTCTTGCCTGGAAAATCCCATGGGTGGAGGAATCTGGTAGGCTGCAGTCCATGCGGTCGCTAAGAGTCGGACACGACTGAGCAACTTCACTTTCACTTTTCACTTTCATGCATTGGAGAAGGAGATGGCAACCCACTCCAGTGTTCTTGCCTGGAGAATTCCAGGGACGGGGGAGCCTGGTGGGCTGCCGTCTATCGAGTCGCACAGAGTCGGACACAACTGAAGTGACTTAGCAGTAGCAGTAGCAGGAAATGTGAATACAAGGTTTTTTGTGTTAGATATGTTGAGGTTTATTATCCCCAATCTGTAGCTCTACTATTCATTTTCTTAAATGGTATCTTTTGATGAGCACAAGTTTTAATTTTGTTGGTGTTAAATATATCAATTATCAAATTTATCCTGCTTTTTTTAGTTTGTGCTTTTTACATCTAACCTAACCTTAAAAAATCTTTCTTTAAGATTATGAAAGTAGCCTCCTATGGTTTTCTTCTAAAAGCCAGATATGAAAGCCAAAGCTTTCATATTTAGTGTATGATCCATCTCAAATTGATACTTTGTTTGCACTGTGAAATAGAGGTAGAAATTCATTTTTTTTCCATATGGATATTCAGTTACTCTATGATAATTAGTTTAAAAATATTCCTTTTCCAGTTGAATGCTGTGGCCCTTTTGTTGAAAATAAATTTATTATATTTTAATGGGTATCTTTTTAGGAAATCTGTTAAATTCAGTTTATTTGTTTTCTTTCTTTCTGCCATTGACACATACTCTGGATAATTCTGTTAATGTCAGTTCTCCAACTCCTTGTTTTTATGCAGTATTGCTTTCACTATTCAGAACAATTTTCATTTCTATGTAAAATTTGCAATTAACTAACTAGTGGAAGGAATGATGCTAAAGCTGAAACTCCAGTACTTTGGTCACCTCCTGCGAAGAGTTGACTCATTGGAAAAGACTCTGATGCTGGGAGAGATTGGGGGCAAGAGGAGAAGGGGACGACAGAGGATGAGATGGCTGGATGGCATCACGGACTCGATGGATGTGAGTCTGAGTGAACTCCGGGAGATGGTGATGGACAGGGAGGCCTGGCGTGCTGCGATTCATGGGGTCGCAAAGAGTCGGACACGACTGAGCAACTGAACTGAACAGAACCAGTTTGTGAATAATTAACATCTTAACAATATTGATCCAACATAGTGTTTCTATTTTTTAAATATTCAGTGTTCAAGGCTTGCTTATACTCCAATAATTCATTTCTAAGTATTTTATTTTGGGTGCTTTTGTAAACAATACGGGTTTTAGATTTCTTTTCCCATTTGTTTAATACCAGTTTGTATAAGTACAAATTTTTAAATATTTACTTTTGTGTGTGTGTGTGGTCTTGCTAAATTGCTTTTTTATCCTTTGTTTTGGTAGTTTTGTTAGGATTTTGTACATACCCTATCATCACATCAGAATAAATAGTTTTACTTCTTCTAATTTTTATACTTTTTACTCCTTCATAGTGCCTCTTTAACACTGGCAAGAATCCCATTAGTGTAGAATAGATATGGTGAAAGAGAGAGCCTTTGTTTATTCCCAAATTTAGCAGGAAACTATTGAGTCTTCCACTATTGAGTTTGATGTTAGTTATAACTGATATACATATATATATGACTGATATATAATTAAAGTGATTGTCCCACCCATGAAATTAATTTTTCTTTGGGACAAAAAAGCAATTTTCAACTACTGCCTATCATCAGCTATTTTTAATCAAAAGTCACTCTAAAATTCTCAAGGCCCCGTGGTTCACAGTATTCTTTTATGAAGATCACCAAAACAATATGAATTCAGAATACAGCTGTTTAAAAAATTCTTCTCACATTAATTAAGCAAAGTATTCTGTAGAAAATTAAAAACTAAGATGACCACAATTGGTACAAACAAGTATGAAAAATATAGAAGAGAATACAAACTTTAAAATGACATGTAGTAATATTTCCATCATAAATGGAAATACTTTAGAGGAAAGGAAGCAAAAATATTTAACGTGATGGGACAGGGAATTAGTTATCTGATTTCAGAGCCCAAAGCTGTGAGGTACGTTAGGGAGTTCAGTTCAGTTCAGTTCAGTTCAGTCACTCAGTCGTGTCCGACTCTTTGCGACCCCATGAACCGCAGCACGCCAGGCCTCCCTGTCCACCACCATCTCCCGGAGTTCACTCAGACTCACATCCATCAAGTCAGTGATGCCATCCAGCCATCTCATCCTGGGTCGTCCCCTTCTCCTCCTGCCCCCAATCCCTCCCAGCATCAGAGTCTTTTCCAATGAATCAACTCTTTGCATGAGGTGACCAAAGTACTGGAGCTTCAGCTTTAGCATCATTCCTTCCAAAGAGATCCCAGGGTTGATCTCCTTCAGAATGGACTGGTTGGATCTCCTTGCAGTCCAAGGGACTCTCAAGAGTCTTCTCCAACACCACAGTTCAAAAGCATCAATTCTTTGGCACTCAGCCTTCTTCACAGTCCAACTCTCACATCCATGCATGACCACAGGAAAAATCATAGCCTTGACTGGACAGACCTTAGTCAGCAAAGTAATGTCTCTGCTTTTGAATATGCTCTCTAGGTTGGTCATAACTTTTCTTCCAAGGAGTAAGCATCTTTTAATTTCATGGCTGCAGTCACATTAGGAAGAGGAGGGGGAAAAAAAGTAAGAAATTTAGAAGATGGAAGTGAGACTATTGAGCATGGAGGTGATAGACTAGCCACAGTGTCCTTGATACCCAGCAGAGTAGCACAATAATACCCTGCCAGGTTGGAAAGGAAGAATCTCTTTACAAATAAATAGCTGAAAGATTATTCATCCTAATCACTGTCCTCACCTCAAGAGCAGATACCCAGCAAGACAGACAAATGAGTATCACTTTGAGGAATTTCTTAAAATGCAGACGAATGTGAAAGTTGTATTTTCAGAAAAAACCTTAATTTGTCGATCTATTGCTCTTGCAGAGTTTTACCATTTTTCCTGAGGAAAGGATGGTCTGATGGTCCCTAACTTCCACTTTATTTCTTGTGATGCTGATTCATTGATTTTATTTTTAGGTCTCATAATTGAGAAACTAGAATTTTGTACGCCCTCCAAAGAAACATTCATTCCCTTCTGGTTTCCATTGCTTCTCTGAGCTTTGTGCAATAATATGTATATAAATAAGATATTTATTGCATACACATTTAAAAAATCTATATCGTCCTTCCTAACAGTTCCTCATTAGTGAAGACAGGCCCATAGTTTGGATATTAATTTTCCTCCTTCTCAGACTAAATGGATCCTATTTCACTTTCTGTTACTGTTATTTATGACATTCCAAAGTATACACCCTTGGAAATTAAAACCATAGGAGCATGATTTGCTGGAAAGCAATGATTCCCATAATAAAATCTTAAAGTTCTCTGACTCACAAAGTTATTGCACTTTTTGATTTTGTTACTATTTTCATGTGAATCATTTCTGCAGCCAATTTGATCTTAAAATGTGGCTACTTGTACCACAGAACTGCTTGCTGAACAATCTGAATACATGTTATCACATAATTGGGATTAATGCACAGAAATAGCTTTGGCATATGGTAATTTGGAAGATACTTGGAGAAACGAACCCTAAATGTCACTTGGCAATGGTTTATGGGCATAAAATTCATGCTTTTTGCTAAGATTTGAGAGGGAAAGAGAAATATGTGCAAAAATCTCATAATCTTGGACAAATTCACTAATACATTTTGGATTATGTGATTAATTTTTGCAGCTCAAGTTTGCAAAACAGTTTTGGCTTCCCTGTAAACTCTTAAAGTTCAACTGAATAGAAAATAGAATCTACTGGATTTGTTGGGGATGGCTAAACTAAAGAACTTACTCTGTAGGTTTTGCATTATGCTTTGCAAAATTAAACCAAGGAATAATATTAAATTAAGAAGAAATGCAGCCCTTCACCTTAAGTGCTAGATTCTATCCACCTGACCTACTCAGTAACAATTCTCTCTCCCCTTCATCATCAACTTTTTGTGCTAGACTGGATTATTCCCATCAGCAGGGAAATATATCACTATTTCTTAGAAGTCACTTTTGAATAATTTCCTTGATCCCTCTTGCACTACCACTTACTTCCTTATTTTTTGCCCCTCTTTGCAATGAAATGTCAAGAGGGTTATTGTCTCACTCTCCCAGTTCCTGTCCTCTCAGTTCCTCTTACCCTCCAGTTTACTCACATGGAAGTCACTGATGCTCACCTCTATGTTGTGGAGACAGTTCTGAGCCCTCATTGTTCTTGAGAAATGAGAACATTTGTTACATATGGCCTTCCTCTTTTCTCTTTTATTTTAAGGCTATTTGTTTGTTTTTGTAGCAAAACATAAAACATAACAGTTTCCATTTTAATCCTTTTTGGGAATACAGTTCAGTGTCATTAAGTATATTCACCAGTGTTGTACAGTTATCACCATTGTCCATTTCCAGAACTTTTTCATCATCCCAGAAGGAAACTCTATACCCATTAGACAGTAATTGCCCATTTTCCCCTCCTTCAGCCAGGCAAAGTTGATTCTGTTTTCTATCTCTGTGAATTTGCCTATTCTAGGTATCCTACATAAATGGAATCATAACAATATTTGTCCCCTTGTATCCATCTTACTTTACCTATAATACATTTTTTTGAAGTTCATTGTGTTATACCATGTATCAGAATTTCATTCCTTTTCAAGACTTAATATTCTATTGTAAGTATATGCATTTTATTTATTCACTTATCTGTTGATGACATTTCAGTTGTTTCCACCTTTTGCCTATGATGAGTAATGCTGCAGTGAACATTGGTGTACAAATATATGAGTTCATTTTCAGTACAACTGGGTATCTACTTGTGGGTGAAACTGCTGGATCATATGGCAATTCTGTTTAATTTTTTAACAAAACATCAAGATTTTCCACATTGGCTCCACCATCTTACATTCTTGCCAGCATCGTCTGAGATTTCCAATTTCTCCACATCTTTGGCATCACTTACTTTCTGTTGTTTTGGTACCCTTGCCTGGAAAATCCCATGGATGGAGGAGCCTGGTAGGCTGCAGTCCATGGGGTCGCTAAGAGTCGGACACGACTGAGCGACTTCACTTTCACTTTTCACTTTCATGCACTGGAGAAGGAAATGGCAACCCACTCTAGTATTCTTGCCTAGAGAACCCCAGGGATGGGGGAGCCTGGTGGGCTGCCATCTGTGGGGTCGCACAGAGTTGGACACAACTGAAGCGACTTAGCAGCAGCAGCAGCAGCAGCAACGAATATGAAGTGGCATCTCATTGTTGACTTGATTCTTATTTCTTTAATATCTAGTGATGTTGTTCTTTTTATGTGCTTATTAGCCATTTGCATACCACATTGGAGAAATGTCTTCATAAACTCTTTGCTCATTTTTGAATTAGAATTTTTGAGTTGTAAGAGTTTTTAACATATTTTCTGGATATGAATCCCTTATTAGATGATTTGAAACATTTTCTCTCATTCTGTGAGTTACTATTTTTTGCTGTCTTAATATTATCCTTTTATACACATAAACTTTTAGTTTTTATAAAATCCACTTTATCTTTGTGTGTGTTTTCTTCTTCTTCTTTTTTTATTTTTTGCTTTTGTTGTCTAGTAAATTATTGCCAAATCCAAAGTCATAAATTTCTCCCTGTTTCTTCTAAGGGTTTTATAGTTTTAGTTCCTAAATTTAGGCCTTTGATTCATTTTGAGCATTTGTGTGTGTGTGTGTGTGTGTGTGTGTGTGTGTGTGTGGTATAAAGTAAGGGTCCATCTTCATTTTTAGTATATGGATATCTAGTTTTCTTAACCCTGTTTGTTGAAAATAATTTCCCCCTGAATGCACTTGGCACCCTTATTAAAAATCAGTTGACTATATTTGAGGATTCATTTCTAGGCTCTCTATTCTATTCTTCTGTGTCTGTCTTGATTCTAGTATCATACTGTTTTAGTTATTGTAGCTTTGTAGCAAGTATTAAAATCAGGGCACATAAGCATTCCAACTTTGTTCTTCTTTTTCAAGATTATTTTGGTTATTTGGGGTCCCTTGAAGTCCCATGTAAATTTTGGATAGATTTTCAATTTCTGCAGGAAAAAAAAAATGCCACTGGAATTTTGATAGATATTGTATTAATATTTTGGGGTAGTGTTGTCATCTTAACAATATTAAGTCTTTGAATCCATGAACACAGAATATCTTTCCCTTTAATATGTCGTCTTTGATTTCTTTCAGCAATGTTTTGTAATTTTAAGTGTACTAGTCTTTTGGCTCCTTGAGTGAATTTATTCCTAAGTATGTTATTCTTTTTGATGGAAATATTTTCTTAATTTCTTGCTATAATTATTCATTGCTACTGTAAAGAAACAGAACTGATTTTTCTTTGTTGATTTCATGTTCTTCAACTTTGGTGAATTTGTTTATTGGTTCTAATAGTTTATTTGCAGTATCTTTTTGGTTTCCTACTTATAATGTCATTTTTAAACAAAGAGAACTCTATATCTTTGTTTGAAAGAAGAAGATCACTTCTTCCTAATTTGGTTTCCTTTTATTTCTTTTTCAATTTTTATTTATATTTAGCCTAATTGCTCTAACCAGAATTTTCTACATATGTTGAATAGATCTGGCAAAACTGGACATCCTTGTCTTGTTTCTTGATCTTGGAGGCAAAGCAGAATCATGAATACAAAGGATGAACAAGTGGTTGCCAGAGGGGTGGGATGGAGGATTTAGAGAAATAGGTGAGGGAAGTTGAGAGGTACAAACTTTCAGTAAGGGTATGAAATGTGTAGTGTGGGGAATATAGCCAATAATTATGTAATATCTTTATATGGTGAGATGGTCACTAGACTTATTGTCGTGATAGTTTTGAGTGTATAGAAATATCAAACCACTGTTTTCTGTACTAGAAACTAATGTAATGTAATAAGTCAAAAATAAACTCAAAGCAAAAAGATTTGTGGTTACCAGAGGCAGGGTGTGGGTATAGGTAGATGAAGGTAGTCAAAAGTGCAAGCTTCCAATTATAACATAAATAAATACTAGGGATGTAATGTAAAACATGATAAATATATTTAACACTTCTGTATGTTACGTATGAAAGTTGATAGAAGAGTAAATCTGAAGTGTTCTCATCACAAAGAAATTTTTTTCTCTATTTCTTTAATTTCTATAGGAGATGATGGATGTCCACTAGACTTGTTGTGATAATCATTTCATAATATAAGTCAAATCATTATGCTTTGTACTTTAAACATATGCAGTCCTATATGTCAACTATATCAATAAAACTGGATGGAAAAGTATAAAAAATATTCAAGATGGCAAAATTCACTGCACTCATTTTCATTGTTCTAACCTCTTTTGTCATGGGCTGTATTATTTTTATCCCTAACTATTGTATATATTATAAATTTTTAAAATGTTTATTGAACAACAAAGTGAGAAGACATTCTTTTAATTTTTTTAAAGCTCCATTCTCCTTTTTAAAAATAGCCCCAACAATAATTGGTTCTTCTTCCTCCAGAGGTTCTGATATGTCAATAACCAGAGTTAAGTCCCTTAAGTTATTTATGCTCAACAAACAAGAGTTTTATTTAATGAAAGCGAAACTACTCACCCATTAGTTTTGATCAATTGCTTTGTGGTCACCTTCATTAGAGTGTTTAATTTGAACCACAATTAGATTTTATTCTTTTAAAAGATAAAGCTGATTCCTCAGGCATTAATTAAAGGGACTGACTCAAGTTGGTTCCAAGATGGATGTTACATACCTTTCACTGATGACCCTACTCAGCAGAATAGTATCCTTGTGGTTTGGAAGCAAATATTGTAACTTTAATCAGAAAATTTAATTTCTTCCTGGGGCAGGTGGGCAGGAATTTGTAAAACATTTCAGGTGTACAACTAAAATACTCTGGTCCCTGGAATTCCAAAAGGAATCAGACATAAATCCATGAGTTTTTATAAGAATATGAATTCATAATTAATCAATTAAGTGGGAACCATGTCTACATGATGTTCTATATGAAACCATTCTTGCCCCTCATTAAAGTGATGGAATGATATTTCAGTTCTCAATTGACCAGACTCCCTATGACATATTTGTCTCGAAGGCCTGTGCAGACCCAAAAGGCCTGTGCAGACTTTCAAAAGAGAAAGTTTCTGCATGTTGGAAAGTGTCAATAATACTCTTGTCCACTCTTAGCATCCTCCTGCCCTCCTCTCTTAATAAAGTCTCAAAGGAACTTTCCCATTTGATAAGATCAAAATAAACATTTTTAATAAATCATGCAAACAAAGTACATAAATTGAACAGGGCATTTAAATTACCCAAAAGATCACAAGAGCATAAGTGAAAAGACAACATACAAATAACTTCCTTACAAATACTAGCCTCCTACATGATGCCATTTCTCTTAAATGCGGAAAGCTTCAACTTTGCTAAGATTCAGGGAGGGAGTATCATACACTGGTCAAGAGCATGGACAAGGTATCCAGCTGCCTGCTATTTTACTGCTGCTAAGGACCTGGTAACCTTGCACATATCATCTGAACCCTGCTGAGCCCATAACCATAAAATCATGCCTTTTCATAGGACTTGTGGTTAAAATTAAAAGAGATGATCATGAAAAGTGTCAAGCATGAAATAAGGACCCAGTACATTTTACCTTTTGATTCAGTCATACATGTATTCAAATTCTTTCCCCATTTAGGTTATTAAAGAGTACTGATCAGAATTCCCTATGCTCTACAGTAGGTCCTTATTGGTTATGTATTTTAAATATAGCAGTATCTACATGTCAATCCCAAACTCCCAATTTGGCCCTCCCCATCCCCACCAATACCAACTTCCCCCTTGGTAAGCCTAAATTCATTCTCTAAGTCTGTAAATATGTTTCAGCTTAGTAAATATTAGGTTGGTGCGAACATAATTATGGTTTTGGACTGTGAATTTTGAATCATTATAGCTAAGCTCAAGCACATATTTATTAACCAAAATAGGAACCATTGCAATCAACACGTTTTTGCCAACAAGAAATGTTTGTTTATTCCTGTAGAATAAAAATCCATGCTTTGGGATTTGACACTCTTGGAAAGCATTTTCCCTGCAAAAGGCTGTTGAGGTGCTTGAAGAAGTGGTAGTCAATTGGCAATAGGTCAGGTGGGTGTGGTGGAAGAGGCAAAACTTTGCAACCCAGTTCGTTCAACTTTTGAAGCGTTGGTTATGCAGTGTGTGGTTGGGCATTGTCATGGAGAAGAATTGGCGCCTTTTTGTTGACCAATGCCAGCTGGTAGGCACCGCAGTTTTCAGTTCATCTCATTGATTGCTAAGTGTACTTCTCAGATATAATGGTTTCACTGGGATCCAGAAAGCAATCTTACTGGATCCAGTAGTGGATCAGACAGGTAGCAGACCATCAGATAGAGACCATGACCTCTTTTTGTTTTAAGTTTGGCTTTGGGAACTGCTTCAGAGCTTCTTCATCCAACTGCTGAGCTGGTCATCGCCAGTTGTCCTATAACATCCACTTTCTGTCACACATCACAATCGGATGGAGAAATGGTTCCTGTTGTTGTGTAGAATAAGAGAAGACAACACTTCAAAATGATGATTTTTTTGATTTGCCGTCAGCTCATGGAAGCACCCGCTTATTGAGCTTTTTCACTGTTCCAGTTTGTTCAAATGCTGAATGACCATAGCTTGGTCAACGTTGAATTCTTTGGCGACTTCTTGTATAGTTGTAAGAGAATCACCTTTGATGATTCTCTCAATTGGTGGTTGTCAACTTCTGATGGCAAGCCACTGTGGTCCTCTTCGTCAAGGCTCTTGTCTCCTTTGTAAAACTCCTTGAACCACCACTGCACTGTATGTTCATTAGCGGGTCCTGGGCCAAATGCATTGTTGATGTTGTGAGTTGTCTCCGCTGCTTTTTGACCCATTTTGAATTCAAATAAGAAAATCATTCGAATTTGTTTTTTGTCTAACATTGTTTCTAAGATGCATGTAATAGTAACAACTTGCTAGTAAAAAAAAAAACATAAAGCGAGTAATGCACATTAAAGTGATGTATAACATAACCACATTTATTTAAGAATGTATTCCAGTATCAAATGGCAATTTTCAACAGTGTAAAACTGCAGTTACTTTTGCACCAACCTAGTAAGTTATTTGTCCAGTATCATTTTTTTTAGATTCCGCCTATTAGTGATACATCATGTTTGTCTTTATCTGTCTGACTTACTTTACTAGTATAATAATCTCCAGGTCCATTCATATTGCTGCAAATGGCCTTCTTTCATTCTTTTAAATGGCTGAGTAATATTCCATTGTATGTATTACCACATCTTCTTTATCACCCATCTGTTAATGGATGTTTACATTGCTTCCATGTCTTAGCATTTTACCTTTTCTTATTGGTTATGGCTCCCTGTTTTTGCACAAAGAATTACATAACACAGAGTCTACTATCTATCCCTTTTTGCTTATCCTCTGGAAAAAGGGGCATGTCATCATCATACTAATTCAGGCAAAATGTCAGATAGAAGGTGAAGGAAAGATGTAGAAACAAATCAATGGTAGGTGATATTTCCCTATGAGGCTACATGAGTTTATTATGCTTGTGTATGGCTTTCCCTGGTTTTAACCAGAAAAGGAGGTGGCCTGGATATCATTAGGGAGAATCCCCTTATCCTAGCACTTAGTAAGGTTCTTACTGAAATCCTAGTCACAGTACAACCAAGCAGGAAGTAGAAAAGGGTTACTGAACATTTTCTAGGGCATCCCCAATACCCTGCAACATTCAGGATTAGGTTAGAAGCACATTTTGTTTTCTGAATTTGGATGGAAATCATTGTAGTATAAAGGGGAAGCAAAGTTGATAGGCATCAAACATATTGTTTAGATATTATCTAATACCAATCAAACTTTTATGCCTTTCTTATTGGTCCAGACAGGAGGACACATGTGAAACCCAAGACAAGAATTTTCCTTCTGGGCTAGACTAGAGAAGCTTCTATTCTCACTGGTAATGAATTTGAAAGTACATTAACCCAGAGCCTCTGTCAGCTGTGACTGTGGCCAAATGGAACTTGTGTGAAAGAATAAATCTGACACAGATAAAAGATAGTGAGAACATCCTTGCAGTGGTAGAATATTTGTTTTCAGTCATCAAGATAAGATTGGTCAGGTTTTAAATTTGTGAATTCCCCTTACAACTGTATAATAACTTCTCATAAGACCCTCAATCGAAACCATCACCTTCTATTTTGAATAGCTGGTTCAGTTCAGTTCAATAGCTCAGTCATGTCCAACACTTTGTGACTTGATAGACTACAGCACGCCAGGCTTCCCTGTCTATCACCAAACTCCTGGAGCTTGGTCAAACTCATGTGCATTGAGTCGGTGATGCGATCCAACCATCTCATCCTCGGTTGTCCCCTTTTCCTCCCACCTTCAATCTTTCCCATCATCAGTGTCTTTTCCAGTAAGTCAGTTCTTCCCATCAGTTGCCAAAGTATTGGAGTTTCAGCTCCAACATCAGTCCTTCCAATGAATATTCAGGACTGATTTCCTTTCGGATTGCCTGGTTAGATCTCCTTGCAGTCCAAGGGACTCTCAAGAGTCTTTTCCAACACTGCAGTTAAAAAGCAGCAATCATTCAATGCTCAGCTTTCTTTATAGTCCAACTCACATTCATACACGACTACTGGAAAAACCATAGTTTTGACTAGATGGACCCTTGTTATGAAACTATTGTCTCTGCTTTTTAATATGTTGTCTAGATTGGTCATAGCTTTTCTTCCAAGGAGTAAGCATCTTTTAATTTCATGGCTGCAGTCACCATCTGCAGTGATAGTGGAGCCCCCCAAAATAAACTCTCTCACGGTTTCCATTATTTCCCCATCTATTTGCCATGAAGTGATAGGACCAGATGCCATAATCTTCGTTTTCTGAATGTTGATTTTAAGCCAACTTTTTCACTCTCCTCTTTCACTTTCATCAAGAGGCTCTTTAGTTCTTTTTTGCTTTCTGCCATAAGGGTGGTGTCACCTGCATATCTGAGGTTATTGATATTTCTCCTGGCAATCTTGATTCCAGCTTGTACTTCTTCCAGCCCAGTGTTTCTCATGATGTACTCTGCATAGAAGTTAAATAAGCAGGGTGACAATATACAGCCTTGACATACTCCTTTTCCTATTTGGAACCAGTCTGTTGTTCCATGTCCAGTTCTAACTGTTGCTTCCTGACTTGCATATAGGTTTCTCAAGAGGCAGGTCAGGTGGTCTGGTATTCCCATCTCTTTCAGAATTTTCCATAGATTATTGTGATCCACACAGTCAAAGGCTTTGGCATAGTCAATAAAGCAGAAGTAGATGTTTTTCTGAAACTCTCTTGCCTTTTCGATGATCCAGTGGATGTTGGCAATTTGATCTCTGGTTCCTCTGCCTTTTTCTAAATCCAGCTTGAACATCTGGAAGTTCATGGTTCATGTACTGTTGAAGCCTGACTGGAGAATTTTGAGCATTACTTTGCTAGTGTGTGAGACGAGTAAAATTGTGTGGTAGTTTGAGCATTCTTTGGCATTGCCTTTCTTTGGGATGGGAATAAAAAGTGACCTTTCCCAATCCTGTGGCCACTGCTGAGTTTTCCAAATGGGCTGGCATACTGAGTGCAGCACTTTCACAGCATCGTCTTTTAGGATTTGAAAGAACTCAACTGGAATTCCATCACCTCCCCTAGCTTTGTTCGTAGTGATGCTTCCTAAGGCCCACTTCACTTTACATTCCAGAATGTCTGGCTCTAGGTAAGTGATCACACCATTGTGGTTATCTGAGTCATGAAGATCTTTTTTGTATAGTTCTTCCGTGTATTCTTGCCACCTCTTCGTAACATCTTCTGCTTCTCTTAGGTTCAGTTCAGTCACTCAGTCGTGTCCGACTCCTTGTGACCCCATGAATCTCAGCACACCAGGCCTCCCTGTCCATCACCAACTCCCAGAGTTCACCCAAATTCATGTCCATTGAGTCGGTGATATCATCCAGCCATCTCATCCTCTGTCATCCCCTTCTCCTCCTGCCCCCAATCCCTCCCAGCATCAGAGTCTTTTCCAATGAGTCAACTCTTCACATGAGGTGGCCAAAGTATTGGAGTTTCAGCTTTAGCATCAGTCCTTCCAATGAACACCCAGGGTTGATCTCCTTAAGAATGGACTGGTTGGATCTCCTTGCAGTCCAAGGGACTCTCAGAGTCTTCTCCACAGTTCAAAAGCATCAATTCTTCAGTGTCAGCTTTCTTGACCACTGGAAAAACCATAGCCTTGACTAGATGGACCTTTGTTGGCAAAGTAATGTCTCTGCTTTTGAATATGCTCTCTAGGTTGGTCATAACTTTCCTTCCAAGGAGTAAGCGTCTTATAATTTCTCTTAGGTAGATGGATGACATTAAAAATGTCAAAGATGTTTAAACTTTAAAATCACTAGCTATTTGTTTTTGGTCTAGCATATACTATCTTGGGGAAACAGTCTATAAACTTTTATTTAAAAAACTGTAATTCATCATTGAAGAGGCTATTCTTTCCATCAGACTGTATTTGAACTTTTGTGGAAAATAGGTTGATAGAAATGTGATGAATTGTTTCTTATTCTCAATTAATTTATTCTGCTGATTCATCTGTCTATCCTAATGCAAATAGTCCACTGTCTTAACTGCTATAGTTCTGTAGTAAACTTTGAAATCAAAAAGTGTGAATCTTCCAACCCTGTTTTGCTTTTTCAGGACTTTTTTGGCTATTGTTGGTCCTTTGAATTTCCCTGTGAATTTTAGGATCAGCTTGTCAATTGCAAAAAGCCAGCTTGTGTTTTGATAAGTATATTATTGAATAGAAGCATAGATCAGTTTGAAGAGTATTACCATCTTAACAATATTAAGTCTCCTTATTTTTAAATGTGTGATGTCTTTCATTTATTTAGGTAATCTTTAATTTCTTTCAACAATATTTTATAGTTTTAAAATATATGGTTTAAATACATTTGAATCAGTTCTAATGAGATGGATGAAACTGGAGCCTATTATACAGAGTGAAGTAAGCCAGAAAGAAAAACACCAATACAGTATACTAACACATATATATGGAATTTAGAAAGATGGCAATGATGACCCTGTATGCGAGACAGCAAAAGAGACACAGATGTGTAGAGCAGACTTTTGGACTCTAAGGGAGAGGGAGAGGGTGGGATGATTTGGGAGAATGGCATTGAAACGTATACTATCATGTAAGAAACGAATCGCCAGTCTATGTCCGATGCAGTATACAGGATGCTTGGGGCTGGTGCACGGGGATGACCCAGAGAGATGTTACGGGGAGGGAGGTGGAAGGGAGGTTCATGTTTGGGAACGCATGTACACCCGTGGTGGATTCACGTCAATGTATGGCAAAACCAATACAGTATTGTAAAGTAAAATAAAGTAAAAATAAAATTTTAAAATAAAATAAAATATATGGTTTATATTTGTTTTGTTAAATTTTTTCATATTTGTTCTCTTGATGTCAGTGTGAACGCAATTGCTGTCTTAATTTTCTTTTTTGGAGTGTTCATTGCTAGCATCAAAATTCAATTGATTTGTATATATTTTGTATTGGTGTGAATCTTGCAACTTTTGTGAACTAATTTACTATTTCTAGTAATATTTTCATGATATTCCATAGGATTTTCTAGGTACAAGATTATTTCTTCTGCAAATTGAGATAGTTCTACTTCTTTCCAATCTGAATGCCTTTTATTTCACTATGTTACTTGATTGGCCTGACTAGACTTTTTGGTAGAATGTTAAATAGAAGTTACATAAGTGAATATCTTTGAGTTGTTCCTAATCTTAGGGGAAAATAGGTTTTCAGTATCAAGTATGATGTTAGCTGTGAACTTCTCATAGATGCTTGTAGTCAGTTGAAGAAATCCCCTTGTACTCTTAGTTTCTTTAGCATTGTTATAATAAAGGATGCTGGATCTTATCAAAAGGTTTTCTTAGGTTTGTTGTGATCATCACATGGTTTTGTCCTTCATTGTATTAATGTTATTACATTAATCAATTCTCTGAGTGTAAGATACCTTGAATTACTAGGATAAGGCCCAATTTATAATGGTGTATAATATTTTTATATGTCACTAGATCTCTGTTTTAGTATTTTGTCAAGGATTTTTGCATCTATATTTATAAGTTATTGGTCTCTAGTTTTCTTTTGTTATGAAGTCTTTGGTATCAGGATAATACTGGCTTTATCAAATGAATTAGGAGGTATTTACTGTTTTCCATTTTTGTATTAGTTTGTGCATAATTGGTATTAATTATTCTTTAACTATTTAATAGACTTCACTAGTAAAACCATTTGGGCCTGAACTTTTTTCCTGTGGAAAGCTGTTACTAGAGTCAGTTTCAGTAGTTTATATTTTTCTAAGAATTTGTCTACTTTATCTGAGTTATTTAATTTGTTTGCATGTATTCATAGTATTCACTTGTAATCCTTTTTATTTCTTTTTATTTAATCCTTTATTTAATCCTTTTTATTTCTGTAAGGTTGGTAGTAATGTCCCATTTTTCACTCCTCATTTTATATATTTGAGTCTTTTCTCTCTCTTTTTTTTTTTTTTTTTTGATCTGTCTAAAGTTTCATCAGTTTTGTTGATTTTTCAAATAACTTTTGGCTCATTGGTTTTCTCTATTGTTTTTCTGTTACCTAATTCATTAAATTTTGCTCTAATATTTATTGTTTCTTTCCTTCTGTGGGCTTTAGGGTGCTCTTCTTTTTCAACTTGAGACCAGTTTTTAATACTTTATTTTCAGCTATTGATCCCAAGCATGCAGGTATATAAATTCACCCTCCAAAGAAGGAATTCATTACTCAACATTAGTTTGTGATTTTACTTTTTTGGATTATTACTCCCTCTTTATTTATTGACATAAAGAATTTTCTTTCTATTTTGCAAAACTACTTTGTCTATTTTTAAGTTAATTATCTTAGGTCGTGTGTCAGGATGAATATCCATTACAAACCAATAATCCCATTCATGTCACTTATGAATTGTTGGTTATTGGAAAGTTAGGGCTCAGAACTTACCCTATTCACAGATAGTTGATTCTTAAAGACGAAGGAGAAAGATTGCTTGTGGATAAGAAAGAATTATAATTATGGCTTCCACACTGAAAAGTAGAATACAGCTTTTGGTAAAGTCTCCATAGGGGAAGATGTTTTCTTTGCAGAAATGAATATGAGATATAAAACTACTATTTTTCTGCAACCAAATTGTTTGACTGTGTCTTCAAGTAAGCTTATATATAACTTGCTCAAAAAAGGAAAATGATTTTTTGATAAAGTGTTACATTCAATAGTAGTAGGTAATTATAATAAATTATTTTAGCAATCTTGTTAATAAAGAAAAGCTAACAGAATGGCACTCTTTTCTGATTTTTACTGTCATTTTTATACAAATTATTTGAAAATTGTGGAATCAATGTTTTTTTAAAGATAAGCATGAACTAAAAGTAGTAAAGTAAAATCTCTTTCTCTCCCAAACTTTTATGATCTTAAAAAAGGAAAAATCACTCTTTTCTGTGTCTCATTTCTTTGTCTACAAAATATGATTAATGACACTAATCTGCAGACAATTTATAGCAAAGATGTAAGAGACAGAGCAGAATCTGAAATGTAATTTTTGCCCCTTATCAAGGAAACCCTGTATAATAAAAGACTGCATTATTCAGATGCTGACTATCCCAAGTGTTTAACATTATTGAAACTGTGGGTATGCTGTAGAAAGTTAAATAGCTCACCATGTGAAGTCTGTCCTTTTTTTAATTAATACTTTGGAGAGAAAGAGAAATCTACTAGTTCAGGTGTCTCAAAATCATCTCATTGTTTTCATCTACCCTATTTATAAAATGCTTTGCTCTAGGCTTTGCCTAATTATATTTTTGAGTTCCTGTATATTTTTAATCTAGCTGAAATAATGAGCATGCTTCCAAACACTGAATGCTAAGTAAAGCCTGTTTGTTGCCCTTGGAGAAGGTTCTATTGTCATATTTGGTGGGCCTATATTTCACCTCCCATCATTTTTTCATATGTAGCCAGGGTACCAGCTCAGCTACCAAGAAGCCAAAACTGAGAAAAGAAAGGGATGGATTCAGTAATTTTGATATTCATTACTAATTGTTAAGAAAATAAAAAAATAAACCTGAACATAAAAGAAATACACTTAGTCTTTTTAATTAGAGAACCAGTGAAACAGTGTTTGACTTTAGAGCACTGTTAACCACTGAACAAGACATACCCTCTAGATTTATACTTTTTAAAATTTTTTAATATACATATTTTATTATGAAATATAAAAATATAAAATATAATTGTAAATTTTTAATATTTGTATATAAAATATAAAGATAAAGTTTTATATTCTATACAAAATATAAAATATATTTTTTAAGAATCCTAGAATTAGCCTTTTCTTTTGACTCTCGGGCTTGAGAAAAACCCTATCCTTACCAATTTAAAATGCAGAATTTGAGCCTTTCCAAACTTTTGTTTCCTTTTCTTTATTCCTAACCTAACTCAGAAACTTCTTAAGACACTGTTAGTCTGTTTTAAAAATCTTAGTAACAACTACATACCACTTAGAATAACAAGATAACAGTACCTTCCTTTGATGACTATGCTTTCCCATAGGATGCATTCAGTAAGTATTTGTTCAACAGATAAAATAGAAAAATATAAGTTTATGGTGAGCACAAACTGTCAGTCAAGAATATAGCAGCTGCCAGTTCAAGGAATTATGGAGCGTTTTTGTAGGAATGATATGCACAGGCAAAGAGGTCAGGTATCATCCATGGATTGTTCATGTCATAGGAAGAATGAGTCCTGTGTAGAAGTATTTTTTTTTTCTTATTTCCCAAAAGGAAAAAAATAGAAAACAAAATGAGATATCCATTTATATGAATATTGGTTCCAAGCTATTATTTTGTTGTTGTTTGCTTATTTGCAAAAGCAGGAACCAAGAAGTGAATACTTTGCTAATGTAGTCATCAGCAGGAATGTTCGTCTGCTAAGATCTGGCCTCTGCACAAGTGAAATGTTAACTTTGGGAGAGAAGACAGGTAAAAATCATCACCTTGGCTGAAATTGCCTACTTCCTGTCACTGAAAGCGTTCATAAATGCAAATAAAAGTTAAATAAAGGTGTTAAATAAAAATTGTATATATATAACATGTGATTCTCTTCTTGTCTTTTGATAGAGAAACTTCTAAGAAGAAAATTTTAAATTTAAAGGAGAAAAGTCATTGGAATTCTCTGCCATCTAAAACACAACAATAACAATTGTAAAAATACATCCTTGTCCAGGCCTTACAAAGTCCTGTATAGAGGAAGCCAGATCTTTATTCTTGACTCTTCTAAAAGCAGAAAGAAATGGACAAGAGAAATTAACATTCTTAATCTCTTAAAAGTGTATTATTACAGTCTTCCAAATCAGAAGATTTCAAGGGTGATAATCAGTAGGACCTCCACTCTTCATACGATGGTATCATTATAGTTTCCTGGAAATTTATTCATTTCTTATTGGTTAACCAATTTGCTGATGTATGCTTTTTCTAGTAGTCTCTTATTGGGTTAAAGACTTGAATAGACATTTCACCAAAGAAGTCATAAAAATGGCCAATCAAGGAAATGCAGATTAAAACCATGGGCTATCACCTCACACCTGTTACTTTATGACTAATTGAAATCGCTGCCATTTCAATTAGCCACAAAGCATGGCCACGTAAGCATTTACTCTATAGCAAACACTGAGCCCATTGTTGGATCTACAGAAAGGTCTTTGCCTTAGTCCATTTGAACTGCTGTAATAATACCACAGACTGGGTGGCTTATAAACAACAGAAATGTGCTTCTACCATTCTCAGGTTTGGAAAGGGTAAGATCATGGTGCCAGCAGATTTGGTGTGGTGTCTTGTAAGAGCCCACCTCCAGGCCCACAGATAGCAGTTCCTGTGTCCTCCTCACATGGAGCACAGGACACAAGAAAGTTCTCTGGGATCTCTTAAAGGGGCAGTACTCCAGCTCATGAGGGCTCCACCCTCATGTCCTCATCAACCTCATGGCCCCACCACCAAATACCGTCTTCTTGAGGATTAGGATTTTAACATATACATTTTGGGATGATACCTTAGGTCATAGGGGTGATGTCTATTGGAGAAATAGATGAGAAAATTAATCATTACAGGGAATATTCCCAGTTCTACAACAAGGGATTTGAAAGGGTACTGTTTGGGTAAACTAGTGGGGTCCCCAATTCATTTTTGAGGAATCTGGGAACGTACAGGGGGCGGTGGGGGGGTGGGGTGGGGAAGTGAAAGTGAAGTCTCTCAGTCGTGTCTGACTCTTTGTGACCCCATGGCCTGTAGCTTACGAGGCTTCTCCATCCATGGGATTCTCCAGGCAAGAATACTGGAGTGGGTTGCCATTTCCTTCTCCAGGGGATCTTCCCGACCCAGGGATCGAACCCGGGTCTGCCTCATTGGAGGCAGACACTTTAACCTCTGAGCCATCAGGGAAGCCCCACAAGGGGAAAGTAGCTATTAAATGAAAACTAGAAGACAGAAAGCAGTGAGTTGTGGAAAAACAAAAGCAGACAGAACTGAGGCATTCAAAGCAATAATTATATCTAAATCATTGGTTTCTTTTTTTTCTTTAATTTTCACATTCTCCTTTATATGTCCTTAAATAGACTTAAGGAGAAGGCAATGGCAACCCACTCCAGTACTCTTGCCTAGAAAATCCCATGGACGAAGGAGCCTGGAAGGCTGCAGTCCATGGGGTTGCTAAGAGTCGGGCACTTACTGAGTGACTTAACTTTCACTTTTCACTTTCATGCACTGGAGAAGGAAATGGCAACCCACTCCAGTGTTCTTGCCTGGAGAATCCCAGGGATGGCGGAGCCTGGTGGGCTGCCGCCCATGGGGTAGCACAGAGTCAGACACTACTGAAGCGACTTAGCAGCGGCAGCAGCAGCAGCAGCAAATAGACTTAAAAGACTGGCACTTACATGAACCAAAGTAAACAAATGAACTCTCTTTTATCTATTAGCACCCCTAATTTTTCTGACTAGAACTTTTAGTGCTATGTTGACAGAAAGTGACAAGAGAGAGAATCCTTGGTTTATTCTTGATCTTAGAGAGTTTTCAGCTTTTCATAGCTGAATACGGTGTTCGCTGTGGTCTCTCATATATGACCATGACTGATTGAACTACATTCCTTCTATGCCTAGTTTGTTAAGAATTTTTATCATGAAAGTGTAGTTAACATTGTCAAATGCTTTTTCTGCATCTAGGGAGATGAGCATGTGAATTTTATCCTCATTCTGTTAATGTGGTATATCACATTAATTGATCTTCATATATTGTAACAACCTTGTATTCCAGGAATAAATCCACTGGTCAGGGTGTATGATTCTTTTGATGTGTTATTGAATTCAGCTAACTACTATTTTGTCCAGGATTTTTGCATCTGTGTTTATTGAGAATATAGGCCTGTGGTTTTCTTATAGTATCCTTGTCTGGCTTTGGAATCAGGGTAATGCTAGATTTATAAAAATAGTTTGGAAATATTGCCTTCTCGTCTATTTTTTGGAATAGTTTGAGAAGGATTGTATTAATTTTTCAAGTGTTTGATAGAATACACCAGTGAAACCATCTGGTCCTGGACTTTTGTTTCTTGGAAGATTTTTGATCACTGATTAAACCTCCTTACTAGTAGTTTATCTGTTCAGATTTTCTGTTTCTTCATGATTCAGTCTTGGTAGGCTGTATATTTCTGGGAATTTATTCATTTCTTATTGGTTATACAATTAGTTGATGTATGATTTTTCTAATAGTATTTCATTGGTCAAAGTACTTAAATAGACATTTCTCCAAAGATATACAAATGGCCAACAGGTATATTAAATGGTGCCCACTTACTAATAATCAGAGAAATGCAGAACAAAACTGTGGCTATTGCCTCACACCTGGTAGAATGGCCACTATTAAAAAAAAAAGAAAAGATAAGTATTGGCAAGATGTATACAAAGGGGAACCCTTCGACAATCCTCAAGGATATAAAATGGTGCAGTCACTATGGAAAACAGCATGGAGATTCCTCCAAATATTAAAAAATAGAACTATTGTATATTTCCACAAGCTCACTTCTGGAATGGAACAAAAGAATGGAAATCAGAATCTTGAAGAAATATCTGCACTCTCATGTTTGTTGCAGCATTATTCACAATAATCAAGATATGGGAACACTCTAAATGTCCATCAGTGGATGACTGGATAAAGAAAATGTGGTATATACACACAGTGAAATGCTATTCAGCCTAAAAATGGAAGGAAATCCTGCCATAGGCAACATCATGGATGAACCTGAAGGATATTATGCTACATGAAATAATCATATAGAGACCAAAAAGTGCCTGATTCCACTTATGTGAGGTATATAAAATAATCTAACAGAGCAACAAGCAGAGTAGAATAATGGTTGCCAGTTGTTGGGGATTGGGAGAATACACTTGATGCTCAATGTATATTAAGTTTTAGTTGTACAAGATGAATAAATTCTAGAAATCTGCCATACAACATTGTGTCTGTCATTAACAATACCCTAGGCAGTGTTGGAGAAGGCAATGGCAACCCACTCCAGTACTCTTGCCTGGAAAATGCCATGGACAGAGGAGCCTGGTAGGCTGCAGTCCATGGGGTCACTAAGAGTCGGGTACTTACTGAGTGACTTCACTTTCACTTTTCACTTTCATGCATTGGAGAAGGAAATGGCAACCTACTCCAGTGTTCTTGCCTGGAGAATCCCAGGGATGGCGGAGCCTGGTGGGCTGCCATCTACAGGGTCACACAGAGTTGGACACAACTGAAGCGACTTAGCAGCAGCAGTAGCAGGCAGTGTTAGCATTAGTTGTTCAGTTGTGTCCAACTCTTTGCAAGCCCAGGGACTGTAGCCTGCCAGGTGTCTCTGTCCATGGGATTCTCCAGGCAAGAATACTGGAGTGGGTTGCCATTCCCTTCTCCAGGGAATCGTCCCGAGCCAGGGTTCAAACCTGTGTCTTCTGCATTGCAGGAGCATTCTTTACCATCTAAGCCACCAGGTGCACCATTGTGCACCTAAAAATTTGTTGAGGGTGCAACTAATGTTGTGTTCTTAACATCAAAAGGAAAAAAAAGAGTAGGTTCAATTTAGCCCATCTACTATAGTTTGCTTACCTTCTTTCACATGAATTGATTGTCACATGTTCAAGCAACTTTGTGTGCCAGGAATAAATCCAAATTAGTCATGATGTATGATTCTTTTAGTGTGCTGTTAAATTCAGTTTGCTAGTATTTTGTTCAGGATTTTCTGCATCTATGTTTATTGGAAATATTGGTCTATACTTTTCTTATATTGTCCTAATCTGGCTTTGGGATCAAGGTAATGCTGGATTCATAAAAATTGTTTGGAGATATTCTGTTCTCCTCTGTCTTTTGGAAGACTTTGAGTAGGATTGGTATTAAAAATTTAGAATTAAAAAATGGTAACACATTTTAAAACTTCTTCAAAAGAGAGATTAAACACGTGCACAGTGTAACCAGTGGTATTTGGTACCATTTGATTTCATGCTCCCAGAATATAGATTTAAAGGGAAAAATGAATGAAAAAATTAATAGTACATATTATTGAAATCTGGATGAAAATAAGAGCACATGAGAATCCCAAAATTGGAAAGGAAGTTTATTAATCTTGAGGCAAAGTAATTTTCTGAACCAGAAAATAAAATTACTGCAGGATATCAAAGCATTAACAAAAGAGTTTTACTGTCTGGTTAAATTTAGTCATTAATAGAACTATTTTGTAAAAATATATAAGATGAGTAGTTTCATTAGTTAATATTCATTTTTATTAGTAAGTGTATACTTTTACACTAAAGTACACATATGCTTTCTTAAAATCTTTTTCATCACTTATGAGATCTGTATAATCTTAATTAAGAATACATTTAATAGGCAGCTTGGATGGGAGGGGAATTGGGGGCAGAAAGGATACATGTGTATGTATGGCTGAGTCCCTTTGCTGTCCACCTGAAATTATCACAACATTTTTAATTGGCTATACTCCAATACAAAGTAAAAAGTTAACTGAAAAAAATACACTTAATAGTTGTTACATCAAAATCCAACAGATAGTACAGAATTGCTGGCTGTGCTTTTCTTGTAAAAGGACAAGTCACAGCAGGATAGTCTGTAGGTAATATTAAATTTTTGAAACAGCTAACAGTTAAGGTACAAGAAATACCCCTTTTATACCACTGGCTTACCACAGTTCTTTCCTGTAGGTGATTAAAATAAAAGGTAGCTTACTTAAAGAGGACTAAAATAAAAAGCAAACTTCATTTAAAAAGAAAGGAGAGGAAATATAAGAATAATTTCATTATATGAGTGGCTGCATATTTGGCAAATTTCCCTTCAAACCAAATGGTCCTTCTCTGTCTTACTTATTAACATGGAAAAGAAACAGAATGACTCTCCTTTTGATTGGAGCTGCACTGCTTATCTGCTGATTAGACAACCTGCTTCTTCCTAATTTATCACTTTAATGTTACTGTTCGTATAAATGACTGGTCTGCAAAACACTAAAACACAATTATAAATAGCGTGACCAACTTCCAGAAGTGCCAGTGTAAGCAATGGCACCAGCTCTCCATTTATCACCATTTGCTTTGTTAGAGCAACATTCATTTCATTTATCACTTGATCCCTTTCTATTATTTCTTCCATGGGAGGGTGTCTAATCAGCATTATTTATCTCACATTGTATTTTCTTGAAAGCTTTTAAGAAGCACCTAACAAGGGCACAATTAATGTGCTCATTTATGGAAACACCCGACTCCACCAGACAGAGGTTCATATTCTGACACTTTTAAAAACTGAATTATTAAGAGAGATTCTGAACAAAGATTAAATTACACTGTTATGTGGCTTCCTACTTGTGTGTGTGTGTTAACCAAAAGGACACTCATAAAAATGAATAAACTGATAAAATGCCACATACTAACTGATATAATCATTTTTAAAAAGAGGAGTAGTTGAAGGATGATTCTGTGGCCCAGAGGTTAACGTGGAAAATGAAGTGTTGAGAATTGAGAATTGTGGGAACTTTTCAGTGAATCTGTCAGATTGCTGAGGATTGTAAGTTTTCCATAAAGTTATCCAAGGCTAGGAACAGTGCTGTCTTTCTTTATCACTTACTGACCAGCTATACATTAGTTTTTGTTTCCTCCAAAAACCAGGAAAAGTAATACTTTTCATGTTTTATGTAATACAAAAGATCAGAGATTTTTGTATAAACTTTCTATTTTTACTACTTTTCCTGCTGTGACGATATTTTTCTGCTGGCAAGGCACCCTTCCTTTGTGCTTTGAAATTCATATTGTAGCAGTGCTTTACCTGTTCATGTGGCAGTGGCTGTGTAAAATCACGAATGAAAAACAAATAGGTAAAATTAGAATTTGAGAATGAGACCCAAGAAAACCGATTCTTATCCAAGTTCTAAAACCAAGAAATTGGGCAACCTGTGTAACTTCTAGATCTCTGTACAATTAGGATATTACAGCAACTGCTTTCCATTCTAGTTCAGTTCAGTTCAGTCACTCAGTCATGTCAGACTCTTTGTGACCCCATGAACTGCAGCACACCAGGCCTCCTTGTCCATCACAAACTCCCAAAGCTTACCCAACCTCAGTTCCATCAAGTCGGTGATGCTACCCAACAATCTCATCTCTGTCATCCCCTTCTCCTCCGCCTTCAATCTTTCCCAGCATCCGGGTCTTTTCCAGTGAGTCAGTTCTTCGCATCAGGTGGCCAAAGTATTGGAGTTTCAGCTTCAGCATCAGTCCTTCCAATGAATATTCAGGATTTATTTCCTTTAGGATTACCCAGTTTGATCTCCTTGCAGTCCAAGGGATTCTCAAGAGTTTTCAACACCTAAGTTCAAAAGCATCAAATCTTCGGCACTCGGCTTTCTTCACAGTCCAACTCTCACATCCATACATGACCACTGGAAAAACCATAGCTTTGACTAGATGGACCTTTGTTGACAAAGTAATGTCTCTGCTTTTTAGTATGCATTCTAGGTTGGTCATAGCTTTTCTTCCAGGAAGCAAGTTTCCTTTAATTTCATGGCTGCAGTCACCATCTGCTGTGATTTTGAAGCCCAAGAAAAGCAAGACTGTCACTGTTTCCATTGTTTCCCCATCTATTTGCCATGAAGTGATGGGACTAGATGCCCCGATCTTAGTTTTTTGAATATTGAGTTTTAAGCCAACTTTTTCACTATCTTCTTCCACTTTCATCAAGAGGCTCTTTACTTCTTTGCTTTCTGCCATAAGGGTGGTGTCATCTGCATAACTGAGGTTATTGATATTTCTCCCAACAATCATGATTCCAGCTTGTGCTTCATCCAGCCTCGCATTTCTCATGATGTCCTCTGCATATAAGTTAAATAAGCAGGGTGACAATATACAGCCTTGACATACTCTTTCGCAATTTGGAACAGTCTGTTGTTCCAGGTCCAGTTCTAACTGTTGCTTCTTGACCTTCATACAGATTTCTCAGGTAAGGTGGTCTGGTACTCCTATCTCTTTCAGAATTTTCCACAGTTTATTGTGATCCACACAGTCAAAGGCTTTGGCATAGTCAGTAAAGCAGAAGTAGATATTGTTCTGGAATTCTCTTGCTTTTTCGATGATCCAACAGATGTTGGCAATTTGATCTCTGGTTCTTCTCCCTTTTTCTAAATCCAGCTTGAATATCTGGAAGTTCATGGTTTACGTACTGTTGAAGCCTGGCTTGGAGAATTTTGAGCATTACTTTGCTACTGTGTGAGATGAATACAACTGTGTGGTAGTTTGAACATTCTTTGTCATTACCTTTCTTTGGGATTGGAATGAAAACTGACCTTTTCCAGTCCTGTGGCCACTGCTGAGTTTTCCAAATGGGCTGACATACTGAGTGCAGCATTTTCACAGAATCATCTTTTAGGATTTGAAATAGCTCAACTGAAATTCCATAATCTCCACTAGCTTTGTTTATAGTGATGCTTCCTAAGGCCCACTTGATTTCACATTCCAAGATATCTGGCTCTAGGTGAATGATCATACCATCTTGATTATCTGGGTCATGAAGATCATTTTGTATAGTTCTCTGTATTCTTGCCACCTCTTCTTAATATCTTCTGCTTCTGTTAGGTCCAATCCATTTCTCTCCTTTATTGAGCCCATCTTTGCATGAAATGTTCCCTTGGTATCTCTAATTTTCTTGAAGATATTTCTAGTCTTTCCCATTCTATTGTTTTCCTCTCTTTCTTTGCATTGATCACTGAGAAAGACTTTCTTATCTCTCCTTGATATTCTTTGGAACTCTGCATTCAAATAGGTATATCTTTCCTTTTCTCCTTTGCCTTTCTCTTCTTTTCTCACCTATTTGTAAGGCCTACTCAGACAACCATTTTACCTTTTTGCATTTCTTTTTCTTGGGGATGGTCTTGATTACTGCCTCCTGTACAGTGTCATGAACCTCAATCCATAGTTCTTCAGGCACTCTGTCTATCAGATCTAATCTCTTGAATCTGTTTGTCATTTCCACTATATAATCATAAGGGATTTGATTTAGGTCATACCTGAATGGTCGAGTGGTTTTCCCTACTTTCTTCAATTTAAGTCTGAATTTGGCAATAAGGAGTTCATGATCTGAGCCACAGTCAGCACCCAGTCTTGTTTTTGCTGACTCTATAGAGCTTCTCCATCTTTGGCTGCAAAGAATGATTTCAGTATTGACCATCTGGTGATGTCCATGTGTAGAGTCTTTTCTTGTGTTGTTGCAAAAGGGTGATTGCTATGACCAGTACGTTCTCTTAGCAAAACTCTGTTGGCCTTTGTCCTGCTTCATTTTGTACTCCAAGGCCAAATTTGCCTTTTATTCCAGGTATCTCTTGACTTCCTACTTTTGTATTCGAGTCCCCTCTAATGTAAAGGACATCTTTTTTGGGTGTTAGTTCTATAAGGTCTCTTACGTCTTTATAGAACCATTCAACATCAGCTTCTTCAGCATTACTGGTTGGGGTATAGGCTTGGATTTCTGTGGTATTGAATGGTTTGCTTTGGAAACAAGCAAAGATCATTCTGTCATTTTTGTGATTGCATCCAAGTACTGCATTTTGGCCTCTTTTGTTGACAATGAGGGCTACTCCATTTTTCCTAAGGGATTCTTGTTCACATAGTAGATATAATGGTCATCTTAATTAAATTCACCCATTCCAGTCCATTTTAGTTCACTGATTCCTAAAATGTGAATGTTCACTCTTGCCATCTCCAATTACTTTGATTCATGGACCTAACATTCCAGGTTCATATGTATTACTGTTCTTTACAACATTGGACTTTAATTCCATCACCAGTGATATCCACAGCTGGGTGTTGTTTTTGCTTTGGCTCCATCTCTTCATTCTTTCTGGAGTTATTTCTCCACTATTCTCCAGTAGCTTATTGGGCACCTAACGACCTGGGGAATTCATCTTTCAGTGTCCTGTCTTTTTACCTTTTCATACTGTTCATGGGGTTCCCAAGGCAAGAATACTGAAATGGTTTGCCATTCCCTTCTCCAGTGGGCCATGTTTTGTCAGAACTCCCTACCATGAAACCTCCATCTTGGGTGGCCTACACAGCGTGACTCATAGTTTCATTGAATTAGACAAGGCTGTGGTCCATGTGATCAGTTTGGTTAGTTTTTGTGATTCTGGTTTTCATTCTGTCTGCCCTCTGATGGATAGGGATAAGAGGCTTATGGAAGCTTCCTGATGGGAGAGAGTGACTGAGAGGGAACTGGGCCTTGTTCTGATGGCTAGGGCTGTGCTCAGTAAATCTTTAATCCAATTTTCTGTTGTTGGGCAGGGCTGTGTTCCCTCCCTGTTGTTTGACTTGAGTCCAAACTATGATGGAAGTAATGAAGATAATGGTGACCTTCTTCAAAATGTTCCATGCACACCCTGCTGCATTCAGTGCCCCTGACCCTGAGCAGACCACTGCTGACCCTTGCCTCTGCAGAGACTCCCAGACACTCACGGGGAAGTCTGGGTCAGTCTCTTGTGGGGTCACCGCTCCTTTCTCCTAGGTCCTGGTACACACAAGATTTTGTTTGTGCCCTCCAAGAGTCTGTTTCCCCAGTCCTGAGTAAGTTCTAGTGGCTCTATGGTGGGGTTAATGATGACCTCCTCCAGGAGGGCTTATGCCATACCCAGGTCTACTCCATTCTAGTACATTTTAAATTATTTTTGTCATATACATGTTCAAATATAAAAGCAACACACACAAATATGAAGACAATTTATAATATGAAGATAATTTAAAAATCATCAACACAGAAGTAATAATCTAATTATAGCAGAGGACCCAGAAATGGATTTGCTCCAGATTTCAAAGTGGTTTCATTGCACACTGGAAAGATGGTGTTCCAATTTCCAGTCCAGAGTTCATTCACCATACTCTTGGTCATCGTTTCTCATATCATTAGTAGTTGATTATTCTGCTAGTTTTCCATAAGCTCTATATTTATCAGGAAGCCCAGATCCTCAACTCTTTTTAAAATTTCCATATTTATTTGGCTGCTTTTGGCACCAAGTCTTAGGTGTAGCATGTAGAGTCTATTTCCCTGACTAGGTAATGATCCCTGGCCTCCTCATTGGGAGCACGTAGTCTTAGCCACTCTTAGCTGCATTTCCTATTTCTCTGTCTCTGAAGGATATATTGCTCATTCCCAACTCTGCATGTTTTCCTGTTTCCTATCCCACTTGTCCTCCCAAGCATTTTCTTCTATTATCTTTGGGGAGTAGCTCCTTTTGGAGTTCTACAGTCACAGTCCTTGGAGTGTCATGGAAGGACTGAGAAGTCAGTGTGAATCAGTGGGGTTCATCTCCCCCATCAGTGCTTCATCCATCAGCTTGCACCTCTGGACATGTTCTCACACTCTCCCTCCCGCTCCTCTCCATTTTACTTTCTTTAATTTTAAAAAATTTTATCAGAGTCTTGTTGCTTTATGGTGTTGTATTAGTTTCTGCTGTTCAGCAAAGTGAATCAGCTATACATATATGTATACCCCCTCTTCTGTGGATTTCCTTCCCATTTAGGTCAGAGTCTGCCTGAAATGCAGGAGACCCAGGTTCAATCCCTGGTTGGGAAGATCCTCTGGAGAAGGGAAGGGCAACCTACTCCAGTATTCTTGCCTGGAGAATTCCATCAACAGAGGAGCCTGGCAGGCTCTATATAGTTCATGGGGTCACAAAGAGTCAGACACAGCTGAGTGACTAACACTCTTAGGTCACCACAGAGCACTGAGTAGAGTTCCCTGTGTTTATAGTAGTTTCTCATTGGTTATCTTTCTATACACAGTATCAGTAGTGTATATATGTCAATCCCAGTCTCCCAATTCATCCCACTTCCCCTTCCCCTCTTAGCATCCATGTGTTTGCTATGCTTATAGCTCTTTCTGCTTTGCAAATAGGTTCATTTGTACCATTTTTCTAGATTTCACATATATATGTTAATATGTGATAATTTGTTTTTCTGGCTTACTTCACTCCGTATGACAGTCTCTAGGTCCATCTACATCTCTGCAAATGGCATAATTTTGTTTCTTTTTATGGCTGAGTAATATTACATTGTATATATGTGTCACATCTTCTTTATCCAGTCCTCTGTCAATAAACCTTTAGGTTGCTTCCATGTTCTGTCTGTTGTAAATAGTGGTGCAGTGTATCTAGAATTTGAAAAACAATCCCATTTACAATAAAACTCAAAGCAATGAAATATTTAACCAAATATGTGCAGTGTCCAAATGCTGAAAACGACAGAAGATTAATGAAAGGAATGAAACATGTATACAAATAGATTTTGGAGATATAGTTTTTTCTGAGTGGGCTGAATTATTGGATCATACAGTAATTTTATTTTTAGTTTAGTCTTTAGTTTCCAGTAATAGAATCCAGAGAGTACCTGAACATATAGAAATCATTATTATTTATCATACAGTGTAATAGGAGATGACTATGAGCTACTTGAACATGATTATATTTATATATTAGCTTGGGGAAAAAATCTATGAATTTAACCCTCAGAATGTGGATCACTGGCTATTAGAAATTGGCATACCATAGGGTGGAGTCATTAGTAAGATGTGGCTAAAGTAGGGTGTTTTGTATAACTGCTAAAGTGGGTCAATTTGAAATCCAATGCAACAAGTGAAGGAGAAAACATAGTTCCAAATAAGTATTCCCATATTTACAGAGTCGGACACGACTGAAGCGACTTAGCAGCATAGCTTCAACCGCATCCGCATTATGATGGGGAGCGAGAGCTACTTTTTTCACTTGCTTCATTAGCTGGATCCTTACCCTACTAGGTCTTATTGCATCAGGTTGCATTTTCATTGTACTTTGTGCCAGAGATGGGTAGAGAGGGAGCTAATATTTCCAAATAAATTTAAAATAATCTGTTCAGAAAGATGAACACCCATTTCATTCTGAAGTATATTCTTCTAGTTCCAAAATGTTATTAAAATGCCCCACATGGAACTGTACAAATGTGGTATTCTCACCCTGTCTCAAGAGGAGGCTACCATGCTGAATGTGTCTATGCAGACATCCTGTAGACCATGAGTAGGCAGAGAGGAGACCTCCTGAGACCCCTTAGCTCCCAGGTAATATGGAAAGAATGCAGATGTACCCTTTGTAACCTGTGGGGTAGAGAAAAGTGAAGAATAAGATGTTGGACTTTTCATAAAGCAACCAAAGGCAAGGGATGGGGTCATCCCTGCAGGGATTGTTGGAGTGCACACTGCCTCAACCAGAGCCTTGAAAGGGAAGGTAGTTGAATTATTAGAAGAGTCTTTATTGCCAGAAAGTCTTGAGTTGGGGTTAAATCAAAGGAGAGCCCTAAATCCTAACCAGCCGAGCCAACAGAAAGTACAGACCTTAGACTTTTAATCACAGACATTGTTCAGGACTTCAGTAGTTGATACCAGAAGAGTAACACCACCAGGCAACCAAAGCCCATTGTAGAAGAGGCCAAAAATGAACAATAACAGCCTGAAGTCACTGTGCTTGGATCCCAGGCCCCCTTCAGCAACAGGACTTGTGTGTCCTGTCTTCACCCAGGTGCCATCTTGGGAAAGGGAAGAATATAGGAAAACACCTGAAAGACTGAACATTGACTCAGACACATCAAGTTGCCAGAATGAAATGGTTTAAACTAGAAGAGATGTGGGCATTTCGTTGGCAAGTTTAATGTCCATCTCCCCTCTTTCAAGCCCTGGTAAAGTAAGGCTGTTGAAGAGTAATAGATGAATACTGGAAAAAAGCTGTGAGTTTGGTTTTTATTGCACATCTGATTAATAGTTCATTAATTTGAGGTCTTAAGTGCTTTTTTCCTCCTTTCTTTCTTCCTCCCTTGACTTCTTTTCTCCATTCTTCATCAATTAAACATGTAATTTATTCCTCCAGTGTTTTTGAAACTTTAATAAGTGCTTGGAATGAAAAGGCAGCAATAGTTGATCTTCCTCCAGAAATCAGCCATTGAGGGGAGGAGAAAAACAAGTAAATAAATAATTACATTATAGAGTAAGCACAGAAATAGATGTGAGCAAGGTACTATAGGTGAAGTAATTGGAGGAATTAGTTTCCTTTCATGGAGTAGAGATTGGAGTTTGAATATGATTTTGTAAGGTGAATAACAGGATTTTTAGACAATATAATCTATATAGAAAATCCTAAAGAATTGACCTTTAAAATGTCACAGAATGCAAAGACAATATACTAATACCAATCTAGCATATGTATATGCTAGAAATGAATATCTGGAATTTGAAAAACAATCTCGTTTACAATAAAACTCAAAGCAATGAAATATTTAACCAAATATGTGCAGCGTCCATATGCTGAAAGAGATAGAACACTAACAAAAGAAATGAAACATGTATACAAATAGATTTCACATGCTTATGGATTGAAAGATTCTATATTGATGAGAATATCAGTTCTCTCCAATTTGATCTATAGATTCAACTCTCAATCATAATCAAAATGCCAATAAGATCTTTTGCAGTTAATAGCAAGTTGATTCTAAAATTTGCACAGAAAGGAAAAGGAATTGAAAGATTCACAATAATTCCAAAAAACCCCCACAAAGTCAGAGGACACAAAGTGCCTGGAAGCAGGACCTACAGTTGTTCCCTGATTTTAAGACTTAATGAAAAGTAGATTGACCAGAATAGTGTAGTTTTGGCAAAAAGATAGGTATATCAATCTATGCAATGCAAAAGAGAGTCCAGAAATAAACCTATACAAATAGAGTCAACTAATTTTTGACAAAAGTGCAAAGGCAACTCAATGGAGAAAGGACAATCCTTTTAACATATGGAGCTGGAAAATTACTAGACATCCATATGCAGAAAAATAAACCTTGACATAAATCTCACACTGAATGCAAATATTAACTCAAATTGCTTATAACACTAAATATACAATATAAAATGATGAAACTTCTAGAAGAAAGCATGGGATAAGAATTTACATGACCTTGGTCATGAATTTTTACACACTGCTTCAAAACTACAAGCCATGAAAAAATCGATATATCAAATTATATGAAAATTAAAAACTATCACATCATGAAAGATGCTATTAACAGAATGAAAAGTCACAAACAGAATATATTTTCAAATCATATAAAATTTAATGGACTTGTATCCAGAATATATAAAGAATCCTTAAAACTCAACAATAAGCAAATGGCTGATAAATGGAAAAAGATCTGAACAGACACTTGACCAAGGAAGATACACTGATGGCAAAGAAGCATGTAAAAAGATGCTGAACACCATTAGTCTTTGGAGAAATATATATGAACTCCATAAGGTTCTACTATGTACCCACTGGAATGGCTAAAATTTTTAAATAAAATGCATTATATGCATATACATAATGAAATGATTACTACCATTGAGCTAATTAACATATCTGTCTCCTTACATAGGTACTGTTTTGGGTGTGTGTGGTGAAAGTACCTGACATTCACTCACTAAGTAAAATTTGAGTATCTAATACAGTATGACCCACTCTAGTTATCATGCTGTACATTAACTCTCTGGATTTACTCTTCCTACATGAATTCAACTTTGTACTCTTTGACCAGGACCTCATCCTTTCCCATCCCACCCAGCCCCTGGGAAGCACCATTCTATTCCCTGCAACTATGTATTTAACATGTTTAGATTACGTGTATAAATGAGATAGGTCAATATTTTTCTCTGTCTGGTTTATTTCACTTAGTATAATGCCCTCCAGGTTCATACACATTTTCATAAATGGCAAGATCTCTTTTTTAAGACTGGATAATATTTCATTGTGTGTGTGATACCAATTTTTCTATCCTAGAGTGGCCATATTTGACATTGATAATGTCAAGAAACTGACATTACCAAATTCTAATGAGAATACAGAGCAATAAAACTGTTACTCATTGCTGTTAGAATGCAAAAAGGTAAAGCCAGTTTGGAAAACATTTTGACTGTTTCTTATAAGGTTAAATATGTACTTACCATACCAGGAATCCTACTTCTATATATTTGCCTAAGTGAAATGAAAGATTATTTCCTCAAAAAACCTCCATAGAAATTTTTGTAGCAGTATAATTCATGACTGTGAAAACTTGGAAACAGACAAGATGCCTTTCACAAATGAATGGAAAATAAAATGTGGTGCATTCATGTTCACAGAAACACAGCTCAACAACAGAAAGAAAAACACTTCTGGGACTTCCCTGGGGATCCAGTGGTTAAGACTCTGCACTATCAATTCATGGGGCGCAGATTTCATCCCTGTTCAGGAAACTATGACCCCACATGGCATAAGGCACAGTCAGAAAATTTTTTAGAAAAGGAAAACACTTCTGTTTCATGCAACAACATGGATCAATCTTAAGTGCATTTTTCTAAGTAAAGTAAGTCAGACTCCTTAGGCAATATGTCATATGATTCAACTTATGACATTCTAGAAATGGCAAAACTATAACAGATGAAAACAGTTATAATAGCTTCATCTTATGTTGATATGCTGACCTGCTCTGCCTACTCTCTCAACCTGGAGAACTTGGATCCTATAGGAATCGCAGATTGGTAGTACAGATCTCCTCTAAGCTTTGTAGAGGGAACCTGATTGCGTGGTTTAGTCTCTTAAAGATACTCTAGTCTATCACAGTCATTTGGATGGTATACACCCTTGGGACACATACTCCTTAACTAACCTCACTCTACTTATTATGTAACCTCCTATTCTCGCAAAGACACAAAACCAAGTTTTATAGTATTTTTTTTCTCTTATAAAGGCCAGCATCTGGCCTTTTCAGTATTGCCTTAATCATTTTCCTTTTTTCAGAGAAGAACACATTCTTCATAGGAATAATACAAGTAATAGACCTGTAAAACCTCAGGCAGGAGGGAAAAAGTATTTAAGAAAAGACTAAGTGCAAATTAATGAAGCATAAAACACTTGCACCATAAAAAACTAGGAAAATATCATTAGCATGGTAAATTATTGGAAGAATAATTATCCCCAAGACATTCAGGTGCTCACTACATCTTGCTTGCATAGGACTGACATAATGTGATAAGGAGATAAAACTGTCAGCCCTCAAATGTGTGGAGGGATAAAGGTTTGAACATGAGATTAAACTGGCTGTACAAACAAGTTCAATGTCAGTGCAATGAAAATTGGACGTTGCGGATGTTTGGGGTGTATATGTGAAATGAGCATTTGAATGCATAGCACAGGCGACCTTGGATGGCTTCATTGGGAAGAAAAGAAGATTAAAATTTTCCTCTCAGATACTGCCATTAGTTACTTTTTCAAAGTGGAAAAAAGACCCAGTGACTGTATGTGGCATATTGGAATGATGATGCTGTGATCAGAGGAATGCCATTTGGATGTAGTTTTCTCATGCTTTAGGGATGTCGAAACAGGCTGAGACTAGGTCATCAGGGGACTCACCGGATCTTCCATTTTAGAGACAGTTGTGATAGAAATCATACTCTCAGGGATAAAATGCTTACACCCACCTTAGGGCGTGAGGAGGTAAACCTCTGGGCTGATTTGGTGGCATAATAATAATAATACAGCAGAACCAATGACAAACTCTCATTTACATGTCATTGTACTGGAAGATTATTTGGGGAAATAAAAGATAGGATAGTCACATCTTGACCATGGATTTTCTGAAATTCCTAAGCCATATCCTAGTTTTAAATCAGGGAAGTAATTCTTTTGATTTCTGTTTTAATACAAGTCAATTGTTCATTAATTTCTACTAAACTAAAAAGTTCCAGGGAATTCTCTGGCTGTCTAGTGGTTAGGACACTGCACTTTCACTGTAGGGGACACAGGTTCCATCCCTGGTCGGGGAACTAAGATCCCACAAGCTATGTGGTGCACCCGTTCCCCACAAAAAAATATCCATATACAGTTGACCCTTGAGCACCTGGTGGTTGGGACACCAGCCCTCTGTGTAGTTAAAAATCTGTGTATAACTTTACAGAAGACCCTCCTTATATGAAGTTTTGTATCCACAGATTCAACCAACCACAGATCACGTAGTACTATAGTATGTAGTTAGAGGGAAAAAAAAATCTGTGAGTAGATGAGCCTACTTTAAACCTTTAAACAAACCTTGTTTGAGGGTCAGCTGTTTCGCTAGGAAAAATAACCTTCTTTTTCTAAAGATAGTTTGTCCAGGGGTTAAGCGTTGCTGAAACCTCATTTTCCCTTGATTCATGAGTCCATCCACCCTCCATGTGGTTATTTGGCACTAGAGTTGGGCATGTCCTAAAGAGTTTTCAGAGAAGCAAATTTCATTGTGTGGCTGCTTAGTACTGGTGGCTTGTATACTATTATTTCATAAATAAAAATTATTTACTTTGTCTGTAGGTCTATCCCCCTTGTTGAATTCTTTTAGGAATAAGCCAATTCAAGTTAATCTTTACATGAGGTCTTTTGCTTAATTCAACACCTTCACATATATTTTCCTTTGGGGTTTTCTACTTATTATTGGGAAATTTGATGACATTTTTATTGCAGATGAGGAAACCGAGGCTTGAAAAAATCATCTGCCTGACATGATTTGGTTAATAACAATAGAGATGGGATTCAAGCCCAGAGTAACTGATTCCACAATCTAAGCTCTTTTGTGCCAAACTGGAAGTTGATTCTGTCTAAGGGTAGTGTGCTTGTGTGCTTAATTGCTCAGTCACGTCTGACTCTTTGCAATTCTTTGGACTGTAGCCCACCAGGTTCCTCTGTCTATGGGATTTTTCAGGCAAGAATACTGCAATGAGTTGTCATTTCCTTCATCAGGGAATCTTGCCTAGCCAGGGATCAAACTAGCATCTCCTGTGTCTCATATATTGCAGGCGAATTCTTTACCTGCTGACTTATCCAGAAAGCCCATGTGAGGGTAGACATGATGTCAAGTCTAAGCTATCTTGTCCCCACAATCTTTTAATAGCAGCAATCTAAACAGTAACTGAAGCCCCATTTGATGATGTTCAGTTCAGTTCAGTCGCTCAGTCGTATCCGACTGTTTGTGACCCTATGAACCACGGCATGCCAGGCCTCCCTGTCCATCACCAGCTCTCGGAGTCCACGCAAACCCGTGTCCATTGAGTTGGTGATGCCATCCAAGCATCTCATCCTCTGTCGTCCCCTTCTGTTCCTACCCTCAATCTTTCCCAGCATCAGGGTCTTTTCCAATGAGTCAGCTCTTTGCATCAGGTGGCCAAAGTATTGTAGTCTCAGCTTCAGCATCAGTCCTTCCAATGAACACCCAGGACTGACCTCCTTTAGGATGGACTGGTTGGATTTCCTTACTGTCCAAGGGACTCTCAAGAGTCTTCTTCAACATCACAGTTCAAAAGCATCAATTCTTCTGTGCTCAGCTTTCCTTATAGTCCGACTCTCACATCCATACATGACCACTGGAAAAACCATAGCCTTGACTAGAGGGACCTTTGTTGGCAAAGTAATGTCTCTGGTTTTTAATATGCTATCTAAGTTCGTCATATGATGTTAGGACAGTGCAAAATGAGCTGGTTGAAAGAAAGATAATTCCCTTTGGATATGTGGTCTGTTTAAGAGGAGACATTCCATTGACATTGGATACGCAGGTCTAGAGAACCAGATAGAAATCTGGGTCATGATATATTTTGGAAACTGTGTTTATAGATGGTAATTTTAATTATTCTTGTTCAGACCTCCCTGAATAAGGATATTGCTGTAACTTGAGTTATGGCATGAATGATGTTCAGATGAAAATCAGCTCTACTTACATTTAGCTTGTCATGTTATAACTATTATCTAAGAAAAAGCAAGAGAAAGATTGCTGAATTTTGGAAGTACTACCCAGTGAACAACAACAACAAAATTTTTGTGGTTTGCTACATATAACACAGTGATAAAACATGACATTTAGACTTAAACACTTTAAATAGTCCCTTGGGCTATGTTCAGGGCACAGAACAGCTGTATGTGAAATTAAATAAAGCTAATTTAAATAAATTAGATGAACCAGAAAAATCACTGAAAGTTTGCATTCATAAAAGTTTTTTGTGTAAGAAGTTGTCAGTGCAATTTCTTCAAACTGCATATTTTGGAAAATGGGGGTTTCTGGGATAAGGCACACATTTTAAGGTAGTAAAAATATAAAGATTTTTTTCAGATTTCATGTTGAAAGTATAATTTTGCAAATATTTTACACAGATGAATTGGAATATTTATAACATAATTGTCATGGAAGGCACCAAGAAAAGCAGTGAAATAGAATAAAAGTATGCTTTCTTCTTATTGCTTGTATTTTAGGTATGACACACATATCTGGGAAATGATGCTACTTTTTGGTAGAAGTTACAGCCTGAACACACACTCACATTAGTATTTATATGAGAATCTATACTGAAGAAATTGATCTGCTGTTATATTTATTCCTGGGTTTGGAAAGGGAGATGTTGCCTTAGTGGAGCTAAAAATGTTAGAATAAAAATGAACATATAACTAGCTTTAATGCCCCTGACTACAAGATTGTTAGAATGTCATCATCAAGGACTATGAAATTGTTTTCATCAAAAAACTAAAAGGACGATTTCTGGGACCCAAGGTAAATTAAAGTTTGACCTTTAAAAAATGTTTATCTTTCTCCACACTCTCACAGATACTTGTTTTCAGGTTTCAGGAATGAAATGCATTGATCCTGTTTTTAGAGATCAGTCATAGGGGTAAACAGAAGACTCTGTGATTTATGACCAAACCTACTGATAGTTCCTTGGAGAGGTTCAACATTCACAGATTGAGAACTGTTTGAGAAACCAGGGATTCAAACATTACAGTCCCCATTACAGAAATGAAAATAATGGCAAGTTGAAATTTATTAGAGTCCAATATAAAGAAATCTAATATCTAGCCAATCCATAATAAACAAATTTTTTTTTCTGGCCTTATGTAAGACTGATCACCTTGTTTTGTCTCATTTCTTTCTAAGATGGCTTTAGTGCAAGTGTTTAAAAAATGCACTTAAATCGGAAGACGAAGAGAAACTTTTAGGCTATTTAACTTAATCCTATTCTAGAGACAATGGTCAGGGGAAAACTTAAGCAATAAGAGAGCTTTAAGAAAAATGTTCAAAACAGTCGAATGAGGTATCATCCGCTTTCAGTGTGATTTCATAGCAGAAATGTAAAAGAAAATATTGTATGCTACATCTTTATTAGTCATTTAAGTGTCATGGATATAAAATAAAGCAAATGTAATAATTACCCAACATACGTTGATCATAACCTCTTTTTACTTTTTCAAATTGAACTTTAGAAAAAGGTTCTTTATTTTAGACAGGATATATCACATTTACTGAAGACTTATGCTACTATGTCAGAAAGCCAGAGGTTTCATTTTATTCCATATACATGTGTCTGTTTGTGTGTATATATATGTGTGTGTGTGTGTGTGTATTTGTATTCTTTTCAAATTCTCATTATGAATGTAATCTGATTTCTTTAAAAAAACGTGTTTATTTTTGGCTGCACTGGGTCTTCGCTGCTGCACAGGATTCTCTCTAGTTGCAGAGAGCAAGGGCTACTCTCTAGTTGCAGTGCACAGGTTTCTCACTGTGTGGCTTCTCTTATTGTGGAACACGGGCTCGAGGGTGTGTGGGCTTTAGTAGTTGTGGCATGTGGATCAGTAGCCGCAGCTCCCAGGCTCTAGAGCACAGTCTCAATAGTTGTGTAGGATTTTAGTTGCTCCGCGTCGTGTGTGATCCTCCCACACCAGGGATTGTACACGTGTCTCCTGCATTGGCAGGTGGATTCTTTACCACTGAACCACCAAAGAAGCCCTGATTCTTTTTTTTTTTTTTCCCCTTCTCTTAAAACAATCCCAGCATTCCTTTCTCAGCTGAGCTACCATTTGCTCCCTAAACCGGAAAACAAGTAATATCTTTTTATCCACATTCTTCTGTACTCAGAGCTAATTATGTTTTCCCAGTGATGTCTGGGGCAAGTGCTCTGTTTAAAATGTACTTATGGAATCAAAAGACTTCCCTGGTGGCTCAGACGGTAAAGCGTCTGTCTACAATGCAGGAGACCCGGGTTCGATCCCTGGGTCAGGAAGATCCGCTGGAGAAGGAAATGGCAATCCACTCCAGTACTATTGCCTGGAAAATCCCATGGACAGAGGAGCCTAGTAAGCTACAGTCCATGGGGTCGCAAAGAGTCGGACACGACTGAGCAACTTCACTTACTCACTCACTTACTATGGAATCAAACTGTTTATATTGACTGTGAGAAATACAGAAATAAGGATTTCACATTTCTAGTTTTAAAATATTTGCACCCATACTTTATCGGCCACTTCTATTATAGTTTCATGTTCATTCCTTAGTTTGCTATTAAATAATAAAGCCTTTTTCCTATGATAGGTCTCTCTGGGAATTGGTTCTGTACATTTTATGGCTATAATAATGTATCTTTGGGGAGATTTAATGACAATTTCATTGATTATCTACAAATTACCCATATATCATGACAGGCATGCCAATAAGCTTCAGAATCAATGAAAGTTTTTTTTTTTTAATGATGTAATCAGTTTACCAAATCCAGTTCTGATCATTTCCATCTAAGATATGTGTCTTAGATTCTTAGATTTCTTAGATGTCTTAGATTTCTAAATGCCAAGTATTTCTGGAATCATTGATAGAGATAGAAAAATTGCCTCTAATTTATGAGCAAATTGTTTTTTTCTTTCCTAGAAAACAAAGCCTTTTATATTAAGAATATTTGTTGTTTTCATCATAACTGCACTGAACACCAAATTATTCTTAAATTAGTCTGCCTCATCTAGTTGACTTAAGTCCTGTCAAAACTGTTACAGTCCTAGGTTCAATCAAAATGCAGTTTAACCAGCTTCATGGAAAGAAATATATTAGGAGAATATGTTGCCTTGACAATTTAGGGACCATGTCCCTAAACAGCAGGAAGTAGTTATGGAATGAAAATGACACCCCTTTCCCTTGGCAACATAATTCTCCTAAAAGAAAAGTGGGGAATGAGAGAGTCATTTCCTAGGCAGGTTGATAAGAAGTCTAGGGGTCCGCAAGGAGAGAGGGGTCTGGAATCCTCAAGGAAGAAAAAAGGACAAACTGTTTTTTCCTCTACATTCCTTAGGATTATATAACAATAATGTATCCCACCTGAGGACAGTCTCTGTATTAAACTTTCTGGCTAATCCTGTTATTTTAAAATGTAAATTATGGGAGTAGGTCTGGTCTTTACAAGGATTATATAACAATAATGTATCCTGCCTGAGGACAGTCTCTGGATTAAACCTTCTGCCTAATTAAAAAAAAAGAAATATATTATCACAAGAATTTTATTTCTAAGAATAGCAAGAAGAAATACCTAGCTCAAACACATCTACAGGTCCAGAAAGTTAACAATTATTGATAGTTTCTAAAATGTCTTAAATTTGTTGATGAGCTGGGAAAAGTTAAGAAATTTTCAGGCCAAAAAAAAAAAATATATATATATATATATATATATCCTTGGAGTGGTTGGGACCTTTCTCTGAGCTGGCTTTTGCCTTTTTCTCCTCCTCCTCCTCAGATAAATTGGTGCTTTCATTTTCTAGGACTCGAGTGGTACAGAGCATGAAAGCAAAATCCAGGGGCCGTCAAAGAGCATTAAAGCTAACAGAACTTCCTCCTTGAAAGATGGTATACCATACAGGGTACCTTTGTAAGAACAAGCCAGAAATAAACACATTCCCTATAAGAATTATCTCATTGAGATAAACTTACCTCAAATCATCTCCTAAAGAGAAGCTGAGAGTAGTAACCCCTGCATACTTGGAAAAGAAGATGGTCATTAAGAGAATTTGCAGTTGAAATTCACATAACTTTAGATCCCCCTAAATCTCAAGGCAAAATGTAATTTAAAATTGACCTTGAACAGTCTTGTCCCCAGCCACCTAGAAAAATCAAATGTGAATTATCTATGGAGAAATTTACCTGACTGAGCGACTCAGCACACAGCACCAGTAAAAGTTTTTACTTATCCAGAGCACGCTAGTACATCCATTTAGATTTATCACAGTTAGTATTGATTCTGATTAAGCCAGCTTCTTTATATATTACTTATTATCTATGCCATATCAATTGTTAAATATTTTTCATATCAACCCTGTTAGATCTAGCATCTTTTATGATTTCATAGTGCCCATGATCATGGTGAAGTGAAGTGAAGTTGCTCAGTTGTGTCCGACTCTTTGCAACCCCATGGACTATAGGCTATCAGGCTCCTCTGTCCATGGGATTTTCCAAGCAAGAGTACTGGATTGGGTTGCCATTTCCTTCTCCAGGGGATCTTCCCTATCCAGGGATTGAACCCGGGTCTCCCGCATTGTGGGCAGACGCTTTATCCTCTAAGCCACCAGGGAAACCCATGCTAAATACTTTTAATTATAATTCTCATCTCAGCCTAAGAGAATTCTCGGGAAGAAAATCCGAAGGAAATTGAGCTACTCACAGAAAAGGAAAAGAAAAACAGAAAACCCATGAATGGGAACATCCTCATAAAAGGGAAATGGTAGAAACAAGTCAGTAAGAATAAGCCAGTTGGTACTTTAAATATTGTGTGCATATCAGTAGTGTTCCTTTTTATTGCTGAGTAGCATTGCATGTTATGGATGTACCACAACTGGTTTAACCATTCACCTATTGAACGTATGGGCTGTTTCCAGCCTATGGCTCTTATACATAAAGCTGCTGTGAACATCTGTGTACATGATTTTGTGTAAACACAAATTTACATTTTTCTAGAAGAAGCACCCAGGAGGGCAATTGCATTTGGAAAATAAATCCATGATCTATTTGCACAATGTTTTGAGTAAAGTGTGAGGTTTGAGTGATGATTTATTTTTTGCCTTTACATGTTCAATTGTCTAGCATCATTTGTTGAAAAAAAATGAAACATCCAATATTGAACTGCAACACATTAATCAAAGCCAGTTGGGCATATTTGTGTGGCTCAGTTCTGGGTTCTGTATTCTATTTTGTTGATTTATATGTCTATCCTCCACTAATTTTATTGGTTAAGTTGTGGTTGTTTATGCTTTTTGAAGAATTGGTTCATTTTGCCTAAATGTGTTGTAACATTCCCTCCTAATCCTTTTAATGTCTGTAGGGTCGACTTGATCCCTGGTATTTGTCATTTATATCTTCTCTCTTTTTTATATTGGTCAGTCTTGCTGGAAGGTCATCACTTTTATTGATCTTATTAAAGAACCATCTTTTTGTTTCATGATTTTTTTTGTTGTTTTGATGTTTTCATCTTATATACTCTTATCTTTGGTATTTCCTTCTTTCCTTCCTTTGTTGGGTTTATTTTGCTCTTCTTTTTCTGGATTCTTTTTTTAGGCTGGAAATTTCTTTCTTATAATTTTAATGAGATATAATTGGTTTATAATATTACATTTATTCTGTGTTCCTGCTGAGAGCTCAGATTATTGATTTGAAATGTTTCCTCTTTTGTAATGTAAGCATTTAATGCTATAGTATCCCTTTCATTATTATTTTCTGTCCCACAAATTTTGAGGTTATATTTTCATTTGATGTTTATTCAGTTAAATAAACACATTTTTTTAAAATAAACACACTTTAAAGTTCCCTTGAGACTTCTGCTTTGACTTATGATTACTTACAAATATGTTTTGTAGCTTCTAAGTGTTTGGAGACTTTCCTATTGTTTCCCGTTACTAATTTATAGTTTGATTGCATTGTGGTCATATTATTTCCATTCCTTTAAATCCACTTAGGCATGTTTACAGACCAGGATATGGTCTATCTTGGTATATGTTCCTTTGGCAATTGAAAAGATTGTTAGGTGAAGCAGTCTGTGTGCGTGCTAAGTTGCTTCAGTCATGTCCAACTCTTTGCAACCCCATGGACTGTAGCCCACCAGGCTCCTCTGTCCATGGGATTCTCCAGGCAAAAATGCTGGAGTGGGTTGCCATGCCCTACTCCAGAAGCAATCTAATAATATCTGTTAGATTCTGTCAGTTGATTTTTTGTTGTTGTTGAATTCTTTTATATCCCTACTGGTTTTCTGCCTCATTAGTCTATCAGACGTTGAAAGGTGGGTGTTAAAAGTCTCCAGCTATAATTGTGGACTTGTCTGTTTCCTCCTTCAGATTTATTGGGTTTTACTTTATATATTTTTAGCTTTGTTTTATATAAATCCATTTAGGATTGCTGTGTCTTCTTGATTGACTAGCACTTCTGTCATTAGGTAATGTTCATCATTGTATCCATTAATTTTCTATGCTCTGAAGTTAACTCTATATGATATCAGGTAGACACTCCTTCCTTTTGAATAATATTTGCATGGTAAGTCTTTTCTATCATTTTACTATCAACCTACCTATATTAATATATTTGATGAGTTTCTTGTGTACAGCATGTACATGGATTATATTTTTTAAATTACTCTGTCAGTCTTTGCCTCTTATTGGTATATTTGTATCTTTTATATCTCATCTACCCATTGGTATATTAGGACTTACATTTTCAATTTTATTTCTCATTTTCTCTTTGTTCTTTTTTTTATTTTATTTTTCCCTTCTAAATGTTTCTTAGAATTTCATTTTTATTTGTCTGCAATATTTTTGTGTATAACTCTTTGCATAGTTTTTTATGGTTGCTCTAGATATTACATTATGTGTGTGTGTGTACACACATGCCAATATACACACATATAATACACACACATTTATGTATATATACACACATATATATGTATGTATACACACACACATATGTATATATACACATATACACACACCAGAGATCAAATTGCCAACATCTGCTGGATCATGGAAAAAGCAAGAGAGTTCCAGAAAAATATCTATTTCTGCTTTATTGACTATGTCAAAGCCTTTGACTGTGTGGATCTCAATAAACTGTGGAAAATTCTGAAGGAGATGGGAATACCAGACCACCAGACCTGCCTCTTGAGAAACCTGTATGCAGGTCAGGACACAACAGTTAGAACTGGACATGGAACAAAAGATTGGTTCCAAATAGGAAAAGGAGCAACTGAACTGATATACACACACACATATATATATAATCACTTCAGTTCAGTTCAGTTCAGTTGCTCAGTCGTGTCCGACTCTTTGCGACCTCATGAACTGCAGCATGCCAGGCCTCCCTGTCCATCACCAACTCCCGGAGTTCACTCAAACTCATGTCCATCAAGTCGGTGATGCCATCCAGCTATCTCATCCTCTGTCATCCCCTTCTCCTCCTGCCCCCAATCCCTCCCAGCATCAGGGTCTTTTCCAATGAGTCAACTCTTCACATGAGGTGGCCAAAGTATTAGAGTTTCAGCTTTAGCATCAGTCCTTCCAAAGAACACCCAGGATCTCCTTTAGAATGGTTGGATCTCCTTGCAGTCCAAGGGACTCTCAAGAGTCTTCTCCAACACCACAGTTCAAAAGCATCAATTCTTTGGCGCTCAGCTTTCTTCACAGTCCAACTTTCACATCCATACATGACTATCAGTTCAGTTACCATCTACTAATATTAACATTTTACTAGTTTGACTATAGCATAGAATATTATTTCTTGTTTATAAGTGTTTAAGATTTTTTTATATTAGAACTACACAAGACAGTGCTATAATTTTTGTTCAAAACTCAAACACAAAGGAAAATGTATTGTATTTAACTATGTTTTACTTCTCTTGTTCTTTCTTTCTGATGTTTCATGGCCCTTTTTGTATCATTTCCTTTTAGTTTAAAAATTCCATTTAGAAAAAAAAATTCAATTAGCTCTTACTTTAAAGGGTTGTTTTGCACCTATAAATTCTCTTACTTTTTCCTTCATGTCAACATAGTGACAGTATTTAAAAAGACTCTATTGTGCCCTTAAAGTTTTCTTAACAAGGTAGATCTCACATTAAGTATTCTTACCACAATAAAAAAAAAAGAAAGAAAATTACATGCAAGTGTTTATGTGTGGTGGGGAGAGGCTTGGCTTTGTTTTTGTAGATGTATTTGTGGCATGACTCATGCTATTAAATCTCCTAGCTCTGTACTCCATGCCTTTCATTATTCTTTACCTCTGAATTTCGGAAATTCAGTCAATTTTTCTTCTGCCTACAGTTTGACTTTATGCACCATCCAGGCTGATGTACACTACCACCACCACTCTCATTTTTATCCTGGAATCATTTTTAATCCCATACAGTCTCTCTTGATGTAAATAATCTTTTCTTTTGTATTAGATACTGTATTCTCTTGAATTGCAAAAATAACATAAATCAGGAATTCTCCTTTAGTCTTTTTCAGTAAATCTGTATCAGAAGAGGGAATCTGTTCTGATTCTTTGTAGTATCCTCTTATTTGCAACTGGAATATTTTCTCCCATTTTAGGTCAGTGACAGTTCTGCCTGTTTATCCTTACAGCAAGAGATCCACCGGCTTCTGGCTGAATTCGGCATTGAAATAGGGTCTGTCAAAGACTGATGTGGAATTCTGCCCAATTCTTTTCTGTTGAGACAATAGGGGAAGGGAAAATATAAATCTACTGTAAATTATCATTACCAGTTCACAATGTAGCAAGCAACCTGAGGGAAGTAGAGCAGAAGCTGAAACCCTGGGCAGTCCCCACGGAGATCCGAGTCTCTGTGTCATTTTTTCTCTGTGTTTAGTGAACTGCCATGCTGGGTTTCAGCTTTCAGGATAACCAATTTTGTTTGGCTAGTCCAATGCCAAGTTTGAGTTGCAGCAGTACCTGGCAAAAGGTAGTGCCTCTCTCCCCCCATTTGGTTTATGATAGCTCAGCCCTCCAAGAACACATTCGAGCATCACCCACAGGTGTATGTGGTTCCTCAAGGCAGTAATTGACATAATATTAGCGGTAAGTCCTGTCAGGCCCCAGTACACCCACCTTCGCTCTCTCTGTGTCATCCATATGCCTAATAACGTTTTTGGGTTTTGCCATTACCCTCTCATTTTCTGGGATCCTTTCTTATATGTAAGAAGGATTTTAAAGTTAGCCTTCTATATACTCTTCTGTTATATTTAGTTAGTTGTTTTAATGGGAGTCTAGGAGGTGGCCAGTAAGATCACTATTTTCTATATATTTACCCCAAACTTGTGGAACATCAGCTTCAGACCCTCACTACTATTGTCTCTTCTCTTCTTTCCATTTTTTTTTTAACCTTCTGAACTAAAATTCTCCTAGAAACGTAAAAGCCAAGTATGATACTCTCAGAAACTAACATGCTGGTACCATTAATTTAACAGCCACCATAATTATGGAGGAGCCAGCAAGAGTGCCATTTTATTTATTCATCAAATATTCACTCAACACCAACTATTCAAGTTCCATGTTAAGCACTGAAAAAAAAATTTTTAAAACAAATATGGCCTATTCCCTCAAAACATCTTGTAGGGTAAACAACAATTAAATACACAGTGATAATGTAATATGTTATGAACAATAGAATATGTGGTTGTTGTTCAGTTGCTCAGTCATGCCTGACTCTTTGCAACCCCATGGACTGTAGCCCACCAGGCTCCTCTGTCCATTGGATTCTCCAGGCAAAAATACTGGGGTGGGTTGCCAGAATATGTTGTGGGAGCACCTAAATGGTATCATTATAATGCAGATCAGAAGATTTCTCAGAGGATTTGATAATTGAATTTTGAAAAAGAAAAAAGGAAGTAGAAGTTGCTCCAAAAGGGCTGCTTAGTGAAGATGGGATGAGAACACTTCAACTGCAGCCAAGTCAGCCTTTGCTGCGTTGCCAATCAATATCTATATTTATGCTGTCCCGTGAGTGTCTCCACATAGCATTCATATCTACATCTCCCATGATGAGTATCACAATCCAGACGCCCTTATCTGCACTCTTCCATCATTCAGCACAACTGGCTCTACCCTGGTCTGTCAATAGAAGGATTTAAAAAAGAAAAAATCAGATGGCAAGTGTTCTTAGCCCCCAGAGTGACAAGTGGAAATATAATAAAATTTGAGGAAAATGGTCATCATGCAGCTATCTTCCTTTTGTTTGTTTCTAGTGTCACTATAGCTGTGAACACTGTGGGCAGGAGCTTTAAAAATCAGATGAGCAGCTCACACTTGACACATCCGAAAAGAGACTGCTAAAATCCAGGGAAACTGGCTCTGGCTGTGACTTTGAGCAAGATAAATCCATAGTTGTTCTTTGATTTTATAATTGCGCAAAACAGTGATGTTTGGAGCGGGAGGTATGTGACCTGGGCAAGGATGAACTCAGTGAAAGGATCCATGAGTGTGTGCTCAATCAGTCAAGGAGCTCTCATGAATGACACAGGACTTCAGTTGGGTCATGGGAGGTGAATTTCAAAAGGCAGATGAAGGGAGATGGACGAAGTCTTGGGATCAGGTAAAACCTTGACTTATTCAGGAAAGATTGAAGAAAGGAACGTGAATAGAGGAAGAATTCAGAACAGTAAGTCTTATGGCTGGAAACATGAGTCGGGACCAAACTGTAGAGGATATTAATAATCTCACAGAGAAGTTAGAATTTTGTCTTTCTTGAAAATGTTTGCGAAGCATAATGGCATAATTTTAAAGGAGTGGCTAACTTAATAAAAGTTAAATGAGTTTTCCATATAGTGACCGCTCCCCCATCCTAAGACTTCTTTCTCTTTGGTCCAACAATGCACTGTACTCCTTAGCTCACTTCTAATTACTTCCATCTTTATCCTTTCTTTTCCTCTCAGACATTTTCCTGCCTTCTCTTCCTTCTATTCATCCATTATTCATCATCTGTTCATTTAAAACTGGTACTGTTTACTATGAGCCAGACACCACCCATGGTGTTGGCTTAAACAACAAAATAGTCATGGTTCCTTACTGCTTGGAGTTAAATATAACATACTTCATTGTTCAATCTTTGGTCCTATTCTTGTTTAATTCCACCCTCTTACCCACTTTCCCATACAACCCTATTACTTAAATATGATCCCTTATTCACATCTATTGTATGGTCTTTTTACCTAAGATTCATATTTAAATTTCTACTTGCCAACTATTTTTCACCTCTTGAATAACTTGCAGATATACCAAGATGGACATAAACAAACTAAATGCATTATCTTATCACTACACAACACACCAAGTTCAGTTCAGTTCAGTCACTCAGTCGTGTCCGACTCTTTGCAACCCCATGAATTGCAGCACGCCAGGTCTCCCTGTCTATAATCAACTCCTGGAGTTCACCCAAACTCATGTTCATCGAGTCAGTGATGCCATCCAGCCATCTCATCCTCTGTCGTTCCCTTCTCCACCTGCCCTCAATCCTTCTCAGTATCAGAGTCTTTTCCAATGAGTCAATTCTTTGCATGAGGTGGCCAAAGTATTGGAGTTTCAGCTTTAGCATCAGTCCTTCCAATGAACACCCAGAACTGATCTCTTTTAGAATGGACTAGTTGGATCTCCTTACAGTCCAAGGGACTCTCAAGAGTCTTCTCCAACACCACAGTTCAAAAGCATCAATTCTTCGGCACTCAGCTTTCTTCACAGTCCAACTCTCGCATCCTTACATGACCACCAGAAAAGCCATAGACTTGACTAGATGGACCTCTGTTTGCAAAGTAATGTTTCTGTTTTTGAATATGCTCTCTAGGTTGGTCATAACTTTTCTTCCAAGGAGTAAGCGTCTTTTAATTTCATGGCTGCAGTCACCATCTGCAGTGATTTTGGAACCCCCCAAAATAAAGTCTTACACTGTTTCCACTGTTTCCCCATTTATTTGCCATGAAGTGATGGGACCAGATGCCATGATCTTCATTTTCTGAATGTTGAGCTTTAAGCCAACTTTTTCACTCTCCTCTTTCACTTTCATCAAGAGGCTTTTTAGTTCCTCTTCACTTTTTGTGTAAAGGTGGTGTCATCTGCATATCTGAGGTTATTGATATTTCTCCCAGGAATCTTGATTCCAGCTTGTGCTTCTTCCAGCCCAGCATTTCTCATGATGTACTCTGCATATAAGTTAAATAAGAAGGGTGACAACATACAGCCTCGACGTCCTCCTTTTCCTATTTGGAACCAATCTGTTGTTCCATGTCCAGTTCTAACTGTTGCTTCCTGACTTGCATATAGGTTTCTCAAGAGGCAGGTCAGGTGATCTGGTATTCCCATCTCTTTCAGAATTTTCCACAGTTTATTGTGATCCATACAGTCAAAGGCTTTGGCATAGTCAATAAAGCAGAAATAGATGTTTTGCTGGAACTCTGTTCCTTTTTTGATGTTCCACTAGATGTTAGCAATTTGATCTCTGGTCCCTCTGCCTTTTCTAAACCCAGCTTGAACATCAGGAAGTTCACAGTTCATGTATTGCTGAAGCCTGGCTTGCAGAATTTTGAGCATTACTTTACTAGCATATGAGATGAGTGCAATTGTGTGGTAGTTTGAGCATTCTTTGGCATTGCCTGTCTTTGGGATTGGAATGAAAACTGATCTTTTCCAGTCCTGTGGCCACTGCTGAGTTTTCCAAATTTGCTGGCCTATTGAGTGCAGCACTTTCACAGCATCTTCCAGGATTTGAAATAGCTCAACTGGAATTCCATCACCTCCACTAGCTTTGTTCATACTGATGCTTTCTAAGGCCCACTTGACTTCACATTCCAGGATGTCTGGCTCTAGGTGAGTGATCACACCATCATCATTATCTTGCTCTTGAAGATCTTTTTTGTACAGTTCTTCTGTGTATTCTTGCCACCTGTTCTTGATATCTTCTGCTTCTGGTAGGTCCCTACCATTTCTGTCCTTTATAAAGCCCATCTTTGCATGAAATGTTCCTGGGTATCTTTAATTTTCTTGAAGAGATCTCTAGTCTTTCCCATTCTGTTGTTTTCATCTATTTCTTTGCACTAATTGCTGAGGAAGGCTTTCTTATCTCTCCTTGCTGTTCTTTGGAACTCTGCATTCAGATGCTTATATCTTTCCTTTTCTCCTTTGCTTTTCACCTCTCTTCTTTTCACAGCTATTTTAAGGCCTCACTAGACAGCCATTTTGCTTTTTTGCATTTCTTTTCCATGGGGATGATCCCTGTCTCCTGTACAATGTCACGAACCTCATTCCATAGTTCATCAGGCACTCTATCTATCAGATCTAGGCCCTTAAATCTACTTCTCACTTCCACTGTATAATCATAAGGGATTTGATTTAGTTCATACCCTAATGGTCTAGAGGTTTTCCCTACTTTCTTCAATTTAAGTCTGAATTTGGCAATAAGGAGTTCATGATCTGAGCCACAGTCAGCTCCTGGTCTTGTTTTTGTTGACTGTATAGAGCTTCTCCTTCTTTGACTGGAAAGAATATAATCAATCTGATTTCAGTGTTGACCATCTGGTGATATCCATGTGTGGAGTCTTCTCTTGTGTTGTTGGAAGAGGGTGTTTGCTATGACCAGTGCGTTCTCTTGGCAAAACTCTATTAGTCTTTGCCCTGCTTCATTCCATATTCCAAGGCCAAATTTCCCTGTTACCCCAGGTGTTTCTTGACTTTCTACTTTTGCATTCCAGTCCCCTATAATGAAAAGGACATCTTTTTTGGGTGTTAGTTCTAAAAGGTCTTGTAGGTCTTCATAGAACTGTTCAACTTCAGCTTCTTCAGCATTACTGGTTAGGGCATAGGCTTGGATTGCCATGATATTGAATGATTTGCCTCAGAAACGAACAGAGATCATTCTGTCATTTTTGAGATTGCATCCAAGTCCTGCATTTCGAACTCTTTTGTTGACCATAATGGCTACTCCATTTCTTCTAAGGGATTCTTGCCCCCAGTAGTAGATATAATGGTCATCTGAGTTAAATTCACTCATTCCAGTCCATTTTAGGTCTCTGATGCCTAGAATGTTGACATTCACTCTTGCCATCTCTTGTTTGACCACTTCCAATTTGCCTTGATTCATGGACCTGACATTCCAGGTTCCTAGGCAATATTGCTCTTCACAGCATCGGACCTTGCTTCTATCACCAGTCACATCCACAACTGGTTATTGTTTTTGCTTTGGCTCCATCCCTTCATTCTTTCTGGAGTTATTTCTCCACTGATCTCCTATTGGGCACCTACCGACCTGGGGAGTCCTCTTTCAGTATCCTATCATTTTGCCTTTTCATACTGTTCATGGGGTTCTCAAGGCAAGAATACTGAAGTGGTTTGCCATTCCCTTCTCCAGTGGACCACATTCTGTCAGACCTCTCTACCATGACCCATCTGTCTTGGGTGGCCCCACATAGCATGGCTTAGTTTCATTGAGTCAGACAAGGCTATGGTCCGTGTGATTAGATTGATTAGTTTTCTGTGATTATGGTTTGTGTCTGCCCTCTGATGCCTCTCGCAACACCTACCATCTTACCTGGGTTCTCTTAACTTGGACGTGGGGTATCTCTTCATGGCTGCTCCAGCAAAGCACAGCTGCTGTTCCTTACCTTGGACAAGGAGTATCTCCTCACAGCCGCCCCTCCTGACATTGAACGTGGAGTAGCTCCTCTCAACACACCAAACACGTCTCCAAAGATCTCTATTTTGGTTAACACCACCACAACCCGTCCAAGTAACACAAAGTAGAAAGCCTAAAATTATTTCATCTTTATTATTCATATATGAGGTAACTCCCACCCCATAGCTAACAGCTCCAAAACGGCTCTAGCATTAGCCCCATCTTTCTTCATTGCCCTTGATGCTTCTCAGCGATTTTGCCAGTTCTCCCTTAGGTTACTTAGAGATACTGTCGTTAATTTCCTTGCTTCTGATCTCTTGCTGGCTCCAATTTATACCCATATTCCTTGAAAAGATACAAATAGAAACTCAATTCTGTTTGTTACTCCTTTGTATAAGCCTTCCTTTGCCATCCTGTTGGTTATGAAGATTCACACTCTGTAGGATGGCATTCAGGAGCATTCACAGCCTGGATCCACCTGGTCTGCTTCACCTCATCTCCAGTTACTCACTTCTGTTCCCTTCTGTACTTTTATGCTCTTATGTCTGTTCTGTTGGGATAACGTATTTACCATGTTTTTTTTTTAAAAAAAACACTTTTATGTATTTGTTTATTTTGGGCTGTGCTAGGTCTTCATTGCTGCATGCAGGCTTTCTCTAGTTGCAGCAAGCAGAGGTTACTCTCTGGTTGTGGTGCACAGGCTTATTTCACTGGTTTCTCTTGTTGGGGGCACAGGCTCTAGAGTGCATAGGCTTCAGTAGTCGTGGCTCATAGACTTTGTTGCTCCACAGCATGTGAAATCCTCATGGACCAGGGATCGAACCTGTGTCCCCTGCATTGGCAGGTGGATTCTTAACCACTGGCCTACCAGGGAAGTCCTCTCTTCACCTTTTAAACACAGAGAAATCTTCCTCAATCCTATCCCTAGACAGGATGAAACTTACCTCCCTCTAGCTACCCGTTCCTCTCATAGCATGTATTGGCAAGAAAGGAGGTTTATGAGAAGAGCAGTGGGCTTTGGAGTTGGATACACTTGGATTTGGTTCTAATCTTAGCCTCGCAGTTCAGTGTCAGGGTGACTTTCTTACCAAAGACTAGGTTCTTATCTTTCTCACAGAAAGTATTCAGAGATGAGACGTAGAGGTAAGGCAAGCAAAGTGAGAATGATTAAGCAATAGTATGCTCTCAAGAAGTGAGCTGGCAAACTCAATAAATATCTTCCCTGAGTTTCTTTGGAAAGCTGGTTATATGGGGTGTAGAAATGAATAGGCAGAATATTTATTGGGAGGGGAAGGGTTTGAGATCATATTTCCTGATTCTCAGCCCAGCTCCACCTTTCCAAGAGGAGGAGGGATTTCTGTCTTTGTTTAGCCTTGATCTGAAGTGTCATGGTGTTGGTGCCTGATGGGTACTTCTTATCTGCAGGGCTAGTTTTATTGTAATGAGAGCATAATGAGAAAAAGATTATATTCAGACACCAGAGAATCCAACTTTTCCCCATCTTCTCTTGTCTGCTTCCAAGACCCTTATCACGCCAAATGTGTTGTTTCCTCTCAGCCTGGATGTTCCTGCTTTCTTGGTTTGCCCAAGGACCCCTATTGTCTACAAGATGTGTAGTTTCCTTTCATGTGATTCATACACCCCCACTTCTCTGCTCATATCTAGCTGTTTACCTGTCCTTAACATCTTGAGCAAGTTACTTCACCGCTCAGAACCTCAGTTTCACAAATGAGGAGACAAAATATACACATAGGGTTGTGGAAATAAACTAGTATAAGCAAAATGCTTAGTGGGAGCTTATGTTTTTAAAAGATAAAGTTACATCACACTTTGTGTATAAAACCCCAGTAAATGAATCTTAGACACCTTACGTATCCTTGTACCCATAGTTCATGTACATGACAGGTGCTCAGTACATTTTTAATAAATAAGAGAATTAAGTTTTCTCCACAGTGCTAAGGTAACCTAATAACTTGATAAGGATTTTTCTAAGCAATATGATATAATCTTCTTTTCAATCCCTTAGTGAAACCATTGAAAAATTGTTCAGTTGCTAAGACATGTCCAATTCTTTGCGACCATATGGACTGCAGCATGCCAGGATTCCCTGTCCTCTACTAACTCCAGAGTTCACTCAAGTTCATGTCCTTTGAGTCAGTGATGCTATCTAACCATCTTTGAAAAGTATACTTAAAGATATTAGCTCCACCAAAAAGTTAAGTGAATATTTCCTTAACTTTCTTTCAGTTCCTGCTTTCCTTTTTGCATGCTTTCACTTAGTCATAAGATATGTATTCCAAACCCTACATTCTAACCAAATAAATTCTTTCTGTTACAAACCCTATGGGGTTCAGTTCAGTTGCTCAGTCTGTCTTTGCGACCCCATGATTGCAGCACACTGGGCCTCCTTGTCCATTACCAACCCCCAGAGTTCACCCAAACTCATGTGCATCGAGTCGGTGATGCCATCCAGCTATCTCATCCTCTGTCGTCCCCTTCTCCTGCCCCCAATCCCTCCCAGCATCAGGGTCTTTTCCAATGAGTCAACTCTTCACATGAGGTGGCCAAAGTACTGCAGTTTCAGCTTCAGCATCAGTCCTTCCAATGAACACCCAGGACGGATCTCCTTTAGGATGGACTGGTTGGATCTCCTTGCAGTCCAAGGGACACGCAAGAATCTTCTCCAGCACCACAGTTCAAAAGCATCAATTCTTCAGCACTCAGCCTTCTTCACAGTCCAACTCTCACATCCATACATGACCACTAGAAAAACCATAGCCTTGGGTAGATGGACCTTTGTTGGCAAAGTAATGTCTCTGCTTTTCAGTATGCTGTCTAGGTTGGTCATAACTTTCCTTCCAAGGAGTAAGCATCTTTTAATTTCATGGCTGCAGTCACCATCTGCAGTGATTTTGGAGCCCCCCAAAATAAGTCTGACACTGTTTCCACTGTTACCCCATCTATTTCCCATGAAATGATGGGACCAGATGCCATGATCTTAGTTTTCTGAATGCTGAACTTTAAGCCAACTTTTTCACTCTCCTCTTTCACTTTCATCAAGAGGCTTTTTACTTCCTCTTCACTTTCTGTCATAAGGGTGGTGTCATCTGCATATCTGAGGTTATTGATATTTCTCCCGGCAATCTTGATTCCAGCTTGTGTTTCTTCCAGTCCAGGGTTTCTCATGATGTACTCTGCATATAAGTTAAAATAGTATTTTTAAAACTAGATCTAACTTGATTGTTACATGTCATAACTGTTTATATCAACAGAGAAATAGACTTTTAGATGAAAAATAAAAGATTGTAAACAGTGAAAAGTAAAAACTAGAAGTGTGTACAATTGTATAAGTTTGACATTAGCCTGGAAGAGCACTCATGGAAAAAAATTATGTGTTAACTCAAGCTTTGTTAAGATAATTTATAATGTTATCTGATTTTATTTTTACCATATCTATAAAGGTTGCCATTTCACAGTATAAATAATGACAACTTGTAGTAAAACTGAAACTTTAACCTTGTTGAAGTTATTCATTTGGAATTAAAAATTACTTTATAAATATAATGCTACAACTCTACCCCTACAACTATAGTAAATGCTAACCTTTCAATTATAGTAAACTATAACTTTATGAAATAAGTTGATTTGAGGCCCTTGAATTTCACTAGAAGACCTTTAATTAATAAAAACATTAGTACATAAACAAATTCCTAATACTATGAAATCAAAGACTCAGTGGATAAAAAATTGGCATCTAATTAAAAGTAGAAATTTGCCCTCGAGACTTCTGAAAGAGAAAATAATGTAATATGACATTATGTGGGTTATTGGACAAACATAATCAATTTATGTAGGAGGCCATCCACCACCACCCAGCCAAAAAGGCCTCTGTTCTCATGAATTCTTGACTGGCCAGGCTAACCCCTTCATTATGATAATAATTTCAAGTTTGGGATCATTTTTCCTTTTGTAAGACTAGAACAATAGACGTTAGAGATGAAGTTTTCAAATACTTATTTTTATTAACTTCAGAATGTAAAATCCAATCATCCTATTTCCAAATTGTCTAACTGCCCACTTTCTTATCATCAATAGACTGATGGCACTTAGTGAATAATTATCATTCATCAAAATCATGATCAGACTTCACTCTGTCTTTGAACGTGAATGTTGTGAGACTTCCCTAGGTGTTTAGTGATTAAGACTCTGTGCTTCCACTGCAGGGGGCATAACCCTTGGTCCAGAAACTAAGATCCTGCACACTGTGCCATGCAGCCGAAAAAACAAAACAAAACAAAACAAAAAAAGAAAGTGAATGTTGCATATCCATGGGTGTTCTTTAATACAACTTGACCCACTGTGTACATGAAAAGAGAAATGAATAGAGAATGCTCGTTGTTGTTGTTGTTGTTGTTGTTTTTAACTGAGGTTGTTAGAATAGCATTTATGCTTCACTGGATAATGTCATTCTGTGTATGAATCTCTTAAATAGATAAACTAACAAGTAGAACATACTGGACATATTTTTCTCATTCTCCTCACAAAAAGGCACAACATTGCTGGAGTCAACTATGTCTACATTAGAGAAGATGTTGGCTTGATGATATGCTTCTCCAGGATTTCAAGTAGAGCTTGGTGAATATTCTGCCTTTTAGTTCAAGTTGCTTGATGTTCCACAGCTTTGGGATGCAGGAAAACAGAACATACCACAGCCACTCTCTGTTTCACAACTTTGTTTCTCATTTCATCTGGATCTCGTGAATAAGTAAAACTCTGATCCACTGTGGATTCATAGTAAACATTTTCTTCTCTCTTGTTATCCCTATGGCCAATTCTGTCCTTCAGGAGTATGGTGCTTATCGCCTCATATATTTTTACTCAAAATGCACTTTATCTCCCATGTTAGTACCATGGTTATACCCTGTTCTCTTTTGAATCTTAAATCTCTTGCTCTTCATTGATATCTTCCACAGTGTCTTCACACATAAATGATTTTCTGCTTATCTTCAAAGTATTTTGAATTTTTTTCTTCTTTTATGCACCTTCTTATGATCCTCCTTGCATTTATTTCTCAAGTTTGTAATTTATTTTTACTACTTACGTCTTCTCAACATCCATTACTTACCAGGTATTTGTAACTCTGCTTTTATGGTCTACAAACTCACAAATGACACCTTTTCGTCAGACTATGTGACTTCTCCTTAACAGCCTCTCTATGGATTTTGATATCTTGGGGCATCTTCTTATTCTTGACTGTTTTCCACAGTTTGTTTCCTTTGCTGTGCACATAAATAACTGAGTTTCTTCCTTTTTGTGTCTGTTTTGTTGAATTGTTTTCTTTTTCTACCCGTTCAGTTCAGTTCAGTTCAGTTGCTCAGTCGTGTCCAACTCTTTGTGACCCCATGAATCACAGCACGCCAGGCCTCCCTGTCCATCACCAACTCCCGGAGTTCACTCAGACTCATGTCCATTGAGTCAGTGATGCCATCCAGCCATCTCATCCTTGGTCATCCCCTTCTCCTCCTGCCCCCAATCCCTCCCAGCATCAGAGTCTTTTCCAATGAGTCAACTCTTCGCATGAAATGGCCAAAGTACTGGAGTTTCAGCCTTAGCATCATTCCTTCCAAAGAAATCCCAGGGCTGATCTCCTTCAGAATGGACTGGTTGGATCTCCTTGCAGTCCAAGGGACTCTCAAGAGTCTTCTCCAACACCACAGTTCAAAAGCATCAGTTCTTCAGCACTCAGCCTTCTTCACGGTCCAACTCTCACATCCATACATGACTACTGGAAAAACCATAGCCTTGACTAGATGGACCTTAGTCGGCAAAGTAATGTCTCTGCTCTCTGTTCGTCTCCAAGGCAAAACATTCAATATCACGGTAATCCAAGTCTATGCCCCAACCAGTAACGCTGAAGAAGCTGAAGTTGAACAGTTCTATGAAGACCTACAAGACCTTTTAGAACTAACGCCCCAAAAAGATGCCCTTTTCATTATAGGGGACTGGAATGCAAAAGTAGGAAGTCAAGAAACACCTTGAGTAACAGGCAAATTTGTCCTTGGAATGCAGAATGAAGCAGGACTAAGATTAATAGAGTTCTGCCAAGAAAATGCACTGGTCATAACAAATACCCTCTTCCAACAACACAAGAGAAGACTCTACACATGGATATCACCAGATGGTCAACACGGAAATCAGATTGATTATATTCTTTGCAGCCAAAGATGGAGAAGCTCTATACAGTCAACAAAAACAAGACCAGGAGCCGACTGTGGCTCAGATCATGAACTCCTTATTACCAAATTCTACCCCTTAATTGTGGCTCAGCTGGTAAAGCGTCTGCCTACAATGTGGGAGACCCAGGTTCGATCCCTGGATTGGGAAGATCCTCTGGAGAAGGAAATGGCAACCCACTCCAGTACTCTTGCCTGGAAAATCCCATGGACGGAGGAGCCTGGTAGGCTACAGTCTATGGGGTCTCAAAGAGTCGGACACAACTGAGTGACTTCACCTCACCTCTTAATTGTAAAAAAAAAAAAAAAAAAATTCCCCATAGTTTAGTTCTTGGCTATCCACTGCCTCTGATCCTCTTCCTAGGTGTAAAAAAGAATGAACTTTCCCATACAGTAACCATGATCTTCTCAAAGATGACTCTCACAAATAAATGTATCATAAGTACAACCTCTTCTCTGAACTTAAGACCTTTATCTCTAACAGTTTGCAACATATTATACCTTTTCTTTTAAACTCTAAGCCCAATATGCAAGTGTTCATTTTATAGTGTGGCACATAGTAGATATTTAATATATTTTTGTTGAATAAATGATTGAAAAAATAATCTTTAAGAGATGTCCAGACATTTCTAGATTCCTTGATTACTTTGCAGTTTTTTTTTTAATCAATCATCTCTTTTCAGTTCCCACCATCACACCTCTAACTCTTGCCTTTATTATTTTATGCCTAGCCAAAATAGTCTACTATAAAGGTACTCTGACTCCATTTCACTTGGCTCCAAAACAGCCTTCATAGTGTTACCACTCAACTCTGTTCTAAATTTAATTATATCACTTCCACACTGATAAATCTCCATGTCTTCCTCCCCAGTATGTACTCACCATTAAAACTAGATCAAATGATTAATGCATTGATAAATTTGGCAGGTATGCTCAGTTGTCTTTTTAAGTAATATAACAACACTAAATGTCTCCCCCAAAGAAATGAACTATTAAGCCATGAAAAAGACATGGAGGGATTTTAAATGCATATTACCAAGTAAAAGCAGCCAACCTGAAAAGGCTACATACTGTTTCATTTCAATTATATGACATTCTGGGAAAAAGGCAAAACTATGGAGACAGGGAAAAGATCAGTGGTTGTCGGAGGTTTGGAGGAGGGAGGGCTGAATAGATAGAGAATAGATGAGTTTTGGGGCTGTGAGACTATTCTGATAATAGCAGATACATGTCATTATACATTTGTCAAAGCCTATAGAATGTACAATATCAAGGGTGAATCTGAATGTAAACTATGGACTTTGGGTGATAATAATGTGTCAGTGTAAGTTTATCTATTGTTTCAAATGTACTGCTCTGGTATATGACTCTGATAACAGGGGAGGCTGTGGGTATATAAGAACAGTAAGTATACGGGAACTCTGTACTATCTACTCAGTTTTGCTGTGAATCTATATATAACTTCTCTAAAAAATGAAGGCTATTTTGAAGTCTCCCCAAAGCCTCTTCACAGACTATCTGATGAAACTCTTAGATTTTTGACCATAGGTTACGTAAAAATGGTATTTCAGAGTGGTTGTAATTTTCCTTTCTCTTGGAAATGACTGGATGTCTGGGAATTCCATTCACATGGTTTCTTCACTTTTCTATGGATTTGTTGTTTTTTTCTTATCCATTTTGAATTTTTCAATCATTTCTTTTAAAAGTTCCACTGCTTTGCTTTGTTGAAGCTTAGTTCCTCTTATAAGTTTTTTACTTTGTCCTACAGATGTTTATTTAGTTACATTTTTATAAGCTACTGTATATTTTATACAGTACTATATTCTTCTGTATACATTTGCCTCCTGCCATAAACATTGTTTCATCTCCAACTCCCTCTCTTCTCTCTCTTCCACCATTTAGTTTCAGCCACTAGTATTATTCAGTGCCTCATTTTGTACTCTTAAATATACTTTCATTTAAATAAAGTTGATTACTTGTTTTATTAAGTGTTATCCTTTACTCCCAGCTATCATAGATGATAGAATTGTGACCTCACTCTAACTCCCATTTTTTTCTCTTCCCTTTCTAATTTTTTACAATTCTAGTATTTCTGTATTACCAGGACATACAATATTTACTTTTCTATCATCACATATGTTGAATGCTAGTTCTTTGGTTAAATCTTTCCTGTGCTCAACAACAGTACTTTCACCATACTTCCCCAAACTATCCCTTGCATGGCTGAAGTCATCCACTAACACTTTATTCCAGAAGATTTTGAGTTCTGGCATATCTGATATTGTCTATTTTACTGGAGGAAATTTTTAGATGTCAAATTGATACTTTATTTTAAAATATTTAATGTTTCTGTTCTATCTTTAATCATTGAATGTTGCTATGTGCCAGGGTCCAGCCCCAGTGGATCCAGGGTAATTTGAAGCAGGGACAGTATGGCAAGGAAAAACTTATTTATTTAGAAATATAAAGAGATTAAGAAGAAATAGTATAGTAGGAAAATTTAGTGGAGAAAAGATGCTGAATAACTTGGTTTACGGGGAAAGCAAATAAAACCTCAGGACAAGAGATTTGCACCATCTACATTGGGCCACCGGCGCCCGTTTGAATAGCAAAGGGTGCCTCACCTAGGGCTCCCTCTCTCATGGATCTTAGAAGCCAGGGCAAGTAAGTAGACATGGTGAGCCTCCCCGCTCCAGATGGGAATTCAGCCTGAAAACAGAGTAAAGAAGACACGGGGAAACCAAGTCCAGTGACTGGCCCATCCTCTATTGTCCGGAAAGGCCTTATATACTTTTGATTTTACATAGAGATCAATGGATAATACAAAATTATGCAGAGTCCGCAGCCCTGACTCTTATTGAGACCATGCTTTCTCTCTGCATAACTAGTTGTATACACAAGTCTTAGGTGATTTACATCATCTTCTGGCCAGAAGGCCAATTAACATTTTACAGCCCTTTTCTGATAAGGGTTTGTCAACCAGAAGACTTATTTGTCTTAAAAGTGTTGTTCTTCCCAAAGTCTGGTGCCACTCTCAGAAAGCACTAAATAAAGTTACATTCTTACATAGCAAAGACACAACAATTTATAACAATGAAAGAAGTACAGTGATTTATAACAAAGAGAAAAGTAATTAACTCAGAAGTCTAGTGTTGCTAACATCAAAACTACTATATTCCTTTTTCTGTATCCCAATTACATTGATGATTAATATCCTCCAGGTTCCTAAAAGATAAAGACTATGGAGGCCTGGCAGCAGTCATTGACTCAACAGTGAAACCCATCACCAATATAATTTTTAGATTTTTAGAAAAGGCTCTGTATCTTTAAGATGCTTTAAGCTTTGTGCCTCTTGCAGTTGGGGGCTGTAAACAATTCACAAGTTGTAAATAGTCCAGGCAGACCAGTTAGGTAAGTTAAAAATCCATCACAGGGGTTTAAACCGAGACCTTCTTTTCATATGCAGGAGACTGTTAACTGAAGCCCTGAGTTAACTTTTTCCAGAGAATGTCAGAAGAGTGGAAAGCACAGTACAATAAAGCAGGCAGACTCTGGTTTTGGGGGGTAGATGTTCAGGAAAACTCAGGGGGAACCCCTGAAGCCAGATCACGCCTTTGCGTTTTGTTGGGCTTCCTTCCTCATGACCTTTGCTATGGGCGGGATTCCTCACACTGGCTCCCAGCAGCTATGTAGATACCTGATGTCAGCCCAATGTTTTTTCCTTAAAGGGAGCTTCCCCAGTGGCTCAGATGGTTAAAGAATCTGCCTACAATGCAGGAGACCTGGGTTCAATCCCTGGGTCAGGAAGATCTCCTGGAGAAGGGAATGGCAACCCACTCCTGTATTCTTGCCTGGGAAATCCATGGACAGAGGGGCCTGGCAGGCTACAGTCCATGGAGTCACAGAGAATCAGACACAGCTGAGTGACTAATGGACACACACAGGGTGATTAAAGGCACCAGTTTCAAGATATTCTTACCATATGAATGTCTCAGCATCTCATGGCCTTTAGCATTTTCCTTGTCCTCTTTTACTCTCAAAAATACCCTGTTGTGGATGATAAATTCAGTGGCCACTCTAACTTACAGTGACTTAGTCCCTTGCTTGCTTAATAAAAACATCTTCTTTAGCTTTGAAGTTTGCTACTTTTCTCCTAGTATGTAGTAACATTGAGAGTTTTGAGACAATTTTACAATATAAAATGCCCACCCAAAATGTAGGCTCATGTCTTACTTATTTAGTGCTGCTTATGAAATTATCCCTTTAAATCTTTTCTTCTACCATATTGTTTGATCCTCACCTTGATTTTCCTGAGAGGCTGCCCTTATGCTTGTGTTGAATCTCCTTTGCCTTTCTCCTATATTTGGCATTCTTCTCTAATCCTTTTTAAAACTGGTTTAATTTTCATTTTATTTTAATGACTTATTTCCCTATTGTGTTTCTTTGTACCTAACGTTCCTGTGTTCCTTCCGATTTTTCCTTTTTTTTTTTTTTTTTTGCCACAGCATGTGCTATGCGGGATCTCAGTTCTCCAACCAGGGATTGAACCTGCGCCCCCTGCATTGGGAGCACAGTCTAAACTGCTGGACCACCAAGGAAGTCTGATTTTCTACCTTTTTTATTTTTTCCTTTTTTCTATTTCTTTCTTGTACCCTGCTGACTCATATTTCATTTTATATTGTTGTTTTCCCACCTATTCTCTGAGTTCTTGTAATACTGATTATGATATTCCTTTCTATAACAACTGGTTATAAAAGTTTTAAGAATTTATGGCAAGATAATTTGTCATAATTTTTTTCTATACCATGGTTACATTTTTATGCATTTTCTTTTAATAAAAATGCTATTTGCCCCTTTGATTTTCTTATGTGTCTTTCCATTGATATTAGTCTAGTTCTCTCTTTTTACGCATCCCAGCATGAGATGGATATTTCTGGACCAGATATTTGTACAAGTTCAGGAGAGGGAATACAAAGGGCGAAGGACAGGCAAAGGTAGGGCCCCAGAATGGTCTTCTAGACTAGACAACATTCTCATTGCAAAAATTCTTCATCTTTCCAGCTGCCTACTCCTAAGATGATTTCTCTGTATGATTCTTTTTTTTCTAATTGGAGGCTAATTACTTTACAATATTGTATTGGTTTTGCCATGCATTAACATGAATCTGCCACAGGTGTACATGTGTTCCCCATCCTGAACCTGCCTCCCACCTCCCTCCCCATACCATCCCTCTGGGTCATCCCATTGCACCAGCCCCGAGCATCCTGTATCATGCATCAAACCTGGACTGGCGATTCATTTCACATATGATATTATACATGTTTCAGTGCCATTCTCCCAAATCATCCCACCTTCTCCCTCTCCCACAGAGTCCAAAAGCCTGTTCTATACATCTGTGTCTCTTTTGCTGTCTCGTATGATTCTTGATGCAGCTGTCTCTGCCTTTCTGGACCAAACCACCTTCTAGGTTTCTACCACTAGCTCTTCTCATTCAAATTCCCGTGCTTATTTTTGCAAGCAAGGAGTATCATTTCTCTACTTTAGGGTAGCCCCTTAATTTTAAGAAGTGCGTTTTCCTGATGCTCTTTCTAAGGTGCAAGTTCTGAGCCCTCTTGTCAGTCTCTGTGTTTAATTAGCACTTTCTCCTGCACAACTTCTGCCGTAGTTCAGCTGTTTTGGGCAGCTCTCACACATTTTGGCAACTGTTGATTAGATTTGTCTCCTAAGATTATTGAAGATGGATTTTACTATTTTGTATTCATTTTCTTTAGGATTTTGCTGACTTTTAGGAGAAGAGAAAAAGCCCTGACCCGGTTTTTATGGAAATTTTATAGATTTTCTTTTACTCTGTTTCACATTTTCCAAAAGAAAGAAAAATGTATCTATGGTTACATTTTACTAATTTCAATAAACTGCCATTTTAATTAAATCCAGAGGCCCCACTTTTTGCTTCTATTGTTCAGAAATAGAACAAAGATCATGTAAGACATTATTGTTTGCAGTGTGATTTTGTATTCATTTTCTTGAATGATCTTGGGTTATCTCCATGAAGTTAGCAAGGTATGCACTATCATTCCTATTTCACAGATGAGAAAATATAATACCACTAACATTATCGACAGTGTGCACTGGGATGACAATATTATATAAAGATTTTACAGGCCAGATCAGAGTAAGCCACACCTACACAAGACCATTTCCCTCATAAATTAAAACAAGATATGTATATACATGTTGTGTGTACCTTAAGAAGACTTTCTTTTTCTTCTAATGCCTTGGTCTTATATGTGTCCAGCAAAATATGAAGTCTCCCAGGGAAATGCCTTGATACTGAGAGGGATACTGGGGGTCTGCTCCCCACTGATCTGTGCTACACATCATGTTTCCATGTAAGATTTTATCTGCCTGAGGAGCTCATCAGCTAAAACGATGATGCTAGAATACCACTTTCCCATAAAATAATAGAAAACCTTATCTGTGGCATCTTGATGATAATTCTAGGAAGCTCACATTTCCTCATGAGTCACTTCCTCCTTTTACTTGTTCAATAGGCAAAAAATGACAGGAGGTGCTTGGCTTATAATTTATATATCAGTGCCTTGGGTTTCACTAAAGCCAAATGTTAAAGGTTAAGTGAGAATTACTTGAGGAACAAGTAGGGCTATTAGGCAATGGGGTGGCATGAGCGTAAGTAGTATGTGCAGGGAGCTACAAAGAATGTAGAGCTATTAGAATATACTGAAAGTGGATGCACTTGATTGCCTACCACAGTTAGAAACTGAAGGAGCTCTTTTATATCATTATCACTTAAACTGTGATCTGTATATAAACACGGGCTTCCCAGGTGACACAGTAGTAAGGAATCTGCCTATCAGTGTAGAAAACACAAGAGATATGATTCGATCCCTGGGTCAGGAAGACCCCCTGGAGGAGGAAATGGCAACACACTCCAGTACTCTTGCCTAGAAAATTCCAGGAACAGAGGAGGCTGGCAGGCTACAGTCCATGGTTTGCAAAGAGTCAGACGTGCCTGAGTGAGCACAGCACACTTATATAAATATGTGTGTTACATATACATGTTTGATGACTTTTTCGTGGTGCTTTCTGATCTTCTCCATTCCTGTATCTTTTTCCTCTCATGAACTCTCAAGTTCCATTGAAAGAATAATTGGAGACGATTTAATTTTGAATCTGGAGCATAGCAAAGAAAAAGCAGGAAACTTTTCAGAAGTTCTGAGATCAGAGCTTACTCATCAAGCCAAAGGAATCACAAATTGACACTTTGCCAAAAGAGGAAGAGCTTAGTAGGCTGTGCTGTATTTTTCCACCACCATCTGACATCTATGTTTACATCTGCCTTCTTGATGGAAGAACCTTCCCTGTGACACTTCCATATGCTTCCTCTCTTCCCATCTCTATCAAAGTTTATGTAGAACTCTGTGAATTTAAAAACACGAATTTATGTGAACTTGAAATCCTCCATAAATAACACTTAAAACACTTTAGAACAACCGTATAGGAACAACCTTGTAAAGAGTTAGTCTGGAATTCTTCTCAGTTGCTATCAGAGGCATCCTGATTAGATTTAGAAATCAAACTTATGATTGCCAGAAGGAAAGGATGGGGATAGGTATAGTTAGGGCATTTGAAGTGGACACTTACACACTAATATTTAAAATGGAAAACCAACAAGGACCTACTGCATAGCACAAGGCACACTGCTCAATGTTATGTGGCAGCCTGGATGGGAGGGGAGTTTGGGGGAAAATGGGTACATATAGATGTATGGCTGAGTCCCTTTGCTGTCCACCTGAGGCTATCACAACATTGTTAATCAGCTGTTGTTGTTGTTGTTTAGTTGCTAAGTCATGTCCAGCTCCTTTGCAACCCATTGACAGTAACCCTGACAGGCTCCTCTGTCCATGGGATTTCTCAGGCAAGAATACTGGAAGGGATTGTCATTTTCATCTCCAGGGCACCTTCCTGACCCAGGAATAGAACCTGCATCTCTTGCATTGGCAGGTGGATTCTTTACCATTGAACCACCTGGGAAGACCCTAATCAACAATATACCAATATAAAATAAAACGTTGTACAACAGAAACCTAATACAACATCTTAAAGCAATTATCCTCCAATTAAAAATTAAAAAATGAAAAAACTTTATTAAAGAATGAAATATAAATTTTGAAAAGAATGAAATAAAGTTGCATAGACTCAAGATTTTTTAAAAGGTACCCTGATTAACATGTCTTTTCAGTTAATGTTCCTCCTCTAATTACGATTCTCCATCATCTTGTACTCCCTTAACCATCAACAGACCCTGCTCAGAAATGCTCCCTTTCATTCTGCCCCAGTACCATAGACACTGATGGATGGAAGAAGCATTCTGGAGGGGCTGGGGCAGAGCTGGGGGCCAGTATGATGGAGAATTACATGGCACTGAGGGTTCATCAGAATTTCTGGGGTCAAGGAGGTTGATGTAATAATATGAAAAATTCATTTTCTGATGCAGCTTCTTGAGACACAACCTCTCACTCCTACCCCTGACTGTCATGGCTAACCCAGTTTGGACTGTTTTCTTAATCTATTGATGCTTTACACAATGTGCCAAGTCAACAAACTGATTTTTGCAAGGTACCTCGATGTCATCAAGGAAGAAAGGAAGAGGGTTCTCAGGATAAGTAGCTCCAAAATAAATGGAAGGATTGCAGCAACAAACTGACTCGTTCCTGACAAGGTAGCTGGTTGCTATAATTATAGTAAAGTGCTGAAAACGAGGAAGTGTTGATTATGAAAATGTTTGGTGAGACATGCAATTTCTTACTCATCTTTACTTAAAGTGCATCCCTTTGAGCAAGGTGGGGACCAGTCACATTCTAGCTGTGGAGGGACTGTGATTATCATGAGCCGATAAAATTTAAGATTCTCAAGTCGAACAAATTCCATTTTTTCAGTGATGCAGTAATGTTTATATAACAGGGCAGGCCATGCCTAGGCTGTTCCCTCATCCAACCTCAGATGAATAAATCCACAGGCTTGGCTCAGTCTGTCTGTATTTTTGTCTGTCTGTCTCACTCTCTCTCGCTTTCCCACTGAGCTTCTGTGCCATATTTAAAGTAAAAGATACAGAGATAGAACCAAGTGCTAGCTGAGTTTCCTTACCAGTGAAACATGAAAGGGAAGGTCTGTGAACCTGAACTCTGAGTTGCTGAAATACCCAGAATGACTGTTCACAAGACTTGCTTTTTCACTTCTTCCTTAATTTCAGTGAAGTCTCTCTGCTTATAATAAACACATTCTTTCTGAAGTAATTTGAGCAGATTTAAGTCCATTGCAATTAAATATTCTCTTTGGTGCAATAGTCTCTGTCCTCAAGAAGCTTAGAGTAAAAGTAACTAGTTAGCTATAATCCTGTAACCTAAAAGCTTATGTAACCACTTTACAGACTCAATTTCTTGGAGCATTAAGATGAGATGGTTTATTACAAATGAAAGCCTTCCTTAATCACATACTAGCCAGACTCTATATACTTTTTCAGACACATACAGCTGTCCTGCATGTGTCTGACCCTTCTCATTCTAGTATTTAAGATTCAGTTCTATTTAAATTTTAGTTCCAAGTCTGCCTGAAAGTCCTCCTTGTCTCTTCTCTGCAGAGAAGAGAGAAGGAGGTGATCTGGGTTGGTTTTGTTCTTTCTCTGGTTGCTTTAGGTGTAAGGTTAGGTCATTTCTATGAGATTTTTCTTGTTTTTTGATGTAGGATTGTGTTGCTATTAACTTCCCTCAATAATTGTGCATGAATGTTCACAAAAGGCAGGTGTGAGAATATTGATAGCAATATGATTTGCAGGGACCCCAAAATGGAAGCAATCCTGATGGTTATCAATAGCAGAATGAATAAAAATATTGAATGAAATCAGTGGGTGTGAATAAACTACAGCATGAAAGGAGGTGATCTGGTTCCCAAACACTTGACCCAATCCTCTTCTTGATACTTGTTCCTTCTCTTGATTCATGAGGGGAAAGAAATAGAGGCGGTGGAACGAATCTTTATTTACCTAAGCTTACTGTGGCTGCTTCTCCACCTAAGATAGACTGATCATTGTCCACGCCTTCTGTGTGGTGGGCGTGGTTATGGTGGGGTACTCGGGGTTATAAATGCAGAAGCACACAGGTGGCCCTCCTGCAGGAATTCCTCCGCTCCCCAGCTTTCTGACTGATAGGGGAGACCTAGTTCCAGATGGACCACCATGCTCCCTCTGCTCCGTAGCTCACAACACAGGTGGATTGTCCTGTGGCATCTAGCTGCTGGTATCTTCCTGCTCTGCAATGGAGCACCTGAAAGCTGGGCCAAATCACATTCCTTGTTGTCCACTTGATGCCTGGAAGATCTTGTAGGCTACCAGGTTCTGTCGAGGGAAAGCAGGCTGTTTTAACCCTGTCCCTGGAGTCACCTCTGGCATCTTTGTCTTTCCCCTCTGTCTGTACTACTTCAACAGAATTCGAGCATCATTAGACTTAACCAAGTGGAATAGGGGACAATTCAGAGAGTCACCAACTTAACAAGTGTATCTCCTGGAGTCTGCTTGCCTTGGCTTCAGGAGAGAGAGCCTCCTTCCTTCCTCCTGAAAGAAGGGAAGTCAGGAAATGCCCCATCACACAGGGCACTGCAGGGGATCATATAAAGCTTCCTGAAGGAGTGAATATCTAAGCAGAGAATTGAAAGCCAAATCATTTTCCAGGAGAGGAAAGAGAATGCCAAAGTGACATTGGCGTTGGCAAGAGAGAGAAAGCACAAGTCCAAAGTCTCTCTCCCTTGAAATCCCTAACACTTGCTCCTGACACAGACACATTGTAACAGTCTGTTTTGACATCAGCTAGTCACCCTCTTGGAGAAGGCAATGGCACCCCACTCCAGTACTCTTGCCTGGAAAATCCCATGGACGGAGGAGCCTGGTAGGCTGTGGTCCATGGGGCGCTAAGTGTCGGACACGACTGAGCGACTTCACTTTCACCTTTCACTTTCATGCACTGGAGAAGGAAACGGCAACCCACTCCAGTGTTCTTGCCTGGAGAATCCCAGGGACGGGGGAGCCTGGTGGGCTGCCGTCTATGGGGTTGCACAGAGTCGGACACGACTGAAGCGACTTAGCAGCAGCAGCAGCAGCAGCAGTCACCCTCTAGGAAGGTTTCCAGGATGGTTAGGCTGGTTGTTCTTTGAGTACTAAAACGTTCATTCACATACTTAACTATGATCCCCAACATTCTCTTCACCCTCTTCACTGGTGAATTCTTGTTTTTTAATTATTCTTTTTGGAGTATAGTTGATTAACAATGTTGTTGTAGTTTCAGGTGTACAGCAAAGTGATTCAGTTATACATGTACATGTATCTTTTTTTTTTTTTTACAAATTCTTTTTCCATTTAGATTGTTACAGGATATTGAGCAGTGTTCTCTTTGCTACATAATAGGGCCTTGTTGCTTATCCACTTTATTTTATTTATGTTTATTCTTCCAGACTTTGAGGCAAGTCTTTGTATAATGATGTATTTATTTCATATGTCTATAGTTATTATTTATTTCAAATATAGTAGTATGTATTTATCAATCCCAAGCTCTCAGTTTATCCCTCTCCCCAGGCTTTCCCCTTTGGTAACCATAAGTTTGTTTTCTAAGTCTGTGAGTCTGTTTCCATTTTGTAAATAAATTCAATTGTGTCAGTCTTTTTAGATTCTGCATATAAGCAATACCATATGATATTCGTCTTTGTTTGGCTCACTTCACTTAGTATGCTAATCTTTAGGCCCATCTATATTACTAAAAATGGTACTATTTTATTCTTTTTTATGACTGAGTAATATTCCAGTGTATATATGTACATCTTCTTCATCCATTCATCTGTCAATAGACATTTCGGTTGCTTCCATGTCTTGGCTGTTGTAAATGGTGCTGCAGTGATCACTGGGGTGCATGTATCCTTTCAAACCATGCTTTCCTCTGGGCATATTCCCAGGACTGGGATATACTATTGCTGGATCATATGGTATCTCCGTTTTTAGTTTTTTTTTTTTAAAGAACCTCCATATTGTTCTCCATAGTAGCTGTACCAATTTTCATTCCCACCAACCATGTAGGAGGGTTCCCTTTTATCCAAACCTCTCAAGCATTTATTGTTTGTAGACTTTTGATGATGGCCATTCTGACTGGTGGATTGCAAATAGTCTTGATAATATTCTGTGAACACCTTCTGCAGTAGGCTGAATTATGGCCCTCAAAGATGTCCCTGTTCTAATCCCAGAAACTTGTTAATGTGTACCTTATGTATCTTATATGGTTAAAAGGACGTTGTGGTGTGATTAAATTAAGAACATTGAGATAGGAAGAATAACCTGTATTATTCAGAAGCTTCTAATGTAGTCAAAGGGTCCTTTTAAAAGGGAAATAAGAAGACTATACTCAAAGAAGCCAATATGGCCGTAGAAACGGGGGTTAAGGGATGGCCTGTGATCCAAGGAATAACAACATTCAATCAAAACTGGGAAAATCAATTCATGTATTCTGCCCTAGAGCTTCAGGAGGAATACATCCCTACCAATGCCTTGGCACTAGCCCACTGAGATGGATTTTGGACTCTGACCTCCAGAACTTTGAGATAAATTTCTGTTATTTTAAGCCACTAAGTTCCAGTTCATTTCTTGCAGCAGCAAAAATAAAGCCAATATACTTTTCATGTCCCTCGCCCTCCTTACCCCGCCCCACTGTGAATCTCTTGTCATGGTCTAAGAGTTCCTCTTTCCTTCTCCTCTTACCTCCTTCATTGTGGGGTCACTTACACCTACAGCTTGCTTCCTTCCTGTCTCAAAGAGTTTAAGTTGATGATCTTATCATTGTGACAGTTAAATTCTACTGCTCTTCCCCACAGTCCACAATTTTCACAGGCTGCATGGTGCCAATTTTTCTCGTCTGACTCCTTCACCTGGGAGCAGTCTCGCCTGTACTCAATTTCACTGTTAAGTGCTAGCAGACAGAACCAAAAGAGGGGTTTTCTTACTGCTTTTGTTGTTGGTGGGATTTTCTCTTTTCTTTTGTTTTCATCCTAGAGTTTTCCAGTTAGTGAAACACTTTTGACAATGCCTCTCTTGCGATGAAAACTGGACACACATCTCTTTCCTCAGCCATAATGAGGAAAGGGGCAAATCTATCTTTAATGTGAAATAAAAGGTCTCAAATGGATCTTTTGATCCAGATCTTTCTTAATTAACCCAAATGGTCTGAACCAAAGAATAAATAGATTCATGATAATAGGCAACTCAGAGAAGAAAATAAGTAACTTGTCATAAATTAAAGCACAAGGCCATACTGTGTTTTGATTCTCTGCTATGCTTGTCTTTATTGTTATTAAGACTGGGAAACCACCTTAGGTAGTATTTCTGATGGCTTCATGGTCCTTCTTTCTCTCTTATAATTAAAAATAATAAAGGGTAAATGTCAGAGTTGATGGGAATCAACATTCTATTAGTGAAGATTGTCTCTACCATGTCTCAAAAGGTATCAGCAGCATGTTCTTTGACTGGCATACAGAGTGAAGTAATCAGAGAAAAACAAATATCATATATTAACACACGTATGTGGAATCTAGAAAAAATGGTACAGATGGATCTATTTGCAAAGCAGAAGTAGACACACAGATGTAGAGAACAAATGTATGGTTATCAAGGGGGATGGAGAGGTGGGAGGAACTGGGAGATTGGGATTGACATATATACACTATTGATACTATGTATAAAATAGATAACTAATGAGAACTTACAGTATAGTACAAAGAACTCTACTCAGTGCTTTGTGGTGACCTGAATGGGAAGAAAATCCAAGAAAGAAAGAATATAAGTGTACGTATTGCTGATTTACTTTTCTGTACAGCAAAAACTAACACAACATTGTAAAGCAACCATGGTCCAGTAGAAATTAATTTTAATTTTTTTTTCTAAAAAAGCATATATCATCAGCATCTTCTTACATGTCCCCAGGGAGTAGCTCTTCATTGTCAGCCAAGGTTGCCTTTGTAAGACAGTGCAATGAAAAGTACACTGTTCTCCCTCACTTAAACTAAAATTGTATGTCACTATGACACATTTTTCTTGAATAAATCAATTGTTTTAAGGAAATACATATGTATATGTATATACTCATATATGTAAGTATATAACTATATTTATTTTTTTCTTTTGTGTGTTGAATTAGGCACAGGATCAAAGACATGCAAATAAATGCTTTGGAAATGCTCTCTGATTTCTCAAGCAATGCAGATGCCTGCTGAGGCCTCCTGCCCTTGAGAAATGTGGTTGAACTTGGCCTAAAGCCCAAATCCATAGCCTGTGACAGTCCAGAAAACCTCCTCACAATTTTTCTGGCGTCCTAATTGAACTCCTAGTCTTCTCTCTTTCCCTGGAGTGGTTTCATCCTCCTAAATCTGAATACAAAAGCTATATTCCTTTGTCTACACCATGCATTCACCCCAACTGTTGTATGTGCTTCGTAATTTAACTGCAAAGTTAGGGGATCAGAAAGAGGACATAACACAAAACACAAAACAGAGCCTTCTGACTTTCCCTGTCTCTGCCCCATTATGTTTCCCTTTATTCTTCTTTCTTCATGATTCAATCTTAAGTTCTTCTTGCTTCTTTCAGTGCAAGCCCAAATTCCACTCTGATTCCATGCTTGGGCACAATCAGACTATTCATTCATTTCCTCCAAACAAATACAATGCTTTCCTGAAAAGGAACAAAGAAATGGTGAATCAATCCTATGTCGACCATTGCAGGGTGGACATTTACCATTTCATTGTATCCTGCCTAATTTCTCTCAGAGGCAAAGATAGGTATCTCTGTTTTCAGCCATGGTGAGAACTGAAGAAGGACCACACTGGTGCAGGGTGCTAGGTCAGGAATCCAAAGACCTGGCCCCAGCACAGACCTTGCTCTTCACCTGATCTTATAGCTTCTCAGAGACTCTAAACATCACCAATTTGTTGGGAGGATAAAATTCTCTTCTGCATGTGGAAAGAATTTAGAAAGCACCCAGTACCATACAGGTGTCTGTTGTGATTATTCCTATGATGTTCATTTAAAGCAACAAACAGACCATGTGAAACTGAGCACAGTTGTGCACAGAAGACTCACAGTTTGCGTTTGATACACTTCCCAGATTTAGCAACATCTTGGCTGCACGTTTGGCCAGAAAACTCTGTAAAGATCTGTTTTCTGAGGAGAGACTAAGTACTTCCTTCTCTCTTTCAGGCTCAGATTTGTGAGCCTGTCCTTTCTGGATTTTTTTTTTTTTTTTTAGCAAGTCCACCTCCAGTCCAGATGGTATAAGGAAGCACCATGACAGGACAAAATAACAAACAACAGCAATTACACTTTTTCCAAATATTCCTCCATTTGTATGCAATTCAGGAGACTAGGAAGTGTTTGAGGACACCTTCAAGGATAAACAAGATCAGCGAAATGGAGGATCTCAGAGATTCAGATGCAGGGGATAGTGAAGGGACATTTATTTACGCACGGCTGGGATGAACAGATTTTATTTTAGAGTCAGTTCCCCAATTCTCTTTAGCTAAGACCCACAGGATACAGGAGAAGAGATGGCAGCTGGATGAGCACTCAGTGAGTCTGGGTGAAGACCAATCTCAGAGAAGCAATCAGAATGGGCAGAAAGGAAGATGGCAGCTGATGTGGAGAGGCCAGGAAGCAGTGACTCATTTCTGCTCCCTGCTCCTGTCTGAACCCATTGAGTGGCCAGTCACCATGGTAGCCACCATCATTGCTCCTCTTTGCTTCTCCTCTTCCTGAGGCCATCAGTGACCTCCTAGTTGCTAAACACAAGAGGTCTATGTCCATTCTCATGCTCTTTCATTGCTCCTGGGCACTTAACTATGAAGACTACCACTTCTTTGTGTCATCCTCTCTTCCATCACAGCCATAGAAAACAAGCTTATAGTTATTGGAGCTAGGGGTATGGGATAAATTGGGACTGATATGTACATACTATATAAAATGGATAATAAGGACTCTACTTTATACTCTGTAGTGACCCATTTCCCCTGGAGAAGGAAATGGCAACCCACTCCAGGATTCTTGCCTGGAGAATCCCACGGACGGAGGAGCTTGGTGGGCTACAGTCCACAGGTTGCAAAGAGTCGGACACAACTGAGCGACTTCACTTTCACTTGGTGACCTATATGGGAAAAGAATCCAAAAAAGTGGATATACGCATATGTAACTGATTCACTTTGCTGTACACCTGAAACTAACACAACATTGTAAGTCAATTATACTCCAATAAAAACTGAATAAAATGCATCTCAAATGTCAAAAAAAGTTCTGTCTTCCACTGGCTGCTGGGTCAGCCCTCTCCTCCTCCTCTGTGTCTCTTACCCACCCAGGCTTATACCACATTGCACAAGAGACTTGCTGTGATTTTCCTTCTTCCTCTTATAACCTTCATGTCCTTGGAAATGTAGCTAAGTCATGTTTCCAGTAATCAGTTCTGTTGCTCTCAAACATGATGGCTTCCTCCTTAATTTCTCTCCCCATTTTGTCCAGTTTCAACTACATCTATAACTGGATGTCTCACCAAAAATGCAACTCACTCTTTAAATGCATCCTCTCCTTCCTGAGCCTCCTGCCCCATGTTCTCTGATTCTATGGATAGCATCATTGTCCCCAGTCCAGCCCCTACTCCACCCCAACTCATTCCCACATCCTTCCTTACTGTTAAAATATACAGTTCAGTTTCATCTTTGATCTCTCTCTCTCCCCTCCCCCTCCATTTTCTCTCATTACCGAATCAGCTTCTAAGACTCATCAATTTTACTAGCTTAGTTTCCTTTTTTAATTTTTATTTTGTGTTGGAGTCTATTAATTAGCAGTGTTGTGTTAGTTTCAGGTGTACAACAAAGTGAGTCAGTAATATATATATGTGTGTATGTGTTTTTATTCTTTTTCAAATTCTTTTCCCATTAGGGCTTCCCTGTTGGCTCAGGTAAAGAATCTGCCTCCAATGCAGGAGACCCAGGTTCAATCCTGGGTTGGGAAGATCCCCTGGAAAAGGAAATGACAACCCACTCTATTTCTTACCTGGAGAACTCCACAGATAGAGGAACCTGGCAGGCCACAGTTCATGGGGTCACAAAGAATCGGACATGACTGAGCTACAAACACTTTAGGTTACTACAGAATATTGAGCAGAGTCCGCTGAGCTATACAGTAGATCCTTGTTGGTTACCTGTTTTAACTATAGTAGTCTGTATGTGTCATTCCCAAACTCCCAGTCTACCCCCTCCCCCCTTTCTCTCTGGTAACCCTAAGTTCATTCTCTAAATCTGTGCCAGCTCTGTTTCTTTACCTGTTTCCTGTCTCCTCATGCAAACTGCTGTTATCCCAGATTAGGTTCACTAACTCTGTAATTTTTTTCTTTTTAATTAAGAAACTTTCAAACTTTAGCAGAACATAGAGATAAAGGTAAAAGATGTCTATGAAAAAAGCTAAATGTTTCAGGTGTTCCTGTTTTATTTGCATGCGTGCTCAGTCCTGCTTGACTCTTTGCAACCCTCTGGACTATAGTGTGCCAGGCCCCCCTGTCCATGGGATTCTTTAAGCAAGAATACTAGAGTGGGTTGCCATTTCCTCCTCCAGGGGATCTTCCTGACCCAGGGATTGAACTCGAGTCTCCTTCATCTTCTGCACTGGCAAGCAGATTCTTTACCACTGCACCACCTGGGAAGCCCCACAAACACTGAAAATTGTTGGCTCATCTTCATTAGGATCATCATTGTATATCCTCTGTTTATCTTCTCTGAAGTCACAGCTATTCTGAAATTGGAAAATATTCTTCCCAGCCAGTTTTATGCTATGAAGAAAGGTAGATACAATAATCATGTATAACATGATTGCATTTTTTAAAAATTTCATTAATGAAGTACTGTACAGATCCTTTTCAACTAGTTTTGTTATCCCTTACTACGCTTTTGAAACTAGTCCTGTGATGATTCCCTGATTTTAATTAATATATCAATTTCACTGAAGGATTATACCAAAAATTATAAGACTGGATTTGAATTTAACAAAAAGAGCACTGATACACAGAATGTTTAATCTAGAAATGAATAAGAACAAGATAACTTTATCTGCTTCTTGACCTCAGAAAATCTTCGAATTATTTATCACTAAACATGAAGTTTTCTATTCATTTTCCTTGTAGTTACTCCTTATTTTTAAAATGTATTTACTTATTTTATTTATCTTTGGCTGTGCTGGGTCTTTGTTGCTGCACAGGCTTTTCTCTAGTTGCGGTGAGTCAGGGCTACGCTCCAGTTGCGGTGCACTGGCTTCTCACTGTGGTATCTTCTCTGGTGGAGCATTGGCTCTAGAGAGCCTTGGCTTCAGTATTTGTGGTGCACAGGCTTAGTTGCCTGCAGCAAGTGGGATCTTCCTGGGCCAGGGATCGAGCCCATGTTTCCTGCATTGGCAGGCGCATTCTTTACCACTGAGACACCAGGGAAGCCTTGTAATTACTCTTTATTGGAATAGAAATTTTCCTTGTATTCTCATTTTAGCAAGTATTTTTATAAGAAATGACCATTGAAGTTTGTTAAGTACTTTTTCTTGACAATAAAGATAGTAAAGAATTTGCCTGCAAAGCAGAAGACCCGGGTTCAAACCCTGGGTTGGGAGGGGAGAAGGGACTGGCAACCCACTCCAGGATTCTTGCCTGGAGAATCCCATGGACAGAGGAGCCTGGTGGGCCACAGTCCATCGAGTTACAAAGAGTTGGACACAAGTGGGCAACTAACACTTTCACATTTTCTTTTTTTTTTACTTATATCTCTGTATTAAAGTTGCTAATATTATACTGGGATTTTTGTATCCAATGTCATGACATGGAATAGCCTTTACTTTCATCTATTTGTAATGCTCATATCAGGCTTTACTATCAAGTTTATTCTGACTTCATAAAAAAGAATTGGCAAGTGTTCCTTCTTTCCGTATTCTGCAAGAGTTTGTATATAATGATGTGATTTCTTCCTTGAATATGTGGAATAATTCACTACTAAAAAACCATCTGGTTGTGACGTTTCCTTTATGAGATTTTTTTTAATTTATTCTTTTTAATTGGAGGATAATTGCTTTACAATGTTGTGCTGGCTTCTGCCATACATCTACATGAATCAACCATAGTTACACATGTATTTCCTCCCTCTTGAACCTCCCTCCCACCTCCCACACACCCCACCCCTCTAGCTTGTCAAAGAACACTGGGTTTGAGCTCATACAGCAAATTCCCACTGCCTGTTTTCCATATGGTAATATATATGTTTCAATACTGGTCTCTCAATTTGTACCACCCTCTCTTTCTCCCACTATGTCCACAAGTCTATTCTGTATGTCCGCGTCTATGAGATGGTTGTCAGTAATTCAATATCTTTAATAGAAAGAGAGCTGTTTGAAATTTCTATTTTCCTAGAATTTTTTCAGTATCACTTAAATTATTAACTAATTATAAATCATAAATTTGCTCATATCTTCCCATTACATTTCTGTTGAAAATTGTATCTGGAAATATTGTTGAGTTTTTCATTCCTGATATGGTAATAATTTGTGATTTGACTTCTTGTTAATATTTTCAAGAAATCAACTTTCAGTTTGTTGAACTTTATATTATGTTTCCTGTTATTTTGATTTCTGCTCTTATTTTTATTTGCTTCTTTTTCCTTTGTCTGGGTTTGTTTTTAGGGCTCTTTCTTCCTAGCTTCTTGAGATAGAAAGTGAGTTATCTCACTTTTACTCTATATTCCTTCTAGGAAATGCATTTAAGATTATAAATTTCCCTCTATGCACTGATATTCCCCAGTTTGAAAATCATTTATTTTTATTATTTTCTAAATTTCACTTTATTTTATTTTGTGCCCTTGAGTTATTTACAACTGTATTGTTTACTCTTTTAAATATTAATATCTTGATATTTTTAGTTGTTCTGGCATCACTTTCCAGTTAAATTCTTCTGTCTTCAAAAAAACATGCCATGAATTATTTCAATTTCAAAACTTTATTGAGGCTTTCTTTCTGGCCAGAATATGGCTAGTTTTGGTATACAGTACATGTGCACTTGAGAAAGACTGTTTTCTGTCATTATTTTGTCCAGTCTATTAATTTTGTTGCTCAGGTTTTCTATGTCTTTATTGAGTTTTATTTTCTCACATAAACTCAAATCTGTCTTTTTTTGGAATGTAACAGACTCATCACTATTCACAGAGTTATATCTGAGTTTTAAAAAATTCTCTCTCTTTCTTGATGTTTTCAAAACTCCTATGTTCCCTCATCCAATCTTGGTTGCCATAATCAGAAATAAACTGCAAGATAAGTTTTTGGTGCATCTGTAGGGAAAACTTAGCAGCAAACAGTAACTGCTCCAGACCTGTCCAACGATGCATTTGAATTTGTTGTTTGCTTGTTCTATCACTATTTTTAATGATAAGTCCAATGTGATTCTTCATTTCTCTGGATATTATCTGTCTTTTTTCCAGATGCTTTCAAGTCTTTGTCTTTGGTTTTCAGCAGTTTGATTTTTGGGGGTGTGTTTTTTGGGTATTTGCTCTGCTTGGTTTCCACTAAAGCTTTCTGGAGTTGTGTTTTGGTGTCTGATTAATTCTGGAAAATTCTCAGCCATTATTTCTTCAAATATTTTTCCTGCCCCACTCTCTATCTTTTCTTTCTTGGATTGAAGTTATACGTATGTTTAACTGTTTGATATTGTCCACTGCCATCAAATGTTGTGGTTCATTTTTTACTCTTTTTGTTTTTTTGTGTGTGTTTTGTTTGGGTAATTTATATTGACCTGTCTTCAGTTCACACTTTCCTCACCTGTGTCAAATTCTTTCCTTCTGATGAGCCTATCAAAAGATTTTTCATTTCTTTCATTGTTTATGTTGTTTCTGTGTTCTTATTTAATTTTTCTTATACTTTTCTTCGTCTGTAATGCCTCAGCTGTTCACATATTTATCCATTTTGTTTCTACCAAAAGTCATATAATACATTAATCATAGTTATTTTAAATGCCTCATGTGACAGTACAAATATCTGGATCATACTGGAGTCTGGTTCTGTTGATTTCCTTAACAATGTGTTATTTTTTTCTTTCCTCTTTATGTTTCTCATAATTTTTGTTTGCATGCTACACACCTTATATTGCACAGTAGTGTATTAGGCAAATGGTATTTGTGCCTGGAAATGGCAAATAGTTTCATTTGGTGTGCTATTAGCATGGGAATTGAATCAGTGTAATGATGACTTGACATGGATTTGGGTTGCTTTAGCTGTGATCACCTTTAGGGTCAAATTCCTCCAATGGTACTTGGTGCTTAGGTAATGGCTGTATTTCTGGAGGATTTTTTTCCCCTATTACTTTATTCCATGTCTTATTTATTTATAATTGCTTTTTATTGGAGTATAGTTGATTTACAGTATTGTGTTAGTTTCAGGTGTACAGCAGAGTAGATATATCCACTCTTCTTTAGATTGTTTTTCAGTAAAGGCCATTACAGAGTATTGAGTAGAGTTCCCTGTGCTATAAAGTAGGCCCTTATTAGTTATCTATTTTATATGCAATAGTGTAGACATGTCAATCCTAATCTCCCAATTTATCCTTCCTCCCCTTTCCCTCCTGGTAACCAAAAATTTGTTTTCTACATCTGTGACTCTAATTCTATTTTGTAAATAGGATCATTTGTACCACGTTTTTTTTTTTTTTAAGTTTATTAATTGGAGGCTAAGTACTTTACAATATTGTATTGGTTTTTCCATACATTAACATGAATCCGCCATGTATTTAGATTCCACACATCAGTTCAGTTCAGTCGCTCAGTCGTGTCCAACTCTTTGTGACCCCATGAATTGCAGCACACCAGGCCTCCCTGTCCATCACCAACTCCCAGAGTTCACTCAGACTCATGTCCATCGAGTCAGTGATGCCATCCAGCCATCTCATCCTCGGTCGTCCCCTTCTCCTCCTGCCCCCAATCCCTCCCAGCATCAGAGTCTTTTCCAACGAGTCAACTCTTCGCATGAGGTGGCCAAAGTACTGGAGTGTCAGCGTTAGCCTCATTTCTTCCAAAGAAATCCCAGGGCTGATCTCCACACATAAGTGATACCGTATGATATTTGTCTTTCTCTGTCTAACTTAACTTCACTCAGTATGACAGTCTCTAGGTCCTTGGAGTATTTTTTTTTAATTAATGTTTCTGTTCTACAATTAGCCTGAGGCTTTCCCTCTGACCTCAGCTCTATAATGCATTCAAGAAAGGTTAGGATTTTGTAGACTAGCCATCATTTTCTTAGTGTCTAAGAATGGTAGCAAAATTCTTTGCAGCTTTCTCTATTGTAAGTAGAATCCCTGAATACTTGGTTTTTAAGTTTCTCTGAGGCTACTAGATTCTGACACAATGTCAAGACCAGGAAATCTCAGACGAAATTGTCCAAAACACTTCAAGAGAAATTAGACAATGAATTGATGGACTGTGTTTTGCAAATATTTGCTGGGTGACCACAATCTTAACATATGTGACCATAATGTAAGCATATATGGTAAGAAACTCCATCTATTAAATAAAATGAATAGTAGCTAGTATTTATCAAATATTTAAAATGTACTGGGCACAATGTAAGATGGTCTACATCTCTCATGCCGTTTAATTATCTTACCATCACTATAAGGTAGGAACTGATACGATTTCCACCTTATACAAGGGGAAGCTGAGATTCAGGAAGCAAGTGACCTGTTCAATATTACACCACTACAAAGTGTTTGACTATCAAGTTCCAAAACCTCTAATCTTGACAACTAGATTGTCTTCTTTGCTTTTGGTATTATCAGGCTTTTTTTTTTTTTTCCCCTCTTGTGAAAGTACCTTCTTTACCTTTTTGTTTTCTGTATTCTTTTTTTAATATTTTTTAAAGGAGTAAATGCTCAAGAGTTTGGCAAAGTATCATATCTATCACCAGTTTTGACTTCATTTTTCTGTTGCAAAAGATTGATGAGTTATCTACCCTTTAAACCCTGTGCATTATTTACTGGATGATATAAAGTTGGCAAAAGTTTTGGAGAATGGGGTACAGGAAAATTCTCTATTTTTATTCTGAAACTATCATGTTTATCTCTCAGTTTTAGGAGAGCTGGACTGCTCATAAATCCCATCACTCTCTTGCTGCTATTTCTGACTAGCAAATTATTTCTTTATTCACGAGGCAGTAAAAGGTCACTGGAAAGAAGAATATAATATTCACTCTCATAAAATGAAGTTAAACAGTATTTAGCATTTATATCTTTCCAGTATAGTAAACAAAATATGGTTTATTTGACTCAATGAAGACCTATGATACCAAAAAAGATAAATCTAATGATTTGTTTGAACACAGAAAGATAAATCTTGCACTGCACGCCCTCAGTGATGACATGTTACCATTGTCCTAGTTCTGTGTAAAATTAGATAGAGAAGCAAGGCAGGCCTGGCTTCTTGTTACAAAATATTCAGAGCCTAGTCTAGGGCAACAGTCTAAGGAGACCAGTTGAACAGCACAGTTCATCTTTTGTTTACTTGCTTTGCTTTTTACGCTACTTATTGAAATAAGATTGACAGGCTGTTCTATATTTGCAAGAGAGGGTAGAAAAGGAAAAGGTCAATTGTTCTTTTCAATTTGCTTTTTTTTTCACTGAGTGAGAAAATGTAAAATTGTCTGACCTTTCTTTGTAGATGTCACAAGATAATTATTTCTTTTTTAAAAAAATAGGCATTCATTTCTGTGGTTAAAAAAATTTAGCTGGTGCATTATTAAAACTGAGTTGGAAATTTCTTATAAATGAAAATTTATTATTTTTATAAAATTTCTGTAAGTTGCATTTCTAGAAAAAATATTATTTGCACAAAAACTGGCTTAAGAAAATGTTTCTTTATAGTTCCAGTCTTTCATTGCCATAATTCAAATCGTGCAACTAAAATATAGTAATTATGCCTTTGAGAAATTTAGATTTCAAAATAATGCATTGCTCCTTGTAAACCACATGGCTTTAAATATTTCTATGCAGGTATGATGAAGAAACTAGAAAAGAAAAGCAATAGAAGTAAATGTTTCAGACTATTAAAGGGCCAGCTTTTGTATCTGATTTATCAATCTCGGCATATCCAAAAGGTTTCTATGATTTTTTTATATAGTAAAAGCAAATCTAGTTTCAAAATGTGCTAATTTCCTCTAAAGTTATTTACAAAAAAAGAAAATCCATCCATTGCTTAAAGTCATTTTTCCAATTTCTTTTTTACACATTTTGTTTCTCATTATCAAATAAAAATCTGTCTCCAGCTTTTATAACACTTTCATAAAGGACTCCCTTCACTGAACAGCAGAATGTGGCCTTTTCTTTTTATCTCTCTAATTAAAACATTGCAACCTGGGGAAGCTATCAGTTAGTTCTCAGTAAATGGCACTTATTTTGATCTCCTTTGGTAAAGCAAGAAAAATGGTGAAGTGAACAGAAATGTCCTGATCCCTAAAATTAGATAGAAACCCACTAATATGCAACCTACAGAGCCCTCTGGGTCTTCAGAAATGGCAGTCAGTAATTTATTTTGACATAAATCAACTTGGTTTCACTCTTCAGCCCAGTTGTGCTGAGATCATTTTTCAGAGGAACTTAACAGTTCAAGATTGTTCATGCCTTCTGGAATCCTACATTTATATTTTCCTTCTTAACAGATTCTCTGAAATTTGAGTGAAAGACCATACATCATGATATAACTCCAGTACTTAATAGACTCATCATTCTAGCTACCACTTTGTATTCTTAATATTTTGCCCTAAGCCTTATTGTATTTGGTCAACATGATTCTCTGAGGTTATTAGGTTTTGGGGGTTTTTGCTTTCAAAAGAAAAAGCCTTCTCCAACTATCATCAGACTCATACACAGGATGTTAATAATTATACAAACCAATGTCTCTACACCTTTTCCTATGTCTTAAGAGTATTAATAAGGTTATAATGACTTACTAATGGTTTACTTTTTAAAAGATTTCTTTTAAGATGAACTAACTCTAATAAAGAATACAAAGCTAATAGCTTAATCAACTCATGTTTGGTGAATATCCTTTAATATTATGACTGCTTAAGTACAGGATAATTCAGAAGCAGTTTCTCAAAAAACTTAGTTTCTAGCATAAGGGTCCAGGCAGGTGCTCATCAAAGCAATATGTATTTGTATGGCTTGTGTGTAAAATTCATGTGTGTAAAACTTTGACCAGAATATGTGATAAAGGCTATCTACTAGACAAGTTAGAAAACTAGCATAACTGGTAGTTGTGTAGGAAGTACTCAATTCATAAAATGTATTTACTTAAAAGTGGCCAAATTTCTTTTATTCAAGAAGATAGGCCCTGCTTCAGAAAGTAGCAATTTCATGAAAAAGAAGCATTGGATTTAGTTAGGGAACTTGAATGCCATTCCTAGACTTATGCACTGAAATCTGCAAAATACTGATGAAAGGAATTAAGACACAAATACATAGAAACACCCCAGTCATGGATTGGAAGATCTGATATTGTTAAAATAGCTATGCTTTCTAGTGTACAGTCCACAGGTTCAGTATATCAAACCAAATGGCAGTTTTTATAGAAATAGCAAAAAAAAAAAAAAATTGTAGAATTCAAATGGAACCACAAAATACCCCAGATAGTCAAAGCAGTGTTAAGAAAGAACAACAAAGATGGAGGCATCACACTTCCTCACCTCACCACACAGCCACAGGAATTAAAACAGTGTGGTGCTAGGACTTCTTGGTGATCCAGTGGTTAAGACTCCGTGCTTCCAATGCAGTAAGCACAGGTTCGACCTCTGGTCGGGGAAATTATCCCACGTCATGCAATGCAGCCCTAAATAAATAAAATAAAAATAAACACTGGATTTAACAGAGAACCTGTTATTCATGATAATACAGACAAATAGAAAGAAAACAATATGGTTATGGCAATAAAAACAGAGACATACCATGATGGAAGAGAATACGTAGCCCAGAAAGAAACTCACATATATATAGCCAATATCATCTTTGAAAACTCAATGGAAATAGAATAGACTTTTCAATAAACAGTGTTGAGAAAACTGTGTGTACACACACACACACACACACACACACACACACACATATGCTGTTGTGCTTAGTTGCTGTGTTGTGTTCAACTCCTTGCGATCCCCTGGATTCTCTCCCACCAGGCTCCTCTGTCCATGGGATTTCCAAGGTGAGAATACTAGAGTGGGTTGCCATTTCCTCCTCCAGGGGATCTTCCTGACCCAGGGATCAAACCTGCGTCTCTTGCATCTCCTGCATTGGCAGGCAGATTCTTTACTACTGAGCCACCTCGACGTCCTCATTTCATCTGTAATTTGACGTTAATACCCATAATCTCATCATATAACTTAGTGCCTCTCAAGAGGAAAGGAAAGAAAATATGCGGCTGTCTATGAACTGTTTGGGGTTAGCAAGGGAAGCCACTGATGAAATGTTGGTTCGATTGCTGAAGCCCCTCTGTGGTTTCCTATTGATCTCTGTGAAAAGATACTGAGATCACTAAAACATAGTCTGCTTATGATGTTTCTATCCGGTCAACAAGGTTATCATAGGAAGAGTGCATTAACTTCTTTTTTTGCCTGTTGAAACGTCAAAAGCCTCTTCATTCATGCCTGAGAAAACTCAGGTTAAAACAAGACCTGCTGAAAGGTGCCCATTAACCCTGCTAATAAGCAAAGATAACTTTCATCACTTACAGATGACACTCAATGTGTCTTTGTGCTCATATTTCAGAAGAGACTCCCACATGAGGTTCATTCTAGCAGAAGAAATACTTCCTGACCTGAAGCAGTTCTCCCGGATGTGCATGCTCTGTGGCAGATGCCACATTGGCCTGTGTCCATCCCTGGGGGCTGTTCCTAAAAGCAATTTTCTTTATCTGAGAGAGTAACCTCTCATGATGTTTGACCATTCTGAGATATATGACATGGCAAGGGCATAGACATCTCTGCTTTGTCTGCGACCTCTCCTGCAGAGTCCTCTGATTTCTCTATCTTATGAACCCACCTGCCAATGCAGGAGATACAAGAGAAGAGGGTTCCATCCCTGGGTCAGGAAGAACCTCTGGAGCAGGAAATGGCAACCGACGCCAGTATTCTCGCCTGGAGAATTCCATGGGCAGCGGAGCCTGAATAGACTTAGCATGCATGCATACACAAGTGGCTCAGTGGTAAAGAATCCACTTGCAATGCAGGAGACATGGATTCAATCTCTGGGTCAGGAATGTCCTCTGGAAAAGGAAATGGCAACCCACTCCAGTAATTTTGCCTGGGATATCCCATGGACTGAGGGAGTTTGGAGGGCTACAGTTCATGGGGTCATAAAAGAGTCGGACACAACTTAGTGACAAAAGAACATCTAGAGAGGGCTTCTATGCACAGAGAATGAAGTCTACCAATATGTCCTATGCAGTACTGAGCACATTATCAGTTCAGATCAGTCACTCAGTCATGTCCGACTCTTTGTGACCCCATGGACTACAGCACGCCAGGCCTCCCTGTCCATCGCCAACTCCTGGAGTTTACTTAAACTCATGTCCATTGAGTCGGTGATGACATCCAACCATCTCATTCTCTGTCATCCCCTTCTCCTCCTGCCTTCAATCTTTCCCAGCAGCAGGGTCTTTTCAAATGAGTCAGTTCTTCGCATCAGGTGGCCAAAGAATTGAAGTTTCAGCTTTAGCATCAGTCCTTCCAGTGAATATTTAGGACAGATTTTCTTTAGGATGGACTGGTTGGATCTCCTTGCAGTCCAAGTGACTCTCGAGTCTTTTCCAACACCACAGTTCAAAAGCATCAATTCCTCGGCACTCAGCTTTCTTTATAGTCCAAATCTCAGATCCATACGTGACTACTGGAAAAACCATAGCTTTGACTAGATGGACCTTTGCTGGCAAAGTAATGTCTCTGCTTTTTAATGCTCTCTATGTTGGTCATAACTTTTCTTCCAAGGAGCAAGCATCTTTTAATTTCATGGCGGCAGTCACCATCTGTAGTGATTTTGGAGCCTCAAAAAATGAAGTCTGACACTGTTTCCACTGTTTTCCCGTCTATTTCCCATGAAGTGACGGGATCAGATGCCATGATCTTATTTTTCTGAGTGTTGAGCTTTAAGCCAACTTTTTCACCCTTCACATTCACTTTCATCAAGAGGCTTTTTAGTTCTTCTCTGCTTTCTGCCATAAGGGTGGTGTTATCTGCATATCTGAGGTTATTGATATTTCTTCCAGCAATCTTGTTTCCAGCTTATTCTTCATCCCACTCAGTGTTTCTAATAATGTACTCCACATATAAGTTAAATAAGCAGGGTGACAACACAGCCTTGACGTACTCCTTTTCCTATTTGGAACCAGTCTGTTGTTCCATGTCCAGTTCTAACTGTTGCTTCCTGACCTGCATACAGATTTCTCAAGAGGCAGGTCAGATGGTCTGGTATTCCCATATCTTTAAGAATTTTCCAGAGTTTGTTGTGGTCCACACAGTCAAAGTCTTTGGCATAGTCAATAAAGCAGAAGTAGATATTTTTCTGGAACTCTCTTGCTTGTTCAATGATCCAGCAGATATTGGCAATTTGATCTCTGGTTCCTCTGCCTTTTCTAAATCCAGCTTGAACATCTGGTTCATATACTGTTGAAGCCTGGCTTGGAGAATTTTGAGCATTACTTTACTAGAGTGTGAGATGAGTATAATTGTGCAGTAGTTTGAGCATTCTTTGGCATTGCCTTTCATTGGGATAAGAATGAAAACCGACCTTTTCCAGACATGTGGCCACTGCTGAGTTTTCCAAATTTGCTGGCATATTGAGTGCAGCACTTTCACAGCATCATTTTTTAGGATTTGAAATAGCTCAGCTGGACTTCTATCACCTGCACTAGCTTTGTTCATAGTGATGCTTCCTAAGGCCCACTTGACTTTTATCAACCTTCTCTAAAACATGTATGACTGTGATGTATTGATAATGTGGAAGGAATTCACTAAGAGACCTTAGGGTAATCATGACTAAATGAAATATTCAGAGGAGGTGAAAAATAAAAATAGAGTAAGAGAGCTTCATGTGTCAAGTAAGCAAACTTTCTGTCCTCATTCAGGTTAAGGACGTGAAAGCGAAAAATTGAAAGTGTTAGTTGCTCAATCCTATCTGACTCTTTGTGACCCACGAGGCTCCTCTATCCATGGCATTCTCCAGGCAAGAATACTGGAGTGGGTTGCCACTCCCTTCTCCAGATCTTCCCAACTCAGGGATCAAACCCAGGTTTCCTGCAATACAGGTGGATTCTTTATCTTCTGAGCCAACAGGGAAGCCTAGGTTAGGTCATACCTATCCCATATTACTGGAGAAGGAAATGGCAACCCACTCCAGTACTCTTGCCTAGAAAATTCCATGGATGGAGGAGACTGATGGGCTACAGTCCATGGGGTCACAAAGAGTTGGACACGACTGAGTGACTTCACAACAACAACATCCCATATTACTAGTGAGAAAACTCCCTTTTAAAGAGCTGAAATGGCTTTTCCAAGATGACCCATAAAATGAAGAAATGGAAAGAAAATCATGAACCCTTGGTTGTGACATTGCAGCACAAGTACTTGTTTGTTTACACAGCAAGTATTTTATTGTGTGCAGAGTCTAAAGGAAATGGTCATTATGGCAGAACATAACGAGAGCAACAGCTCTTTCCTTTGACAACCAGACAGCATAGGAAGAATTGGAAGGCAAAAGTGAGGACAGTTTCTAAAATATGGGATGAGCCTCACTGTTTAGTTTTTTTTTTTTTTGGTAAATGTTTTAGCTACCATATCTTTCAATTTTTAAATATAAGAAGCATGTTTAATATTCATGTTATTTATTGTATTTTACAGATGGATGGATTGCATGCCCTGTATAACTGAGCTAATTTTCCTTTCATATAAGTTAGGGAAGGTCCTATACTTGAAAAGGAAAAGCATTAATGAAAAAATATCACTAAGTTTTTGTATGTGGTTGTTATCCATAGTTTTTTATATAATAAAAAGAAGTGAAATATATAACTTACTATGATTTAAAACCTAGCATTACATTGTAATATTGTTGCAGGACAGGGGACCCCTTCTAGGGCCCAAGGGTGGTCTCTTTAACACTCAGAAATGAATTGTCTGAGCAGACACATATGCCAATAAAGCAAGAGACTTTAGTAGGAAGGGGTGCCCAGTGGGAGAGCAGAAGGGTAAGGGAACCCAGGAGAACCACTCTCCCACATGGCTTGCAGTCTCAATTTTTATGTTAATAGGATGAGTTTCTGAGTTGCCTCTGGCATCTCCTTTTGACCTTCCCCAAATTCTTCTGGTTGTGGTGGTTGATAGCTTGTTAGTTCCACGTTCCTTACCAGGACTTATGTTGTGAAGTAACTCATGCAGGTGATTGCTGTGCTGCCTGGCCAGGTGGGTGGTTTCTGTCTGTGTTTCCTCTAACAATATCTTTAGCATATTTGATCCAACAAACATTTATTGAGCATATATGGTCAAGGCACTCTGAGGAATAAAAAAATGGGTAAATGAATATGATCCATTCTCATGTTATAACTAAATTGTAAATACAAAGATCCTTAACTAAGGGTGGGGTATAACAAGTGCCTCAAGGAGGTAGGCACTTGTTAACAGGTTTCCCTGGTGGCTCAGATGGTAAAGTGTCTGCCTGCAATGTGGGAGACCCTGGTTCAATCCCTGTGTTAGGAAGATTCCCTGGAGAAGGAAATGGCAACCCACTCCAGTACTCTTGCCTGGAAAATCCCATGCAAAGAGGAGCCTGGTAGGTTATAGTCCATGGGGTTGCAAAGACTCAGACACGAGTGAGTGACTTCACTCACTCAAAGCACTTTGCTTTGGAACATAGAAGAAAGAAGCTGTATTGTGCCCCAGGGAGGGTAAGAGAAATATTTATGGAGAAGTGGCAAGTGAGCTGAGCATAGCTAAAATTTCATTAGAAAGTCACTCTAATAACTAAGGGAGAACAACATACACAGAAAACCATGGATCAGGTAATCTGCGTACTAGAGTGGAGGTTAGTTAGACCAAGGCTGGTGAGAGGAACAAAAACAGGAAAGCTGTGGTACATATACACAATGGAGTATTACTCAGCCACTAAAAAGAATACATTTGAATCAGTTCTAATGAGACGGATGAAACTGGAGCCGATCATACAGAGTGAAGTAAGCCAGAAAGAAAAACACCAATACAGTATACTGACACAAATATATGGAATTTAGAAAGATGGTAATGATGACCCTTTATGCAAGATAGCAAAAGAGACACAGATGTATAGAACAGACTTTTGGACTCTGAGGGAGAGGGAGAGGGTGGGATGATTTGGGAGAATGGCATTGAAATATGTATACTATCATGTAAGAAACAAAGTGCCAGTCTATGTTCAATACAGGATACAGGATGCTTGGGGCTGGTGCATGGGGATGATCCAGAGAGATGATATGGGGTGGGAGGTGGGAGGGGGATTCAGGATTGGGAGCTTGTATACACCCGTGGTGGATTCATGTCAATGTATGGCAAAACCAATACAGTATTGTAAAGTAAAATAAAGTAAAAATAAAATTTAAAAATAAATAAATAAATAATTTAAAAAAGGAACTGCCTATAGAAATTCCTTAGGTGTGACCTTTATAATACAAGCAGAGAGGAGTCACTGCTTGTGCAAATTACTTAGCATCATACTTTCATAATTAAAAAAAATTTAAATAGTACATGTTTTTTTAAAAAAGGAAAATCACTTAGCAAAAAAGTAACACGGTCAGAGTTGTACCTTATGAACATCACTCTACAGCCGTGTATCAGACAATGAATGAGAAAGACTCTGAAACAGAAGTACTAATGCCAAAAACTCAGTCCCTGTGCTGGGTGCCAAACTGAATCTCGGAGACAAAGTTTTGTGTGCTGCAGTTCTTGGGGTTGCAAAGAGTTGGGGCAAGACTGAATGACTGAACAACAAAGGGAAAAAATGAAAAAACTTTATTGCTTTGACAGGTAAAGGAGGACACAGCAGGCCCCTGCCCTGGAAAAACTGTGTCCTAACCTGGGAGGATTTAGTAAGGAGTTTTATAGCAGTGGTTCAAGGACAGGGGCTTCCCTGGTGGCTCAGATGGTGATTTCTTCATTTTCTGGGTCATCTTGGAAAAAGTAATTTCAGCTCCTTACAAAGGAGTTGCTGCTGCTGCTAAGTCACTTCAGTTGTGTCCAACTCTGTGTGACCCCATAGACGGCAGCCCACCAGGCTCCGCAGTCCCTGGGATTCTCCAAGCAAGAACACTGGAGTGGGCTGCCATTTCTTTCTCCAATGCATGAAAGTGAGAGTGAAGTTGCTCAGTTGTGTCTGACTCTTAGCGACCCCATGGACTGAAGCCCACCAGGCTCTTCCTTCCATGGGATTTTCCAGGCAAGAGTGCTGGAGTAGGGTGCCATTTATCTCATTAGTAATATGGGATAGTCATATGGCTCAGACAGTAAAGAATCCACCTGCAATGCAGGACAGCCGAGTTCGATCCCTGGGTTTGTAAGATCCCCTGGTGAAGGGAATGGCAACCCACTCCAGTATTCTTGCCTAGAGAATCCCATGGACAGAGGAACCTGGTGGGCTACAGTCCATGGGGTCACTAAGAGTTAGACATGATAAGGTTAAGTGGTTCCTTTAATCTGTCCTCAAGTGGTCTTCTCTGGAATGAAGAACGCTGATATCCTTCATTTGTTGGGGACTTTAGGTTTTAGCTCTGTAAAGTTCTTAAAAGACACTGTTATGTATATCCATTGAGGCAGAATTAGGACCCTGCCCAAGGCTGCTCTATTCCTGGCTGCTCCTCCCCTGACCCTACATCTCCTCCTTTTCCTGATTAACACCAGTATGAATCTGCCCTTTGGAACTCAGGGAAGTTCATGGAGACTGGACAGAAAGGTTTCTGTGCCCAGGAGCCCCTCAGGGTCCTGCCTGGTTTCAGTAAGACAAGAGGCTACTATGACAGACTGAGAGATTCAAGGAGATTAAACAAGGTTAAGACCAATAGGGAAAAAAGAGAGAAAGTGTATTGAGAGTCCTGGTAGCAGGATTGAATGCTGCATTGATTTTACCATAATGCGTGCAGTCAGTCAACAAATAGTCACTGAACAACTACTAAATGAGAGGCATTGCATTGAGTGGTGAAGATGCAATAGTAAAAGGACTTATCATTTTGGGTGTTAGGAGCTTACAATCTTGGATGGGACAGGAATAAACATCTAACAACAACACAGTATAAGCAAGTATAAGTAAGACTAATAAACATGAAGGAATGTTCCAGAAAGGGAAACAGGATAAGGAAAGTTCAACGATGGGATAGAGTAAGCTATATTCGAGGAACTACAAGTAATTCAGCCTGGCTGAAGCACGGAGTATACGGCAGCAAGTGGAAAAACCTAGGGCTGGCAGTGTAATAAGCAGGGACCAGTTGATAGTGATCTCCTCTGGCCTCAACCTGCAGTGGCTCTAAGGATGATTTCAGTTTCTGGCCAGAGATTGAGGTTGAGCAGCAGTAGGGAGAGAGCTGAATCCTAGCCACTATACCACCAGGGGCCAGTAATAAGGCCCTGGGCCTGTCTGCTGTGTAGAAATCAGTTTCCACTGAGAGATAGAAAGTAGTGAAACAAATCAAGAAGAAAGAGAGTATGTGTGAACAGACACACATGGGCAGACTCAGAGAGAGTTGCACTCTCCTTGGAGGTCAAAAGGGAGCAGGTGTGCATACATGGGAGGTTGCTGAGATAAACCAAATACAGACTCAGAGCCAGCCAAATCGAGATGATTGATCAAAGGAAACCTGGGAGAAATGTCCCATAAAAGTGATTCAGATCACCATGAGGGTACAACTCTCTCTGAGCCAAGATGGATTCTAGTGAAGAGGACAATGGCTGGTTGGCATCACTTACTATGAGGTGATACCTGTGCCCTTTTGACCTCCAACGAGTCTTTCTGCACATGTAGTCAGAAGGTGGCCTTGACTTCGAGAAAGAATATGTGGTTTTTTATCTTCTGGGCAGTGCCCAGCCTCCTCCATCATCCTGCTTTTTTGGAGTTTCTGCTATTGTGGTTTCTGTCTACTAGGGAGAAACTGATCAGCCCTGGGGACCAACTATCTCCTGCCTCAATAATAGATTCTACAAACCACATTGAGAGTCTGTTACTGATGCTGAGAAGAGAATGGCATGACAACATTCAGGAAGTGAAGGATTTTCGAAAGAGGATGTAAATGGGTAGAATTTTTATTAAAAGGGACATAAATAGAAAGAAGGAAAGTCAGTGATGGTGAGAAAATTATAAAAACCAAAAGCATTTAACAACTTAACAATTCAACAAAATTGAACTCAGGATTTTCAAGAGAATGATTTTAGCAAACCACCAGGGAAGAAGCCCAATTACAAAGGGTTTGAGAAGAAATAGGAAGGTAGTTGGTATCACCTTATTTTCTGTAATGAATTTAGGAAACCAAAAGAAAAAGATAAACTAGATAATTTTAAATGAAGTAGAAGCATCTAGGAAAGGATTTTCTTTTGTTCATTGAGAGCAGAGACATGAGGATTTTAGTACAAGAATGGAAGGAACTCAAAAATGAGATTGGATGCAAAAGAGATGGAAGAAACCCTGGATGGAGCAGAGAAGGAACAGCATCAAGATGTAACACAGACTGTTTTTTCCAAAAGCCTATATTCTAAGCTAGAAAAACTCTATCATGATTTCCTGAAGTCATTTAGGAAAAAATAAATATAACATATTTTTCAGAAATTGTGCTGCAAAAAAAGAATCTGATAGATAAATCTATCACATAGAAGATATGCTTAACAAGACCTTGGTATTAGTTAGAAGCCTACAGAACCATGGAGGATCCATCTTGTAGTTTCTAAAGAAGATACTTTCAGCTGGGATTATTTAATGTTTCAGTCAAAACAAACAGGCAAGTGAAACCCACAGAAGAGACATTGCACTTTTTCTCTTAAGTTTATAAAAACGCATTAAAGTTTCCTCCTGTCCAAAAATGATTTAAGGTTTAGATCATGGTTCCTGCTCTATTAGGTGTAATTGGACAATGAGGTGTCCTTGCTAGGTCTCTCCTTTCTTACAAGATACAAAAGATGCCACAGGCCAAGAGAATAAGACTACCAGCTGAGAGCACAGCTGGAGTTCTGATCTGTCTGGCTGAGCTGTCAAGGATCAAATGTCCTTTCTTTGTACTCTTTTTTTATTTTTTCCTGCCAGGCAAACACCCACTACTTGAAAAATATTTTGATGGGAATATACCCATCACTATCTTGAAGGAGAAACCTTCCAACAATGATGTATCAATACTGGCTTAAGCATGGAGTGTATATACCACAGGAATTGTTAGAGACGGGAATCAAAATTGCCGGGAGAAATATCAATAACCTCAGATATGCAAATGACACCACCTTACGGCAGAAAGTGAAGAGGAACTAAAAAGCCTCTTGATGAAAGCGAATGTGGAGGGTGGAAAAGTTGGCTTAAAGCTCAACATTCAGAAAACGAAGATCATGGAAAATAGATCGGGAAACAGTTGAAACAGTGTCAGAGTTTATTTTTCTGGGCTCCAAAATCACTGCAGATGGTGATTGCAGCCATGAAATTAAAAGACGCTTACTCCTTGGAAGAAAAGTTATGACCAACCTAGATAGTATATTCAAAAGCAGAGACATTACTTTGCCGACTAAGGTCCATCTACTCAAGGCTATGGTTTTTCCTGTGGTCATGTATGGATGTGATAGTTGGACTGTGAAGAAGGCTGAGCGCCGAAGAATTGATGCTTTTGAACTGTGGTGTTGGAGAAGAGTCTTGAGAGTCCCTTGGACTGCAAGGAGATCCAACCAGTCCATTCTGAAGGAAATCAACCCTGGGATTTCTTTGGAAGGAATGATGCTAAAGCTGAAACTCCAGTACTTTGGCCACCTCATATGAAGAGTTGACTCATTGGAAAAGACTTTGATGCTGGGAGGGATTGGGGGCAGGAGAAGAGGATGACAGAGGATGAGATGGCTGAATGGCATCACTGACTTGATGGATGCGAGTCTGAGTGAACTCCGTGAGTTGTGATGGACAGGGAGGCCTGGCGTGCTGCGATTCATGGGGTTGCAAAGAAGTCAGACACGACTGAGCAACTGAACTGAACTGAACTAAGAGTGGTTTGGGAAAAGCTAAATAAACCATCACAATCTGACTTCACTCATATTTGCCTCTCTTCTCAGTGCATGTTCTTGTTGCATGGATCTTGATTGGGAAGCCCAGATTGTACAAAGCTTGGACTATCCAGAAGGCAAAATGAAGGGGAGAAGTTAAAAACCAACCCAAGAAACAAGGGCTCTGATAGGTAATCAAGCATTTGTTTGTTGTTTGTTTGTTGTTTTTTTAATAGAAGGCTCTCATCCAATCACTCCACCCTCAACCCAGTGTTACTGGCAACCACAAATCTAGTCTCTTTTTTCCATGAGTTTTGCTTTTAGATTTGACATGTGAGATCTTACAGTATGTGTCTTTCTCCGTCTGTTTGATTTCTTTAGGACAATGCCCTCAAGGTCCCTCTATGTTCTCATAAATGGCAGGATTTCCTTCTTTTGTATGTCTGAATAGTATTATATTGTATATTTTTACCACAGCTTCTTTAACCATTCTTCCATTGTTGGACCCTTTAGGTTGTTTACATGTTTTGGCTAGTGTAAATAATGCTGCAGTGAACAAAGGGGTACAGTTACCTCTTCAAGATAGTGTTTTCATGTCCTTTGATAAATACCCAAAGTGGAATTGCTGGATCATATGACAGTTCTCTTTTCAATTTTTTTGAAGACACTCCATCCTGTTTTCCAGAACCACCTTACTAATTTACAGTCCCACCAACAGGGCACAAGTGTTCTCTTTTCTCCACATCCATACCAGCATTTGTTATCTTTTGTCTTTTTTGTGATGGCCATTCTAATAGAGGTGATATCTCATTGTCATCTTGATTTGCATTTCCTAATGATAGTGATACCGAGCATATTTCAATGTACTTGTTGGCCATTTGTATATGTTCTTTGGGAAAGTGTCTATTCAAGTTCTTTGTCCATTTCTCTTTTTTTCTGATTATTGGGACCTTCCTTTGCTACTGAGTTGTATGAATTTTTTAATATATTTTGGATATTGACCACTTACTCGGTATAGGATTTGCCCATATTTGTTCCCTTGTATAGGTGGTCTTTTCATTTTGTTTAGAAGGCTTCAAGTGTGATGTAGTCCCATTTATAAATTTTTTTATTGCTGGCACTTTAGGTGACATATCTTAAAAAATCCTTGCCAAGACCCATGTCAAGGAGCATTTTCCCTATATTTTCTTCTAGGAGTCTTATGGGTTTGATCTTACATTTAAGTCTTTAATGAACTTTGAGTAAATTTTTGTGAGTGATAAAAGTAAGGGATCTAGTCTTATTATTTCACATATGAAGATCAATTTTCCCAGCACCATTTGTTGAAGAGAGCCTGTTTTCTCCACTGAATACTCTTGGCTACTTTGTCATATAAGTTGACTTTATACATGTGTATTTATTTCTGGGCTCTTAATTTGATTCCATTTGTCAATGGGTCTAATTTGTGTTTTGCTTTCTTTTGGTTTTAATATGCTCTGACTTCTTTATCATGTTCTTTTGTGTATTTTACAGAGTTTTTTTCTTGTGTTCACCTCACCATGAAGCTTACAAAAATTCCTTATTATTATAAAAATAATTTTAAATGAGCAAGTTAATTTTTATAGCATTCTTAAACTTTTCCTCCACCTGGAGGGCTTAGCTTATTGATGTTACAGTTTACAGATTCTTATAATGTTTATCAATAACACATTATTATAGTTACAGTTAATGTTACTATACTTTTTATTTAGCTTTTAAACTAGAGTTTTAAGTGTATAATGCACCACCATTACATGTTGCAGAATCTAACTTTCACTATATATTTACCATTACTAATGAGTTTTATGCTTTCTTCTTATGTTTCCATGAGGTTAATTAGTGTCCCTTTACTTACAATCAGGGAATTCTCTTTAGCATTTCTTATAAGGAAGTGTCCTGTGATGATCAAATCCCTTAACTTTTATTTGTTCAGAGATAGCTTTATTTCTCTTTCATTTCTGAGGGACAGCTTCACTGGGTATAGAATTCTTGGTTGATAGGGTTTTTTCTTTCACTATTTTGATATATCATCTCATTCTCTTAGCCTGAAAATTTTCTGTTGAGAAGTCTGCCTCAATCTTATGGGGGTGTTACCTTGCATGTATCTTGTTTCTTTTCTCTTGGTGCTTTCAAACCCCTTGCTTTGTCTTTGACTTCTGACAGTTAAACTATAATGTGTCTCAATAGTAGCCTTATTCAGGTTCTTTGGGCTTCATGAATCTGGATATCCATTTCCCTCCCCAAGTTTAGAAAATTTTCAGCCATTGTTGCTTTAAACATACTTTCTGTACTTTTCTTTTTCTCTTCTCCTGGAGGAAATGGCTTATACCTCAAGTTCTTCGGCCAGATGGGAATACCTGCTCTGCTCTGCTGACAGGCAGGGTAGTTACCTAGTCTCTCCACTCAAGATTTCCACTCAAGAATTACATTTCTGGGCTATGCAGCTTCCCAGATACTCAGGCCAGGGTTCCTGGTTGGGTAAGGCTGTAATCTACATACTCAGTAACATACAGGGATATGGCTCAGCTCAACTGCTTGAATGGGGGTACGGGTGGGTGAAGACCAGGGTCCAGGGCCAATATGTCTCTTCATTTGAGCCCCTGAATTAGGCATACCTGTGCCACATGGAGTTTCCAAATCAGGCTGTATCACCATTTGCAAAGGAACAAAGATGCTGGTTGGGACTACCCTTTAAGCAATACAGGTTGGAATGCACTCTGCCAAGATCTGAGGGCTGGTTGTTTCAACTCCCTTCCCCCTTCTCCATTGCAATCAGATTCCCAGTGGTCAAGACACCAAAGAGCCTTGCCACCCTTGCAGTTGGTTCTGCCACCTCAACCAAACAAAGGAACTAATTCATTGCCTTGCTCAGTGCTCCAGATGGTTTCAAGCCCCGCCTGGCCAGAAAGCCTATTCGATTGGACAGTGCTAGTGTATAGTAAATATTGATCAGAGATTCTTTTATGTAGAAGTCTTTTCCCCTCTTTCCCTCTATCTAATCTGTAATCTAGACTTTGAACTATTTTTTAGTCTAAGGTGAAATATATCACATCTGCAAAATATTGTGTATAACTTTCATGCACAGTTTAATGAGTATTAATTTTAAAAAATACCCATCACCCAGCTCAAGAAGTCCAATGCTACCAGTACCTTTGGAAAATCCTATGTGTTCATCCCTAATCACATTCTCTTTCTTTCCCCTCAAAGTTAAACACTATTTTATGTTAATAGTTCTCTTGCTTTCCTTTATGATTTTGTTTCCTATGTGTACAACTCTAATCAAACTCTTTTACTAGTTTTACTTCTTTTTGAAATCAAATAAATTTATATATTTCTGTGTGTTTCTCTGTTTAACATAGAATTTATACTATCTTGATGAAAGTCGTAGTTCATTCATTTTTAACTCATCTGTAGTATTTCTGTCTTTGGATATTCCACAATATAGTCACCCAGATTTCTGTCATTAAGCATTGTATTTTTGTTTTGTTTTGTTTTATTGTTATGAACTATGCTGTTACAAACTGTGAGGGTACATTTCTCCATGAATCTCTCCTGTTGCTCAGTATCTAGGTATTAATAGCCCATTTGCTCCAGTAATATCATTTTAGGAATATCTGTATAAGCAGACAGTCCTAGATAAATGGGGTTAGTGACTGCTCTGGAATGAATTCATTTATGCCCCCCAGATAATAAGTACAGACACCCACTTCCATGAAGACATTCCAAAGTATAAAAGATACATAGAGCTTTCTCCTCTTCCTGAGAGAATTGCTTACATTTCAGGCTAATAAGATAATGTCACTGAAAAGGAGATCAGGCAGGCTTGTCAGCAGCCCTTATATAAGATCAGAGTCTCTTAATCTCAGAGTTATTCAGCAAAATTCATTTGCATTGCTTATACAAGCAACGCCTAGTCTTCATCACATCATCCTGCAGGAAGTTGGGGCTGTGGGATTGTACTGTGAGTGGTACACTATCTTTCATCTCTAACCCTGGTGCTTCATGTCTTTCTGCCAGTATCTGTGAAACTGGTGAGCTTATTAGCTGGCAAGCAAGATGAAATTTCGGATGCTTTCACAGTTCCTAACTTGATGGTTTAACATGAGCACTCTTTTCTATGTCTTTTGGAGCATTTGCTCAAGAATTTCTTACAGGCCATTCCCAGAAACAGAATTGCTAGATTATAGCTTCACTAGATAATATCATACCAAAATTTTTCTTAATTAATTTTTATTGGAGTATAGTTGCTTTACAAAGTTGTGTTACTTTCTACTGTATAGAAAAGTGACTCAGCTATATGTATACGTATACCTCCTCTTTTTGGATTTCCTTCCCATTTAGGTCACCACAGAGCGCTGAGTAGAGTTCTCTGTGCTATACAGTAAGCTCTCATTAGTTATCTATCTATACATACTATCAATAGTGTATGTGCGTCAGTCCCAATCTCCCAATTCACCCCACCACCACCCCTTACCCCCTTGGTATCCTTATCTTTGTTTCCAAGTTGTTTCTTCAAGTGGTTAAACCAAACCTATACACCAGTCAACAGTGTTAAGGAGTTAGTTATTGGTTACATATCTTTACCAGTGCTTGGAATTCTCATTTTGAGTTATCATCAGCCAATTTGGTGTGAAAAATCATCTTGTAGTTTTAATGTGCAATTTATTAATCTAATGCACCTAAGTAATTTTTCAAATATATAGTAGCTATTTTGTTTCCTCTTACAAAGAAAGGCCAGTTTCTACTGTATTGGTTGTCTTTGTCTAGTTAATTTCTGTAAATTCTTTATATTTTTGGAGCCAAGTCACTTATTATTTATATGGCATGCAAATATCCTCCTCTAAATTTTTGCTTTCATTTTCTGTATCATGTCTTTTGATAATCAGAAATTTTTATTTAAGATTTTGACTTTAAAAAAATTTTTCATTGGAATATAGTTGATTTAAAATCTTGTGTTACTTTCTGCTATGTAGCAAAGTGAATCAGTTATACATTCACATATTTCCACTCTTTATCGGATTCCTTTCCCATATAAGTTATTACAGAGTATTAAGTAGAGTTCCCTGTGCTACACATAGCTTCTTACTATTTTCTATTTTATATTTAGTAGTGTGTTTATAACAATCCCAATCTCCCTAGTTATGCCTCCTCCCCTTCCCTGCTGGTAAGTATAAGATTGTTTTCTACATCTGTGACTCTGATTCTGTTTTTAGAATAGGTTCGTTTGTATCATTTTGTAGTTTCCACATATTAGCGATATCATTCAATATTTGTCTTTCTCTGTCTGACTTACTTCACTTAGTATGACTATCTCTAGGTCCATCCATGTTGTTCCAAATCAGAAATTTTTACCTTAAATGCAGTAAGAATTTAATGTCTTGGGTTTAACACTTAAATCTTTGAACCATCGTGATTAATTTCTGTGTATACCTAATGCAAAGAGCCAACTCACTGGAAAAGACCCTGATGCTGGGAAATATTGAGGACAGGAGGAGAAGGGTGCAACAGAGGATGAGATGGTTGCATGGCATCACTGATTCAATGGGCATGAGTTTCAGCAAACTCCAAGAGATAGCAAAGGACAGGAAAACCTGGTGTGCTGCAGTCCATGGGGTGGCAAAGAGTCGGATATGACTGGTTGACTAAGCAGCAACCACTTTTTTACCCTATGTGGTTAATAAATCATTGGAATACAATTTATTGAATTGTTCACCTTTCCATGCTGAGCTACAATGCCAGTTCTATTAGGTTTTTATAACTACATGGTCTTGTTTCAAGGCTCTTGGGTTCCATTGGTGTGTCACTCCCTACCTCAAACTAATTATTATACATTATTATTGTTTCATAATTACTGTAATATCATAATAGAAATAAGCCTTGCTAGCTAGTATGGCAAATTTGTCCCTAATTCTTCAAATATGTACTTGCTTTTGTAAATACATTTTAGAATCTGCTTGTCAAATTCCACACACAAAAATAGAAACTATTTTAACTAGACATTGATTAGAAACATATTTCATTAGAGATAAACCACACATTGATTTGGAGAGAAATTCTGTATTTACACCATTACCTTTTTCCAACCATGAACATAATATAGCTCTCCTTTATTTGTTGTTGTTTAGTCATGGATCATAGGTTCACTGAGTTAAACAAGGGCGTGATCCCTGTGATCAGTTTGGTTAGTTTCCTGTGATTGTACACTTCAGTTCAGTCGCTCAGTCATATCCAACTCTTTGTGATCCCATGGACTGCAGCATGCCAGGCCTCCCTGTCCATCATTAACTCCCAGAGTTTACCCAAACTCAAGTCCATCGAGTCAGTGATGCTATCCAACCATGTCATCCTCTGTCATCCCCTTCTCCTCCTGCCCTCAATCTTTCTCAGCATCAGTGTCTTTTCAAATGAGTCAGCTCTTTGCATCAAGTGGCCAAAGTATTGGAGTTTCAGCTTCAGCATCAGTCCTGCCAATGAATATTCAGGACTGATCTCCTTCAGAATGGACTGGTTGGATCTCCTTGCAGTCCAGGGGACTCTCAAGAGTCTTCTCCAACACCACAGTTCAAAAGCATAAATTCTTTGGTGCTCAACTTTCTTTATAGTCCAGTTCTCACAACCATACATGACTAGTGGAAAAACCATAGCCTTGACTAGATGGATCTTTGTTGGCAAAGGAATGTCTCTGCTTTTTAGTATGCTGTCTAGATTGGCCATAACTTTCCTTCAAAGGAGTAAGTGTCCTTTAATGTCATGGCTGCAGTCACCATCTGTAGTGATTTTGGAGCCCCCAAAATAAAGTCAGCCACTGTTTCCCCATCTATTTGCCATGAAGTAATGGGACTAAATGCCATGATCTTATTTTTCTGAATGTTGAGCTTTAAGCCAACTTTTTCACTCCCCTTTTTCACTTTCATTAAGAGGCTCTTTAGTTCTTGTTTTTCTGCCATAAGGGTGATATTATCTGCATACCTGAAGTTACTGATATTTCAGCCAGCAATCTTGATCCCATCTTGTGCTTCATCCAGCCCAGCATTTCTCATGATGTACTCTGCATAGAAGTTAAATAAGCAGGGTGACAATATACAGCATTGACGTACTCCTTTTCCTATTTGGACCAGGCTCTTGTTCTATGATGAGTTCTAACGGTTACTTCCTGACCTGCATACAGATCTCTCAAGAGGAAGATAAGGTGGTCTAGTATTCCCATCTCTTTCAGAGTTTTCCACAGTTTATTGTGATCCACACAGTCAAAGGATTTGGCATAGTAAGTAAAGCAGAAATAGATGTTTTCTGGAACTCTCTTGCTTTTTTGATGATCCAGTGGATGTTGGCAATTTGATCTCTGCTTCCTCTGTCTTTTCTAAATCTAGCTTGAACATCTGGAAGTTCATGGTTCATGCATTGCTGAAGCCTGGCTTGGAGAATTTTGAGCATCACTTTACTAGCATGTGAGATGAGTGCAATTGTGCAGTAGTTTGAGCATTCATTGGCATTGCCTTTCTTTGGAATTGGAATGAAAACGGACCTTTTCCAGTCCTGTGGCCACTGCTGAGTTTTCCAAATTTGCTGGCATATTGAGTGCAGCACTTTCACAGCATCATCTTTCAGGATTTGAAATAGCTCTACTGGAATTCCATCATCTCCACTAGCTTTGTTCATAGTGATGCTTTCTAAGGCCCGCTTGACTTCACATTCCAGGATGTCTGGCTCTAGATGAGTGATCACACCATCATGATTATCTGGGTCATGAAGACCTTTTTTGTACAGTTCTTCTGTGTATTCTTGTCATCTCTTCTTAATATCTTCTGCTTCTGTTAGGTCCAGACCATTTCTCTCCTTTATTGTGCCCATCTTTGCATGAAATATTCCCTTGATATCTCTAATTTTCTTGAAGAGATCTCTAGTCTTTCCCATTTTCTTATTTTCATCTATTTCTTTGCACTGATCACTGAGGAAGGCTTTCTTATCTCTCCTTGATATTCTTTGGAACCCTGCTTTCAGATGCTTATATCTTTTCTTTTCTTCTTTGCTTTTCTCTTCTTTTCTTTTCACAGCTATTTTTAAGGCCTCCTCAGACAGCCATTTTGCTTTTTCTTCAGGAGGGTCTTGATCCCTGTCTCCCTAGAATGTCATGAACCTCCATCCATAGTTCATCAGGCACTCTGTCTATCAGATCTACTCCCTTAAATCTATTTCTCACTTCCACTGTGTAATCATAAGGGATTTGATTTAAGTCATACCTCAATAGTCTAGTGGTTTTCTCTACTTTCTTCAATTGAAGTCTGAATTTGGCAATAAGGGGTTCATGATCTGAGCCATAGTCAGCTCCCAGTCTTGTTTTTGCTGACTGTATAGAGCTTCTCTATCTTTGGCTGCAAAGAATATAATCAGTCTGATTTGGGTGTTGGCTATCTGGTGATGTCCATGTGTAGAGTCTTCTCTTGTGTTGTTGGAAGAGGGTGTTTGCTATGACCAATGCGTTCTCTTGGCAAAACTCTATTAGCCTTTGTCCTGCTTCATTTTGTACTCCAAGGCCAAATTTGCCTGTTACTCCAGGTGTTTCTTGACTTCCTTTTTGCATTTCAGTCCCCTACAATGAAAAGGACATCTTTTTTGGGTGTTAGTTCTAGAAGGTCTTGTAGGTCTTCATAGAATCATTCAGCTTCAACTTTTTCAGTGTTACTGGTCAGGACATAGACTTGGATTACCTTGATATTGAATGGTTTTCCTTGGAAACGAACACAGATCATTCTGTCATTTTTGAGACTGCATCCAAGTACTGGATTTTGGACTCTTTAGTTGATTATGATGGCTACTGCATTTTTTCTAAGGGATTCCTGCCACAGTAGTAGATATAATGGTCATCTGAGGTAAATTCACCCATTCCAGTCCATTTTAGTTCTCTGATTCCTATAATGTCGACGTTCACTCTTGCCATCTCCTGTTTGACCACTTCCAATTTGCCTTGATTCATGGACCTAACATTCCAGGTTCCTATGCAATATTGCTCTTTACAGCATCGGACCTTGCTTCTGTCACCAGAAGTGATAGTGTGCTTCTGTCACATTCACAATTGGGTATTGGTTTTGCTTTGGCTCCATCCCTTCATTCTTTCTGGAATTATTTCTCCACTCATCTCCAGTAGCATATTGGGCACCTACCGACCTGGGAAGTTCATCTTTCAGTGTCATATCTTTTTGCCTTTTCATACTGTTCATGGGGTTTTCAAGGCAAGAATACTGAAGTGATTTGCCATTCCCTTCTCCAGTGAACCACATTTTGTCAGAACTCTTCACCATGACCCGTCTGCCTTGGGTGGTCCACAAGGCATGGCTTAGTTTCACTGAGTTAGACAAGGCTGTGGTCCATGTGATCAGATTGGCTAGTTTTCTGGGATTGTGGTTTCAGTGTGTCTGTCCTCTGATGCCCTCTCTCAGTTCCTACTATCTTACTGGCGTTTCTCTTACCTTGAATGGGGTATCTCTTCATAGCTTCTCCAGCAAAGCACAGCCACCACTCCTGACCTTCTACATGGGGTATCTCCTCTCAGCCACTGCTCCTGACCTTGAACATGGGGTATCTCCTCTTGGCTGCCACTCCTGACCTTGGACATGGGGTATCTCCTCTTGGCCACTCACTGCTCCAGTGCAGCCTGTAGTTTTCATTCTGTCTGCATGATGATGGACAAGGATAGGAGGCTTATGGAAGCTTTCTGATGGGAGAGACTAACTGTGGGGGGAATTGGGTCTTGTTCTGAAGGGCAGAGCCATGCTCAGTATCTTTAATCTAGTTTTCTCTTGATAGACGGGCTGTGTGAAACAGTATGAAAGTACATAAGTACTTTCATGAACAGTATGAGAAGGTAAAAAGATGTGACACTGAAATATGAATTCCCTAAGTCAGTAGGTGCCCAATATGTTACTGGAGAAGTGTGGAGAAATAACTCCAGAAAAAAATGAAGAGACGGAGCCAAAGTGAAAACAATATTCAGTTGTGGATGCTGGTGATAGAAGTAAAGTCCAATATTGTAAAGAACAATATTACATAGGAACCTGTAATGTTAGGTCCATGAATCAAGATAAATTGGAAGTGGTCAAACAAGAGATGGCAAGGGTGAATGTCGACATTCTAGGAATCAGCGAACTACAATGGACTGGAGTGGATGAATTTAATTCAGATAATCATTATATTTACTACTGTGAGCAAGAATACCTTAGAAGAAATGGAGTAGCCTTCAGAGTCAACAAGAGTCTGAAATGCATACTTGTGTGTAGTCTCAAAAATGACAGAATGATCTCTGTTTCCAAGGCAAACAATTTAATATCACAGTAATCCAAGTCTATGCCCCAACCACTAATGCCAAAGAAGCTGAAGTTGAATGGTTCTGTGAAGACCTACAGGACCTTCTAGAACTAACACTGAAAAAAGATGTCCTTTTTCTTTTTTTTAATTGGTTTTGCCATACATTGACTTGAATCTGCCATGAGTGTACATGTGTTCCCCATTCTGAACCCATCTCCCACCTCCCTCCCCATACCATCCCTCTGGGTCATCCCAGTGTACCAGCCCTGAGCACCCTGTATCATGCATCAAACCTGGACTGGCGATTCGTTTCACATATGATAATTTACATGTTTCTATGCCATTCTCCCATATCACCCCACCCTCGCCCTCTCCCACAGAGTCCAAAAGACTGTTCTATACATTTGTGTCTCTTTTGCTGTCTCACATACAGGGTTATCGTTACCTTCTTTCTAACTTCCATATATATGCGTTAGTATACTGTATTGGTGTTTTTCTTTCTGGCTTACTTCACACTGTATAATCGGCTCCAGTTTCATCCACCTCATTAGAACTGATTCAAATGAATTCTTTTTAATGGCTGAGTAATATTCCATTGTGTATATATACCCCAGCTTCTTATCCATTCATCTGCTGATGGACATCTAGGTTGCTTCCATGTCCTGGCTATTATAAACTGCTGCGATGAACATTGGGGTGCAAGTGTCTCTTTCAATTCTGGTTTCCTCGGTGTGTATGCCCAGCAGTGGGATTGCTGGGTCATATGGCAGTTCTAATTCCAGATTTTTAAGGAATCTCCACACTGTTCTCCACAGTGGCTGTACTAATTTGCATTCCCACCAACAGTGTAAGAGAGTTCCCTTTTCTCCACACCCTCTCCAGCATTTATTGCTTGTAGACTTTTGGATCACAGCCTTTCTGACTGGCATGAAATGGTACCTCATTGTGGTTTGGATTTGCATTTCTCTGATAATGAGTGATGTTGAGCATTTTTTGATGTTTTTGTTAGCCATCTGTATGTCTTCTTTGGAGTAATGTCCATTTAATTCTTTGGCCCACTTTTTGATTGGGTCTTTTATTTTTCTGGAATTGAGCTGCAGGAGTTGCTTGTATACTTTTGAGATTAATTCTTTGTCCATTGCTTCATTTGCTATTATTTTCTCCCATTCAGAAGGCTGTCTTTTCACCTTGCTTATAGTTTCCCTTGTTGTGCAGAAGCTTTTAAGTTTAATTAGGTCCCATTTGTTTATTTTTGCTTTTATTTCCAATATTCTGGGAGGTGGTTCATAGAGGATCCTGCTGTGATTTATGTCAGAGAGTGTTTGGCCTATGTTTTCCTCTAGGAGTTTAATAGTTTCTGGTCTTACATTTAGATCTTTAATATATTTTGAGTTTATTTTTGTGTATGGTGTTAGAAAGTGTTCTAGTTTCATTCTTTTACAAGTGGTTGACCAGTTTTCCCAGCACCACTTGTTAAAGAGATTGTCTTTAATCCATTGTATATTCTTGCTTCCTTTGTCAAAGATAAGGTGCCCATAGGTGTGTGGATTTATCTCTGGGCTTTCTATTTTGTTCCATTGATCTATATTTCTGTCTTTGTGCCAGTACCATACTGTCCTGATGACTGTGGCTTTGTAGTAGAGCCTGAAGTCAGGCAGGTTGATTTCCTCCAGTTCCATTCTTCTTTCTGAAGTTTGCTTTGGCTATTCGAGGTTTTTTGTATTTCCATACAAATCTTGAAATTATTTGTTCTAGTTCTCTGAAAATACCATTGGTAGCTTGATAGAGGTTGCGTTGAATCTATAGATTGCTTTGGGTAGTATACTCATTTTCACTATATTGATTCTTCCAATCCATGAAGACGGTATATTTCTCCATCTATTTGTGTCATCTTTGATTTCTTTCACCAGTGTGTTATAGTTTTGTATATAAGTCTTTTGTTTCTTTAAGTAGATATATTCCTAGTATTTTATTCTTTTCATTGCTATGGTGAATGGAATTGTTTCCTTAATTTCTCTTTGTGTTTTCTCATTGTTAGTGTATAGGAATGAAAGGGATTTCTGTGTGTTAATTTTATATCCTGCAACTTTACTATATTCATTGATTAGCTCTAGTAATTTTCTGGTGGAGTCTTTAGGGATTTCTATGTGGAGGATCATGTCATCTGCAAACAATGAGAGTTTTACTTCTTCCTTTCCAATATGGATTTCTTTTACTTTGATGGTTTCTCGATCAGCAGTAGCAGCCTGTCCTTTTCATTATAGGGGACTGAAATACAAAACTAGGAAGTCAAGAGATACCTGGAATAACAGGTAAGTTTGGCCTTGGAGTACAAAATGAAGCAAGGCAAAAGCTAACAGAGTTTTGCCAAGAGAATGCACTGGTCATAGCAAACACTGTCTTCTGACAACACAAGAGACGACTCTACACATGGACATCACCAGATGATCAACACCAAAATCACATTGATTATATATTTTGCAGCTGAAGATGAAGAAGATCTATACAGTCGGCAAAAGCAAGACCAGGAGCTGACTGTGGCTCAGATCATGAACTCCTTATTGCCAAATTCAGACTTAAATTGAAGAAAGTAGGGAAAACCACTAGACCATTCAGGTATAACCTAAATCAATTCCCTTACAATTATGCAGTGGAAGTGACAAATAGACTCAAGGAAGTGTATCTGATAGACAGAGTGTCTGAAGAACTATGGATTGAGGTTCATGACATTGTACAAGAGGGAGTGATCAAGACCATCCCCAAGAAAAAGAAATGCAAAAAGGCAAAATGGTTGTCTGAAGAGGCCATATAAATAGCTGAGAAAAGAAGAGAACTGAAAGGCAAATGAGTAAAGGAAAGATATACCCATCTGAATGCAGAATTCCAGAGAATAGCAAGGAGAGATAAGAAAGCCTTCCTCAGTGATCAATGTAAATAAATAGAGGAAAACAATAGAATGGGAAAGTCTAGAGATCTCTTCAAGAAAATTAGAGATACCAAGGGAAACTTTCATGCAAAGACGGGCACAATAAAGGACAGAAATGATATGGACCTAACAGAAGCAGAAGATATTAAGAGGTGGCAAGAATACACGGAAGAACTATACAAAAAAGTCTTCAAGACCCAGATAGTCAAGATGGTGTGATCACTCACCTAGAGCCAGACATCCTGAACTGTGAAGTCAGGTGGGCCTTTGGAAGCATCACTATAAACAAATCTAGTGGAGGTGATGGAATTCCAGTTGAGCTGTTTCAAATCCTGGAAGATAATGCTGTGAATAGTGCTGCACTCAATATGCCAGCAAATTTGGAAAGCTCAGCAGTGGCCACAGGACTGGAAATGGTCAATTTTCATTCCAATACCAAAGAAAGGCAATGCCAAAGAATGTTCAAACTACCGCATAGTGGCACTCACCTCACACTAGTAAAGTAATGCTCAAATTTCTCCAAGTAAGGCTTCAACAGTATGTGAACCAAGAACTTCCAGATGTTCAAGCGGGATTTAGAAAAGGCAGAGGAACCAGAGATCAAATCCCAACATCCATTGGATCATAGAAAAAGCAAAAGAAATCCAGAAAACACCTACTTATGCTTTATTGGCTATGCCAAAGCCTTTGACTTGTGGATCACCACAAAGTGTGGAAAATTCTTAAAGAGATGGGAATACCAGACCACCTTACCTGCCTCCCGAGAAATCTGTATGCAGGTTAAGAATCAACAGTTAGAATAGGACAGGGAACAATAAATGGGTTCCAAACTGGGAAAGGAGCATGTCAAGGCTGTATATTGTCACCCTGCTTATTTAACTTATTGCAGAGTATATCATGCAAAATGTTGGGCTGGATGAAGCACAAGCTGGAATCAAGATTGCTGGGAGAAATATCAGTAACCTCAGATATGCGGATGAAACCACCCTTATGGCAGAAAGCAAAAAGGAACTATAGAGCCACTTGATGAAAGTGAAAGAGGAGCATGAAAAGCCAGCTTAAAACTCAACATTCAAAATACAAAGATCATGACATCCAGCCCTATCACTTCATGGAAAATAGATGGGGAAATAATGGAAACAGTGACAGACTTTGTTTCTTGGGCTCCAAAATCACTGCGGATGGTGGCTTCAGCCATGAAATTCAAAGACTCTTGCTCCTTGGAAGAAAAACCTAAACAGCATATTAAAAAACAGAGATACTACTTTGGCGACAAAGGTCCATCTAGTCAAAGCTATGGTTTTTCCAATAGTCATGTATGGATGTGAGAGTTGGGCTATAAAGAAAGCTAAGTGCTGATGAATTGATGCTTTTGAACTGTGGTGTTGGAAAAGATTCTTGAGAGTCCCTTGGACTGCAAGGAGATCCAACCAGTCCATCCTAAAGAAAATCTATCCTAAATATTCACTGGAAGGACTGATGCTGAAGCTGAAGCTCCAATATTTTGGCCTCCTGATGGGAAGAATTGACTCACTGGAAAAGACTCATGCTGGGGAAGATTGAAGGCAGGAGGAGAAGGGGACAGCAGAGGATGAGATGGTTGGATGGCATCACTGAGTCAATGCACATGAATTTGAGCAAGCTCCAAGAGTTGGTGATGGACTGGTTAGGCTGGTATGCTGCAGTCCATGGCGTCACAAAGAGTTGGACATGACTGAACTGAACTGAGTCACTAAGTTGTGTCCAGTTCTTTTGCAACTCCATGGACTGTAGCCTGTCAGGCTTCTCTGTCCATGGAATTTTACAGGCAAGAACACTGGAGTTGGTTGCCATATCCTTCTCTAGGGGATCTTCCCCAGACCAGGAATTGCACCCACACCTCCTGCTACCAGGGAAGCCCTGTCCTTTATTTAGATCTCACCAATATCATCTTGTGCCTTTTTTGTTAGGTTTATACTGATATAAGTGTTTTTGATGTTATTATTACAGTTAAAAATGACATCTTAAATTGTACTTTCTAATTTCTTGTTGCTGGAGTATAGAAGCAAATTGAACTTTGAAATACTACACTGCTTACCTCTCATTAATTCTAATAATTTGGCAATTTTTATGAATTTTGATGTAAAAATTATATGACCTGCTAATGTTGACATTTTGTTCCTTCTAATCCTTGTGATTTTAATTTACTCTTCATTTCTTAGATCACTAACTAATACCTTCCAGAAAATATTTCATATAAATGGTGATAAGTGAGTTCTTTGGCTTTATTTCTCAGTTTCATGGGAAATGCTACCAAAATCTCCCATTGAGTATGAGGGTAAGATTGTCCTTTTAAGAGTTCAGAATATTTTCTTCTATTCCTAGTTTGCTAAGGGACATATGAATTTTCACTTTTATAAAGTGCTTTTTCTATATCTAATTAAATAACCAACCATGTATTAAATTACCATAATGAAATTAATGAACTCTTTAGTGTTGATACAACTTCACACCTAGGCACTAAATGCAACTTAACTTTTTACACACTGGAGAATTTGGATTATAATTTTTAAATTTTTTTCTTTCCATTTTTATGAACTGGAACTTTTACATCTAGTTTTAAGAATAAGAATGACCTGTGAATTTTTTTTTCTCATGTTGCTTACCTCTTATTTGGGCATCATGGTTTTTCTGGTTTCACTGAATTTGTCATAAGATCTTCTTGATTGCCTTTTTGTGTTAAGCACTGTTTTGATTCTTTGGAGAAAACACACAAAATAGTCAGGAGCCCCACTCATAGCATTTAACATAGAAAAACAGATAATAAGTGATAAATATAATAAATAGTTAAATTGTATAAGATGATATATGTTATGAAAAGAACAGCCCATGGATTAAAAAAAAAAAAAAAGGATCAGGGAAGCAAGAGTGGGGTGGTGAGTTGCAGTTTCAAATAGAGTGGTTAGAGGAGTTGCCATGGAGATGCTTTGATGAAGGTGAGGATGTGAGACATGTGGGTTTCTGAGACAAGAGCATCCCAGACAGAGTATCAAGTTACTGCATCTCACCCATCCTTAGGTGGGCGTGTCTATCATGTGTTCATGAAACATCAAGGTGATGATGTGGCTGGAGGCAGTACTGAGGGAAAATCTCATAAGGTCTGAAGTCAGAAAGACAAAACAGTCAGGTCCAGGAGGACGTTTGGAATTCTCAGAACCTTTTCTTATTCTGAGGAGATCCAGGAGCAGTTGTAAGGTATGAGCAGGAAAAAGATGTGATCTGTCTTATATTTTTGGAGGATCAGTCCAGCTCCTTTGCTGAGAATAGATTGTAGGGAGGCAGAGACAGAAGCAGGATTGTATCAGGAGATGATTGCAATCCTCCAAGCAAGAGACTAGGGAGTTTGCAGTGGGGGTGTTGAGAAAGGCTCAGATAACAGATATTTGCTGAAGGTGGATCCAGCAGAATTTCCTGACAGATTGGATGTGGGGTGTGAGAGGAAGAAAGGAGTGAAGAAGGATGATTCCAAGGTTTGGATCTGAGCAACTGAAATGGGCTTCCCCATTTCAGTTTGGGGAGCAGGTTTGGTGGTGAAGTCAGAAATTTAATTATGGACTGTTCTCTGGTGACTAAGTTGTAAAGAATCTGCCTGCCAATGCAGGAGACACGAGTTCAATCCCTGGATTGGGAAGATCCCCTGGAGAAGGGTATGGCAGCCCACTCCAGTATGCTGGCCTGGGAAATCCCTGGTGGGTTACAGTCTATAGGGTCACACAGAGTTGGACACAACTCAGCGACTAAAACAACAAACAAATTTGAAAAGCCTCTTAGACATTCAAATGCAGTTGCCTGGTGGCAGTTAGCTATATGAATTTGGACTGTAGGCAGGAGGGAGATGTATGTTTGTGAGTGAATATGCACCAAGAATTGAGTGTAGAGAGGTAAGAACTAAGTATTCAAGCAAAATTGGTTGTAGAGAAGAGGATGACCTTATAAAGGAAACTGAGCAGAAACAACATTTTTTGCTTATTTTTTAGGGACCATACATGTAATGGGGCTTCTCAGGTGACACAGTTGGTAAAGAACCCACCTGCTAATGCAGGAGATGCAGGTTCAAATCCTGGGTTGAGAAGATCATCTGGAGAAGGAAATCGCAACCCACTCCAGTATTCTTGCCTGGAAAATTCCTTGGACAGAGGAGCCTGGTGGGCTACCGTCCATGGGGCAGAGTCAGACACGACTAAGCAAGCACACAAGGGAAGATACATGTAATGTGAACTCAGAGCCTAAACCCCTCTGAATGTGAGCTTGAATTAAGAAATTCTTCAGAAGCTCTGTTCTTCCCCCAGATCTCTGCCATGACAAGATATAGAGAGCTTGTAGCCCAAGTCTCCAGTCCAGCCTGTCACCTCTCAGCCCTTTCACTGGGCTGCTCTTGTGACCACTGAAAACACAGGTTCTAGGTCACTGGGTATAGTTCATTACCCCAGGGCAAACTTAATACTAAAACTCTGTATGTTCTTTGCATTATTGACCTACAAAGAATTGGTTTCAGTTCAGTTCAGTTCAGTCACTCAGTCATGTCCGACTCTTTGCAACACCATGAATTGCAGCATGCCGGGCCTCCCTGTCTATCACCAACTCCCAGAGTTCACTCAGACTCATACCCATTGAGTCAGTGATATCATCCAGCCATCTCATCCTCTGTCGTCTCCCTTCTCCTCCTGCCCCCAATCCCTCCCAGCATCAGAGTCTTTTCCAATGAGTCCACTCTTCGTATGAGGAGTACTGGAGTTTCAGCTTTAGCATCATTCCTTCCAAAGAACACCCAGGGCTGATCTCCTTCAGATTGGACTGGTTGGATCTCCTTGCAGTCCAAGGGACTCTCAAGAGTCTTCTCCAACACCACACTTCAAAAGCATCAATTCTTCAGCGCTCAGCCTTCTTCACGGTCCAACTCTCACATCCATACATGACCACTGGAAAAACCATAGCTTTGACTAGATGGACCTTTGTTGGCAAAGTAATGTCTCTGCTTTTGAATATGCTATCTAGGTTGGTCATAACTTCTCTTTCAAGGAGTAAGCATCTTTTAATTTCATGGCTGCAATCACCATCTGTAGTGATTTTGGAGCCCCAAAAAATAAAGTTTGACACTACTTCCACTGTTTCCCCATCTATTTCCCATGACGTGATGGGACCAGATGCCATGAACTTTGTTTTCTGAATGTTGAGCTTTAAGCCAACTTTTTTACTCTCCTCTTCCACATTCATCAAGAGGCTTCTCAGTTCTTCTTCACTTTCTGCCATAAGGGTGGTGTCATCTGCTTATCTGAGGTTTTTGATATTTCTCCCAGCAATCTTGATTCCACCTTGTGCTTCTTCCAGCCCAGCATTTCTCATGATGTACTCTGCATAGAAGTTAAATAAGCAGGGTGACACTATACAGCCTTGACATACTCCTTTTCCTATTTGGAACCAGTCTGTTGTTCCATGTCCAGTTCTAACTGTTGCTTCCTGACCTGCATATAAGTTTCTCAAGAGGCAGGTCAGGTGGTCTGGTATTCCCTGCTTTACTTTCCATCAAATCAAGTACAGGTTCAAAAAAAAAATCACCTGTTAGGGACTCCTCTGCCAGTCCAGTGATTAAGACTCCATGCTCACAATACAGGGGACACAGTTTGGATCCCTGGTCAAGGAACTAAGATCTCTCATGCTGCATGATGCAGCAAAGAAAAAAGCAAAAGAAAAACCTCATCTTTTAGCTACAATTTAGATGTAATAACCTGGAGAAGTTTCTCTGCACATCTAAACTGCTCCATTGCGTTAGTCAGATTTGTTGTTAGATTGGATGTGGCTACAAAATATTAAAGATGTCAATGATGGCCATTGGATTCTAGACTAACAAACTATTAGGGTAGCCATTTACTGAAATGGTGAAGATTGATAAGTGAGTAATGTTCCTTTTCTAGATGAAGAATCAAGAGTTAAGGCAATATAAGGTTAAACAACTGATATTTTGATGAAGATTTCAGAATTTGCAAATAGGTACATATAAATTCCAAATTACAGCTGTCTATGTCAAAGTAATTACCTTGGGAAATCTTGCATTTATTCCAGTGATGCTGGCATTTCAAAATCTTTTGGGGACTTCTTTTTAAAGATGGCCATCAAAACCTTTGGAATGTTCTTAATGTCCTGTGGAGCAGTAAATCTCTGGTTTGTGCAAGAGAATTTGCTTTTGAGAAACAGTGAAAAAAATTATTTAGCTCAGAGTCTGTTGAAAATGGTGGTTGATTAACGTAGGGAAGGACTGTTTGGGATCAAAAGTGCACATGACCACAGTTTAAGGACTGATGTTCCATTGCGATGTCTACACTTAGTTGTGCAGACTTCAGCTTCAGTGATCTATGTATATTTATTGATGATGAACTCTTTACAGCATGATCAGTGACCCTGGCCAGAGTGAGTCAAAATCATACACCATAAATCTGAATAAGTAATTGTGGAGCATTAGAAAGAGTCCACACATCTATTAATATATCTCACCCCTTTGTTTATGCACTGGGGCTCAGGGTAGCCCTACTGAGCATACTGCTTGTCAGTGCTGCCGACTTTGAATGACAAAGTCTTCACATAACCTTCAAGCAGAGCCTCAAACCAGACCTATCACAGGCGGCCCAGGGAATCCCTCAGCAGCAATAAATGTCTCATATTCATTTTTCACTGGATAACGCTATGGTTCTCAGTCCTGGAAGAAAATCGCACATAGCTTATTACATTTTAAATGTTCCCAAGTCCCTTCCTAACTGGCTTCTCTTTAAAGAAAAAAGTGCTTTATGTCATTTTTTCCAATCCATTTGTGTCCTTTTTGTTTTCTTTTCAGCTCAAATGTCCTAGGTAACTGTATTGTAAATAATCTTCTGTAATTCTCACATCCACTTTAACATGATTTTCATGGACTTCTTTATAAGAAATCCATCTGTCTTGGCTTTTGTGACATTTTTAATAATTTTGAATCACTTTACCATCAAATTGTGATGCTGGCAATTATAATAAGATATTTCTACTTCTCTAGTTGTATGATGTGTACTTTTAAGAAAAAAAACCATGGGTTTTTACATAAGTTTCTAATGCAAACACAGCTAAGGAATTTGATGTCTGACTTTCTGCACTGCATAAATCATGCATTTATAGATAGTTGATGGAGAAGGCATTGGCACCCCACTCCAGTACTCTTGCCTGGAAAATCCCATGGATGGAGGAGCCTGGTGGGCTGCAGTCCATGGGGTCTTGAAGAGTCGGACACAACTGAGCGACTTCCCTTTCACTTTTCACTTTCATGCATTGGAGAGGGAAATGGCAACCCACTCCAGTGTTCTTGCCTGGAGAATCCCAGGGACGGGGGAGCCTGGTGGGCTGCCGTCTGTGTGGTCACACAGAGTCAGACACGACTGAAGTGACTTAGCAGCAGCAGCATAGATAGCTGAGTGATTTGTATGAGGCCTAACCAAGTTGTGTTTATATTTTTTTCCATGGAAATTCTTGATGCTTCTGAGCTGGATTAAGAAATATAAAAGTAAATATCCCAAAGTGAAAGTGAAAGTCGCTCAGTCGTGTCTGACTCTATATAGTCTCTGGAATTCTCCATGCCAGAATACTGGAGTGGATAGCCTTTCCCTTTTCCAAGGGATCTTCCCAACCCAGAGATCAAACCCAGGTCTCCCGCATTGCAGGTGGATTCTTTACCAGGTGAGTCACGAGGGAAGCCCAAGAATACTGGAGTGGGTAGCCTGTCCCTTCTCCAGGGGATCTTCCCAACCCAAGAATCAAACCCGGGTCTCCTGCATTGCAGGCGGATTCTTTACCAACTGAGCTATCAGGGAAGCCCAAAGTGGTCATAATTACATTTAAAAAATAATTTCTTAAGATGCTAAAGTTTAATAGTTAAGATGTCATTTATATCTAATTATGGGTTTCCCTGGTGGCTCAGAGGGTAAAGCGTTTGCCTATGATGTGGGAGACTCGGGTTCGATCCCTGGATCCAGGGATCCCCTGGAGAAGGAAATGGCAACCGACTCCAGTACTCCTGCCTGGAAAAATCCCATGGACTGAGAAGCCTTGGGGTCACAAAGAGTTGGACACAACTGAGTGACTTCATCTATGGTAACGTTTCATAATTCTTTTTTAATTATAATTGATTTGCAATATTATATTAATATGAGATATACTACATAGTGATTCAGTATTTTATAGATTATAGTCCATTTAAAGTTGTTATAAAATAATGGCTTTATTTCCCTGTGTTGCATGTGTGTATGTATGTGTATGTTTGTGTGTATATATATATAGAGAAAGAGCCATATGAGCGGTTTATGTATTTTGGATTAATCCTTCATCAGTCATATCATTTGCAAATATTTTCTCTCATTTAGTAGGTTATCTTTAGTACAAATAACCCTAGAATTTATATATAACCACAAGAGACTTCAAAACAGCAAAGTAATCTAGAGAAAAAAAAAATAAAGCTGGTGGAATCACACTCTGTGACTTCAGACTATGCTACAAAGCTATAGTAATCAAAACAGTATGATACCAGCACAAAGCAGACATACAGATCAGTGGAACAGAATAGAAAGCCCAGAAATAAATCCATGAACCTGTGATCATTTAATCTATAACAAAGGAGGCAAAAATATACGATAGAGAAGAGACAGTCTCTTCAATAAATGGTGCTAGGAACACTGGACAGCTACATATAAAAAAATGAAATTAGGACATTTTGTCACACCATATAAACTCAAAATGGATTGAAGTCCTAAAATATAAGGCTGAAAGCCATAAAACTCCTAAAAGAAAATAGGCAGAACACTCCTTGACATATATTGTATCAAAGTTTTTTGAATCTTTGTCCTAAGGCAAAGGAAACAAAAAATAAGCAAATGGGACCTAATTGAACTCAAAAGCTTTTGCACAGCAAAGGAAACCATCAACAAAATGAAAACACTCATAATCCTTATTTTTTTTAACTTTGAGGGTTCTTGCTATATAGAGTACAAAATTGACACTAAAAATTTAGCAAAATTCACCTTCTAAACTGCACAGAGATTCTGATGCTATACCAACTCCCTGTACATATTTCAGTAAATTGCCTTTTAGTTTAATTTAATTTTTTATTAACATATAGTTGATTTACAATGTTGTGTTAGTTTCAGGTATACAGAGGGATACAGTACAGTGATTCAGATATATATATGTGGGTGTATATATGTATATGTATGTATATATGTCCTTTTTCCTTACACGTTGTTAAAAATATTGGTATAGTTCCCTGTGCTATACAGTAAGTCCTTGTTTATTATCTATTTTATATATAGTAGTATATATATACATGTTAATCTCAAACTCCTAATTTATCCCTCCCCCTGCATTCCTTTTTGGTAACCATGAACTTGCTTTCTGTGTCTGTGGGCCTATTTCTGTTTTGTTTATAAGTTCATTTGTATGATGTTTGTATATTTCCTAAATACTAAAATCAACCTGAAATTACTCTACACATATGAATAAAATATAAAGTTAATGAGATAGCCATAGTGACAAATGGACTTCTTAAATTGATTTTTTATTTTTATTTTTTTAATATTTCATTTTATTTTTTGTTTATTTTGAATGTGCTGTACAGCTTGTGGGCATGTGGGATATTAGTTCCTTGACCAGAGATTGAACCTGTGACCCCTCCATTAGGAGCACAGAGTCTTAATCACTGGACCACCAGGAAAGTCCCTCAGTTGACTTTATTTTTTTTTTAATTTATTTTTTATTTTACTTTACAATTCTGTATTGGTTTTGCCATACATTGACATGAATCCACCACGGGTGTACATGCATTCCCAAACATGAACCTCCCTCCCACCCTCCTCCCCACAACATCTCTCTGGGTCATCCCTGCGTACCAGCCCCAAGTGTGCCATATCCTGCATCAGACATAGACTGGCAATTCAATTCTTACATGATATTATACATGTTTCAATGCCATTCTCCCAAATCATCTCACCCTCTCCCTCTCCCACTGAGTCCAAAAGTCCGCTATACACATCTGTGTCTTTTTTGCTGTCCTGCATACAGGGTCATCATTGCCATCTTTCTAAATTCCATATATATGTGTCAGTATACTATAAACACAATGCTTTGATGGAGTTCTAGAGACATTGCATGGAAGAATAGGACTGCTCCTATAAATAGTCCTAGTGTACCTACTCTTATTCTAATTACATAAAAAAACACATTTCCTTAACTCCTAATAAATTAAAACACTCAAGAAATCATAGTTTGAAAGACAGGAAAAATTGATGACCTTTGTTGTATTTATTTCAGAGACTGTATAAAGAAAGGTTTAAAAAGTTACTATTTTCAGACAATGGGTTAGAAACTCCCCCTGTAAAAATAATTCTCACATTTAAGTACCCTAAAAAATGTGCCTTATGTTAATTCCTCTTTAAGTAAGAAATAAAATTAAGCACCAAATCAATATTAATAGAGCAGCAATCAGAGTCATAATTCAATTCATAACTGCCCAAATTAGATAGTCATTTGGAGCTTCAGATATAATTTATTGACAAAGTCATTTTAAGTGTTTCTCTGGGACCTCATTCCTTCAGAACCACCTGAATTTTTATTTGAAATAATTTTAAATGTGCCTTCATCATCTGTGCTTTGTTTTGCCCAAAATTCATGTTCCAACATGATCTTTTTAAATGTATGTAAAATAACAAATCAGTTGGTGGAAATATACTTTCAATAATCATAAAATGAAGCAAAACAATTCTTTAAACATTCAAAAGGACAAAAATTAAAAGGGACAAAGCATGAACCAGGTTAATCATTAAAAGTATCAACCTAATCTTTCCAGAAAATGTCTGAAACCATTAATAAATGCAATTAGTATTTTGGAGATGATGAAAACTTTTTGATCAATAAAACCATAGTTTAAAAACCTGTGGACATTTCTGGTAAACATGGCTTTACAGTTTCAAAATGTCCCGATTATAGAAGTACAGAATCCAAGTGTGTCCCTGAACTCACCCTAATTAATTCAAGTTCTAAATAATGTCACAATGTAAACATCTCTTATGCATTTGGTATCTAGGTCATTACCTTCCAAAACAAAACAAGCAACCCTCCAAAAAGAAACAAAAATTTTGGCTTCCAATGTACTTAAAATTTTGGATATCTGCCAGATGTAAGCAGAAAAGAAATTCCTTAGAAGGGTAGTAGGTAACCCACAGAATGACTAGGAGTACAGAAGAGGCATGGGGCTATGCAGCCAGGTAAACCACCGCCAAGTGTCCTGGGGGCCTTGCTGCTAATGTCCCAATGCTCCAACACTGTACTCTCTACACTGCCACCAGCACCACTACCAACCCCTGCCACCACCTTAAATAAACGGCAGAGACATTCCTCTGAAGGAGCCTAAGGCATGTACTCACAACCTATCTGCAAGGGGGCCTAGGAAAGAAAAGATATAAGATGTTTAACAATGGATAAAAAAAAAAAAGAAAGATGTGGCACATAGATACAAGGGAATATTACTCAGTCATAAACAGGAACAAAATTGGGTCATTTGCAGTGATGTGGATGGATAGAGGCAGTCATACAGAATGAAGTCAGAAAGAGAAAAACAAATGTAGTATATTAACATGCATGTGTGGAATCTAGAAAATAGGTACTGATGAACCTATTGCCAGGGCAGGAATAGAGATGCAGACATAGAGAACGGACATGTGGGGAAGGAGAGGATGGGATGAATGGGAGGCTGGGGTTGACATACATACACTACTGTGTGTAAAATAGATAGCTAGTGGCAAGTTACTAAGCACAGGGAGCTCAGCTCGATACTCTGTGATGACCTTGCGGGGGGGTGGGGGGGATGAGAAGGAGATTTAAGAGGGCAGGGATATATGTATACATATACATATAACTGACTCACTTCATTGTACAGCAGAAACTAGCTCAACATGATAAAGATATTATACCCCAGTTTACAAAAGAAGAAAAAACTAAACCGCATTAAATTTAAAAAAGAAAAAAAAAAAGTAGTAGGAGATAGTCTTTTCCTCCTACCAAGACTCATAACAGAAGAATTCCAGATGACAACCACCACCAAAAAAAGGCAAATATCCACTCCAGGAGTATTCTGGCAGAGCTCTGACAAGACATGCAGACCCAGAGTTACAATAACCTCTTCCCAGAATGTATTGCATTATTTTTTTATTTTATTTGTGTTTCCTCCACTACATATAAGCTCCTTGAAGGTGCCAGCTGTCTCAATTACATGTGTGTCTTTCGTGCTTGGCACTGAGTCTTACATGCTCAATTTTGTTGAGTAAATAGGGAAATGAATGAAAGGGAGGCTGGGTGAATGGATGGATGAATATGACTAGCATTCTTACTTTACAGTGGTGATATGCCTCGAGTGGCCTGATGATATTTAATTTTCTCAGCAAGTTGGCTTGGCATGGTTGTGGAGAGCAAAGGTTAAACCTTGAAAATCCAAAGGACTTTTGGAACTCTTAATGGCAAAAACTGCTTTTTCTCTGATGGGTCAGAAACTCTGGGATGTGAGCCCAGAAATTTAGACATGGAAGAATGAGGATCAATAAGATAAAGGCCTCTTGAAGCGGGCAGCTTCTGGAAAATATATGGATCTTCTTTCATTTCTGATAGAACCTGCTTCTTATTATCTCTTCCTAAATGATCCATTGCAATTTGTGTCAGAATTGGCTCTTTGGTGAAAAAAAGGAAAAAAAAAAACTAATGATTGATTCCCAAAAATGATTCATTACACATTCACACCAAAAGTTCTGATTAGCATGTGACTAATTGGTTCTCTCCCTTTCAAAAACCAGGACACAGAAATTGCACTTTGAGGGGGTCAAGGAAAGCAAAATATATGACTTTGCAAATTCATCTCAGAAAGTTGGCTGAAAGTTGTGATTAGATGTTTTCAAATATTTCATCATTCGAGATGAGACAGACTAAAAATAAGTATTCAAGGGTGGCTTAAGGGTCATCGTAAGGGACCTTGGAAAGGGAATCGGTTACTCAAAGGTTTTTATAAAGATGATACATAATTCATTTTAAAAAGTAATTTGAAAATCAGATTAGATTAAACCTGTAGAATTTTAGCAATAATGTAGAAGTGTTTTCAATTCAGGAAACTTATTTGCTTAGATATCTAGCTATAAGTGAAATGCATATAAAAATACATGCTGAGTAGATATTACAACTACCAGCACAATCTATGCAACTTAAACATCCAAAGTATTTAAACACCCAAATGTAACCTTGACAAAATATTTGTCAGTCTTTAATTTTAAAACAACTCCTGCTGAACTACCCATTTAATTCTCATAGTTCTTTGCAGCTAAGAAGCAGTTCAATCCAAAAATCTCAAAAATAAAATGGAGAATAATTTGCACTTTCATTACTATCCTATGCTTGCTTGGTTTTGTAGGATAATTGTTTTTTTCCCACCATACTGAATTTGTATGACTTGTTCATTTTCTCCATGACCAAAAGAACACAGAAGCTTGGAGAAATACGTTATGTGGGATTTATTGTCTGCTTGAAAGTCTACTTCTGGTTTGGCCCAGCAGAAATGTTTAGGTCATTGGCCTTAAAAATGACTCAGGCCCTGATATAAGGCTTCTCTCAGTGATAAGAAACCAGAGATGTGGGCAGGAGTAAAAGAAGCAGCTGGTTATCAGGATAGCTTTAAAGAGAAGGATGGCAGATGCTTTGTCTGTATCTCTCTTTTCTTTCCTCAACTACTTTCCCTTTTCCTGCAAATGAGTCCCTGGAGGATTCTTCAACTGATACCCAAAGATGTAAAGAACAGAGAAAGTAAAGGCAGCAAGTAGATTCAACTCTTCCATGGAGTTCTACAGCAAAGGAAAGCAGAGACATGGGTATTTGCAATGATGCATGGGAAGGTTCCCTTTTTAGAAAAAAAGAGAGGATATAGTTGTGGTAGTAGTGTCTCAGAGTAGATTAAAAAAGAATAGGATCCAAAAACAAGTGAAAGGGCCAGCTTTAGTCAGGGACCCAGACAATTCATCCATAAGAGGTAAAGTAGGAAGGGAGCTCATGGAAGTTTTCTGCTAATTATTTCTATTTTTTTAATTAGTTTTTTTTTTTTTTTTTTTGGCTGCACTGGGTCTTTATTGCTGCATGTGGGCTTTCTCTAGTTGTGTCAAGTAGAGGCTATTCTCTAGTTGTGGTGTGCAGGCTTCTCACTGTGGTGGCTTCTCTTGTTGCAGAGCATGGGCTCTAGGGCATGCGGGCTTCAGTAGTTGTAACGCCTCAGGCTCAGTAGTTGTGGCACGTGGGCTTAGTTGCTCCTTGGCATGTGGGATCTTCCTGGACCAGGGATCGAACCATGAGTCCTGCACTGTCAGGCAGATTCTTTGCCACTGGACCACTAGGGAAGTCCCTAATTATTTCTATTTTGACAGAGAGATAGAAAGAAAGATCATCTGAAAAACTGAGGATTGCTAAGGGGTGTTGAAGGTTTGAGAAGAGATGATTAGGAATGAAATGATCAGGAGAGAGAGAGCACATGCAGAAGAACAGGGCAGCATAGCATTTTCAGGCATCACTTGAGGTTAGTGGTCCAGTTAGCATGGCTGGGTGGTTTTCTCCAGACAGGCTCAGCAGCACAGGTGTAGACCTTGAACAGGCCAAGCTTGAGTTTAACCAGGGTTGAGGTTTTACTATTAAGGATGTTGAAATGCGGTGGGGAGAACATAGTAGGTGAGGGTATAAACAGTGAAGTTATAATGATCGACCATGGCATTCAAGAAGAAGGTTGGGGAACAGGGAAGAGTTCTTAGGGCCAATGAATCTCAGGACCCAGAGAGGTAAAAGGATTGTTGGTTATAGGGTACTGAAGAATGTGAGCAACAAAATGAAAAATTGGTGATCAAATTGTGATCCACAAACCTGAGATTATGGAGGCTGTGCAATTAGTGTCAATGATAAAACCTAGGGCATGTCTACAGGGCCTGCAGGGAGGATTCTAAGCAATGTCTTACACAGAAAGGAGGTCAGGCACTGAGGGGTCAGGGTCATTCTTTTTCTATACAAAATCACTATGAATTATTACAGCAGGAGGAGAAGGGGACGACAGAGGATGAGATGGCTGGATGGCATCACTGACTCGATGGACGTGAGTCTGAGTGAACCCTGGGAGATGGTGATGGACAGGGAGGCCTGGCGTGCTGCGATTCATGGGGTCGCAAAGAGTCGGACACGACTGAGCGACTGAACTGAACTGAACTGAGTATCAAAAACAGGAACAAGGATCCATAAGCAAGGGTCTAGAGCAAGAAGGGTTTGGAGTGTGATATGAACTCAGATTACAGTGAAAAGATTAGAGTGAAAACAGTGAGGATGGTAACCGTGGAGTCTGAAAGGAGCAGGATTTGAGAAGAACAAGGAGACCTAGTGATACACAGAAAGGAAGAGAGACAGCAGTCATGTTCTGAAGGCAGCAGAGAAACCGTGTTCTGGGAGGAGCCAGATTTCATTTACAACGAGAGCATAAAGGGAGTGAGCACAGAAATGAGGGTGAGGATGAAAGACTGCATTCCAGAGGATGTGGTGGGAGGATTTTGAACATTGAGGATGTATTAAACATGGGGTCAGATTAGAGGAAGTACATAACCATATTGAGGATAAGGGTTCAGATGGCAAGGGAAGCAATGGTGTACCTGAGTCTCTCGTGGTGATTGAAGTATTCAGATGAAGGGTATGATGGAAGTGTTTCTTACCATGTGTTCACTGGTAAATATTTCAGTGCTGGAGGAATGGAAGTGGCGTCTTCAAGAGCACAGAGGACCGTGGTGCGACTTACTCCTGCCAACAGCGGTATGCTGGCCTTCTGTCCTCCTCATGCTTTCACCTAGCTATAATCCTGTCACGCCAAATTTATGGCATCATATCGGTTATGGAGAAATAGCGAGGCTCATAAAGGTATACCTATAACACATACAATTTTCTTTTCTTTTTTTTTTTTTTTGCAGTACAGTTGCTTTACAATACTGTGCTAGTTTCTGCTGTACAGCAAAGTGAATCAGCTATACATGTACATGCATATAAGGAGGCTGAGGCTTATAATTCTGTTAATATTTGGATAATTTATTCAGAATAACAGAACTGTTTAGCAGTACAGCCAGGATAAGAACTAGATAAGTAAAACTTAGTAGACACTACGTTTATAACTTCAGAAGAAGGTTGTCTCAGTCAGCACAGGCTGGGTTCTGCAGTAGTAACATGCAGCCCCTAAATTGCAGTGACTGAAAATCACGAAGATGTCTTTCTCATAGACATCCTGGATCAGCTGTGGGGCTGTGCTGTGCAATCTTCATTCCAGACTTCTCTAAGCTAATGGAACAGTCAATTTGTTGAATATTGACAGAATAGAGGGAAAGAAGAAAGTATAGCAAGATAGTATAGTATCACATCGGGTGAGAGAACTTATTCCTAAAAGTGACATCACTGCTTCTGTTCCTATATAACATAAGCCACACGACCAATCCTAACTCTAAGGGGTCAGGGAAGTGCAATCTTATCAAGATTGTCTTACCTAGAGGCATAAAATATGAGGTAATTCAGTTCAGTTCAATAGCTTAGTCGTGTCCGACTCTTTGCAACCCCATGAATTGCATCACACCAGGCCTCCCTGTCCATCACCCTCTCTCGGAGTTCACTCAGACTCACATCCATCGAGTCAGTGATACCATCCAGCCATCTCATCCTCTGTTGTCCCCTTCTCCTCCTACCCCCAGCCATCTCATCCTCTGTTGTCCCCTTCTCCTCCTACCCCCAATCCCTTCCAGCATCAGAGTCTTTTCCAATGAGTCAACTCTTCATATGAGGTGGCCAAAGTACTGGAGTTTCAGCTTTAGCATCATTCCTTCCAAAGAAATCCCAGGGTTGATCTCCTTCAGAATGGACTGGTTGGATCTCCTTGCAGACCAAGGGACTCTCAAGAGTCTTCTCCAACACCACACTTCAAAAGCATCAATTCTTCGGCCCTCAGCCTTCTTCACAGTCCAACTATCACATCCATACATGACTACTGGAAAAACCATAGCCTTGACTAGACGGACCTTAGTCAGCAAAGTAATGTCTCTGCTTTTGAATATGCTATCTAGGTTGGTCATAACTTTTCTTCCAAGGAGTAAGCGTTTTTTAATTTCATGGCTGCACTCACAATCTGCAGTGATTTTGAAGCCCCCCAAAATAAAGTCTGACACTGTTTCCACTGTTTCCCCATCTATTTCCCATGAAGTGATGGGACCGGATGCCATGATCTTCGTTCTCTGAATGTTGAGCTTTAAGCCAACTTTTTCACTCTCCTCTTTCATTTTCATCAAGAGGCTTTTTAGTTCCTCTTCACTTTCTGCCATAAGGGTGGTATCATCTGCATATCTGAGGTGATTGATATTTCTCCCGGCAATCTTGATTCCATCTTGTGCTTCTTCCAGCCCAGCGTTTCTCATGATGTACTCTGCATAGAAGTTAAATAAGCAGAGTGACAATATACAGCCTTGACGTACTCCTTTTCCTATTTGGAACCAATCTGTTGTTCCATGTCCAGTTCTAACTGACCTGCATATAGGTTTCTCAAGAGGCAGGTCAGGTGGTCTGGTATTCCCATCTCTCTCAGAATTTTCCACCATTTATTGTGATCCACACAGTCAAAGGCTTTGGCATAGTCAATAAAGCAGAAATAGATGTTTTTCTGGAACTCTCTTGCTTTTTCCATGATCCAGCAGATGTTGGCAATTTGATCTCTGGTTCCTATGCCTTTTCTAAAACCAGCTTGAACATCAGGAAGTTCACAGTTCATGTATTGCTGAAGCCTGGCTTGGAGAATTTTGAGCATTGCTTTACTAGCATGTGAGATGAGTGCAACTGTGCAGTAGTTTGAACATTCTTTGGCATTGCCTTTCTTTGAGATTGGAATGAAAACTGCCCTTTTCCAGTCCTGTGGCCACTGCTGAGTTTTCCAAATTTGCTGGCATATTGAGTGCAGCACTTTCACAGCATCATCTTTCAGGATTTGAAATAGCTCTACTGGAATTCCATGACCTCCGCTAGCTTTGTTCGTAGTGATGCTTTCTAAGGCCCACTTGACTTCACATTCCAGGATGTCTGGCTCTAGATGAATGATCACACCATCATGATTATCTGGGTCGCGAAGATCTTTTTTGTACAGTTCCTCTGTGTATTCTTGCCACCTCTTCTTAATATCTCCTGTTTCTGTTAGGTCCAGACCATTTCTGTCCTTTATCAAGCCCATCTTTGCATGAAATGTTCCCTTGGTATCTCTAATTTTCTTGAAGAGATCTCTAGTCTTTCCCATTCTGTTGTTTTCCTCTATTTCTTTACATTGATTGCTGAAGAAGTCTTTCTTATCTTTTCTTGCTATTCTTTGGAACTCTGCATTCAGATGCTTATATCTTTCCTTTTCTCCTTTGCTTTTCACCTCTCTTCTTTTCACAGCTATTTGTAAGGCCTCCCCAGACAGCCATTTTGCTTTTTTGCATTTCTTTTCTATGGGGATGGTCTTGATCCCTGTCTCCTGTACAACGTCACGAACCTCATTCCATACTTCATCAGGCACTCTATCTATCAGATCTAGGCCCTTAAATTTATTTCTCACTTCCACTGTATAATCATAAGGGATTTGATTTAGGTCATGCCTGAATGGTCTAGCGGTTTTCCCTATTTTCTTCAATTTAAGTCTGAATTTGGTAATAAGGAGTTCATGATCTGAGCAACAGTCAGCTCCTGGTCTTGTTTTTGTTGACTGTAGAGAGCTTCTCCATCTTTGGCTGCAAAGAATAGAATCGGTCTGATTTTGGTGTTGACCATCTGGTGATGTCCATGTGTAGAGTCTTCTCTTGTGTTGTTGGCAGAGGGTGTTTGCTATGACCAGTGCATTTTCTTGGCAAAACTCTATTAGTCTTTGCCCTGCTTCATTCCGCATTCCAAGACCAAATTTGCCTGTTACTCCAGGTGTTTCTTGACTTCCTACTTTTGCATTCCAGTCCCCTATAATGAAAAGGACATCTTTTTTGGGTGTTAGTTTTAAGAGGCTTGTAGGTCGTCATAGAACCATTCGATTTCAGCCTCTTCAGCATTACTGGTTGGGGCATAGACTTGGATTACCGTGATATTGAATGGTTTGCCTTGGAGACAAACAGAGATCATTCTGTCGTTTTTGAAATTGCATCCAAGTACTGCATTTCAGACTCTTTTGTTGACCATGATGGCTACTCTTTCTGAGGGATTCCTGCCTGCAGTAGTAGATATGATGGTCATCTGAGTTAAATTCACCCATTCCAGTCCATTTTAGTTCGCTGAATCCTAGAATGTCGACGTTCACCCTTGCCATCTCTTGTTTGACCACTTCCAATTTGCCTTGATTCATGGACCTGACATTCCAGGTTCCTATGCAATATTGCTCTTTACAGCATCAGACCTTGCTTCTATCACCAGTCACATCCACAGCTGGGTATTGTTTTGGCTTTGGCTCCATCCCTTCATTCTTTCCGGAGTTATTTCTCCACTGATCTCCAGTGGCATATTGGGCCCCTACTGACCTGGGGAGTTCCTCTTTCAGTATCCTATCATTTTGCCTTTTCATACTGTTCATGGGGTTCTCAAGGCAAGAATACTGAAGTGGTTTGCCATTCCCTTCTCCAGTGGACCACATTCTGTCAGACCTCTCCACCATGACTCGCCCGTCTTGCATTACCCGACAGGCATGGCTTAGTTTCATTGAGTTAGACAAGGCTGTGGTCCTAGTGTGATTAGATTGACTAGTTTTCTATGAGTATGGTTTCAGTGTGTCTGCCCTCTGATGCCCTCTTGCAACCCCTACCATCTTACTTGGGTTTCTCTTACCTTGGGCATGGGGTTTCTCTTCACATCTGCTCCAGCAAAGTGCAGCCGCTGCTCCTTACCTTGGATGAGGGATGTCTCCTCACCACCACCCTTCTTGACCTTCAACGTGGGATGGCTCCTTTAGCTACTTTTAATCATCCGGCTTAGCCTGAAGTCTTCTCAGAGATTCATAGACTCTTGTATCTGTTTCCATGCTATTTTGTTCTTAGAAGATGCATTCTATTTAACTTGGAATTAAAACACTTTGATGGTCAGAACCTGCTGATCATAGTATGATTTTAAAATAGAGAATATATTTCTAAATTCTTATTTAAATGGTTGTGTAATATTCCTTATATCACTCTTCCATTAATCAGTGAACAATTCTCTACCATTACACTTGTCAGTTGGTATCAGTTTTTCACTATTTCAACCCAGAGCTGTTATAAATATTTCTATGAGGGGCAATTCATGTTGCTGTTGTTGTTTTTCATTGGTTTCACTCTTTGACAGCTACTAAGAGACTTTTCCTTGTCATAAATATTGCAAATAAATTTCATGATTTTCTCTTTGTCTTTTAGTGTAATTACGGCATTTTTGGACAAGAAGGTTTTCAAGAGCTTTGTTGGAACAGCAATGTATGAGTAGATGAGCACTCCATTTCCATCCTGTGCATCGTCTCAGTAGTCAAAGCAAATGAAATCTGATTATGAGCTCTGGGGTCCTAACGTCCACAGCTGTCTTTATCTTCTAGCATTTTTGTTTGCTTGTTTTTTTTTTTTATTTTATTGACTCCTTGGATGCTCTGATCTGTATCTCTATAAACAGAAAAAGAATAATAAATGAAACACATGAGGCCAAAAACCAAGATTCGGTATTATTAAAGGAAAAATGAGAACACTAGATTAGAAAGATAGATAGGAAGAATAGATATCCCTAAACGATGCCAGATGCACTAAGATACAGATCATATTACATTTCTCCAGGTCATTTCTCTAGTTTTTTCTGCTCATCCCTTTGCCTCTAGCATTCAAGTGTGCTTGTTTTTCAGCCTCAAAAACAAAACTTCAAATGCTCATATTTGCTCACATTAGATGGCTGTCAGGTACAAGTCTAACATTTCATTCCTTGGTGGAAAAGTTACCTCATCATTCTCTAGTAATGAAAAAAAAAGTTTTAAACAAAGACTTCTTTTATCATCAATGTATCCATCAAACATTCAGACACTGTGGGATTTAGAGAGACCTGAGGTTTTAAACTTTTTTCTTGGTGGATTTTTATGCCACTTGTATTTGCAATAACTATTTGTTTGCATTTATTTTTACAAGAAAAATTAGCATGTGATTAAGGTATGTAAATGAACTTAGGAATTAATTTTTAATTGAAAGGTTAATATTCGTAGCTGTTTTGAGTGATGCTAAGAAATTCCTAAGGATAAAAATGAATGGATTTCAAGTATGATGATGGTTTGGAACAAAGTGGAGAAGATATTTTTATGTTACTCTAAATGAATATAGTTAAGGGAATTTCAAAGTTAACTGAAATCTTAATTTGATCTTAATTCATATGACTTCTTTGAAATGCCCTACTTATCATTACTTTGTTCACACACTTTCCTGTAGAAAACAAAACATGTAATTGACCCAGAGGATCTGTTCAAGAGTTATATCAATATACTTTAAAGGTAGATTTAATTTAAAATTAGAGCAAATTTTACAGATGACTTAAGGAATAAGATAAAGTCATCTATTTACAAATCACTGACATCAAGTTATACTTCATATACATGTCATCAAAGGAATTTGTTAGAAATTTTATATTTTTTTAACTTTTTATTTTGTATTGGAGTATAGCCAGTTAACAATGTTGTGATAATTTCAGGTGAACAGCAAAAGAACTCAGCCATCCCTATATATTATCCATTATCCCCCAAACTCCCCTCCCATCCAGGCTGCCACATAACATTGAACAGAGTTGTCTGTGCTATAGGGTAGGTCCTAGAAATTATATTCTGACTTTTTAAAAAATACCTCTTATTGGGAAAGTGAAAATGAATTATGTTTTCATCACAAGAGGTGGGAAAGAAATATTCATAGATGTTGTGAATGTTGTTCTGCAAAAAACTTTCTGAATCATCCTGTGAATAAGATAGATCTATAAAAGACAGGAATTGGGATAAAATCAGTCATCTCCTGGGAACTGTTTCATTACTAGATTCAACTTCTCCTGACCTTATGCTGATTATATGATACAGTTTTATGAGGAGATATAAAATGCTAGCAACTACCTTAGGTGGGGTTGGGGGTATCCAATCACAACTTGACTCCTAAAACTAGTCTATTTAAAATTATAGCATTAAATGATGGCAGAGGTTTCTAAAGGATAAAAATCAATAAATATTTTTAGGATCCTGATTGATGGACATTTCTGCAGTATTTTGAGATATTTCAAAATGGGTAGTAAATATTTCTCTAGGTGAAATCTATAACTCAAAGCTAAAATGAATGTAGCCTCAGGTCTGAACTAAGTTACCTGAGTATTAGGTTCAGGCATCTGGAGAAATGATTTCTTTTTTGTGTGCCATCCCTAAAGAAAATATAGTGGATCTTTTCTTTTAATAGAGGCCCACTTATTATGTAGCTTAACTTGACATATCCTACTGAGACCTCTTCAATCAGAACGGACCATGTATAACAGCAATATGTCAACACTTCAAAGACACAGACATCATTTATCTAGTAACTTTGATTATCTAGAAAACAACAAATATCAGGAAGTAATAAAGGTATTTGAATAGTCCAGACAGATAACATACAGACTGAGTTTTATGAGCTCTCTGTTCATTGAAGAAATCTTTAGGCCTTTACTCTCTGTACCTAACCCTAACTTTAGACATAATTTTAACTGCCTGTTATATTTGTTTACTCTGTCTATAGCAAATTAGAAGCAAGACATTAAAAGTTGGAAACATTGAAGGGAACACATCAACAGCAGGAAGAAGTGGTACTATATAGCCTGAGCATAGATATGAGAAAGAAAAAAATTAGGTCCTAGATTCAACCACCACTACCACCACCACCAACAACAACAATAATGTTAATAGCTCTTTGCAGCCATTTAGGATGCCATAAGTGCCTCTTTTGTTAACCATAGTATAGATGATAGAAAGTCAGGATCTCAAGTGTGCACACATTCCTATATGTGAGATACATTACCCCCTGTGGAGAAAGAATGTCTCCATAAACTCTCACCAGGAAGCATTATTGAAGGTTTAAACTCATCTGTGATCACCAAGGTATTTTATATTTGGCTTCCCGGGAATCTTGACATTAAGAAAAGGGATGGTGTCTTAAGATATACACACCCAGTCACTGGAACTCCCAATTAAAATTAATAAGTTGACTTTCTGATGTATATGTGTCTTACATAATGGAAGTCCACTAGGAATCAAATCATCTTTGATTTTACTAATGAAATCCAGTGTGTCGACCTGCAAGTCTAAAGAAAGGAACATTAGTTTTGAAACCACAGTCCTTCAGAAAGGACTCAAACCCAGCCACACCTCAGATTGGGACCTCAGATTGAACCCCCATTCCCTGACTTAGGAGAGGACTCAAATCCACTGACTTTTAATTGAATCTGGTCACATGGTCTCAGGACTTACTGAAGGTCAGATTCTCTTGTCTTGGCTCAGAAAGAATTCAGCAAGAGACAAAGTGACAGGTAAAGAGTGAGACTGTTGGTATAGGATACTTGTGAGAAATACAGGTGAGCAGGCAAAGAGGACTATATTTTTCAAATCAACGAAAAAGTAAGAAAAGGAAAAAACCATTTTCTTTTTCATTCTTGGGCAGATGTCAAGGCTTACATCATTAGTTCCTCCTTTGACCCAATATGGTCTAACCAGGACTGTCATAGTGTATTTAAATGATGTGTGTATTAACAGAAGGATGGTAACATAATTCATCTCAGATTTTGGTATAATGTCCCATTTCCCCTAGTTTCACCTTTTACCTATATTCCTGTATTAGCTACATTCAGAGATGCTACTCCTCAAGGCCCATTAACTCCCTGACTTCATGTAACAAGACTCAGACCCCATATCTATTGTCTTCTGTTTTAACTATCAGAACTTGTGGCTTGAGGCGGATTCAGGTCAATGTATGGCAAAATCAATACACTATTGTAAAGTAAAATATATATATATATAAAATAAAGAGCAAAAAAAAAAAGAGAGTGCTTAGCACTTGAATATTCTTAGTCTTCAAGAATAGAAGGTAGAGTTGATTTTTTTTCTAGGTTACTGAATTATTTTCTTGAGTGGTCATTAGCTTACCACAGTCTCCCAAATGCTCTTAAAATTCCCTTTCTGTCTAATCTCCTAATGGCATTTCTAAAACAACTATTTAATTATCCTACTCTATTCCTATCAGTTTCTCATAAGAATTCGAAGCCCTGACACCAACTGAGGCCTCAACACCAACCTACTCCTTTATTCCCTAACATAATAATTTATCTTCCAGCAAAGTTTTAGTGGGAAGATTCTGATTTTAAAGATTCTGTTCTATTTCCTAGAGGAAGTATTCATTTTCTTAAGGAAATCCTAAGAGTACCTACCCATTTGCATGAGGCAAAAACATTCTTTAGCAAGTCACAGGTTGTGATATTTTTACAAATGACCCAATTACTCTTCTGAATCTTTAAACATTCACCATTAAAGAATTTCTGGTCACACATACAGACATTTTTTACAATTATGGAAAAAATTTTAAAAAGCTTCTAGATGCAAAAATAAGACTTCCAATGCACAGAATAAACAAAAGGATTTATAAGTACTTTTGTGATTTTAAAGCAGCTTTGGGGGAGGAAACTTCTGAGGTAGCATTGCAGATACTCTGTCCAAAATAAAACTGTGAGCCTGAAGCCTTTATCTATAAACAGAAACTGTGAGATATGGAGTTTCTAGCAGTCTTCTGACATCATAAATATTAACTAATGTCTTCCTGTGATTTTTCATTGACTGTAGTTCTGGGCACCATGCAAAGATGTATGACATAGTCATGCCTTATGTACAGAGGAAAGATTGATGATTGCCAGAGGCAGGAGGATGGGAGGGACTGGGAGAAATGGGTGAATAGGGTCGAAAGGTACAAACTTCCAGTTATAAAGTAAGTAAGTCATGAGGATATAATGTATAGCATGATGGCTCTAGTTAATAATTCTGCATGTTTCAGAGTCGCTAAGTGAGCAGATCCTAAAAATTCTCATGACGAGAATTTTTTTGTAACTACCTAAGGTGATAATATTAACTAGATTCATTGTGCTGATCATTTCCCAATACATACACATATTGAATCATCATGTTTTGTACCAGAAACGAGTATTATGTTATATATGTCAATTAGACCTCAATTTTAATTTTTTTTGATTCTTGAAAAATAAGATTTAGGGACTTCCCTGGCAGTCCCATGGTTGGGATTTCAGCTTCCAATGAAAGAGTTGCAGGGTCCTTCCCTGTTCAGGGAGCTATGATCCCACATGACTCATGCCGGAAAAACCAAAACGTAGAAGCAATATGGCAACAAATTCAATAAAGACTTTAAAATCGACCACTGTAAAAAATAAAATAAAATTCAAAACTAGTCGTGGTTGCTCCTTATCACCTTAGTCAGACTTTACAAGTGCCGTCATATTTTAAAAGACAAAGTCTAAGAATAGATCTACTTCTCTTGTTTGCCTCTGAGTGTACTTATGAGAGTTGCATTTTTAGATTGGGTCAGGGCAGTGGCAAGTGGTCTTTTCTATTCCAGCTTATCAGTTCACGGTGATGTTAGGAGGAAGGAAAGGGGAAGGACTGTTGAATCACCCGCTTGTCATTTCATTTTTATATTTGAGTCTGTAAACCGTTTAACAAAGCTGCTTGCACAGAGCTGCCCATGATAAGAGGCAAAGAGTGGGTGAAAGTGAAGTCGCTCAGTCGCGTCCGACTCTCTGCGACCCCGTGGACTGTAGCCCACCAGGCTCCTCCATCCATGGGATTCTCCAGGCAAGAATACTGGAGTGGGCTGCCATTTCCTTCTCCAGGGGATCTTCTCGACCCAGGGATTGAACCCGGTCTCCTGCACTGGAGGCAGACGCTTTAACCTCTGAGCCACCAGGGATACCCCCACAAAGGGAGAAAACATGCCTACTAGATGACCTCATAAGATGTGGGCCCTGTACTCAAGACAAAGTAAAAGCTAATGAGAATGAAAATCAGTCACTGCCGCTTCCAACAAACCCTCCTCTCAAATATGTTTTCCCTTATCCAGAGACACGATTAGAAGACAATTTCATGCATAACCATCTAAATGCATCTCATAGACAGAGTGCTCAACTGCAGATCTCGAAGCTGAAAGCCAATGGCAGCCCTGCAGAGAGCCTGGCGAGTAAGACAGAAATCCACTGAGAGTGACCCTTTGAGTTCTTATTAGTTCCACTTCTTTGTCAAGCCTCTGTTAGCAAAAGAACAATAATATGCTTTGTTCAGACCATTTTTGTTGTTGTGTTGTTCAGTCAACTCTTTGCAACCCCATAGACTGCAGCCTACCAGGGTCCTCTGTCCATGGAATTTCCCAGGCAAGAATACTGGAGCGGGTTGCCATTTCCTTTTCCATCAGACCATTTTTAGTAGTTCACAAAACATTACTTGAATTTGGGCTCTGCCTTTCACAGCTGGACACTAAACTTCCCTACGTATCCATTTTCTCATGTTAAATGGGTATAATAATGTATGCTTTCTGAGACTGCAGTCAATACTTAAAGGTGATGAATATAACACACCAAGAAAAGTGCCTGCCATAGTGAATTTTCAGTAAATGGAAGCTGTCACTCATGGCATTATATTAAGAATTCATCCCCTGCATATATCCCCTGTATATTTTTGCTCTCTAAACATCATATGTTATGATGTTGCTCTAAACATATATGTTATGTGTTTAACAAACACATAAAAAGTTGCCAACTTTCTTTTTCATGGTTTATCTACCTATAAAATGAACCTATCAAGCCAGAGAGCATATTTAAATCAAAGATAAACCATTTGGAATCACTTGAAAAAAAGACATTCCAATTTACATCCTTAGTGTTTTAGTAGAAATCAAATGCTATCTTAGAAAAGTTTCTCCTCCTTTATATAATATAAAATATTTTTCTGTAAGGCTTAGTGCATTGACAAAGTCTTCCTTATTACTGGGAAATTGTTAGAATAACACAATCTATGGAAGAGAAATAAACTATGACACTATACCATCATGGATTTATATATAGATGGATTATCTGAAGAAAACCTGTGAGAAAGAAATCAAAGAGCAAAAGAAATAAATGACTCAAAGTAGATTCTTTTTGGTGTTTTCTTTCTCATTTGCTTCATTTTTTTATATAAGAGCTCAATAATTAGAAAAATATAATCAGAAATATCTATTCTATGTAACTATGTGTTGCCAGATTGGATATCTGTATAAATATTCTTATGTGAAGTGAGTGAAAGTTGCTCAATGGTGTCCAACTCTTTGTGACCCCATGGACTGTATAGTCCATGGAATTGTCCAGACCAGAATACTGGAGTGGGTAGCCTTTCCCTTCTCTAGGGGATCTTCCCAACCCAGGGATCAAACCCAGGTCCCCCACATTGCAGGCAGATTCTTTACCAGCTGAGCCACAAGGGAAGCCCAAGAATACTGGAATGGGTAGCCTATCCCTTCTCCAGCAGATCTTCCCAACCCAGGAATCTAACCAGGGTCTCCTGCAATGCAGGCAGATTCTTTACCAACTGAAATATCAGGGAAGCCCATTTTTATGTGAGTAGACAGCAAAAACTGATGGTTATAATAATGAGAAGAAACTCAGTAACAAAATTATTTTATTGTCAGGATTCTCATGATGTCAGATATATATCCTCTTTTATGATTTTTAAAAGTATATGAACCCTTCAAAATACCCCCACTGGTTTAGTTTCATGATGACCATTTTAAACACATTCAGACCTCTTTCTAAAAATTAAGTTTAAAATATGAAGAAATAAAATTGATATAGTAGAAGATTTGGGGACTTGAAGATCAGAAGGCAAAAGTCTTTCACACCCTTTAAATGAAATTTAGAGGCAACTGAAGGGAATTTTCCACCTTATCTAGCCTAAACAAGAGGACAAAAGGGTGGATAGTCCAGACTACAAGCAATGACCTATAAGATTAAAAAGAAGTCTCTTTGTTGCAGTTTTATCATCACTTGTAAGTGATAAAGTGCCAAAAGACAGGCTTGTGGCAGTAGCAATACATTTTCTTTGAGGCAGTAAAATCGTCAACAAGGTGTCTGTATGTATGTAGCCCTGCTTGAATATGAAAGCAATTTTCCAAAACCCTGTACCTTAATTCTATTGTTTTCATCAAGAATGAATATTCTAGATCACAATTTTCAGTGACTGATTATAATGGACACAGCTTGAAAAATGGATAAGGAAGCTCCCCAAAAGATTACTGAACAAGAGTCCAAGACCATCAGCAGCAATATTTGCATTTACCTAAAAAGAGATTAAATGCTAACAGGACTGCTGTACATTTGTCTGCATAGCATCCTTGTATGCTTTTGCTGTTAAATTACAGTAAGGAAAGGGCAAGGTTGGAGTAGAACAAAAATAAGAAAATCTAAATAAAACAGACCTACATCGAAGTTTAAGAGGATGTTGCACATAATATGAACATTAATATATACATTAGATTAAAACCCTGAATTTTTAAAAGCTATTCCATTATTAGAAATAAAACAACTCCACTGAAATAATGTAAATGCCATTTTTACATCACTTTCAGCAAGATCATTTTTGGCTGTTTTCAAGTCTAGGTTGGAAAATATTAACATATCACTTTTAAGTATTTAATTCAGTTATGACCAAAGGCAATTTTAATTATTTAGTTTCTCAACAGCTTTTATGGGTAATTTTATGATCAATAGTTTTGTAGGAAGGCTGCTTAGAAAAGAGTAATAACTTTTATGTGTGGAAAAATAAGCAGATTGTCATGAGTCAAAAATTAATTGCTCTGTCTGCTCTTTTGTTCCACTTAGTATGATTGGGTAAGTTCATGCTTTGGAGGTTTTCTTATCCTAAGAAGGGCTTTATTTGTTTGTTTTTGTTATTGGTACTGCCACAGAGGGGGCATCCATAAATGATGATCTCAAATCAGAGCTTGATGATACTCCTTTTACAACATGCATAAGTGTGTGTACTTAAGAAATTGGCAGGGGTACTCGAGTGGTTGTTTTACAGACACACAAGGGACCGCAAATGACAGGGAAGTTTAAAAGATTGTAGTACGCAGGGGAAAAGGAATAGCAGAATATTGATGGCCTGACAAGTTAACACAAGTACTTTGGAAGATTGCTAGGGAGAAAATAGTACCCTAGAATCCTCAGAATATAATATACTTTACTTAATTGAGTTTTGAGAACAATAAGAAAGACCTTCACTTTGAAGACGTATCTAACATAGGATGGTTTGTTTCATTAAGTAGCATAGTAAGTAGTATAGTTCCATATTTCATTTGCTCTATGAGGATTTAAGGGCTTCCCAGGTGGCGCTCATGGTAAAGAATATGCCTGCCATTGCAGGAGATGTAAGAGATGTGGATTCGATCCCTGGGTCAGGAAGATCCCTGGAGGAGGGCATGGCAAACCCACTCCAGTATTCTTGCCTGGAGAATCCCATGGACAGAGGAGCCTGGTGGGCCAAAGTCTACAGGGCCACAAAGAGTTGGACACGACTGAAGCAACTCACCACGCACACACAGGAGGATTTAAAGTCTTGCAGAAGCTCATTCTGCACCTCAGATATCACTGGAAAAATTCTATAAATGTGAGGGAAAAAAAGGTTTCAAAGATGGATTTAATGTGGGTAGACATTTGTAAAGAGTCAAGAATGTCATAAACCCCTGGTGAAATCTTGCTTTTTTGGAGACTTGCTTTCTAATTTTTATAAACAGTATCATGGACAGATGCTTATGCATGGGGTTTTCCTATCTTTCAGGGTTTCACTTGCTTTTAAAACCACGATAGGGAGATTCAAGCAACTTCATTTTGTAGAAGACGCACCACACCAACCACACACTTGAAAATTCTTGCTTATTTATAAGTAATAGACCATAATGGTGAAGCTAAAACAATAGTCATATTTTTTGATGACACTATCTGAAAAACAAAAAAAGTCTTGAAATCTCTAGTCCTCTAAACAGTTAGGCAGTAGCCTGGTGGGGATGGTTTAGTAATAAGTGGTCCCAGAAAGAAAAGGGTGGAGCAAAGGAAACTTCAAGTTCTCTCTTACACCCAACTCTGTGCAGCTACCCTCCATAAAACAGAATTTAAATGCCTTTTTTTTTTCTTTTTTTTTACGTTTTTTTTTTTTTTTTTAATGTGAACCGTATTTGAAAGCCTTTATTGAATTTGTTACAATATTGCTTCTGTTTCATGTTTCTGTTTTCTGGCCCTGAAGCATGTGGTATCTTAGCTCCTCAGTCAAGGATCAAACCCCCACCCCCTGCATTGGAGGGCAAAGTCTTAACCTCTGGGCCACCAGGGAAGTCCCTAAATCACTTTCTTATTCGGGGGAAAAAAAAATATTTCTAAATTCTCTATTTTTCCTCCCATCCTCACATCAGTTCCTCAGAACCACTCTAACTTTGCCTTTTTCGTTACCCATTTTTGGTAAGAGTGATTTCTCTACATTAAAATATAGGGCAAAATTTTGAAAGAAACATGAAAATCATCTGAAGCCATCTCTGCCCTCTCAATTGTATAGCAAAAAGGAACTACAGCAGGCAGAAATCAGATGAACCATTCAAGACCACACAAATACTTCCTCATATAGCCCAAATCAGAACCCCGGTATTTTTCTACTTAGTACATGAGTCTTCCGTATTTAACAAGGAAAGTGGTTCTGAGTTAGTCCATGGCCAAAGTACATATAATAGTGTAGGCAAAATCCTTTATGTGTCTCTGGATTATATGACATATGCTTATATATATACATATATATGTATGTATATATATATATGACTGACGTGAAATGGTATATCCTTTTTTATTTTATTTTTAAAAAATATTTCTTTATTTGACTGCAGTGGGTCTTAATTGTGGCTCTTAGTTGTAGAATACTGGTCTTTCATCACATGTGGGATCTTAGTTCCCTGACTAGGGATCAAACTCACATCGCCTGCATTGGTAGGCAGATTTTTAGCCACTGGACCACAAGGGATGTTCCCTGATAAATGCTTCTTTACATTATGGCTTTCTTACTGCTCTGTCTATGAATCCTGCACCTCATGAATGAGGTCAAAGAGCCCAGATTCTAGTATATCATTTAAAGATTTATCTTTCTGAAACCACAATGTAGAGGACACTCTAGGTGTGTCCTTGGAGGGAAATGAATGTTATTCCTGGTGCAGAAAATGAGTTAAACTTTTAGACTAGGGTAAGGAAGGGTTTATTTCTCTCTAGATTAAATAATTTCTAACTTTTCATTCATTAATAGCCAAATGTGATTTTAATTGAATTTGGTTTGACTTAATATATTAATCCTAAGAATTTGAGAAATAGTATTGTAAAGTAATTAGCCTCCAATTAAAAGTAAATAAATGAAAAGAATATGAGCTGGGTCAGTTATAAAATAAAATATGCTATAACAAGTACATGTGATTTTTTTAAAATTTACCATTTGGTAGAAAAGATGACTTTTCAAAATATCAGATGTAGTGTGTATGAAAAAACTGTTCCGGATCCCAAGCCTGAAATGAAATATTTCATTTAGTGTTATTAATAAGCTAGGGGCTTCCCAGGTGGCACTAGTGGTAAAGAACCCACCTGCCAATGCAGGAGACGTAAGAGACGCAGATTCGATCCCTGGGCTGGGAAGATCCCCTGGAATAGGAAATGGCAATCCACTGCAGTATTCTTGCCTGCAGAATTTCATGGACAGAGGAGCCTGGTGGACCACAGTCTATGGGGTCACAAAGAGTTGGATATGACTGAGCACGCGCACAGACACACACAATAAGCTAGAATTGGGAGGAGAGGGAGACTTTCTGAATAACATGCCCTAGGCTTGCAGTTAAATGCCTCCTTAATAAACATTCACTGCTGATCCTGATGCTGGGAAAGATTGAGGGCAGGAGGAGAAGGTGACAACAGAGGATGAGATGGTTGGACGGCATCACTGACTCAATGGACGTGAGTTTGAACAAACTCCAGAATATGGTGAAGGATAGGGAAGCCTGGTGTTCTGCAGTCCATGGGGTTGCAAAGAGGTGGACACAACTGAGTGACTAAACAACAAAATCTCTGTATAAGAAAGATGTTTTCAGAGACACATTGTTTCTATTCAAAAGATCAGATTAATTTGATGAAAAGGATCCTTTTAATAAAACAACTCTGGGGGAGAAGCATTTCTGGAATGCCAGACTAAGGACCTCAGAATATTCAGTCCTTCATAAAGTCATTGTAAACACCTGCAAAAATTGTCAAAGTCAACTTTTTCAAGAATCTTAAAATTAACCAAAGGCTTACACTGATCTAGGGAGCATTCATTCAAGAAAAAACAGCTGAAGCTGGGTAACAACAGTGAGCTTTGTGGCATTTTAGCTCCAGTTTCCCAGACCTCTCTCCCTAGTTCAAAAATCACCTTGAAGACCAGCAGCCTTAGAACTATGGTTAATAAGAATAAATATGAGAAAGTCAGAGGCCCCCAAAGGAAACCCAGCAGGTCTGGAGCTCTTGCAGAAGCCCCAGTCTCATGATGCTGTCATGATTTACGTTCTTCCAGAAGCTCCCCGGGAAGAGCACAGATCTGAATCAGAGATCACCTAGAGAGGAAGTCCTATCTCCAAGTATTAGTCCAAAACAAAGGAACTGTTTACTATCATCTGAGGTGGTGATACTAGTAGGGCCAATAAGAAGCTGACCAAAAACCTGCAAAGGAAGATGTAGGTAATAAGATATCCATAGGTGCCAACCCTTAACATATTTCTTAGGACCCAGAGTGCTACACTGGAGAAGGCAATGGCAACCCACTCCAGTACTCTTGCCTGGAAAACCCCATGGACGGAGGAGCCTGGTAGCCTGCAGTCCGTGGGGTCGCACAGAGTCGGGCACAACTTGAGTGACTTCACTTTCAATTTTCACTTTCATGCATTGGAGAAGGAAATGGCAACCCACTCCAGTGTTCTTGCCTGGAGAATCCCAGGGATGGAGGAGCCTAGTGGGCTACTGTCTATGGGGTCGCACAGAGTCGGACACTACTGAAGTGACTTAGCAGCAGCAGCAGCAGAGTGCTACAGGCACATGCCAGAAGCATATGGGAAGGCCTTTTCTCTCAGCTCTTTCCATTTTATTTGAAGTATAGTTAATTTACAATGTTCTGTTAATTTCAGTGTACAGCAAAGTGATCCAAAAATACGTACACACACACACCTTTCTCTTTCAGTTTCTTTTCCATTATAGGTTAATTAGAAGACATTGAATATAGTTCCCTGTACTATACAGTAGGTCCTTGTCATTTACTTATTTTATATACAATAGTGTGGCTCAGTCGGTAAAAGAATCTTCCTGAAATGCAGAATATATAGGAGACGTAGGTTTCATCCCTGGGTTGGGAAGATCCCTGGAGAAGGAAATTGCAATCCACTCCAGTATTCTTGCCTGAAAATCCCATGGACAGAGTACAGCAGGCTGCAGTCCAAAGGACCACAGAGAGTCAGACACTGAATAAGCATGCATGTACAGTGTGTATATTTTAATCCCAAACTCCTAATTTATTTCTCTTCACCCTGCTACCCCCTTTAGTAATCATAAGTTTGTTTTCTATGCCTGTGAATTAGTTCATTTGTATCACTTTTTCAGTTCAGTTCAGTTCAGTCGCTCAGTCATGTCCGACTCTTTAAGATTTCACAAATAAGTGATATCATATGATATATGTCTTTGACTTCACTTAATACAATAACTGCTGGGTCCATCCATGTTACTGCAAATGGCATTATTTCATGCTTTTCTATGGATGAGTAGTATTGCGTATACATATATACTTATTATATGTATATATATCACATCTTGTTTATCCATTCGTCAGTGGGCATTTAAGTTGCTTTCATTATCTTGGCTATTATAAACAGATGGTATGAATATTGGCTCATGCCAAATCTTTCTGAATTATAGGATTATAGGATTATATGGTAGTTTATTTTTAGTTTTCAAGGAACCTCCATACAGTTCTCCAAAGTAGTTACACCAATTTATACTCCCACCAGCAGTAAAGGAGGTTTTCTTTTTTCCACACCCTCTCCAGCATTTGTCATTTGTAAACTTTTTAATAATGATTTCTTTGGTGTAAGGTGATACCTCATTACAGTTTTGGTTTGCATTTCTCTAATAACAAGTGATATTGAACATCTTTTCATGTTTCTACTGACCATCTATATGTCTTTGGAGAACTGTCCTTTTAGCTCTTCTGCCCATTTTTGATTGGGCTGTCTTTTTTATATTAAGCTCTGTGAGTTGTCTAATTTCATAGCTCTTGCTGACCTTAAGGCTTTGTACAAACATCAGTGACCACTAAGTGACTTTACACTCAGAAAGTCCCTGAGTGTTCAAGACATACATAAAAAGGTGCAAAACTCCTCAGCAAAAAGAGATTGACTTACTGGTTTGAGAAATCTAAGGAAATCTCTGTCTAGTTATTGGGCTTTCCTGGTTGCTCAGATGGTAAAGGATCTGCCTGAAATGTCAGAGACCTGGGTTCAATCCCTGGGTCAGAAAGATTCCCCTGGAGAAGGGAATGGCAACCCACTCTAGTATTCTTGCCTAGAAAATTCCATGGACAGAGGAGCCTACCTAGTTATTACCTGACCACTAAGCTAACAAAATCACTGCAGATGGTGATTGCAGCCATGAAATTAAAAGATGCTTACTCCTTGGAAGGAAAGTTATGACCGACCTAGACAGCATATTCAAAAGCAGAGACATTACTTTGCCAACAAAGGTCCATCTAGTCAAGGCTATGGTTTTTCCAGTAATCATGTATGGATATGAGAGTTGGACTGTGAAGAAAGCTGAGCATCGAATAATTGATGCTTTTTAACTGTGGTGTTGGAGAAGACTCTTGAGAGTCCCTTGGACTGCAAGGAGATCCAACCAGTCCATTCTAAAGGAGATCAGTCCTGGGTGTTCTTTGGAAGGAATGATGCTAAAGCTGAAACTCCAGTACTTTGGCCACCTCATGCAAAGAGTTGACTCACTGGAAAAGACTCTGATGCTGGGAGGGATTGAGGGCAGTAGGAGAAGGGGACAACAGAGGATGAAATGGCTGGATGGCATCACCGACTCAATGGACGTGAGTCTGAGTGAACTCCAGGAGTTGGTGATGGATAGGGAGGCCTGGCGTGCTGCAGTTCATGGGGTCGCAAAAAGTCAGACACGACTGAGTGACTGAACTAAACTGAATTGAAGCTAACTAAGAGAGATTACAGTGACTGCACATTTTTCAGAATTAGTCCAGGGAAGTTACAAAACAACCAAACAGTAGGTGAATCTGATTTTTAAGATATCCACATTATGTCCAAAATTCACCAAAAGTTATGAGAGATACAAAGAAATAGAAAAGTACAAAGCCACACAGGAGAAAAAAAAAGAAAAAACAACCAGTAGAAACTGTCCATGAGGAAATTCAGATATTTGGGTTTATTAGAATAAGTCATTAAATCAACTAGAATAAATACTATCAAAGAACTAGAAGAAACAATATCCAAATAATCTAAGTATCAGGACAGTGTCTCACCAACTAGGGAATACCAATAAAGAGAATTCATTTAAATACAAACAACAGCCAAGGAAAAATTTAATTCAAAATTGATAACCCTGCATGTACATATTCATGAGCTTAGCCTAGGCAATAATTTCTTAGGTATGATACCAAAAGCATAAAGGCTATATGTGTGTGTGTGTATGTATAAATTAGACATCAAAATTTAAAACTTTTGTGCTTCAAAATATACTATCGAGAGACTGAGAAAACCACCCACAGAATGAGAGAAAATATTTGTAAATTCTATATCTGATAAAATTTGTTTTCTTATTTTATATTTGGAAGTTCTTAGCTTAGACCACTTTTACCCCTTTTACCTATCCATCCACTTGCTGCCTCTGGCAACCACCAGTCGATTCTATGTATGCAAGAGCTCAGTTTTGTTTTTGTTTGTGATTCCACATATAAATTAGGTGAAATAGCATTTATCTTTCTCTCTCTGACCTTGTTTTCCTTAGCATAATGCCCGGAAGGTCCATCCCTGTCGTTGCAAATGTCAAGATTTCTTTCTTTTTTTTTTTTTTTTTGCCAAATATTCCATTGTATACATATACCACAATTTGTTTATCCGTTCTTCCATCTTGAAACATCTAGGTTGTCCTCATTTCCTGGCTACTGAAAATAATGCTGCAGTAAACATAGGGGTGCATATATCTTTTGAGTTAGTGCTTTTGCTCTCTTTGGGTAAACAGCCAGAAGTGGGCTTCCCTTGTGGCTCAGCTGGTAAAGAATCTGCCTGCAATGAGGGAGACCTGGGTTTGATCCCTGGGTTGGGAAGATACCCTGGAGAATGGAAAGGCTACCCACTCCAGTATTCTAACCTGGAGAATTTCATGAACTGCATAGTCCATGGAATCGCAAAGAGTTGGACACGACTGAGCAACTGTTTCACTTTTTTCCAGAAGTAGAATGGTTGGATCAGATATGGTCATTATATTTTTAATTTGTTGAGGAACCTCCATACTGTTTTCCACAATGGCTGCCCCAGTTTGCATTCCTACCAACTACGCATGAATGTTCCCTTTCCTCCATATCCTCATCAATACTTGTCATTTCATATCTTTTTATAATAGCCATTCTAGCAGGTGTGGAGGCAATTTTTCATCGTGATTTTTATTTGCATTTCTCTGATGATTAGTGAAGGTAAGCACATTTTCATGTTTCTGTCAGCCACATGTGTATCTTCTCTGGAAAAGAAAATGTCTGTTTAGTTCCATTTCATGCTACTGAGTTATATGAATTCTTCATATATTTTGGATATTTACCCCTTTTCAGATATTCCCAACCTGAGGATCAAACCCGGGTCTCTTGCATTGCAGGTAGAGTATTTACTGTCTGAGCTATTATGTATGCTTTATGAGATATTTAATTTGCAAATATTTTCTCCCATTTGGTAGGTTGAACTTTCGTTTTGTTGATGGTTTCCTTTTTTTGTGGTAAAGCTTTTAATTTGGTACACACTCACTTGTTTATTTTTGCTGTTGTTTTATTTGCTTTTGGTGTAAAATCCAAAAAAAATCATCATAAAGACCAATGTGAAAGACCTTATTACCTTTATTTTCTTCTAGGAGTTTCATGGTTTCAGGTCTGTGTTCAAGTTGATAGTTCATTTTGAGTTGACTTTTTGGTATAGTGTGAGACAGTGGCTGTCCAGTTTTCCCAGCACCATTTATTGAAGACACTGTCCCTTCTCCATTGTATATTCTTGGTTCCTTTGTCATATATTAATTGACCGTATATGCTTGGGTTTATTTCTGGGTTCTCTATTTGGTCCTATTGATCTATGTGCCTGCTTTTATGCCAATACCACATTGTTTTGATTAGCATATAGATTTTAAATCTAGTTTGAAATCAGAAAATGTGATGCCTCCAGCTTTGTTCTTCTTTCTCAAGATTGCTTACCATACAATAGAATATTATTTCTCAATAACAAAGAATGAAGCCCTTGATACATGCTAAAACATGGATAAACTTTGAGAACAATATTGTATCGATAGAAGCCATTCACAAATGTATCTGTGATCCCATTTACATGAAATGTATAGAAAAGGTAAATCCATAGAGATAGAAGGTAGAGGGGAGAGAGAGAAAGGAGAGTGACTTAATGGCTAAGGAGTTTCTTTTAGGGGTGATGTAACTATTCTAAGATTATTGATAGTGATGATAACTGTACAATTATGTTAATTATACAGATAATGTATAGTTATGGTAATTGTACAGAATGTTAAAAGCACTGAATTTTGCACTTCAAAATGATTATTTTTATTGTATATGAATTATATTTCAGCAAAGTTAATGTTAAGAAAAAAGATTTTTAAAAATTACAGCCCAAACCTAAAGTAAGCAAAACAGAAAAATTCACAGCCTTTGGTGCTTTGTGCTTAGTTGTTCAGTCACGTCCGACTCTTTGCAGCCCCATGGACTATAGCCTGCCAGGCTGCTCTGCCCATAGGATTTCCCAGGCAAGAATATTGGAGTGGGTTGACATTTCCTCCTGCAGGAGATCTTATTGACCCAGGGATCAAACCTGTGTCTACTTGTGCCTCCTGCATTGCGGGTGGATTCTTTACTTGCCGAGCCATCAAGGAAGTCCAGCAGGCTTTGGATTACCCTCCAAAGTGGGTACAACTGGTACGACTGATCACCCATAACAAAAAGACACATGTACCTTCAAACTCAGGCAGCTAGCACTTTTTTTTAATGGCATTTAACAATAAAACTGGAGTCTACTTAAAATAGCTTTTTGCATTTAATTTTTATATGTATGTAAATATATATATGCACATAATTTAGAACACCCAGTATTTGTGCATATAGTCCATAGACACGTAAGTTTACATTGTGTACACAAGCATAAGCATACATGTACATATTTCAAGTATACATTTCTGGTATTCTTTTCTGTTTGGCTCCTCCTCCTTTGATGCTTCCCTCTTCACTGATGTCAAACACCCTCCCCCAAATCATCCATGTTTAAAATATAATATTACTTGTATTTTTCTGTACTCCTATAATCCTGTATAGTTATGCACAGTCACACAATGGGGATTATCCTGATTTTTTAAAGTGAAGTCATGGTGATCTGCTTCTCTACATCTGGATTATCATTCTATAATACCTTGTGGGAATTCTTGCAAGGCATCTGATACAGTTTTAATTCATTCTTTGAAAGCTGCATAATAGTCCTAACTGTCCACACTGTGACTGTGCTGTAACGTATTCAGACATTCCCTTGCTCAAAGACAGTCATTTTGCTATGCTGCAATAAACAACTTCAGTTCTTAGAAATATATGTTCTATGTATGTTTTAGTTTCTAAGGCACAAATTCCCTGGAATAGCGTGAAATATTTATAATTATATATAGAGATATATTATATAAAGAGATAATTTATATATATAAACACAAATGGATGTTGCCAGAAAGACTGTAATATTATTTATCTACTTCAATGTATTTATATATACTTTTCCTACATCCCTACCTATAATAGAGATTGTAGTTCTTTTTCACTTTTGCTATGTAGTTCTTTTTCATTACTGTTTATTCAATTAGTGAGGACTCTTCCCATTACAAATTTAAAAAGAGAACTATCCAACTGCTTAACCAATGGGGGAATAGATTTGTTCACAAAATTATACAATATTATCAAGATCGGCTTCTCTGTCTTTCTCTCTCAGCTCCGCACCCCGACCTTTGTTTGACTCTCTTCTCTTCTCTGGTCCCATGATGGTGACCAGCCAACTCCTCTGGTTATACTCCTCAAGCTTGTGATCCAACAGGAAAGAGACAGAACCTTGTTTTACCATTGACAGTGATAGATGTGAGGTTCACTCCCACTGGACCAATTGTAGGCATGTTTGAACATTGTACAGTTGTGTAAATATGATTCCTTGATGGGTTTAGGTCTGGGTCACGTGCTCTACCCAGGACTAGAGGCAGAGCCTCCAGCAGAGGATAGGCAATGGGGATGGGAGGTAGGGGAGAAGAAGCAACCCCTTTAAAATTAGCAGGGTTGTTTCAAAAAAAAAAAAATGAATAGCAAGAGCGAGCTCCATTACATCCTTCTTAATCTGTGAAGTACGATTGCATCTTATTTATATTGCAGTTGGTACAGAAGGATGTGTTCATCCTAAGTCAATGATGGTTCACCCCATAAACAACTGTAAATGTCAAAAATTACAATTTTAACCTTTTGTTGGATTTTTTACTGTCATTTTTTGTATCTTAAATGATCATATCATCTCCTTTGTTCTTATCACTTGAGAGTAATCATTAGGAATCTCTGTTTTTAGAATAGATTATATTGCAGTGTAGTTAAGACTCTATGAGAAATATAAAGCTATAGGCTTTTAACATTATTTTCTTAATTTCTTACCCTTACTTATGTCTTTTCTCATTTCCCCTTTTTTCATAATATTACTGTTCCCATCTCTAGCCTTTTCTGCTTCTACTCTCCCATCCTTAAAATCCACCACTTACAACATATACAAGTTGTGTGGGAAATAAGAGGGGAGAGTGTAAATCTGAAGTATTTATCTGAAACATGTACAAGCTTTAATACAAAAGCCCTGGGACAGGCTGAGTCGGTCTTGATGACAATTACATGTGAGCACCTGGAGGCTCACTTATTTATTAAATGAATAAAATTATTTAGGGCAGGAATCCTCAACCTCCAGGGTCTCATGCCTGATGATCTGAGGTGGAGCTGACAAAATAATAATAGAAACAAAGTACACAATAAATGTAATGTGCTTGAATCAACCTGAAACCACCACCCACCCCTGTCTGTAGAAAAACTGTCTTACCCGAAACCAACCTCTGGTGCTAAAAAGTTTAGGGACTGCTGTTTTAGGGTACTCAGAGCTCTTTTTTTGCTCACTTTCTAGTCCTTAATTTTGTAAAAGACAGATGAGGTTGTCAGGTAACTAACTCAGGGTAAGTGAAGTTTATAGTGGATGGGTGTACATGTATTATACTGTACCTTATAAATATACAGATATAACAGGAGCTCAAGCTCAGGAATCTACGGTCAAAACATGATTTTAGCCCATACTGGCTGTGTGATCTGGAAAATATCCTAAACCTCTCTGACTCGGGGCTTTTATCTGTAACATGGCAACAGTGAAGGTATCATTTCAAAGGGCTATTGTGAGTTTTGAGATCATCTTTGTGAAACTCAGCAAGGTGCCTGATATATCATGCATTCCATTAGGGATAGTTGATATTATTTGTTTACTGTTTCCTTCCCACTAGATTGTGAATGATAATGGTCTCAGAACCTGTCACAGTTCCCGGTACGTGATAGGTTACACACAAATATTTAATATGTTACTAGAAACTACAAGATACTTTGCCTCTGTTCAAAGATATGTACATGTATATTGACATCATCTCAGACAGGAACTGCTATTGTAAATTGCTGGAATAGGTAGGAATCAGCAGGTATAAAATGAAGTGAAGGCTTCCCTGGTGGCTCAGTGGTGGAGAATCTGTCCACTAATGCAAGGGGCACTGGTTAGATCCGTGATCCAGGAAGATCTCACATGCCACGAAGCAACTAAGCCTGTGCGCCACAGCTATTGAGCCGCAACTCGTAGGCTCATAGCCCAGCCCATGTGCCACAACTACTGAACCTGCGCATCCTAGAGCTTGTGCTCTGCAACAACAGAAGACACTGCAATGAGAAGCACACACCCCGCAGAGAGGAGCCCCTGCTCACTGCAACTAGAGAAAAGCCTGTGCAGCAACAGAGAACAAGTGTAGCCAAAAATAATAAATAAAAATTATTAAAGAGTAAAATGAGATTATACAGGCTTGGGCTTAGCCATCATAATTCCTGAAAATTGTGTAGATAAATCCCTGAAATGGAATTATGTTTTCCTGTTTGCCTTCTAACAGGCTACTTGTTTTCCTGATGAAAAATTCTTCCTCCTGCAATATTTTGCATAGAGACACCATCACTTTCAAAAAGATAAGGCAATTAAGAGGGAAAAGAGGGCTTAACAAGTTAAGTGCAGAAATAGCAAAGTTTTTCTCTGTTTTGGAGGCATTCAGATTCTGATCTGAGCTGTTCAGCTTTTAAATAACATTGCCTCAAGTTACCTGGGGAATCCTTTCTGGACACGCTGACCCTGGAATGTCTTTGGGATGTCATGGCTCCACTGCATTTTATACTGTAATTTCTTCCCCCATAGCCACGCTCCCCCCAGCCCTCAAAAAGTACCAGGCTTTATTTAAAATACAAACACAAAGAAAATCAAGATTATACAGAGATGTTAGGAACCAGAGCTCTACCTTCAACTTTCAATCCTCTTATTAATACTCATGTCATGACTCTTGCCGAGGGAATGCTGTGGTGTCAGTGTCCTCAATCAACGTCCTCTCAGTCACTTTCATTAGCAGCCATGTTTTCTTGACAAAGGATAACAAATGGACACTGTTGGTCCCTAATGTGCTTTTGACTACGGATCCTGCACCATTTCTCCGCGAAGCAATTGCAATTATTTGTCATTTTAATATGACTTGGCAAGGAGGTCCAAAAAACATGGCTATTATTCATCAATATGTATATTTTGTACTTATATTAATATTAGAATATCATTATTACTCGCCTCACATTGTATGAGCAAGATAAAATTACACCATGTAAAGAATGCATTAAATTCTCTTTGGCTGTACTCATATAGCACAAGTAAAGGTAATTTAAGAGCTTGTACCATTTATATGCTAAACACTACCATTTATTATTATTAGTGAAGAAATACTTTTACCTCTGCACTAATGGAAAGGATATCAATATGTTCTCATTGTTAATTGGAAATAATGTAGCTAATGCTAAAACTCAAACCTCTTAGAGTGTATCTATCCTTCCTTTTACATCCTGAAATGTTCTAGTGCCTAATTTTTCTATCATGTTAGCATAATGTACATTTAATTTTGATATTAGAATATAGCTCTGTAATTCTTTCATTCTGCATTGTTTCAGAGGCTTTTGCACACAAGATTACTCTGAAACCTTTGAAATTCAAGAACTAGCTTTGTACATAGCTACTCATAATTTTCAAGCGACCTTCTCTCAATGGATATAGTAATGTTGTATTATAAATGTGATGAAACAAGTTAATTTTCTATCCAGTTCTGGGTAGTTTTAAATTACTTCTGTAATTGTATCAGTCCTTTTTTCTAATTCCAAGCTAAAGCTAAGTAAAATTCAAGTGTGTTGTGAATAAACAATGTTTTTAAAAGCTACGTGCTAAGCCAGTGGAAGGAGAGGGAAAATTTACTAGATTGTTTCTTTGAATTAAGGGCAGCACACATGCACACACATATTCAGACTTTAATAAGAGTCAAAGAAAAGCCAATCAAGTAGATGTTTGTGTTTCAACATAATGAGATCTATATCATCATAGCTCAAGGTAAAATAAGTAAGATTAAACTTTTTTTTTTTTTTTTGCTCAACTACAATTTTTTCTTTCATTATTTACTAAATGCCTTAGAATAGGCTAGGTTTCAGTTCAGTTCAGTCACTCAGTCGTGTCCGACTCTTTGTGACCCCATGAATCGCAGCTAGGTTTGCACTTTTTAAATCACCTACTGTATACAAGAGACTATACTAAGGCTTGATTTCAATATCATTAAACTTACAAAATTGGGAAGGGGAGGGTGGGATGGATTGGGAGATCAGGATTGATATATGTACATTGCCATGTGTAAAATAGCTAGTGGGGAGCTGCTGTATAACACAGGGAGCTTAGCTCAGAGCTCTGTGATGAGCTAGCACAGTGGAAGTGGAAGTGGTGGGAGGGAGGTCCAAGATGAAGGGAATATATGTATACACATAGCTGACTCACTTTGTTGTACAGCAAAAAACTAACACAACATTGTAGAGCAGTTATACCCAAATTAAAAAAAAAAAAAAGTTGTGGAACCGAGAAATAACCTCTTAGATGAGAAAGAAAGCAAAGGGCAAATATTAAAGCAAAATATCTGGTTTGTTTGTGTTGGTAAGTAGGAAGGGTAAGATGGAAGATAGGAAAAGACTAGAAGCAATTAAAAGAGCATTGCCAAATTGCCAGTTTTAGGATAACTGGAATGAAATAAATTGTGCTGAAGAGAAATATGTATATTCAATGATACTCATCCCATGACTATGTATAAAATAAGGGACTGTTTAAATGAAATATATATTACCTTTCAAAGACTATTGCTATGAAAACACTTAAAATTATGTCTTAAGGGTGTAATTTTAAATGCAGAGATATAAAAATACATCAAGTAAAAGTAGATTTTTAAATGAATGTACTCACATATAAAACACAGCTATATACATGTATAAAACAATATGCTACAAAATATTCACTGTGACAAGATTATGGGTGCTTTTAATTTCATTCTTTATACTTTTTGTATTACTCAGATTTTCTGCAATAAATGTATTACTTTGTCAGAAAAAAGTCACTTAAAAGGCATACTAAAATATTAATTAGAAGATTATTTTTTAATGTGTAGAATTTAAAACCTTTATTTTCATAACTCAATACTGGACTAAATTATGGGTTTCTGTTGAATTTGTTAGGAGGCTTAAATTTGTGCTAAATAAGCTTTTGGCCCTTTTTAATGATATTTTAAATAGTGATGCTTAATATATTTTAAAGTATCCATAGGAAAGGCTCAACCTTGTAGGAGATATATTAAAAACTTGCTCCCAGCCTAAAGAAGTCACAGAACCTCTGCTGCTGCTAAGTCGTTTCGGTCGTGTCTGACTCTGTGTGACCCTATAGACGACAGCCCAACAGGCTCCCCTGTCCCTGGGATTCTCCAGGCAAGAACACTGGAGTGGGTTGCCATTTCCTTCTCCAATGTGTGAAAGTGAAGTCATTCAGTTGTGTCCGACTCTTCGCGACGCCATGGACTCCAGCCTACCAGGCTCCTCCATCCATGGGATTTTCCAGACAAGAGTACTGGAGTGCAGTGCCATCACCTTCTCCGCACAGAACCTCTAGGAAATACCAAAAGACTATTTTTTAAGAGAAACAGTAATATCACCCAGCTTTTTTCAAGGACTGAATCACTCACTGACAGTTTTATCCCAGGGTCAAATTTGAAACACAGACGGATTCAAAAAGTCATGAAAAGTCATGTAAGCTTTTACTGAACACCTTTTGAGGAGACAGTGAAACACGAACTACATTACACAAAACATGGCAAAATTTCCCCCCAAATGCTTTTGAGCAACTCTTCTTTACCTCGAGCTTCCAGCCCTAGCTTACTCCCTTTCTGGGAGTCTTCATGGTTTTCTGCTTGTCGGCACAATTCGTCTATGCCAGACTTCCTCCAGCTTTCTCCTTCCTCTGAAGTCATTGCCTTCTTTCCCTCTCCTGAAATTCCATTTCTACGGGAAGATCATTTGTCATCTTGCATGGCTTCTTCCAGTTTTCTTCTCCACCATCCATTCTAGTCAGCATCGCTGTTCACTTATCTGTAAGAATGTGAATATTCCTTCCAGCCTCAGAATAGGCAAGTAGGGTAGACTGCCATATAGTTCATGTTCAGTAAATGCAGGTCTCCTGTATTGCGGGCAGATTCTTTGCCATCTGAGCCACCAGGGAAGACACAGCTCGTGTTCAGTAAATACTCACTCCTTTACCTAAAATAGCTGTCTTTTAATCTTGTCAGTCTCTTCTCAACCACTTTTAAACTAGTCTAAATATCAGGTTGTGCATTAAGAGCCTTTTGACCCTATTATCTTCTATGAAACAAAATGCAAAGCCATCGTTAAAACAAAAAAGAAGAATCTAATTTCAATAGAATAGGAAATGGTTACAACATTAAACAATTTTGAAGAGTAGCTACAAGCCAGATGCAGTAAAATTTGGAATGATGTGAGGGAGATTTGAATGAAAGCCTGCATCTTTGAAATCACATGGATCGTGCTTGCCAAAATCTCTTTTAGGTGAAACTGCTCTGATGGGCCCAGAGATTATCTTTTTCTTAGAACAGATGAATATTCAGAAAGTTTTAGCAATATCCATGGACTGTGTTTGACCCTGAAGAATATTAGAAAAGGTAAGTCTGAGAGAAAGCCCTCATATATCTTTCATACAAAAGAAACATATAAAATTCTTAAATGAAAAAGAAGTGACCCTTAATACCAGGAACTTAATACCAAACTTAATACAAGAACTTAATACCAAACCAAGATGTCATGAACATTGAAAAAACAGTAGACAGGTGTAAATTCTGATGATCTAGGATCTAACAATGGTTTTGTCCTTTCTTTTTTATTTTTTTGCATTTGTAAGTATTTTTTTATTTTTAATTGGAGGATAATTGCTTTGCAATGTTGTGTTAGTTTCTTCCATACAATACGCATTGGCCATAAGTGTGTGTGTGTGTCTATATTCAGTTCAGTTCAGTTGCTCAGTTGTGTCTGACTCTTTGTGACCCCATGAATCGCAGCATGCCAAGCCTCCCTATCCATCACCAAGTCCTGGAGTTCACTCAGCCTCACGTCCATTGAATCAGTGATGCCATCCAGCCATCTCATCCTCTTTGGTCCCCTTCTTCTCCTGCCCCCAATCCCTCCCAGCATCAGAGTCTTTTCCAGTGAGTCAACTCTTTACATGAGGTGGCCGAAGTACTGGAGTTTCAGCTTTAGCATCATTCCTTCCAAAGAAATCCCAGGGTTGATCTCCTTCAGAATGGACTGGTTGGATCTCCTTGCAGTCCAGGGGACTCTCAAGAGTCTTCTCCAACACCACACTTCAAAAGCATCAATTCTTCAGCCCTCAGCCTTCTTCACAGTCCAACTCTCACATCCATACATGACTACTGGAAAAACCATAGCCTTGGCTAGATGGACCTTAGTTGGCAAAATAATGTCTCTGCTTTTGAATATGTTGTCTAGGTTTGTCATAACTTTTCTTCCAAGGAGTAAGTGTCTTTTAATTTCATGGCTGCAATCACCATCTGAAGTGATTTTGGAGCCCAAAAAAATAAAATCTGATACTGTTTCCACTGTTTCCCCATCTATTTCCCATGAAGTGATGGCACCGGATGCCATGATCTTCGTTTTCTGAATGTTGAGCTTTAAGCCAACTTTTTCACTCTCCTCTTTCACTTTCATCAAGAGGCTTTTTAGTTCCTCTTCACTTTCTGCCATAAGGGTGGTGTCATCTGCATATCTGAGCTTATTGATATTTCTCCCAGCAATCTTGATTCCAGGTTGTGCTTCTTCCAGCTCAGCATTTCTCGTGATGTACTCTGAATAGAAGTTAACTAAGCAGGGTGACAACATACAGCCTTGACGTACTCCTTTTCCTATTTGGAACCAGTCTGTTGTTCCATGTCCAGTTCTAACTTTTGCTTCCTGACCTGCATACAGATTTCTCAAGTGGCAGGTCAGGTGGTCTGGTATTCCCATCTCTCTCAGAATTTTCCACCGTTTATTGTGATCCACACAGTCAAAGGCTTTGGCATAGTCAATAAAGCAGAAATAGATGTTTTTCTGGAACTCTCTTGCTTTTTCCATGATCCAGCAGATGTTGGCAATTTGATCTCTGGTTCCTATGCCTTTTCTAAAACCAGTTTGAACATCAGGAAGTTCTCAGTTCACATATTGCTGAAGCCTGGCTTGGAGAATTTTGAGCATCACTTTACTAGCATGTGAGATGAGTGCAATTGTGCAGTAGTTTGAGCATTCTTTGGCATTGCCTTTCTTTGGGATTGGAATGAAAATGGACCTTTTCCAGTCTTGTGGCCACTGCTGATTTTCCAAATTTGCTGGCATATTGAGTGCAGCACTTTCACAGCATCATCTTTCAGGATTTGAAAGAGCTCAACTGGAATTCCATGACCTCCACTAGCTTTGTTCGTGGTGATGCTTTCTAAGGCCCACTTGACTTCACATTCCAGGATGTCTGGCTCTAGATGAATGATCACACCATCGTGATTATCCAGCTCATGAAGATCTTTTTTGTACAGTTCTTCCGTGTATTCTTACCACCTCTTCTTAATATCTTCTGCTTCTGTTAGGTCCAGACCATTTCTGTCCTTTATCAAGCCCATCTTTGCATGAAATGTTCCCTTGGTATCTCTAATTTTCTTGAAGAGATCTCTAGTCTTTCCCATTCTGTTGTTTTCCTCTATTTCTTTGCATTGATCTCTGAAGAAGGCTCTCTTCTTGCTATTCTTTGGAACTCTGCATTCAGATACTTATATCTTTCCTTTTCTCCTTTGCTTTTCACCTCTCTTCTTTTCACAGCTCTTTGTAAGGCCTCCCCAGACAGCCATTTTGCTTATATACATATACATATGCATATATATATATATATATATCCCCTCCCTCTTGAGCCTCCTTCCAACCCCACCCCTTCTAGGTCATCACAGAGCTGAGCTCCCTGTATTATACAGCAGCTTCCCACTAGCTTTCTTTTCACATGCTAGTATGTGTATGTCAACGCTGTTCTCTCAGTTCGTCCCACCCTCTCCTTCCTTACTGTTCTCCATAGTGGCTGTATCAATTTGCATTCCCACCAACAGTGCAATCGGTTTCCCTTTTCTCCACACCCTCTCCAGCATTTATTGTTTGTAGATTTTTTGATGATGGCCATTCTGACTGGTGTGAAGTGATAACTCCCCATAGTTTTGATTTGCATTTCACTAATAACGGGTGATTTTGAGCATCTTTTTATGTGTGCGTTGAGCATCTGTATGTTGTCTTTGGAGAAATGTCTGTTTAGGTCTTCTGCCCATTTTTCAATTGGGTTGTTTGTTTTCTGAATATTGAACTGCATGAGCTGTGGATCAAGTGTTCAATATCTCAAGGACTATGGCAATGACAAGGCAGATAGTCTAACAGAAGACATGTGTGTGTGTGTGTGTGTGTGTGTGTGTGTGTGTGTCTGTGTGTGTGTGGGGGGGGCTTCCTTGGTGGCTCAGCTATAAAAGAATCCACCTGCAATGCAGGAGACATTAGTACAACCCCTGGGTTTGAAGGAAATCGCAACCCACTCTAGTATTCTTGCCCAGGAAATCCTATGGACAGAGGAGCCAGGCAGGCTACACTCCATGGAGTTGCTAAAGAGTTAGACACAACTTAGCGACTAAACAACAACAGTGTCTGTGAATCAACCAGTTTGAAGAAGCTGTTCTCTAATAATACAGTCTTAAGAAACTATATGTTGCATAAGAAACAATATTGTCAGATTAAAGAAATAGGACTCAGACCCATTGGGAGTATGCTTTGCTTTGAAGAATTTTAAGGTTTTTTCTTTTTTAAGAGGATATTGTTTGACCTCAGGCATTAATAACAGTCTCAATAAAAGATCTCTTTTTCAGTTAACTTAATAGCCCTATGACCATATAAATGAACCTTGAAATTTCAGATTTTCAAGATAATAAAATTTTATCTTATAAAATAGTATCTATGATGCAGCTTAATAACTTATGTGGAACTTCTTAAACTTTTAAAAATTACTTAATGTAGGAGCATCGCATTGGTTAAACTGGATGATTCCAGAATCTTGGATGAGAATATGAGCTAGCACCAATGTCTCAATATTTCTTTAATCTAGTCATTATTTTTAAGTATCTAAAATACTGATCAGGAAATATCAATAAACTATTCACAAAGGAAATTCAGACACAAGTGACAACTAAACATTTAGAGCCCAGAATTACTGATTTATAAAGACAAATAAAGATCTATAAACAAAAATGAAGAGCACTAAATATATACAAATTTTTTGTTGAATGATAACAAGAAAGTACTGTGATAATAGGGGTATTTTTAAATTGTGAAAAAGAAATGAATAGAGGCTGTTTAGAAGAACCCAAAGATATCATCAGTGCAATTTTTAAAAAATGATAATTTTAGAATGGCACTAAAGGGAAACACTAATAAATTAATCACAAAGTTTTTGACAGTACTCCTACAGAGTGTAACTTGAGTCTTAGGCATTTTTCTTTTAAGGTAAAGTTCAAGGTAACAAAAAAATAGGACTTGTAAATATGTACCTAGTGTTAAAAAGAAAAGCAAATTAAAATTTATTCAACTTTTAATTCTTAAGTGTAATGGATTGCCTTTGTTCAGCTCTGCACACTACTATTCTGTTCAGTTCAGTTCAGTTGCTGAGTCGTGTCCAACTCTTTGCAACCAAATGTACTGCAGCACGCCAGGTTTCCCTGTCTATCACCAATTCCCAGAGCTTACTCAGCCTCATGTCCATCAAGTCAGTGATGCCTTCCAATCATCTCATCCTCTGTCATCCCCTTCTTCTCCAGCCTTCAGTCTTTCCCAGATCAGTGTCTTTTCAAGTGTATCAGTTCTTCGCATCAGGTGGCCAAAGTATTGGAGTTTCAGCTTCAACATCAGTTCTTCCAATAAATAGTCAGGACTGATTTCCTTTAGGATAGACTGATTGGATCTCCTTGCAGTCCAAGGGACTCTCACGAGTCTTCTCCAACACCACAGATCAAAAGCATCAATTCTTTGGCGATCAGCTTTCTTTATAGTCCAACTCTCACATCCATACATGACTACTGGAAAAACCATAGCCTTGACTAGATGGACCTTTGTTGGCAAAGTAATGTCTCTGCTTTTCAACGCGCTGTCTAGGTTGGCCATAGCTTTCCTTCCAAGGAGCAAGCGTCTTTTAATTTCATGGCTGCAATCACCATCTGTAGTGATTTTGGAGCCCCCCAAAATAAAGTATTTCACTGTTTCCATTGTTTCCCCATCTATTTGCCATGAAGTGATGGGACCAGATGCCATGATCTTCGTTTTCTGAACATTGAGCTTTAAGCCAACTTTTTCACCTTCCACTTTCACTTTCATCAAGAGGCTCTTCAGTTCTTCGCTTTCTGCCATAAGGGTGGTGTCACCTGCATGTCTGAGGTTATTGATATACATGCACATTACTGTTACATGTGCATATAACCTCTGTATGATTTTAAACAGTATTTTAATTTCAAAGTTAGTTATTTGAGAATGAAGAGGGATACCCTACTGAATTAGCAACAATGCGAACAAATCTTTGTGGAGCAAAGGAAGGCAGACACAACAGTGCAAATGGTGCAACCTTCCCATGTGTATGAAATTCAAAATAGAGAAAACTGAAAACTGGACTTCTCTGAGGGTCCAGTGATAGTGACTCCGCCCTTCTGCTGCAAGGAGCAAGTGTTTGATCTCTGGTTTGGGAACTAAGATCCCACAGCTGCATGGCATTGCCAAAAATTTTTTTAAAGAAAGAAGGGCTATAGGAAACTACTATTCAGCATAGGAATTCTGAGATTCATTTTGTCGCATGTATCAGTTTTTCATTCACTTTTATGGCTGAGTAGTGTTTTGTTGGGTGATCATTCCAGTCTGTTTATTCATTCACCTGTCCAGGGACATTTGGGCTAGTTTCAGCTTCGCTTTTGCCTATAACAAGTAAAGCTTCTGTGGACATTTGTGTAAATATATGTTTTTATTCTCTTGAGTAAAAACCTAGCAGTAGAACAGTTGAATTCCATAAAAGGTAAACATATCCATTTTTAAGAAACTGTTGAACCATTTTCCGAGGTGGTTGTACCATGTTGTATTCCCATCAGCAATAGAATTCCACCTGTTCTACATTCTTATCAACTCTTGATATGGTTAGTTTGTAATTTTTTAATCATCCTAATGAGTTTATAATATATCTCATTATGGTTTTAACTTGAATATCCTTGACGTCTAATGATGGCTGAGCATGTTTTTAAATTATAGAATACCCAAACTGATCCAAAGTGTTAGAAAGCAAATAATTTGTTGCCTGGGGCAACAGTGGTGAAACACAGAGAAGACAGATTTATAAAAGAGACATGAGTAGCTTTTAGGAGTGACAGAAATGTTATTAGTTTTTATTGTGGTGATGGTTTTACTGGTATAGATACATGTAGAAACTCATCTCATTGTCCACTTGAAATATGTGTATAGTATACTTCAATTTTATCTTAACTCTTTAAAACAATTTTTAAAGTACAGGCAAAATTAGTCTATGATGATAAGCATCAGAAGAATGGTTATCTAGGGGTAATAGGAATTATCTGGAAGGGAGCTTGGGAACTTCCCGGGGTGATAGACATATGTTACTTCTTGACTGGGGTATTGATTAGTCAGGAGTTTGTATTTGTTAAAACTCACCAAACTGTGTGCTTGAGACCTGGGCGCTTCACTATATGGGCTTCCCTGGTGATTCAAACAGTAAAGCATCTGCCTGAAATGTACTTCACTATATGTAAAATTTCCTTCAATTTTAAAAACTTCATTGTTAAAAATTTTACTCCACAATGTCCCTATACTAGTTCAACTAATTTTGCAAAGTTGTGATTTTTTTTTCTCACCAAAGAATTAAGTTTTGAGTTCAGTATTTCATTTCTTACTAAGTGTAAATATTTATATTTATGTCATAGGAGATCAACAAAGTGGCAAATTAGTAACAGAAACTGTAGCATGCAAAGAACAGTCTGGTTGAGTGATAGACACTGTTACTATCTCACCAAAGAACTTACTCATTGACCTTTGAAGTCACTTGGGAAACACAGAAATTTCAGTTTCACAAGCAGGGTCAAGAAATCATCGAAACATTGCAAACATTGTGACAAACATCATTTTCTTGCTTTTTAAAAAGAATTTTTGAAGTATAGTTGATTTACAACGTTGTGTTAATTTCTGCATACAGCAAAGTGGTTTGTATATACATATACACATTATTCTTTTTCATATTCTTTCCCATTATGGTTTATCATAAAATATTGAATATAGTTCTCTGTGGTATACAGTAGGACCTTGTTGTTTATCCATCCTAATATACTAATTTGCATCTGCTAATCCCAAACTCCCAATCCTTCCGGCCCCCACTCCCCTCCCCCTTGGCAACCACAAGTATGCTCTCTATGTTTGTGAGTCTCTTTCTGTTTTGTAGATAAGTTCATTTGTGCCATATTTAGATTCCACTTTAGGGCTTCCCTGGTTGCTCAGAGGTTAAAGCATCTGCCTGCAATGCAGGATACCTGGGTTCAATCCCTGGGTTGGGAAGAGCCCGTGGAGAAGGAAATGGCAACCCATTCCAGTATTCTTGCCTGGAGAATCCCGTGGATGGAAGAGCCTGGTGGGCTACAGTCCATGGGGTTGCAAAGAGTCGGACACGACTGAGCAACTTCACTTTCACTTTACAAGTGATATCACATGGTCTTTGTCTTTCTCCTTCTGACTTACTTTGCTAAGTATGATAATCTCTAGGGCCACCCATGTTGCTGCCAATGGCATTATTTCATTTCTCTATGACTGAGTAATACACACACACACACATATAAATACATATACCACATCCACTTTATCCATTCGTCTATCAATGGACATTTAGGTTGTTTGCATGTCTTATGTCTTAGCTATTGTAAATAGTACTGCTATGAACACAGAGGTGCATGTGTCTTTTGAATTATAATTTTGTCTGTGCATATGCCCAGGAGTAGGTAGCAGGAGACTCATCATTTTCTTATATTCATGTTTGATGCCACTCTATTGAACACTACTTTTTAGAGATCTTCCTTAAGCAAGAACCCAGTATTTGTGACATCAGACTCAGAGGTTGTCCCCCCATGATCTTCACCTCTTGGTGGTCAGTCCCACTTTTCCATAATCCCTTCTTGAGTGGCAGGACCTGTGACTCTCTTCTAACCAACAGAATATGGCCAAGATGAGAGAATATCATTCTTATGATTATGTTACATTACATAAGATCCTGTCCTTGTAGCAGTCTCATTCTGAAGACCCTCCCTTCCTAGTTGGATTTGAAGAATTTAAGGAGCTATGTCTGAGATTCCACTTGGCCAAGAGTTGTGAGTGGCCTCTGGATGCTGAGGGCAGCTGACAGCCAGTAGATCAGGGACATCAGTCCTACAACCAAAAGAAAATGAATTCTGCCATTGACCTGAGTGAACTTGGGAAAGGGCTTTTCCTTGGTCAAGTTTCTGGGTGAGGATGCATTTCCTCCAACATCTTAGTTACAGCCATATGAGACCTTAGGCAATGGACCCAGCTAAGCCATGCCTAGACATCTATCCCATAGAAACTCTCAGATGACAAGTGTGGGTTGTTTTAAGCCACTTCATTTGTGTTAATATACTATAAGCAATAAAAAGCTAATACAGTATTTTCTCTTGAATGTGCTAATTAAAGCTCTTCATATACTTTCTGTGTTCCCTTGACTTTCCAATTTATTGCTGAAGCTTCAGCTCCGGTCACAGACCAGGGGCTCCAGACTCAGTTCCTCTGCCAAGTTTGATGATGTTGACACAGAAATCTGCTATAGCTCGAGCATCTAACAAGACCAGACACATTTCTTCAATTCCTCTGAAGAGATGAAATTATGGCTCCATCTCAGGCCCAGAAAATAATTTCCCACCTGTACATAATGAAGGCTGCGCTTGTACATTCAGCTAAATGATGTTATGAAGGAAGCCCAGGCTAAATAAACTTAATAAAATAAATATGTAATATAGGAGAGAAATCAGGGTGTAATTTTGGCAGTTTAAAATTTTGAGTTGTACATATTTGCCTTCTTATTTAAATGACTTTGAAAGCAACTTCTTAAAAAGATCTCACTGTCAAGATTGTAAGAATTCTTAGCATTATCACATGACTCACATTTCAGAGCTTCTCATTTTGTGAGGTCAAGGAGAAAAGTTACAAAGGAATTTTTATATTCAGTTTTATTTGTTTTACTTAATGTTTTGAGCGACTGAACTGAACTGAATTGAACTGAACTATAAAAGAACTTTATTACCTGAATGGCCTTTTCTTGTCTTTAATTTAATGCAAAATAATCTTATCTTAGTTTTACTGAAATTGTTCTAAATTCTTGTTCTAAGTTCTTCAAATCCTGTATATCTTTTAGTTTATTTTTTAAAGCATTTTATTAAAGACATAACACTTTTTTCTACAGATGTTTAATTTGTTTCTCTATAACACTTGCAAAATCAATATTGATTTAATTAATATATACAATAAAACAATATATGTTCCAGTTTGTTTTACTCAGCTCTAGAGTAAAATTTGTTTTATATTCAGCTCTAGAGATCATATTAAAATAACCAGAGCCAAACATTGAATTCTGTCATCTTTAGGTATTAGTATCATTAATCAATCAGTAGGTATCAAGTTCTTATAAGGTACAACACTATGGCACAAATGTATACGTGTGCTTCTAATTATATATAGCAGACAAAGCAAATACAGAAGACTACATGCGATCATGTAAGTGAATTTTAAAAGTTCATTGAGCCCTTGCTTTATATATTACATGGAGACCTTGGAACTGAATCAAACTGATGATTGAACTGAACAATAATTTTTAAAAGATGTAGTCAATAAGCTTAACATAAGGTCAAGAGCTAAATGTCTTTCTGCAGAAGTGCAGAAAATGATAACCAGGAAGGCTGAATAAATTAAGTGTATCTAAGTGTCTTCCTTGTGACCAGAGAGTAGTAAGGACTCTGGGACATTTAAATACAGAGTACACAGTGAGTGTACTCTTTCTTAAACAAATGATCTGTGGAACACTGTGCAAGAATAATACTGCATAGATTCATGCTCGAACAAGTAAAGGGTGTGATGCTTGGTTATACCTCTTGGTGGCTCACAATGCATATACGCTGGCATTTTAAAGCTGTTGAAAAGTTCTATAGTAGATGAACCTCTATCATTTTAACACAGTATTTTTAAAACGTTGTCAGTGGGAGTCAGCATCATCAACCTTCTGGTTCCAACCAGTCTAGGGTCTACAAGCTTGTTAGCAACTTGCCATTAACTTCTCCTACCTAGTGGGGGTTTCAGTCCCTGCAAAACAGCTCAAAGATGTTGTATGTGTCCCTCGAAGCGGGGACCAGGACCCTGCCCCCAAGGCTGTACAACTGTTCCTTTTGATTCCTCCTCCCTTGTCTCCACATGCCCACCCGACTTCTCTAATTAACAATTATTTGAACCTGCCCCTTGGAGCTCAGGGAAGGTCATGGAGGCTGAATGAAGCCCATTTCCTATAATCAAGAAGTGAGGGACGTGGACTTTTGTACCCCAGAGCCCCACTCCTTCTCAGTTTCAAAAGCAAATGCCTTGGTCGTTGAATTCATGTTGATAATGTATAGCCAAAGCAATATTCTGAAGGCAGCTGGGGGATGAATTCTAGTACAGCTGAGTACAGTTAATAGAAGTTAGAGTTTCATGTATCCTACCAGAGTCTCTAAGAACCAGGGAGCTGGACACGGGTGCTTCTATTGAACAGAATTACAACTGGGCTGGAAACCAGAGAATTGATCAAGACCTGTACATTTCAATCTGTTCTACAATCATAGATCTGAGGAGGAATTAAACTGCCAAACAATCAGGCAAAGAACAAGATGAAATGCAATTTACCCATAAGATTTTGTCTAAAAATAATGAGTCAGGAAAGATTTCTTCACTTGAGCACGAGTAGGAGCTGAAGCAGAAAGGGCTAATGAGGAAACTGTGAATTAAATACTGCGGAAAAAGAGAAAGAAAGAATATCCATGTGCCTTTGACACTGATCCACTATGTGATACACAACAAAATTTTGTACTGAAGTGTGAAACTGTTTATGAGCTCCAGAGAATGTAGGAAGCTATAGCCATTAAGAAACAGGGATAGGGTGTCAGAATAGTCTGGGAATAGAACATACTAAGATGGGAAAAACAGGCTCAAATTTAAAAAAAATGAATACAGGAATGCTTGAAATAACAGTAGAGGACAAAACTCAGGGTGCAGAAAATTAACAGTAGTGAATAAAACGTTACTATAAATGCAGTGGGGAAAATACAGTAGATATGAAAGACAGACTCAAGCAAGCCAGTAAACATGGGCAGGAACAAGTGAAAGAGAAAGAGCTGCTTCCCCTTCCTGTTCTTGTCTAATTCACAGCACATCCTGACCTTTTGTTCATCAATTTTATCCCTTTTTCCCAGATGGAAGGGACCCAGCTACTTGCAGGAGACCAATGTTCTGCTATCTCATCCAAACCATAAGATCTAAAGAATTAGGCTCTTTCCTTGATGGGGATTTTGGGAAAGGAGAGAATAAATTTATCCCATGGTGATATTATGGTCCAGTACTTTGGGTAGGGAACCCTGACAAATACATAAAGATTTGAATGTAGAGATTGAAAGAACAATATGGAGAAGCCAAATTAGGCTAGAGAATGCAGCTTCATTTGGACTTGAGGACATGACCTGGAAAATTTAGGAGACTTTTTTGGGGCCATGTATCTTTTTTTTTTTTACAGTTGTGGTTCTTTATTTTTCATGCATTTAGTACAGTGTCCTGGTGCTTTTGCCCCTGGGGATCACTGAGCCTTTTGTCTACAGACAGGGGCTGTTATATAGAGGCAGGGTTGCATTTGCCAGACTATAAATATAGAACTCAAGAGTGTGACCTTCTTTAAGTGATATCAAAGGCCTTAGCAAACATGCAAGCTCTAGAAGCAGCATGGGTCTCAGCAAGGGTGAGGTGCACAGTGTTGCCTGGGCAGATGTTGGCCACTCAGGTACCAATAAGCAAACACCAGGTGCACAAACTCAGCAGGTAAATGCCAGCCATGATGGCTTCAACCAAACTTCCAGCAGCCCTAGAATGGAGACTATTGCCACCTGTACTTGGAATTCACAGATACAGCTTGACCTGGTATTCCAAGTTAGATGGAGGCAGGAATCAATATTTCTAGATGTGGTTGGGCAGAACTGTATTTACTGTAAGGCATTTGAGTTCTACATGTACTGTGAAACATTAGCAAAATTCTAGGTTTAAAAATGTTGGATTTGGAGGGAACAGGAATCCGTAAACAGATGAGTGAGGAGCTCTCAGTAACAAGGAAAAAAAAAAAAACAGAAAATATCACAACTTCTTTTATAAAACAAAAATTACTTTGTGCTCACTACTGAATATTTGTGACCTCCCCCCCAAAAAATTCACAAGTTGGAATCTTATCCTCAGTATAATGGTGTTTGGACTTGAACCTTTGAAAGGTCCTTAGGTCCTGAGAGTGGAGTCCTCATGACAGAATTAGTGCCCTTGTAAAAGAGACCCCAGAGAACCCCCTCAACCCTCTTCTAGCAAGTGAGGACACAAGAAGTCTGTCTATGAATCAGGAAGCAGGCTCTCACCAGACACTGAATATGCTGGTGCCTTGATCTTAGACATCACAGCCTCAAAAACTGTACAAAATAAAATTCTTCTATTTTAAGCCACCCAATCTAGGGTATTCAGTTATAGCAGCTTGAACTGATTTCAAAAGAGAGAAAAGAACAATTAAAGGTAAAAAAGAGTAAATAAGCAACTATCAGCTGTGAATAATCATGAAAAATCTTAAGTAAAGTATTAGCAAATTAAATGAAGGCATAAATGTAGCAATTCCACTCCTGGGTGTATATCCAAAGAAAACCAAAACACTAATTCAAAAGGATGCATGTACTCACAATGTTCATACCAGTGTTACTTATAGTTCTCAAGATACAGAAACAACCTAAGTGTCCCTAAACAGACAAATGGATAAAGAAAATGTAATATATGTATGTATATATTTGTGTATGTGCATGGTATTTATGTATATGTAAAGTGCCTATCATAGCAGGGGCTCAAAAACATTGAATGGATAGATGGTAGAATGGGTGGGTAGACAGAAGAGTGAGTGGATAGATGATAAGTAGATGGTTAATAGATGGTTGAGTGGATAGATGATGAGTAGGTGGAAGAATGAATGGATGAATAGACAGATAAATGGATGGATAAGCAAATGATTAAATGAACCAAACATGTTTCTTAAAAACCACTATGTGCATAAACCGTTTCAGAGTCACCGTCTTCTAATCATGGCATTATAATCATTAAGTCATAAATAACTGAAAGGTTCTTACCAAAAAAAAAAAAAAGGCCATAAGAAAAGACAGAAGCAAATCATTAAGGTTAATGTTATTTTGAAAACAGTTGAACAGTTCCATTTTCAAAAACTAAACAGAAACTATGATATTCTTAAAAGAAAAAGTAATAATAGCTATGCTTTGAATTCAACACTAAAATTTCTTTTGTGATCAAAGTAGAACAAATATTTTTTAAACAGACAGACTTTAAAAGTATTTAAGTAGGGCTCCAAATAAATTTACATAAATCTTTAAATTGATTTACATCTCACTTCATAATGTATGTAAATATACTATGACAGGCTTCAAATATTTGGAGGAATGTTTCATATAACAAAGGCATGTAAAGTTTACGTTAGGAGAAATCTTCAATACTTTCTAAAATAGGCCGTAAAAATAACATAGGCATCATTTTGATCCTCATGAGTATACTTTATTTGTCCTTGAAAAAAAATATATCCAATGTACCTTTCAGAATGATTTATTAGGTGTTATTGTTATGGTGCTCAATATTGTTCAATACCAAACTACTATACTGATTACCACTCTCCATTCAGCTTTAGTTCTATCATGTGCTCTTATTTACCTCCTGAGGCAAAAACATTTTAATTGGTTTAGAGAAGCTTGAACTCTCTTCTATCAGTGACAGATTTCATCAAAATGGAACTAACCCAAGAGCAACAGTCCAGGGCAAAAAAAAAAAAAAAAAAAAAAACAAAAATAAAAACATGATCCACTTTGGGTTTCTAAGTTTTAAGATGTACAAACCAACAGTTTTTTAAAAAGTGTGGAAGCTAACACAGCATTGTAAAACAATTATACTCCAATAAAACTTAATTTTAAAAAATTTTAAAGAGGAGAAGTAAGGCCTCTTTGTAGTCTAAGAACTTTTTTCATATGTCTATACACACACATAAAACACATATATATACATACACACTCATGTGTGCACATATACATACATCTGTGTATCTGTAAACACATATGGAGAAGTGAAAGTGTTAGTCGCTCAACCATGTCCAACTCTTTGCAACCCTATGGACTGTAGCCCACCAGGCTACTCATCCATGGAATTCTTCAGGCAAGAATATTGGAATGGGTTGCCATTCCTTTCTCCAAGGGATCTTCCTGACCCGTGTGTGTGTGTGTGTGTGTGTGTGTGTGTGTGTTTATATACACATACACAGAAACGTATAGTGCTTAGATATAATTCTACAGAAAGGTTGCTGCTAAGTCACTTCAGTCGTGTCCGACTCTGCGACCCCATAGATGGCAGCCCGCCAGGCTCCCCCGTCCCTGGGATTCTCCAGGCAAGAACACTGGAGTGGGTTGCCATTTCCTTCTCCAATGCATAAAAGTGAAAGTGAAGTCACTCAGTTCTATCCGACTCTTATTGACCCCATGGACTGCAGCCTACCAGGCTCCTCCATCCATGAGATTTTCCAGGCAAGAGTACTGGAGTCGGGTGCCATTGCCTTCTCTGACAGAAAGGTTAAGAAGTATCAAAAACATTAGTCTGTCTACAGAAGTCTATAACATTACAAAAATGACAAAAATGGTTTATACTTCTACCTTAGGAAAAGTATTACTAGATGAAAACAAGTCAGTGCTTCTCCCATTTTGTTTTGTTAATGGACTGCTTGCCGAATTATTCACACATTAAATTTATAGAATACTGCAGTCAATTTTGAAATAATTTGCAGCTATAGTAAATCCTGCTAACTGCATAAACTTAGGCAAATGTGCATTATTTTAATAGGTTTGTATTTCTTTAAGTATTCATTTCACAATGCTCCATTATTTATGAACAGTAGCACAAGAAATAATTTGCTTGCTGCACAGAAACTGTATTTGTTTAATAGATCTTAGTTCCATGCAGATTTTACTATTTCAAGAATGGAAGCTAAATTGCTATTTTCACAGAGCCAAACATTAATTGTAATACACATGCAAAACAAATACTACAATTAACCACAGTGATAAACACCCAATATTGGTTACTTCTTTTAAGTTTTATTTTATTGTGATAAGAGCACTTAAGATGGAATCTACACCTTTAACAAATGTAATTGTACAATACAGTACTGTCCCCACAAATACTCAAAATAAGTACTGGTAAGGATATGGAGAAATTGGGACCTTGTACACTGTTGGTGGAAACAGAAAATGACACAGCTGCTATGGAAAACAGCATGGAGATGCCTCAAAAAATTAAAAATAGAACTACGAGATAATCAAGCAATCCCACTTCTGAGTGTTCATCCAAAAGAACCAAAATCAGGATCTCAAAGATACACCAGTAGTCCCATAGTCATGTGGTCAGTGCAGCACTAATCACACTTGCCAAGATGTGGGAAAAATCTGAATGTGCATCAGTGAATGCTTGGCTTTCCTTTTTGCCAAACAAGATGACAAGAACCATAAGGCATTAGACACAGAAGGGCCAACAGAAATAAATTCAAGTTCTCCCAACATTCCCATGGCAAATAGGCACAGCCCATCCTTGCACTGAATTTTAGCAAAGGTGTTCATGTATAAATCTGCAGGCACTCTGCACAAAGGAAAGATAAAGTGTGCTGTTTAAAGTCGTTAGTAGATTTCAGTGAATTTCAGTGAATTCACCTTTCAGCAAATTCTCTGTCTATGCCCAATGAGTCTTCCTTAGAGCTAAATTGTGCACTAATTTTTATTGCTCTTTCCAATATGAATTTGTTTCTTTTTAACTTCTTTCTATGTCAAGGTGAGCAAAATCCCCTGAGAGCCACAGACACTGACCTTAATGTTTTCCCCTGCAAAGTGAGAGGCTTTTCCAGCACAGGAAGTTCATTCTAAAGAGTAAAGTAATCTCATATTACCTAGTCGTGAAATAACAATGACTTCAGTGAGTTGGTGAAAAAAATTATTCTCTTCTAAAAAGCAAATGTGCAGAATAGGTAGAAATGTGGGGTCATCTCTGTAATGTAATATAAAGAGTATAGAAAATTGATTTCTTTCACTCACAACAGTAATTCTAGTACATTCACATATTATTCCAATGTGATGAATAAACACGTGTATCTAGACACTTCATTACTTTGAATCAATAGATATTCTTTGTTACAAGCAAACCAAAAATATTCTGTGAAAGTACACTTTCAGCAGACAAAGCAATCCAAGTATTTAAGAGTACCTGCTCTATGTTCAGCTATGTGCTGAGGATTATGACAGATACAGACAAAACGTAAGTCATGGTTCCTACTTTTAAATAGCAGCTAAAGTTTTGGTTAGGAAAAAACAAGACGAATGCCTAAAACCACCTCAAACAAAAAATATCAGGTTGCTTGAACATTTCTTAGTCCCAACCACAGCTCAGCAAACCTGCAAAAACATAGGTAGCAAATACATTAGTTTTAAGGAAACATAAGGTCTCCATCAAGATTACTTAACTCTGCTGGTGTAGCAGAGATAATCCTAAATGATGAGTGTGTCTGTGTTTCAATAAAACTTTATTTATTAAAAGCAGGTGGTGGGCCGATTTCTGACTCTAGGTCCATTCAGTAAGGATGTTTACATTATGTTGATATCTTAGGGAGAACAAGATTTTTCTCTTTTAAATTTGTATTTATTTTTTATTGAAATATTGATATAGAATATGGTATAGCTTTGAGGTATATATGTTAATTTGATACATTTATATAATACAATTACCATTGTAGCAATAATTAGCACCTCCTAGCATATTACATAATCATCCTTTCTTTCAAGTGTTTGGAATCATTATGTTCTAGTCTCTTAAGTTTGATGATAATAATACTGTATTATTGTCTATAATCTAGTGCTTATTTACAGCTCATTGTAAGAGTGTACCCTTAAACTACATCTGTCTGATCTCCCTTCCCTATTCCCTGGTAACCACCATGTTACTTTCTGTTTTTACGAATTTGGTTTTTTAAATTAAAGTGATACTAGACAGTATTTGTCTTTCGCCATCTGACTTACCTCACTCAGCATAAAATGCTCAAGGTCTCTCCTTGTTGATGCAAATGGCAAGATGTCTTTCCTTCTCATGGCTAAATAATATTCCCTTGTATATGTATTTTTTTATCCATTCATTCATTCAAGGGCACTTGTTTCCATATCTTGACTCTTGTAAATAATAATGCACTAAACACTGGAGTGCATATATCTCTTCAGTATCCTTTTTTCATTTCCTTTGGATACACACACACACCCACACACACACCCACACACACACACACACACACACACACACCCACCCACCCCCCAGAAGGGGAACTGATACATCATATGGTAATTCTATTTTTAATTTTTTGAAAGTCCTCTCTACTGTTGTCCATAATGGTTGGATCAATTTACATTCCTACCAACAGTGTACAAGGGTTCCCTTTTCTCTACATCCTCACCAGCACCTGTTAGAATCTGTCTTCCTGATGCTACCTCTTCTAACATGTGAGGTGATATATCATAGTGGTATTGATTTACACTCCCTAATGATTAGTGATGTTGGGTTTCTCTTCAAATACCTCTTGGTCATTGGATATCTCCTTTGGAAAGATGTCTGTTTAGTTCCTCAGCCCATTTTTAAAATAGATTGTTTTTGTGTTTTGTTGTTATTGAGTTACATGAGTTCTTTATATAATTTTGGTTATTAACCCTTTATCTAATACATGGCTCACAAACCTTTTCTCTCATTCTGTGGCTTAACTTTTCATTTTGATTCTTTTGCTATGTCGAACATTTTAAGTTTGATGTAATCTCATTTGTTGATTTTTATTCTTCTTGTTTGTGCTTCTGGTGTCATGTCCAGAAAATCATTGCCAAGACCAGTGTCAAGGAGCTTCTTGCCTATGTATTGTTCTTGGAACTTTATGGTATTTCATCTTATGTTTAAATCCTGGATCTACTTGGAGTTAATTTTTATGAGTGGTATAAGATAAAGGAGCAGTATCATTGTTCTTCATGTGTTCATCCTATTTTTCCAGAACCATTTGTTCTTCCTCACTGTGCGTTCTTGGCTTTCTTGTCAAACATTAGTTGACTGCATGTGTGGAGGTTTAATTCTGGGCTCTCTATCCTGTTCTATTGGTCTTCGTGTCTATTTTTGCTAGTCCCATACTGTTTATAACTTTGTAGTCTAACTTGAAGTCAGAAAGTGTGATGCCTCTGGCTTTGTTCTTTTTCCTCAGGTCTGCTTCCACTCTCTGGGCCTTTTGTGTTCCATAAAAATTTTAGAATTTTTCTTCTACTTCTGTGAAGAATGTCATGAGTATTTTCGTAGGGATTAGGTTGAATTTATAGGTGGCTTTAGGTAGTATAAACATTTTATCAACATTCTTCCAAGCCATGAACAGAACATCTTTCTGATTTTTTGTGTCATCAGTTTCTTTCATCAAAGTCTTGTAGTTTTATTCTGCAGATATTTCACTTCCTTGGTTAAATGTATTCAGATGTATTTCATTGATTTTAATGCTGTTGTGAAAGAAAGAGTCTTAAATTATTTATTCAGATGTTTCATTATTAGTGTATAGAAATGCAACTGATTTCTGTATGTTGATTTTATATGCTGCAGCTTTACAGAAATCATTGATTAGTTCCAAAACTTTTTTGGTTGATTCTCTGGGATTTTCTGTATACAAATTATATCACCTGCAAATAGCAACAATTTTACTACTTCTTTACCCATTTGTATGCTTTGTATTTCTTTGTGTGCATAACTTCTCTTAGCGATGATTTCCCATACTGTATAGAATAAGAGTGGTAAGAGTGACGTCTTTGTCTTTTTCCTAATCTTAGAAGGAAAAGCTTTCAATTTCTCTCCATTGCATATAATGTTAGCTGGGCAACAGTCATATACGGCCTTTGTGATGTTGAGATTGTGTTCCTTCCAATGTGTTCAAGGCTTTTATCATGAAAGGATGTTGTATTTTGTTAACTTTTTCTTCCTAAGCAAAGATTTGTTAGTTTTTTTTTTTTTAAAGAAGTCCATCTTACCAATTTTTTTTAGTTTTAAGGATGTGATTTCTTTCTCTTCTCTATGAAAATTTTTCCTAAGCAATCCCATGATGAAGCTATGGTGAAAGAACTCAAAAGCCAGTTTTAAGCCAAAACTGTTACAGTTTTGAGCATTGAGAAGAATAAGATAACATGATTGTTGAATATTTGATAAAACATTAAATCAGTAAAAATCCATTACTCTGTAATAATACCCCCAAAATAGGAAAAAATGGAGGGAAAAACACCTCATTGCTGCCTTCTACATTGGCTATTAAGCCAGTTTTTTCTTTGAAAATTAGAAATCAAAGAGAAAAGTTAAATGCATGTACCTTGGCCTTTTCAATAGGATCTGTATTTTGAAGTTACTATATGACCCCAGTTCATGAGGAAAACCTTTTCTTTACTTAAAATGACCAGCAAATAATCACAGAAGGAAGGATAAAATTAAAGAAGAATCACCATTTTTCAAAGTCCAATGAAATTATGTATTCAGGCGAGGACAGCAAATTGATTTTAAAACCATTACACAAAGCGTTGATTGGGAACTCATGTACACCCGTGGCGGATTCATGTCAATGTATGGCAAAACAAATACAGTACTGTAAAGTAAAGTAAAAATAAATTTAAAATATAAATAAATAAATGGATGTGTATATGGTGCCAAAGAGTACCACACAGATTATTTCCTGATTGCAAAAGGAAAATTTAATGTGCGATCAAGGGACAAGGCTGTATTCTCCCTAATCTGATGGCCAACTTTTAGTTTAAAAAATAGTAGGACAACCAGATATTATGTGTTTCTAGATATAATGCATTATGAAATAGACAACATCACTTAAAATGGTGCATTATACAAAAATGTTTAACCTGGTCTAATCAAAACTTTGAAACAAAATTCTAGGTTTTCAGAAATACAAGGTATTAAACTATAAAATTAAATGGCACCATGTGAGAGAAATGAGGCAATGTCCAAATGGTAGAATATTCAACTAGGTAAAGTTAGGTTCCTGTGTCAAGAAATATTTTTTTGATCAAAAGAGACTTATGAAATTTAATATGTGGCCCTGGATTCAATAATGTTCATACAAACCAACTGTGAAGGACATTCAGGAAATGACTGGGTAAATTTAAATGTGGATTGACTATTAGATAGCACCAGGGAATAATTATTAATTTTATTAAGTATGATAATGTTACATTGTTTTGCCTATATGGTATAATGTCCTTACTTTTTAGAAATGCATATTCATTTTTATGTGTGGAATGTTATAATATCAGTAAATCTCTTTTAAATGCTTTTGAATAACAAGCATTAAAAACAGAATGTGATTACACTACCTACCACACATTCTCTGTGCACCCAGCCCTAGATCATTCTCTATCTGGCACGTGTTATGTTGTCATTAGCAATAAAGACTTGTTGTTTGGTTGTTTCATTATTTGTTTGGTTGGTTACTTACTCATATCCTTCCTTCAAAATGCAAGTGTTATGAGTTGTGGGATCTTGCCTATCGTATTTACAATTGCACTCTTAGCCTTTGAATAGTATGTAGCACTTAGTAGATGCTCAGTAAATGTTATTACAGAAGAGGGGGTGGGGACTTGCCTGGTGTCCAGTGGTTAAGACTCCGAGCTCCCAATGCCAGGGTGTAGAGCTCGACCCCTGGTCTGGGAACTGGGTTCTCACATGCTGATTGGCCAATAAAAAAATTAATGGCATGTAAATTTTAAAATGGGGAGGTCACACTTTTATTATACTGTATCGCCATTACTGGTGAAAATTTTCCTTTGAAGATTTCCTTTGCATGGCCTTCCCTGGCTCAGATGGTAAAGAATCTGCCTGCAATGCAGGAGACCCAGGTTCAATCCCTAGGTCAGGAAGATACCCTGGAGGAGGGCATGGCAACCCAGTCCAGTGTTCTTGCTTGGAGAATTCCCGTGGACAGGGGAACCTGGCAAGCTACAGTCCATGGGGTCACAAAGTCAGTCCCCACTGAGTGACTAACACTTTCAGTTTTCACTCTGCTTAGTTTGACGTGTGGTTTCCTTTGGAAAATGTTGACAAAATTGGGAAGAGGCTGCTTTTTTTATTTAACATATGAATGTAGTTTATGTTGTGTCCTGCCAGCTAACAAAGGGGGTAAAATGACAGAAAGATATGAGATTTAAGTGCAGAGTTATGTGAAATCACATGTGAACAGTCTGCTGTGCGCTGCTGGAAGACATCCCTGTGAAGTTCAAAAAGCTGAGTGCTCTAGCACCTGTTTCTGAGCTATAACCTGTTTACACTTTTCATAATAAGATGAAACTCAATGTTTTCGGAAAGCCAGTACATGAGCGTTCTAAACATATCCTGTTGGAATTAAATCTTTAGTCCTAAAAATAAAGCTTGCAGTGCTCTGATGAAAGAAAATTAAAACATTTTATTTAAAAAAATGTGACACTGAGAATCATAATCCAAAGAAACTGTACCAGTGTGAATAGGAACATCTTTTCTACCTACAGGAGGCATATATTACAGTCAAGATCCAATTTAAATTTATAGGTTACAGAGACTCTTTGGCTTGAGAAATACTAGTAACAGATTTTTGTCATATATAAAGAGACTGAATTCCAGAGAGAACTAATAATAAGACCATATGCTCATCATTTTATGACTTGACATTGAATCTGCCTTAGATAATGAAGGCCACCCAAAAAGTCCACTAGGTCAGATGTCCCCAACCTTTTTGGCACCTGGGAGCAATTTTGTGGAAGGTAATTTTTCCATGGACCAGGGAGTGGCAGGGGGGATGGATTGGGGATGACTCAAACACATTGCACTTTTTTTAACTTTTTATTTTAATTGGAGTATAGCCAATTAACAATGTTGAGATAGTTTCAGGTGGACAGCAAAGGGACTGAGCCATACATATACATGTATCCGTTCTCCCCCAAACTCCCCTCCCACCCAAGCTGCCATGTAACATTGATCAAGCACATTACATTTATTGTGCACTTTATTTCTGATCTAACGTAGCTGCTGCTGAGCTGACAGGAAGTGCTGATTCACGGCCCACAGGTTGGTGACCCCTGCACTAGGTGACACGTCTAATGGCTTATTCTGTATCTCTTACTCTAATCAAAACATAGAGATAAGCATTACAGATACTGTCATAGCAACAGAAAAGCACTGTTGCATGACCATGTTTTTACCAGGTTACAATTTCTTACAACCAGAATTCTGCTTAGTTGTCACTGAAAGGGAAGACCATAAGAAGAAGCATGGAAACACTTAGAATAGGATATAGTCAATAATGAGCTGTGAAATCTATCTTTCCCCCAACTATAGTAACCTCATCTAGTCAACAAATATATATATTGAGATTTAACTACTTGCCACACATTATGTTAGAAGCCGAGACTACAAAGAATAAAAGGAACACAGGATTTATCCCCAAAGGCAAAATATGGTAGTGGAAATTAATCAGCAAAAGCTATGTAAATAGGGCAAAATATATCCCAAAGCTACACAGGGGTAGATCACAAAGTCAAGGTTTTAATATTGGTGTTTTCTTAAGAGGTACAGGGTAAATAATCTGTTAATTCTATGGTTTGAATGTTTATGTCTCCCCGCCCTGCAAGATTCATATGTTGAAATCCTAATCCCCAAAGGTGATGGTATTAGGTGAGATTTGGGGAGGTGATTAGGTCCTTCACTGGATGATGTAAATGACTTGATATCAACCTCTCACTGAAAGGACTATACTTCATTCTTTATTGAGCATCTATTGTATACCAGGTACTCTGCTAAGCTGTAGAGATGCAAAAATTGTTAAGAAACTAGTCCCTGCCTCTAAGGAGCTCAGATATGTAAGCCATGTGGCAAATATGATGATGAGTAAGAAAGAGAATTACAAAAACTCAGCCTGGTTATACAAATGGAAGCTTCCTACAAGAAAGGGGATAATTTTAAAAGATGAAAGAGATTGAACTCTTTATGGCTTGGAAGAAAGGAAAAACACTCCTGGAGGAGATGTTGAAGAACTGAATTAAGAGTAAGAAAGAAATTAAGAATAAGAGTAAGAAAAAGTTAATATGTCATAAGCTAATTATATATCTTTTGGGGGGAAAAAAAGAAGGACTTAGGCCAGAGATATATTTTGTTTACTTGGATGATGCAGAGTAATTTGAATTATTAAAATCAGTTCAAGTGCTACAATCCAGAAGGACTGTGTCTCAACCTGAGGATTTATTATCACTCAGCCATCTGTGACCAATAGTCCCTACAGAATTGTTCCAAATTTATTCTCCAAAGTTAAATCTATGGTCGCAAAAAAAAAAAAAGAAAGAAAAGAAAACCTGGCTCCCTTTCAGTAGGTGAACATCTGGATTCATTTGAAACAGGTAAGAATCAGATAACTGATATTTTAAATTTTTGATGACAATAAGGAATAATTGGAAATAAATTATTCTATTGTAATACAGTAGAAAAAATTAAGATGTTGGTAGAATGCTAAAAGTGGTTGGAATACTGAAAGGTCTACAAAATTGTCAGGTACAGTTGGGAAGATTTATTTGAAAACAGTAGGCTGTGAGGGTGTGGAAATTGTTTAATTTAGGGTTCCTAGGCCCAAATTTTGTTTAAATTGAAAGATTAATCATTTTAAAGATTTTCCTGAAAACGCATTTCAAATTTGAATGTCTACCTGTTAGATAGTCTGCATATGATATGGTGGGCAAAGGAGTGGAGTCGGCCTCATTCTCAGAGAACAATATAATTGCAGAAAAATCTTTAATTACAGTCCCTCTTAGATCAAGGCCCAAGGAGTGTAAGAGTTGTCAGAAGCACCAGGTTGAATTGACTGCCATTTGTCTTGAACACTAAGAAAATCCACTTTGATGTCCACTTTTCCACAGGACCTTTGTGCTTCCTCCAGTCCACTGTAGGGGTCAGTAGAGATGGACATGTAGTTCCTAATCTTGAAACCTCCAATCTGCCTCAGCTGTCACCCAGAAAAGGGATGAAGGACAACATCCTTCTGCCCAGGCCACGAGAACAGAAGCCAAACTGGTCTCAAGGCCACTTCCTGCCCAGGGCACTAGAGACTGAACATTGGTGTCATCACAAATGTCACATGTGGAAACCTAACCCCGAATGCGATGGCATCTGGAGGAGGGGCAATTGGGAGATGATTAGGTCATGAAGGTGGAACCCACATGAATAGGATCAGTGCCCCTTTAAAAAGCGATTCCATAGGAACTTGCCTGATGGTTCAGTGGTTAAGACCCACTACAAGGGGCACAGGTTTGATCTCTGGTCAGGGAACTGAGATTGTGCACAGTCAAAAAAAAAAAAAAAAGTTTCCAGACTCCATGGAGCTCCCTCACACTTCCTACCACATGAAGACAGAGTGAGAAGGTACCCTCTATGAAAAAGAGGGTCCTCACCAGACATAGAATTTGCAGATTTTTACAGTCTCCAGAACTGTGAGAAATCAATGCATCTTGTTTATAAGCCATCCAGGAGTGCTGTGACCCATGAGGTCATCCACACAGGAGAACTGGGGGTTAATATGCAATGGAGGGAGTAGATCTCAATGGGAGGCAATAGCATGGCTAGAAACGAAGAATCCCACATGAAAAGGCAAATCCTGGCCCATATTGCTTATTGACCAAGAGCAGAAGCAGACCAGTGGGGACTGGGGGTCGGGGGGGGGCTCTGAGTGTCACTTCTGGCACCCTCACCAATAACTGTGAATATCCCTTCCTTCCTCAAAATATGCATCAGAAAAACAAATATTGTATATTAACACATACATATGGAATCTAGAAAAATGATACTGATGAACCTAGTTGCAGGGCAGGAATAGAGGCGCAGACATAGAGAAAAGACTTATAGACACAGAGGGGAAGGAGAGCAGAGGGCAAATTAAGATAACCACGGACATACATACACTGCTATGTGTAAAATGGCTAGTGGGGAGCTCCTATATAGCAAAGAGTGCTCAGCTCTGTGATGACCTAGAGGGACGGGATAGGGAGACAGTGGGATGGAGGCTTAAGAGGGGCAGGATATATGTATACCTATAGCTGATTCACTTCACTGTACAGCAAAAACTAACATAACATTGTAAAGCAATTTTACTCCAATTTTAAAAACATAATGGGATTATCTGCACATGGATTTTGTATGAGTTTCTCTATATTCTCTTGAAAGTAAAAGTTGCCCAATTCTGTCTGACTCTTTGTGACCCCATGGACTATACAGTCCATGGAATTCTCCAGGCCAGAATACTGGAGTGGTAGCCATTCCCTTCTCCAGGGCATCTTCCCAACCCAGGGATCAAACCCAGGTCTCCTGCATTGTAGACAGATTCTTTACCAGCTGAGCCACCAGGGAAACCCAAGAATACTGGAGTGGGTAGCCTATCCCTTCTCCAACAGATCTTCCAAACCAAGGAATTAAACCACGGTCTCCTGCATGGCAGGTGAATTCTTTACCAATTGAGCTACCAGGGAAGCCCATGAATTTCTGTATATTCTCTTAGCAAGAATTCATTAAAGGGCTCTTACTGGGTAAGTGTAGAACTTTTAAAGGTAATATACATACCCATAGCCAAGATCTCTCCTAGAGAGAGTGCATATCAGTTCTCACACTCACCAAGAGTCTATGATGTATAGCCAATTGTCAGCAGTATAATGTTTTTTTTAAATAATAAGGGGTAACAAATAGATGAGTTTTATCATATTATTATAAAGTGCTTTTATTTGTTACTAATGAGGAAGTGAGAAATAGATTTAAGGGACTAGATCTGATAGAGTGCCTGATGAACTATGGACAGAGGTTCATGACATTGTACAGGAGACAGGGATCAAGGCCATCCCCAAGAATAAGAAATGCAAAAAAGCAAAATGGCTGTCTGAGGAGACCTTACAAGTAGCTGTGAAAAGAAGGGAAGCAAAAGGCAAAGGAGAAAAAGAAAGATATACCTATTTGAATGTAGAATTCCAAAGAATAGCAAGGAGAGATAAGAAAGCCTTCCTCAGCGATCAATACAAAGAAATAGAGTAAAACAATAGAATGGGAAAGACTAGAGATGTCTTCAAGAAAATTAGAGATACCAAGGGAACATTTCATGCAAAGAAGGGCTCAATAAAGGACAGAAATGGTATGGACCTAACAAAGCAGAAGATATTAAGAAGAGGTGGCAAAAATACACAGAAGAACTGTACAAAAAAGATCTTCACGACCCAGATAATCACAATGGTGTGATCACTCACCTAGAGCCAGACATCCTGGAATGTGAAGTCAAGTGGCCTTAGAAAGCATCACTACGAACAAAGCTAGTGGAGGTGATGGAATTACAGTTGAGCTATTTCAAATCCTGAAAGATGATGTTGTGAAAGTGCTGTACTCAATATGCCAGCAAATTTGGAAAACTCAGCAGTAGCCACAGGACTGGAAAAGGTCCGTTTTCATTCCAATCCCAAAGAAAGGCAATGCCAAAGAATGCTCAAACTACTGTACAATTGCACTCATCTCACATGCTAGTAAAGTGATGCTCAAAATTCTCCAAGCTAGGCTTCAGCAATACGTGAACTGTGAACTTCCAGACTTTCAAGGTGGTTTTAGAAAAGGCAGAGAAACGAGAGATCAAATTGCCAACATCCGCTGGATCATGGAAAAAGCAAGAGAGTTCCAGAAAAACATCTATTTCTGCTTTATTGACTATGCCAAAGCCTTTGACTGTGTGGATCACAATAAACTGTGGAAAATTCTGAAGAAGATGGGCATACCAGACCACCTGACCTGCCTCTTGAGAAATCTGTATGCAGGTCAGGAAGCAACAGTTAGAACTGGACATGGAACAACAGACTGGTTCCAAATAGGAAAAGGGGTACGTCAAGGCTGTACATTGTCACCCTGCTTATTTAACTTCTATGCAGAGTACATCATGAGAAACACTGGGCTGGAAGAAGCACAAGCTGGAATCAAGATTGCCAGGAGAAATATCAATAACCTCAGGTATACAGATGATACCATCCTTATGGCAGAAAGTGAAGAGGAACTAAAGAGCCTCTTGAAAGGAGGAGGGTGAAAAAGTTGGCTGAAAGCTTAACATTCAGAAAACAAAGATCATGGCATCTGGTCCCATCACTTCATGGCAAATAGATAGGGAAACAACGGAAATAGTGGCTGACTTTATTTTTCTGGGCTCCAAAATCATTGCAGATGGTGATTGTAGCCATGAAATTAAAAGATGCTTACTCCTTGGAAGGAAAGTTATGACCAACCTAGACAACATATTCAAAAGCAGAGACATTACTTTGCCGACTAAGGTCCATCTAGTCAAGGCTATGGTTTTTCCTGTGGTCATGTATGGATGTGAGAGTTGGACTATAAAGAAAGCTGAGCAACAAAGAATTGATGCTTTTGAATTGTGGTGTTGGAGAAGACTCTTGAGAGTCCCTTGGACTGCAAGGAGATCCACCCAGTCCATCCTAAAGGACATCAGTCCTGGGTGTTCATTGGAAGGACTGATGCTGAAGCTGAAACTCCAGTACTTTGGCCACCTGATGTGAAGAGCTGACTCATTTGAAAAGACCCTGATGCTGGGAAAGATTGAAGGCAGGAGGAGAAGGGGACGACAGAGGATGGGATGGTTGGATGGCATCACTGACACAATGGACGTGGGTTTGGGTGGATTCCGGGAGTTGGTGATGGACAGGGAGGCCTGGCGTGCTGCGGTTCATTGGGTCGCAAAGAGTCAGACACGACTGAGCAGCTGAACTGAACTGAATGAGATTTAAATTGTTTTCAACTTTCTGTCACGTGTGTGTGTATGTGTATGTGTGAATCAATTGTTTTAGACTAGTATGCTTTCAAATGGACTGTAATCTCTACACATACTAATGTCATCTCACACTCAGTATAATAGAACTTGGTCATGAGATTTTTCCAACATATGACTTTCAGCTGTTTGAAGGAGGCTTTAGAACTACACGGTATTCACATTTTGATAGAGAAAAAAATAAGAATGTTTGCTCTATCTTTTCTAAGATGGTAAGTCAAAGAACTTAAATTTGTGGAGAAATACCCTAGGTTTTGGTTTAAGGTAAAACAATCCTATAGCTATTTAAGTACAGGCAGCTCATTTCTTAGGAGAAGGCAATGGCACCCCACTCCAGTACTCCTGCCTGGAAAATCCCACGGACGGAGGAGCCTGGTGGGCTGCCGTCCATGGGGTCGCACAGAGTCGGACACGACTGAAGCGACTTAGCAGCAGCAGCAGCAGCAGCTCATTTCTTCAAACAATGCAGTTCCAACACTTTTTCTGTCCTTTTCAAAGGCAAAGTGTGGGGATTAGCTCATTATTCTAAACAGTGAGTAGTATAGGTGGAACTTATTTCTTGCTTCAATCACAGTGCATCTTTTATGATAATACACTTATATTTCCTTGTAAGGGATCCATAATCATTCCACAAGAGAATTTTCTTAACCACATCATGTTTCTTAACCACTCAAAGAGTTATTTTAAGACACTTAAATATCTTTCAAGTGTTCCCTCCAATTTTTATTTTTAAATCCTGAAGTTTCTAGTGAGTACATAGTTCTTTCTTACAACTATTTTCTATTTTAGAATGGGAAAAAATTCACTGTCAACACATTAGTGCAAGACTGATGCAGATAATTTCAAAGCCAGTAGTCATGGTGTTCAAAAGTAGTGATCCTTTGTATGGTAATAATGTAACCACATATTACATTTTGACCATTTCATTGATTGAACAACCACTATGAGCTGACACTATATTCTACGGCTATGAATATGAACCAGACAGAAGCTCTGCAGTCAAGGTGCTTATGGTTAGGGTTACAAGATACCATGTAATACAAGCTGAGAGATGGGAGATCAGAGAAGGATTCATTAAAGAATAATTTCTTAATTAGGTTCCAAGCAAGGAAGTCATATTTAGACAAATGACAACAATTTTTGTTCCAAAAAGAAAGAGAAAGCCTGGGTAAATGGGGATGGAAAAGAAAGGGCCAAAAATATCCCTATAGTGCAATCCATTTTGACTGCCAAAGGAGTTCGTGCTGGGAGATATGTAAAAAGGAGTGTCATAAACAAAGTATGTACAAATCCTGAGTTATAAATTATGAAGGAAATACCACATTTCATTTCTAGGATATTCATTATAAATTCTAGAATATAATAGTTCAGTAATATACTATAGGTTGGTGATGTTATGTCTGCCTGGGAAAAGAAGACTGTTATTTATAGCAAGAGTTACAGCTCCCTCTACAGGCCGAAACTAGAAAATCTTCAGTTGATTTCAGAAATGAATGGTTAGAACAAAAGACTGAACATTTCATTATAAACTGCCTTGTAAAACAGCAATGTCTTGGAATTTATTCTTTTAATCTAAACACGTGTTTTCTTTTTTTCTATATACCACAATTCAGAAGCTCTTGTTAGTAAGAGAAAAGACTCCAAAAGTCGAAGGAAACGCTTAAAGCCGTGAATTGGAAAGTATCACAATTCTTAAATGAAGCTCCCCAAAGCTTTTTCTTCCTCAGCATCCTTGTCTCTTCTGCCTAATTCCACTGATCTGCGTGTGCTTAGGCGCTTCAGCCATGTCCACTCTTTGCGACCCCATGGACTGTATCCTGCCAGGCTCCTCAGATCATGGAATTTTCCAGGCAAGAATACTGGAGTGGGTTGGCATGCCCTTCTCCAAGGGATCTTCCTGACACAGGGATTGAACCCACATCTCTTAGTCTCCTGCATTGGCAAGCAGGTTCTTTACCACTAGTGCCACCTGGGAAGTCCAATCCCACTGAAAGTCACAGCAAACACTAAATCTGTCATTACACACACTTTCTAACTACCTAGAAGAGAGTTATGCATAAATGACTCACTTTGCAAGCTTATAAAAGCACTGTTTTTATCCCCAATCTGCTAAAACACCAACATCAGAAGAAGGGTTTGCCAGTCCACACTTTTAACAATTGCCCCTGAGGGATTCGTCTCAGACCAGTTTGGGAAACACTTTTCTAAAGCAAATCTTCTTTAATAAACTAAAACTCTTCCACTACTAACTTGTTGCTGAACAGCTGACTCCTGATTATCCTCAATTAATTAGCACCACCTGTTTAACAAAAGTGAATGGTTCCCTATTGTCTATTAGATCAAGTCTAAAACCTCTCTCTGGCAGGAACTCAGGCTCTCCACCAGCTGGTCTCGTCTCATTTGCTCACATCCCCTTCCAAAGAGCCGATGCCAGCTGGGCTTCTCTCTCATTGGTCCCCACTCTGCCATGCATCTCCCCGCAGAACAATTACCCCTGCAGAAAAATGTTACTTCTTCACTGTTTCGATATCTATCTCAAGTCTTAACATCTCTTGGACTGACTTTTGTGGCCTCTCATGGTCTTAATTCTCTGAATCCTATATGATCTTCATGTTTTAGACTCACTCCAAAATGCCATAGAGCAGGAGTCCCCAGCCCCTGGGCTACAGACTAATATGGGTCTGAGTCCTGTTAGCATCTGGGCCACACAGTAGGAGGTGAGCAGCAGGGGAGCAAGCAAAGCTTTATCTGTATTTACAACCGCTCCCCATCACTCACATTACCGCCTGGGCTCCGCCTCCTGTCAGATCAGCAGCCACTTAATAAATGCAATGCATTTGAATCATCCTGAAATCATCCCTCCCCACCCTGGTCTGTGGAAAAATTGTCTCCCACAAAACTGGCCCCTGGTGCCAAAAAGGTTGGGGACCATTGCTGTATTTGTTTTCTTATCAATTTATGGGCCAACATGCATGCCTACACCCAACAGGCTAATAATTTGTCCGCCTTCTAATTCATTCTAGTTAAATATCAGTCTAACCATTTTGTAAAGGAGAGGCTAACGTGGTATGGGGGAAGAACACAGGAGGAGCACAAAGCCCAGCTACTGTTCTGCTGTTCCCAGAACCTTCCCATCCTGCTCCCCAAAGCACAAGCCCTGCAGTATGGCATGCCCTCTAGGGGACTCATCTCTGCCCTCACCATCAAGCTACTTGAAAGTATTTATTCTGACCACACACAGTGCATATTCTCCGAAAATCTTTGTAATAAGATCTTCTCAGTTTCAATCATTTTCTTCTGATGCTCGGCACCACCTACAGATGTGAGAGTACAGATGTAGGGCCAGCCTACTTCATGGCCAATGCTCTGCGTATTAGAGACAGAGATCTTGACTACCCAACTGAAATGTCCAGATATTTTAACTTTTTGTGTACATTATGGGACCTATCATAATTGATCTACAGGTCTGTGATAAATACTGGGGGAGTGTACCACAGTCATGAGCCATCAACCTCTGTCACCTACTAGCTCTAGTCCAAAGATATTAAAGGGACTATAAATTCAGCATTTTCATAATATTATATTGATGATTTTAGGATGCTAGGGTACAGTATGCATAGATGTATAAGATACTGTATATATAATTTATAAGAGTATACACTATATATTGCATATGATTATATATATCGTACAGTATATGTGTGTGTGTGTGTGTACATTCATGGTAAGTCACTTCAGTTGTGTCTGACTCTTTGCGACCCAGTGGATTCTAGCCCACCAGGCTCTTCTGTCCATGGGGATTCTCTAGGCGAGAACACTGGAATGGGTTGCTATGCCCTCCTCCAAGGGATCTTCTCAACCCAGGGATTGAACCCACGTCTCCTGCTTTGCAGATGGATTCTTTACTGTTGAGCCACTGGAGAAGTCGTGTGTGTGTGTGTGTGTGTGTGTGTGTGTGTGTGTGTGTGTGTGTAATTTAGGTTTGGAATTGGTGAAGTGACTTTATGTTGAGTAAAGTATGCTTCTATTGAAGCCATATGTGTGTGTATGTGTGTGGGAGGGTGGGTATGACTTCAGTAGAAGTATACTTAACATAAAGTCTCATCTTCACCAATTCCAAACCTAAAAAATTCATTAATACTTCCATTTCTAGCTATATAACTAGTTAACCTGAAAATACCAACAGTAAAGCATTATAAATGATATGTAAAAATTAGCAAGCATCCTTTTGAATACATCAAAGACAACATTTTTAAAAATAACCTCTCATGGACCCATTACCTATCCCAACAGCCATCAACCCATAACCAATCCATGGCCTCATCTAAACTGCCATCCACTTCCCTCCATCCAAGATTATTTGAAAGCAAATCCCTTACAACAACCATACATATTTCTGTATGAATTTCTAAAGGGAATGACTCTCTTTTTAAAAAAATTGAATGTAATATTGCATTTAAAACATTCCTTAATATTATTAAATATCTAGTATTCAAATTTTCAATTGTCTTATAATTGACATAAATGAAGGTTTTTTAAATATTAGAAACATTCAGGGCTGGTTTCTTAAAAATAAGAGAATAAATTATCCAAAATTTTTTTTTGAATTTAAATGCCAGGCATATTTGACACAGAACCAAACAGAACTTCAGTAATTAGAAAACTAATATACTTGCTACAACAATAGCCCCCGAATATTCAAACTTTTAATGCTATTGTGTTGACTTCTTTGACATAAAGTGTTTGTCTGCAGTTATGTCCCTGCTATTGTGAGCTAGAACATCAAGCTGTTCTGACTATATTATATTCAGGACTGAATCCTAGCCAGAACCCCATCTAGTGCATGAAATGTGGAATGTATCCAATAACAGTTTGTTACTTTATTTGAAATGACCATACTGCCTTGGCCTAAGTGTTCTTACATAGCTAACAGGCATCAGTTGGACCTGGGTACACCTATTTTGCATTAATTTAATTAATAAACCAAGACAGAGGAGAACATATGTATCCATTCTGTCTGATGAGGTTGCACACTAGCTAGACTTGTTTTCTGTTGCAGCAGAGAAAATTGCTACAAACTTAACTGCCTTTTGACAATACCCATTGGTTATTCCTTAACTGGGTAGGTCAGAACTCTGGGATAATGAGATTCAGTTCTCTGCTTAGATTCTTACAAGGCTGAAATCCAGGTGTCAGCAGGCTGATCTGTTATCTGAAAAATCTAGCATTCACTCAGGTTGTTGGCAGAATCTACTACCTTTGTGGGTGTAGGACTGAGATCGCCATTTCCTGGCTGGCTGCAAGCCACTGTTAGTTCTCAAAGGTCATCAGCATTCCTTGGCACATGACCCCCTCCGTCTTCAAAGCCAGTAATGATGCATCAAATGTCCCTCAAACATGGAATGTTTGACTTCATTTTCCCCCGTCAGTCAGTTGAAATTCTGCTTTTAAAGAGCTTGTTAGCTTAAATTATGCCCAACCAGATCACCTCCTTTTTCCTTGTAAGTTGATATAGTCACAATAATACAATCATGGGAGTGGTGTCTCATGATATGCAGAGATATGACCTCATTCAAAAGACAGGGAGATTATTGTCATTAGATGAGTGTCATTAGAATCTTAGAATTTGCTTACTACATGTCAAGTGAATGACAATAAATATTTTTTTAAAAGATTGAGCATAAATCCATCAATTCAACAAACAATGATGACACTCCATCTATATACTAGGTGCTGCTGATACAAAGGTTAATAAGCTGGGGGCTTCACTGGTGGTCTAATGTCAAGAATCTGCCCTCCAATGCAGGGGACAGATGTTTGATTCCTGGTCCAGGAACTAAGATCCCACGTGCCTTGGGACAAGTAAGCCCATACAGCAGTGAAGAACCCACATGCCACAACTAAGACCCAAAGAAGACAAAAATAAAATAAATAATTTTTTAAAAGATTAATAAACCATAGTTCCTTCCTTCAAGGAGACAAACTTCTGAATAAGTATTTACTGTTATGAGGCTCTAAAATGTACAGTGATGGCATAAAGAAGGAAATTCAGTTCAGTTCAGTCACTCAGTCATGTCCAACTCTTTGTGACCCCATGAATTGCTGCACGCCAGGCCTCCCTGTCCATCACCAACTCCCAGAGTTCACTCAAACTCATGTCCATCGAGTCAGTGATGCCATCCAGCCATCTCATCCTCTGTCATGCCCTTCTCCTCCTGCCCCCAATCCCTCCCAGCATCAGTCTTTTCCAATGAGTCAACTCTTCGCATCAGGTGGCCAAATTATTGGAATTTCAGCTTTAGCATCAGTCCTTCCAAAGAAAGAAGGAAGAGATGGGTCTAAATCTTGACATAGAAGCTAGGTGGATAGTAGAACCAGATGATGAGATCTAAGCAACATACCAGATCCCAGAGAGCTTTGCATGCCACACTTCAGGATTTGTACTTTATTCTGCAGCAGAAACAGAATCATTGATAGCCATTAAGCAAGAGAATGATTCCTCCAAACACTTGACACTTGACACCCAGCTTATGAAACTGTCACTTGCAATAAATAGTACACCACCAGCTATAAGATATGCAAACTGACTCTTATCATGGCTGCATCTGGGAGAAGAGAATTCAGACTGATCTAGTGGCCAGAAATGTTAGTGCAATTTTCAAGGGAGTCCAATTTATAACCAGATCCTTGCTTAAGCATTGGGAAAATCTGACTCAGCCTGGCATCTCCTCCATCAGTATTCTGTGACAAATTTCTAATTTCTATAATCTATTATGTCATACTTCCAAAATTCTATGACTTTCTCGCCCACCTTTGCCAGGCTTTCAACTACCCACCAAAAAAAGGTTTTCTTTTATAGATTGGAATTAAAGCTTTGCACATGCACACACACACACACACACACACACACACACACGCAAAGCTGCACATTTTATACCTGCTGTTGCTTCCTGAGAAAAGGTTATAGGAATCTCAAGTAAATTTTAATGAGGGAAACTCTTAGGTCTCAGAATTGATTTATGTGGGGAAGCATTTGAGAGTGTGTAGTAAGTACATGGTTGACATGAATTATCATGTAGGTGTACAGAATTCCACATACATCGTCCTTTTATTTTAAAGACTAGCCAAGTTACAGAAACAGAATCATTTTTAAATGTCACTGTTGGATCTCTGCTTACTCTAAAGAACTAAGAATTTAGAAAATCAAATTCCTGCTTCCTGAAATTGACTCATCATTAAGTTTCTTCTTGTTGGTGAAATGCATTGTTCAAAACAATAAAAGTGGGGAAGAAACAACTATTTCCTGATTAAGAGGAGAAGAAAAAAATCAAGCAACTCCCTTCCCATTATCTTCTGTACTTGTACATCTTTGCCTGTCTCCTCCTGTTAGCAGACATGTGTATGACTCATGAGATTCTATTTGAAGTTTCAGCTCAACTATTCTTTCCCCAGTATGGAGTTTTCCATCAAAATCCATGAAGCAGAGAAACACAGGAGCCTGAGCATTCATGCTTCCTGACATACAAAAAAAAGGTGAACATTTTTAAATGGGCTTCCCTGGTGGCTCAGAAGTAAAGAATCTGCCTGCAATGCAGGAGACCTGGGTTCGATCCCTGGTTTGTGAAGATCCCCTTTAAATAGGAAAGATCAAAAATCAAAATATTAGAGACACAGATGTAGAGAACAAATGTATAAACACCAAGGAGGGTGAAGGGTAGGATCAACTGGGAAATTGGAATTGATATATATATACTACTGCTGCTGCTGCTGCTAAGTCGCTTCAGTCGTGTCTGACTCTGTGTGACCCCATAGACGGCAGCCCACCAGGCTCCCCCATCCCTGGGATTCTCCAGGCAAGAACACTGAAGTGGGTCGCCATTTCCTTCTCCAATGCATGAATGTGAAAAATGAAAGTGAAGTCGCTCAGTCGTGTCTGACTGTTAGCGACCCCATGGACTGCAGCCTACGAGGCTCCTCCGTCCATGGGATTTTCCAGGCAAGAGTACTGGAGTGGGGTGCCATTGCCTTCTGCAATATAAATACTACTATGTATAAAACAGATAACTAATGATAACCTATTGTATAGCACAGGGAACTCTATTCAGTGTTCTGTGGTGATCTAAATGGGAAGGAAATCCAAAAAAGAGAGGATATATGTACACATATAACTGATTTGCTTTGCTGAACAGCAGAAAATAATGCAACATTGTAAAGTAACTATATTCCAATAAAAATGTTTTAAATCAAAATATTATTAAAAATTTAAAGAAGCGTAGTATTACCTTTCCTATAGATATAATTCCAGAAATTCATATCACTAGAAGATGAAAAATTTCCAGCTTCTAAAAATTTATTTCTGACACATCTAAATTTCTCGAAAAATGTTTTATTTTATTCAACAAAAAAATATTTTCTGAGAACCTATTATGTACCAGTATTACAATGTGTTGATGTGATACACTTATATATTAAAAATTATGACCACCATAATCACCACTTCCATCACATCACAAATTATATCTTTTTGTGGTGAGAGCATTAAGATTTAGTCCTCTAACAACCTGCACATGTACAAAGCAGTGTTATTAACTACGATCACCATGCTGTACTTTAGATCCCCAAAACTTACTCATTGTATAGCTCTTTTATTGCAGAGCGTGGGCTCTGGGGAGTGTGGGCTTCAGTAATTGTGGCACACAGGCTTAATTGCCCTGCAGCATATGGGATCTTCCCAGGCCAAGGACTGAACCCATGTCCCCTGCATTGGCAGGCAGATTCTTAACTACAGGGCCACCGGGGAAGCCCGAAATTCAACTTTTTAACAACATACAACAAAAAACTCCACAGTAAGGGGATAGCTTCTAACTTGATACATTATATAATTTCTAGTGATGGATTTTGTTAAACTCTTATCCAACTCCAGCTGAGTATAGAATATTAATTTTTGACAACATTTTGCAAAATGATGAAGTTGCTTCTTGGTAGAAATCAATTTTATATACTGATTACACTAGGGCTTTTTGTGACTTAAAGCAATATTAGCCCTGGTTATGTAATTTTTATATGTATTTCTCTTTTGGTTGCCATGTAAACTACAGGATTAAGTTTTATTTTATGCACTTGTGTATTTACTTGTTCATTTTTAAAATAAATTATTTATTAAACCATTATTATAAGTAGAGTTTTGCTAGGTGTTTGATTTGAAGGCTTTGATCTGCTTGAGATAAAATAGAGATGAAATTAAAATATGTTAACAATATTAATGAGAATCATTGGCACATATATTTTCCATATATTTTTAAATTATTTTACAACTAATGCATATTTATCATTTTAAGAAAGTAGAAAAACAGATAAGAAAAATAAAATGCATTTTTTAATTATCCATAATTTCACCTTCTGGTGATAAACAGTATTAATACTTTCTATCTTTCTATTTTCCCCCATACATATTTGGCAGAGCAAAAATAAGATATCAGTAGTTCTGTTCTCACTCAAAATGGAACTGTGCCAGAGGAGTTTCTAGGTGCAGAGTGCAGTTGTAGGAGACAGGGAGACACAAAGAAAGCAAGATTGTCATCAGTTCAGTGCAGTTCAGTCACTCAGCCATGTCCGACTCTTTGGGACCCAATGAATCGCAGCACACCAGGCCTCCCTGTCCATCACCATCTCCTGGAGTTCACTCAGACTCATGTCCATCGAGTCGGTGATGCCATCCAGCCATCTCATCCTCTGTCGTCCCTTTTTCCTCCTGCCCCCAATCCCTCCCAGCATGAGTCTTTTCTAATGAGTCAACTCTTCGCATGAGGTGGCCAAAGTACTGGAGCTTCAGCTTTACCATCATTCCTTCCAAAGAACACCCAGGGCTGAACTCCTTTAGAATGGACTGGTTGGATCTCCTTGCAGTCCAAGGGACTCTCAAGAGTCTTCTCCAACACCACAGTTCAAAAGCATCAATTCTTTGCCTCTCAGCTTTCTTCACAGTCCGACTCTCACATCCATACATGACCACTGGAAAAACCATAGCCTTGACTAGACGGACCTTTGCTGACAAAGTAATGTCTCTGCTTTTGAATATGCTATCTAGGTTGGTCATAACTTTTCTTCCGAGGAGTAAGAATCTTTTAACTTCATGGCTGCAATCACCATCTGCAGTGTCCTATCACTTACCTATTTTTCCTTTTGTTGCTTGTGCTTTTATCATATTCAAAAATTCATTATGTTAGACCACTATCATGAAGCTCTTCTCCTATTTTTTTTTTCTAGGAGTTTTACAGATTCATATCTTAATTTCATCTTTAATCCATTTTGAGTTATTTTTGTATATAGTGTAAGGTCAGGGCCCAACTTCATTCTTTTGCTTGTGGATATTCAGTTTCTCCAGCATTATATGTTTTAGAGACTATCCTTTTCCAATTGTATTTTTGGCACCCAGTAGAAAATCAGTTGACTGTATATGCATTCTCTGCTACTGGTTGATAAGTCTATTTTTATACTAGTATCATACTGTTTTAATTGCTATAGTTTTTAAGGTATTTTGAAATCAGGAAATGTGATCTGTCCAGCTTTGTTCTTTTTCAAGATTCTTTTGGTTTTTCATTGTCTTTTGCAGTTCCATATAATTTTAGACATTTTTTTTTCCTGTAAAAAATACCATTGAAATTTTGATAGTGATTGCATTGAATCTGTAGATCTCTCTGGGCTGCATGGATATTTTAACAATATTAAGCGTTTCAATCCACAACCGTAGTTATCTCCATGTATTGGCCACTCACAGGAGGAGAAATACTGCATGAGTCCACTTATATGAAGTGTCTAAAACAGTCAAACTAAGCAACAGAGAGTAGAATGGGGGGTGCCAGAGTGTGCAGGGAAAGAATAATAAAGGATTGCTGTTTAATGAGTATAAAATTTCAGTTACACAAGATGAATAAGTTCTAGAGATCCACTGTACAACACTGTGCCTCTAGTTAAAAATTATATATTGTGCACCAAATGTTTGTTGAGAATAGATCTTGTGTTGTGTTCTTAACACAGTTGTTGTTTTTTAAAAAAAAAAATAAGCAAGATTGATTTGAATGATTTACATAGGAAGAAACATTGGAAGAGAATGAACTAGATCTGGGATATGAAAAGAGGAAAAAGAAGATTGTAATGAGAGAGTATTTATGTAATCAGGAAAGAGAAAGAATAAAGTTTTTATTAATAGTATCACAGGGAACTTTAAGAAATGTGTGCTGAGTATAGCACTATAAACTTTAAAATGTATCCTCAAATTTTTGGAGAATTTTATACTATCATTTATTTGAATGAAGACCAATAGGTGATTCAGCTTTATATGAATAATACATCTACATATTTTATGATAGCTGTGGGTTTTCTGCCCAGCCATAATCATTCCACTTTTTCAAATGATGACATCAACTTTCTAAACCTAGTGGGTTCCTGGCAGTCACATTTGTCTGACACAATTTTATTCCTCTGTCCATAGTTAATACACTAAGGATAGATATCATATATTCATATATTCTTAGCCCAGAGTCTCTCCAGGAATTTGGAGCTCAGATTTGCAGAATGTCAGGCAGTTTCTAGGTATAGCTGGACTATAATATATGAAACTGTGAGTTTTAGGATAGGCAAATTCATCACATGAATCATAGAATAAGCAAATACAAATAGTGAAACAGAGATAAAAGATGAAGAATGCTTGTAAGTTTTTAATATGTGGTTTAGTCTTTTCCTAAGAAGTTTCTCCTAAAAATGTAACTTTGGAATCTTTGAGACATCTCTTTATTTTTATAATAAATTCCCTTTCTTTTGCTTTGGCTATAGCTCACATTGGTTTATTTCCTTTGCAAACACATGCAGGCACTTGTACACACACATTTAATAGCCTACTTGTTCTTTTTCAGTAATACCAAGAGTATATTTATATTAATAAATATGGTTTTACCTCATCAACATTCATTACTGCATAGTCTTATGTTATAGTTCCATAATTTATTTAACCAATAACTATTTTGTATAATTTTTACCCTTAAAAGAAAATCCTTACACATATAGTTTTGCACATTTATTTGATAATTGCCTTATGATGAATTTACAGTAACACAGTAATATACATGGTGGATCAAAGGGTAGGTACTTTTTGTGAGCCTTTTGAGACATGTAGATAAAATATCCAAAAATGTGTGTGATGATTTATCAAAATATAAAGATTTTAAATTATCAGTAGGAAAGGAAACAGTATGTTATTTCAAGATGCAGCCCTTTAATCTCTAGAGCAATAGGGTATTTGTTCATGAGGGTCATTTTATTTTTTCCTTAGTTACTAAGTTTTTTGGTGCCTTCCCAAAAGTTGCCCCATCTCCTCACCAGGTGACCAGGCCCATAATTAGGGAAAGTCACAATATAAGGCAATCAGGAAGAAAAGACCTGTGCTTCAAATGAGCTGCAAGATATAGCTCATTTATACTAGAAAGAACCAGGCAAATTTGCATAGGATTAGATTCTAAGAGATTTTGATGAAGGAGGCAAGTGTGTAAGGTTGAATCTGTTATTGTGTTTTTTAGCGGCTGAGTTGTCTCAGACTCTTTACAACCCCATGGACTCTAGCCCACCAGGCTCCTCTATCCATGGGGTTTCCTAGTCAAGAATATTGGAGCAGGCTACCATTTGCTTCTCCAGGGGATCTTCCAGACTCAGAGATTGACCTGTATCTCCTGCATGGCAGGCAGATTCTTTAGCACCTGGGAAGCCCCGTAAGGTGGAATACACAATCCAAAAATGCAATATTTAATATCCTGGCAAAGACTCCAGGAGGGTGGTACAGTTTACTCCTAGAGGCATGGAAAAAGCAATGGGTCCACACAAAAGGAGTTTGAAATTCCAGAGTTGCCATGGACGGTGGTAGCAAAGGGATCCAAAGGCTAAGAGAGGTGTGCCTGCTAGACCAGAAAATCTGTCAAACGATTATGTTCCATGGGAAGTGCACTGTTGAGAGATCACCAGCATCATTAAGAACTTCAGTGTTGGATCTCCTGTGTTTTAGGATGACAGCAGAAGTGCTCATTAAAGACCAGAGTTCCTGGTCACTGTGGGGATAACAGTTCCCTCTAGATTTTAGAACTGAGGTGAATGCACATGATCAGGGGCAGCTAAGTAGATGCAAATGTGGTGGACAGCAAGGTTGGAGATGGTTTAAGAACATGGCATCCCCTAAGGGCAAAATGGATGGGCAGACAACAAAGGTACCTCCCAATTTGCAAAAACAAAATAAAGGATGGAGAATGAAGACAGTTGCCCCTTTAAATAAAACATGATCCCTAGGCCAGCTTCCAGATCATGAACTCCTTATTACCAAATTCAGACTCAAATTGAAGAAAATAGGGAAAACCGCTAGACCATTCAGGTATGACCTAAATCAAATCCCTTATCATTATAAGTGGAAGTGAGAAATAGATTTAAGGTCCTAGATCTGATATATAGAGTGCCTGATGAACTATGGACAGAAGTTCGTGACATTGTATAGGAGATAAGGATCAAAACCATCCCCATGGAAAAGAAATGCAAAAAGCAAAATGGCTGTCTGGGAAGGCCTTACAAAAAACTGTGAAAAGAAGAGAGGCGAAAAGCAAAGGAGAAAAGGAAAGATATAAGCATCTGAATGCAGAGTTCCAAAGAATAGCAAGAAGAGATAAGAAAGCCTTCTTCTGCAATCAATGCAAAGAAATAGAGGAAAACAACAGAATGGGAAAGACTAGAGATCTCTTCAATAAAATTAGAGATACCAAGGGAACAGTTCATGCAAAGATGGGCTTGATAAAGGACAGAAATGGTATGGACCTAACAGAAGCATAAGATATTAAGAAGAGGTGGCAAAAATACACAGAAGAACTGTACAAAAAAGATCTTCACGACCCAGATGATCATGATGATGTGATCACTCATCTAGAGCCAGACATCTTGGAATGTGAAGTCAAGTGGGCTTTAGAAAGCATCACTATGAACAAAGCTAGTGGAGGTGATGGAATTACAGTTAAACTATTTCAAATCATGAAAGATGATGCTGTGAAAGTGCTGCATTTGATATGCCTGCAAATTTGGAAAATTCAGCAGTGGCCACAGGACTGGAAAAGGTCAGTTTTCATTCCAATTCCAAAGAAAGGCAATGCCAAAGAATGCTCAAACTACCACACAATTGCACTCATCTCACATGCTAGTAAAGTAATGCTCAAAATTCTCCAAGCCAGGCTTCAGCAATACATGAACCGTGAACTCCCTGACGTTCAAGCTGGTTTTAGAAAAGGCAGAGGAACCAGAGATCAAATTGCCAACATCCGCTGGATCATGGAAAAAGCAAGAGAGTTCCAGAAAAACATCTATTTCTGCTTTACTGACTATGCCAAAGCCTTTGACTGTGTGGATCACAGTAAACGGTGGAAAATTCTGAAGAAGATGGGCATACCAGACCACCTGACCTGCCTCTTGAGAAATCTGTATGCAGGTCAGGAAGCAACAGTTAGAACTGGACATGGAACAACAGACTGGTTCCAAATAGGAAAAGGAGTACGTCAAAGCTGTATATTGTCATCCTGCTTAGTTAACTTCTATGCAGAGAACATCATGAGAAACACTGGACTGGAAGAAACACAGCTGGAATCAAGATTGCCAGGAGAAATATCAATAAGCTCAGATATGCAGATGACACCACCCTTATGGCAGAAAGTGAAGAGGAGCTGAAAAGCCTCTTGATGAAAGTGAAAGAGGAGCGTGAAAAAGTTGGCTTAAAGCTCAACATTCAGAAAATGAAGATCATGGCATCTGGTCCCATCACTTCATGGGAAATAGATGGGGAAACAGTGGAAACAGTGTCAGATTTTATTTTGGGGGGCTCCAAAATCACTGCAGATGGTGACTGCAGCCATGAAATTAAAAGACGCTTACTCCTTGAAAGAAAAGTTATGACCAACCTAGATAGTATATTCAAAAACAGAGAAATTACTTTGCCGACTAAGGTCCATCTAGTCAAGGCTATGGTTTTTCCTGTGGTCATGTATGGATGTGAGAGTTGGACTGTGAAGAAGGCTGAGCACTGAAGAATTGATGCTTTTGAATTGTGGTGTTGGAGAAGACTCTTGAGAGTCCCTTGCACTGCAAGGAGATCCAACCAGTCCATTCTGAAAGAGATCAACCCTGGGATTTCTTTGGAAGGAATGATGCTAAAGCTGAAACTCCAGTACTTTGGCCACCTCATGAGAAGAGTTGACTCATTGGAAAAGACTCTGATGCTGGGAGGGATTGGGGGCAGGAGGAGAAGGGGACGACCGAGGATGAGATGGCTGGATGGAATCACGGACTCGATGGCCGTGAGTCTGAGTGAACTCTGGGAGATGGTGATGAACAGGGAGGCCTGGCATGCTGCGATTCATGGGGTCGCAAAGAGTCGGACACGACTGAGCAACTGAACTGAACTGAGGCCAGCTTCCAGACCTAATCCAGGTTTTAGGCATGGAATTTATTGACTTGAGATAGGGTCCCCAGGGAAAAAAGACCTTGCAAGAATGTATCAGATAAACACACAGTCACGATTCCCTTAGTGCATTCCCAACAGGACCTACAGGTTTTTACTCAGATAACTGTGAACTGGAGAAAGGGAAGTTTCCAGCATTTCTTGAATTCTGTGAAACACAGTGTCCAAGTGGACACTAATGCCCAGAGACCTGAAATGTCACAGAGATGGGGCCTTGAGGCTTCCCTGGTAGCTCCGTTGGTAAAGAATCCACTTGCAATGCAGGAGACAAGGGTTCGATCCCTGGGTTGGGAAGATTTCCTGGAGAAGGAAATGGAAACCCACTCCAGTATTCTTGCCTGGAAAATCCCATGGACAGAGGGGCCTGGCAGGCTATAGTCCATGTGATCAAAAGACATGGCCTAGGGACTAAACCACCACCACAATGTTACATGACATCATGAGGGTGGGACCCTGATCTAGTAAGTCTGGTGTCCTTAAAAGAAGAGATCTCTCTATCTCTCCCTCCCTCTCTCCCTCTCTCTTTTTTCATGCCTGTGCACAGAGTAAAAGGCAGAGGAACCAGAGATCAAATTGCCAACATCTGCTGGGTCATCAAAAAAGCAAGAGAGTTCCAGAAAAACATCTATTTCTGCTTTATTGACTATGCCAAAGCCTTTGACTGTGTGGATCACAATAAACTGTGGAAAATTCTGAAAGAGACAGGCATACCAGACCACCTGACCTGCCTCTTGAGAAACCTGTATGCATGTCAGGAAGTAACAGTTAGAACAGATGACATGGAACAACAGACTGGTTCCAAATAGGAAAGGAGTATGTCAAGGCTGTATATTGTCACCGTGCTTAGTTAACTTATGTGCAGAGTTACTTCATGAGAAACACTGGGCTGGATGAAGCACAAGCTGGAATCAAGATTGCCGGGAGAAATACCGATAACCTAAGATATGCAGATGACACCACCCTTATGGCAGAAAGTGAAGAGGAACTAAAGAGCCTCTTGATGAAAGTGAAAGAGGAGAGTGAAAAAGTTGGCTTAAAGCTCAACATTCGGAAAACAAAGATCATGGCATCTGGTCCCATCACTTCATGGGAAATAGATGTGGAAACAGTGGCTGACTTTATTTTTCTGGGCTCCAAAATCACTGCAGATGGTGACTGCAGCCATGAAATTAAAAGACACTTACTCCTTGGAAAGAAAGTTATGACCAACCTAGATAGCATATTAAAAAACAGAGACATTACTTTGTCAAGAAAGGTCCATCTAGTCAAGGCTATGGTTTTTCCAGTGGTCATGTATGAATGTGAAAGTTGGACTGTAATGAAAGCTGAGTGTAGAAGAATTGATGCATTTGAACTGTGGTGTTGGAGAAGACTCTTGAGAGTCCCTTGGACTGCAAGGAGATCCAACCAGTCCATCCTAAAGGAGATCAGTCCTGGGTGTTCATTGGAAGGACTGATGTTGAAGCTGAAACTCCAATACTTTGGCCAGCTCATGTGAAGAGCTGACTCGTTTGAAAAGACCCTGATCCTGGGAGGGATTGAAGGCAGGAGGAGAAGGGGCCGACAGAGAATGAGATGGTTGGATGGTATCACCGACTCAATGGACATGGGTTTGGGTGAACTTTGGGAGCTGGCAATGGACAGGGAGGCCTGGCCTGCTGCAGTTCATGGGGTCGCAAAGAGTCGGACACAACTGAGCAACTGAACTGAACTGCACAGAGGAATGATCATATGAGAACACAATGAGAAGGTGCTCGTGTACAGGCTGGGAAGACAGGTCTCACCAGAAACCAACTCGGCTGTCACTTTGGCCTTGGGCCTTTAGCATCCAGAACTGTGTTAGAAAACACAGTATTTTTGTTTAAGCCACACAATCTGTGGTATTTTGTATGGCAGCCTCAGCACTGCCTTTATAAACTGTATACATGAATCTTTCTTCAGCAAAAGACTTTTTAATATTGTATCTGCTGCATTATTTGCCTCAAATGTCTTCTTTATAAATTTTGTAAACAATGTGTGGTGAAACCCTCACTGTCCAATTTTATCCTTCTGTTACTATGTAGCAGCAATCAGTTCAGTTCAGTTCAGTCGCTCAATCGTGTCCCACTCTTTGCGACCCCATGAATCGCAGCACGCCAGGCCTCCCTGTCCATCACCAACTCCCGGAGTTCACTCAGACTCACGGCCATCGAGTCAGTGATGCCATCCGGCCATCTCATCCTCGGTCGTCCCCTTCTCCTCCTGCCCCCAATCCCTCCCAGCATCAGAGTCTTTTCCAATGAGTCAACTCTTCACATGAGGTGGCCAAAATACTGGAGTTTCAGCTTTAGCATCATTCCTTCCAAAGAAATCCCAGGGTTGATCTCTTTCAGAATGGACTGGTTGGATCTCCTTGCAGTGCAAGGGACTCTCAAGGGTCTTCTCCAACACCACAGTTCAAAAGCATCAATTCTTCGGCATTCAGCCTTCTTCACAGTCCAACTCACATCCGTACGTGACTACTGGAAAAACCATAGCCTTGACTAGACGGACCTTAGCCTAAGTTCCAGGAATGGTCTCTGGTTGGTGTTAACTAATCATTGCAGTCACATCAGTCTTCTTATGGACTGGTTTCTAACTTTAAGCTTAAGCATAGTGATCCCCTGGCAACAGAACTGGATTTATTAACTGAATTAGTGAAACTGAGGAAGAACACTTGAGCAAAAGTTGAAGAAATGTTCTCTTATTCCACTGAACATGAATGAGAAAGTAGCCATTATCCCAAAACTCCAAGTGGAACCTACAATAAAGTAAAGTGTATATTGAGGAATTATAAGAATATTGGTGCTTGATGATATTGTTGAACCACTGATTAACCAATCTTGACCTTTATCCTACTTTTGGACTATTAATTATGTGGACCATTTTCTTTAATGTCTAAGTCCCTTTCAGTTGAGTTTCCTAGGACATAAACCTAAAAGCATCTTAACTGATGCAGTAACCAATTAATTATTTTTTCAGTAAATATATAATGAATGCCTACTATGACCCAGGCGCTCCCCCAAATTCGATGAACGAAGCAGAAACAGTGTCCTTCCCCTCAGAGAGTTAATTCCATCCAACTCTCTTTATTTTGAGTCTCCATCCTCTGTGTAATTTATTCTATCATAACTTTATGCATGGCTTTAATCTTTCATATGCATTCTGGAAGAGTTATCCAAATTTGTGTACTTTAGTGCCAACCTGATTACCTGCATCACTAATTACGCTCTTTGTTGCCTCCATTTCAAATCTTTCTTCTTCCACGTTTTTGTTTTTTTTCACAACCTTTCTCCCATGTATATTCATTTTGTTGTTGTTGTCGTTTTTGGTTGCACCAGGCAGCATGCAGGATCTTAGTTCCCCGACCAGGAATTGAACTCCAGCCCTCTATATTGGGAGCGAGGAATCTTAATCACGGGACAGCCAGGGAAATTCCTATATATCCCTTTTGTAACAGTCATTTCTATTTTCTTCCTTACCTATTAACATTTTATTTCATATTTCTATTCTTATAATCTTTTCTGGATCAAGGGAATTTTTTCTTTATACTATGAAGGATGCAAACAACGTCATGAAATTCACTTCCAAAAGTATCTTCCCCTAGAAGCATCCTGTCATCCTTATAGCTTCAACTATTTCTGCGACTTTTAACAACAAAATATTCTTGATTTTCCTCAGTGTCTTAACTTATATAAACTTATTGTTATGTGTAATATATGTTATATGCAATAGATAGTTACTTTGTATAAAATTTCTCTGTAAAAAATTGAGCAGCAAAATTTTCAATAAATATAAAGGATACTTTCTACTATCAAGGAAAACAAAATCTAAAAAAAGATAAAAAGTTCACCCTTGTTGAAAAATCATGAATTTACTTTCCGGACATAAAGGAAAAAGTACAAAAGTAAAATCTTATGATTTTTCACAGAATGGATAAGGATCTACAACCAAACTTTGAGAAAGCATAATGGCAGAGAGGAATTGAATATTAACACAATATGTCTGGGATATGCCCTCACTCTGTTTTTGTGCCAAGAAAAATATTCCCCATTCTTCACTTACCACTCCAGCCGGAAAAAGCTCCAGATCTGAAAATCAAAGAGATCCTCCCTGCCCATTTTAAACCCTAGTAAAGACAGAATTGCAGTATGTTAGAATAATTCATGGAGAGGATGATATGCATATCATTTCTTATCACAATTTAATAAAAATACCATTTGGATTATTCTATATCTTTTTTCCTCTAAACTTATTCACTTACTGTACTACACAGCAACTTCAGTTGTTAAAATTTACTCTTTTCACTCCTCATTGTGTAATGAAAAGAACACATAACTTAAAAGGATCTGGATTACTGTGGGCTTCAATACTTATTTAAGTGTAATTTTTGAAAACTAATCTTGACTATGAATGGCGATTGTAACAGAGTTGTATCATTAGAATCAATGAGAGTAAATCTGATAACAAATTTGAAAATGTGCCTTTGAACCATAGAGGTGTGATAACAAATGAGAATTATATATTAAAACTTATACTGAAGAATTATGTTAACATTTCTTAGTTTATAATAAAATAAAATGTATCCAGTATGTTGATAATTGTATCATTTAACATGTAGCCCCTAACTTGGATTTCTGCTGCCAAATAAATTGTATTTTGTCTACTCTGAGCTGAGTTTTCCATCTGCTGATCTGCTCATCAAATTGATGCAAATGATTTTAAGTAGGTTTGTTTCACTTCTTGACATTTGTGTTGTGTACATTTTTAGATTTGTGTGTGTATATATTTTTAGTATTGCTAAAGAACTGTATTATTTTCAATTTCTTTTTTTCAGATCATCCATACCAACAATGCAGGACTAATTAGCATAGACAAGCTATGGGTTCCTCAAATCACTGAGGAGAATTACAAGAAACCTCAAAGTAAGTTCTTTTGGTGAGTCACAACTTCTTATTACCAACTTCTGTGTTCATGCTGTGACTTTGACAAGCACTTTCTAGGGAAATAGCTTTGCCAGTTTACACAGTGAACCAAAGGCAGAACTCGGAAAGGATCGGAGCCAGCTATCCTCCATTCACTCTCTTCATGCCAGTGCATATGGGGTTCGCCCATTCCATTCCAAGCTGACCCTGCACAACTTGCTGCAACATGGAGAGATCGCCCAGTGGTGTTATTTCTGGGAATACTGAACTGTAAAGAGATCTCTTGACAGAGGTGTGACCAATGTAATATTTAATAGCATCTTTAAAAAAATAACCTATACACAAATAGACAATGAGTGTTGTCTTGCTTTTCTCAGTACAAAAAAGAAAGAATGCAGAGGTGTTCTGTTACAAATGCAAGTGTTGTTAGTTAGTTACTCAGTCACGTCCTACTCTTTGAGACCCCATGGACTGTATAGCCCACCAGGTTCTTATGTCCATGGAGTTCTCCAGATAAGAATAGTGGCGTGGGTTGCAAAGGAGTATTTTAAAAATTATAAAATTTTCTGTTGCCTTGTCATATATAGCCTTTATTATGTTGAAATATGTTCCTTCTATACCTAATTTACAAACTTTTATCATGAATCAATGTTTTTTGCCACGTGCTTTGTTTGTGTTTACTGAGAATATATAATTTTTTTATTCTAATAATATGGTTGATCACATTGATTTCTGTATGTTGAACCATCCTCACATCCTAAGGATAAATCTCACTTGCTCATGGTGAATGATGCTTTTCATGTGCTTCTGAATTCTGTTTTAGAGTGATTTTGCATCTATATTCATCAGGGACATTGGCCTGTAATTTTCTTTATAAAATGAGAACTTGTGATAATCTGAAATTATAAAGCATACATTGGTCCTGTAGATATCAGAATACATAGTTATTATTTTTGGTTACTAGTTGCTTTGTCAACAAAATGGCACACATTATATCCTGAAATTTCTAGAAGTATTATATAAAGTAGAAGAATCCAGCCAAGTTTATTCCAGGACATGATTTTCAACAATATACATGTTTTAAACAAAATCATAAAATCAAGGTTCCTAAGGTACAAAAGCGATGACCGAAGTCTTTGGAAAAAGGAAGATGCTTATAGGTGCAACTACTCCAAAAAGGTTTTTTGTTTACAAAATTCAAACTATAATACAATGGCACCACCTGTTGATGGAACTGCAGAATTGAAATGCTAAAATTACAGATACAATATCAAATATTTATTGGAATTACAAATCAAGGTACGGATATACACATCATTGACTACTGATTAGATGAAATCTATCGGTGAGATGGTTAGGTGGTAATTGACTGGCTTACATCAATTGTTCTTTGACTTTCTGGCATTCTGTGGAATGGCACAGCATTCCTTTAAGGGCTAGTCATTTCTTGAACAAAAGAAAGTAGATACTTACAATTAGTTTTCAATATTTTTAATTGAAGTATACAGTTGATTTACAATGGGTATTAAGTTCTGTTTTGGGCTTCCCTGGTGGTTCAGTTGGTAAAGAATCTGACTGAAAACTGGTTTCCATCCCTGGGTTGAGAAGATCCCCTGGAGAAGAGAATGGCTACCCACTCCAGTATTCTTGCCTGGAGATTTCCACGGACAGAGGAGCCTAACAGGCTACAGTCCATGGGGTTTCAAAAAGTTGGACAAATTCAGTTATGTATATATATATATATATATATATATATATACACATTCTTTTTTACGTATTCTTTTCCATTATGGTTTACAATAGGATATTGAATATAGTTCTTTATGCTATACAATAGGACCTTGCTGTTTATCCATTCTGTATTTAAAAAGCTTACATCTGCTAACCCTCATCTCCCATTCCATCCTTCTCCAAACCCCTTTCCTCTTGGCAATCACCAGTCTGTTCTCTATATCTGTGATTCTGTTTTTGTTTCATAGATAGGTCACTTGTGTCATATTTTAGATTACAAATATAAGTGATGTCATATGGTATTTGTCTTTCTCTTTCTGACTTACTTAGTATGATAAGCTCTAGCTGCATCCATGTTGCTGTAATGACAGTATTACATTCTTTTTTATGGCTGAGTATAAATGTATATACGTCTTGGTTAATGTGAATAGTGATGCTATGAACATAGTGGTGCATGTATCTTTTTGAATTATAGTTTTGTCTGGATATATGTTCAGGAGTAAAGTTGGTAGATCATATGATAATTCTGCTTCAGTTTTCTGAGGAACCTTCATACTGTTTTTCAGAGTGGCTATACCAACTTATATTCCCACCAATAGTGTAAGAGGGTTCCCTTTTCACCACACCCCACCAGAGTTTGTTATTTGTAGACTTTTTAATGATGGCCATTCTGACCAGTGTGAAGTGGGCCCACACTGCAGTTTTAATTTGCATTTCTATAAAGAAAGCTGAGCGCAGAAGAATTGATGCTTTTGAACTGTAGTGTTGGAGAAGACTCTTGAGAGTCCCTTGGACTGCAAGGAGATCCAACCAGTCCATCCTAAGGGAGATCAGTCCTGGGTATTCATTGGAGGAACTGACGTTGAAGCTGAAGCTCCAATACTTTGGCCACCTGATGCGGAGAGCTGACTCATTTGAAAAGACCCTGATGCTGGGAAAGATTGAGGGCAGGAGGAGAAGGGGCTGAGAGAGGATAAAATGGCTGAATGGCATCACCGACTCAAAGGACATGGGTTTGGGTGGACGCCGGGAGTTGGTGATGGTCAGCTAGGCCTGGCGTGCTGTGGTTCATGGGGTCGCAAAGAGTTGGACACGACTGAGCACCTGAACTGAACTGAAAAACTAGCAATGTTCATGTGTCTCTTGGTCATGTGTATCTCTTCTTTGAAGAAATGTCTATTTAGGTCTTCTGCCCATTTTTTGATTGGGTTATTTGTTGTTGTTGTTGAGTGGTATGCGCCGTTGATGTATTTTGGAAATAAAGCCCTTGTCACTTGCATCATTTGCAAATATTTTCTCCCATTCTGTAGGTTTTCTGTTTATTTTGCTTATGGTTTCCTTTGCTGTGCAAAAGTTTGTGGAAAACTTGTCCAAAATATGACAAGTAAAGGTCTCTGTCTTGACATAGAATCTACATGGATCAATAAAGAGCCACATTTGAGAATTTGTAATGATGTATCTTCCTCACATAGGCTGCAGTTATCATTTTCACTCTCTGCATGGTCCAGGAAAATTTCGTCTCAGAAAGCAACATAAAATTGATCTATGGCAGCATAATACGCAAATTCAAAATGTCTTTGAGGGACAAATACTCAATCTATATATACAGTCATACGAGATTCCCACAAACCAAACTTAATTTAAAAACAAGTTTGGGAGTCCCTGGTGGCCTAGTGGTTAGGATTCTGGGATTTCAGTGCAGTGACCTAGGGTCAGTGCTTGGTCAGGGAACTGAGATCCCACAAACTGTACAGTACATCCAAAACAGGAAAAAAAGCTTATAATCCAAATCATAGAACTAACAAAACATTTCATAATAAATGAGTTAGAAAATACTATTATAAAACTTCTGGAAAACAATCAAAGATTTTGATTTGTATAAATAAAAATGAAACAATTGAGATTTAAATTTTCAATTAAATTTTCTAAAAGCAGTAAAGACAGAGGTGAGCAGAGATTAAAAGATGAAGACTTTATTTTTACATATATATTACGTAGAGAAAAATAAATGGCATATATGGAAGACAAGTTGAGCATGGGGGCCTGAGTGACTAAACCCAATGTATGTCTGTTAGGATTTCCAGAGATGGATAATAATGACTGAGAAAAAAAATATTAAAAATTAAATGGCTGAAATATTTTCCAAGTTGATAAAAGACATAAATTTACAATTTGAAAAAGTACAACAAATACCAAGCAGGATAAATAAAAATGACCCATACCATATAACACAGTAGAACAATAGAAAACCAAAGATAAAGATGGGGGAGAATGAGAAGAGAGAGGAAAGAGATAAAGAGGGAGATGTCTGGTGTCTCTTCCTTTTCTTATTAGCCCACCAGTTCTATTGGATTAGAATCCCATATATATGATGTCATTTAAGCTTAATTACCTCTTTAAAGGCATTATTTGCAAGTCACATTGAGGCTAAGGCTTCAGCATATGAATTTGGAAGAGGCACAGTTCAGTCTATGGCACCTCCTTAATCTGACATTCTTCACTCATCTCTCTAGTGACACTAATGCCAGGCTCCTGCTGCAAAATTTCATGCCTAAAAGCACATCCTCCCTGTCTTTGCTAGTCAAAATTCTATCCAGTTCAGGGGACTTCCCTGGTGGTCCAGTGTTTAAGACAGTTGCTTCTAATGCAGAGGATGCAGGTTTGATCCCTGGTTGGAGAACTAAGATCCCATATGCCACGCAGTGTGGCCAAAAATACTAAATTCTGTCCAGTTCAAACTTCTCTGATGTTTTCTCCAGGTCAAATGCAGCAATAAGTCATCTTTCATCTTTCTCCCCAAGGTTCCTGGTTCAAACCATCAATATAGCTAACACAAGAAGAGCATTTTTCATTATGCATTTTTTTGTGTACTCTGTTAAATCCCATAATCCCTGTATGATGTAAATATTAGTAAGTTTATTTTCTGTATGTGGCATCTGAGTCTCAAAGTGCTTATTATATCAAAATAGAGAACATTTAAATATGCGCATGTTTATACAGAATGGCACCATTCACTGATAATGAAACATGAAAGGGGAGAAGGTTTTCTGGGGCAAGATATTTGATTTAGCACATACTAAGTTTGAGTACTTGTGACACATCCAAGTGTGTATATCTTATATACTCATTTAATATAGTTAGTTCTGGATTAATATGCAAGTTTGAATTTGCTCGTAGTTAAAATGATAGCACAACTAAATGGCAAGTAGCAAATTACCAACCTCTTTAATTCTGTGTTAGTGAAGAATAGTGCTAAACTGTTTACTCTTTATACTTGCTCAACATTCTTTTTCTTCTCACTCCTTCTATACATCTTAACTTCTAATCAGCCAGTTTTTAAAATCAGAACTGGGCATGATCTAAAGTAAATGGGATATTAAGAGAAGATTTAAATTTAGTCCTTACTATGAACAGAGAAAGCACAGTTAAGTGATTCATCCAAGGTCATGGTACCCAAATAAAAATGAACATCCAGCTTTTCTAATTCCTATAAAAAAATCTATTCCATTAGGGACTTTCCTAGTGGTCCAATGGTTAAGACCTCCCCTTCCAGCACATAGGGTGTGTGTTCAATCCCTAGTCAGAAAGCTAAGATCTCACATGCCTTGTGGGCAAAAAACAAAAAACAGAAGCAATACTGTAACAAATTCAGTAAAGACTTTAAAGATGGTCTACATCGAAATAACCTAGGAAAAGTTTTAAAAAAATCTCTTCCATTATACTGTGGCCAATGATTTCCAAACAGTTATCTGTAGAAATAAACTGTAAGAAACTCAGTGAACAATATGATTCAAATATAATTCGATCTCTTGCTCAGTTCAGTTTAGTCGTTCAGTTGTATCTGACTCTTTGCAACCCCATGGGCTGTACCACACCAGGTTTCCCTATCACCAATTCCCGAGCTTACTCAACCTCATGTCCATCAAGTGGGTGATGCCATCCAGTCATCTCATCCTCTGTCATCCCCTTCTTCTCCCTTCTTCGATCTTTCCCAGCATCAGGGTCTTTTCAAGTGAGTCAGTTTTTTGCATCAGGTGGCCAAAGTATTGAAGTATCACCTTCAGCATCAGTCCTTTCAATGAATATTCAGAACTGATTTCCTTTAGGATGGACTGGTTTGATCTCCTTGCAATCCAAGGGACTTTCAAGAGTCTTCTCCAACACCACAGCTCAAAAGCATCAGTTCTTTGGTGCTCAGCTTTCTTTGTAGTCCAACTTTCACATCCATACATGACTACTGGAAAAACCATAGCTTTGACTAGATGGACATTTGTTGGCAAACTAGTGTCTCTGCTTTTTAATATACTGTCTAGTTTGGTCATAACTTTTCTTCCAAGGAGCAAGTGTCTTTTAATTTCATGGATTCAGTCACCATCTACAGTGATTTTGGAGCCCAAGAAAATACTGTCTGTCACTGTTTCCATTGTTTCCCCATCTATTTCCCATGAAGGGATGGAACCAGATGCCATGATCTTCATTTTTTGAATGTTGAGTTTTAAGGCAGTTTTTTCACTCTCCTCTTTCACTTTCATCAAGAGGCTCCTCAGCTCCATTTCGCTTTCTGCCATAAGGGTGGTGTCATCTGCATATCTGAGGTTATTGGTATTTTTCCCAGCAATCTTGATTTCAACTTGTGCTTCATCCAGCCTGGCATTTTGCATGATTTACTCTGCATATAATTTAAATAAGCAGGGTGACAATATACAGCTTTGATGCACTCCTTTCCCAATTTGGAACCAGTCCGTTGTTCCATGTCCAGTTCTTTGAAACTGTTGCTTCTTGACCTGCATACAGATTTCTCAGGAGGCAGGTAAAGTGGTCTGGTATCCCCATCCCTTGAATAATTTTCCAGTTTGTTGTGATCCACACAGTCAAAGGCTTTGGTGTAGTCAATAAAGCAGATGTTTTTCTGGAACTCTCTTGCTTTTTCAATGATCCAGTGGATGTTGGCAATTTGACCTCTGGTTCCTCTACCTTGTCTAAATCCAGCTTGAACATCTGGAAGTTCTTGGTCATGTACTGTTGAAGCCTCACTTGGAGAATTTTGAGCATCTCTTGCTTGACTTTATTTAACTCAGCATTTAATGACAGAACCCCTTTTCCACCATGTGTTTGTAGGAAATGACATTTTATGTCATACCTGAGCATGACAGTGGTGGATTTATAAGGAACTGAGACATGTTTAGTTTGATGCAAAGAAAAGAATTTCATGCGCTCGACAGATTTACACTGTTATTGGAAGCCAAGGGACATATACATGAAATAATTTTTGTTAATAAATACAGAGAGGATTGTTTTAGTAGCCTGCTTAGAACTTATCTTATTGTAGAGTGGATTTCTGAAAGATTGATTTCTCTTAAACAAGTGGTGCAAATATACTAAATTAGAATCTGAGGGCTTCTAGTTGGAGAAGTGTCCTTTCATGGTAGTTGCTAGGAACATGGTCATGAAGCTGTTTTGCTCTTTTTCGACAGGGAAATTTGGGGAAAGTTAATAGAATAATTCAGCATGGAGTTAGCATTTGATAATGAGTAATTCTGTTTCTTTGAAATAGTGAATTTGGCTAAAGAGAATTGATGATTCTAGTAATCTAAGCCCAGTTTTATAGAGGTGCCCTGACTTGAGTTTGAAAGAGGAATACTAAAAATAAAATTTAACATGTTAATAGGAATTTTCTGATATTTTTAGACTCTCTTTTAGGATTAAAAACCATTTATGCAACCTATATGTCAACCTGCCCCACTGTTCTTGCCTGGAAAATTCCATGAACAGAGGAGCCTAGTGGACTATAGTCCATGGAGTCGCAAAGAGTCTGACATGACTGAGCCACTGGGCATTCATGTATATGTGCATCTTAATGACACACATCAATTTAATCAAAACTATAGATGGTACTGGGCTTTTCTTGTAGCTCAGTGGTAAAGAATCAGTCTTCAATGCAGGAAACCTGGGTTTGATTCACCAGGTTGGGAAATGGCAATCTGGAGAAGGAAATGGCAACCCACTCCAATATTCTTGCCTGGAGAATCCAATGAACAGAGGAGTCTGGCAGGCTACAGTCAATGGGGTTGCAAGAGTCGGACATGAGTTAGCTACTTAGACAAAGACTAATAGATGGTCCTAAGGAAAAAAAATATTATGGCAAATATGGAACAAGATAAATATGCCAAAGAAAAATTACATAATTTTCAAGTCATTATAAAAATGAAAAAGGCATTATCCTCCTGTACCAGAAATATATGCAACAAACTTGACTGTTACAATTATTGTTATTTTTCTAAATAATTACTAACTAAAAATATGTTAAATGAACATTAATTTGCATTTCTAATGTAGTGTAACTTCACAATTCAAATGTAGCAAGTAATGAATAATTAAGCAACATAAATAATTTAACAATCAAATATTCCTTGTTAAAAATATGTCCAGCTAATTTAAAGTTTTAAAGCATGTTGCAAATAGAGAATACAACCTAAAGGTAGAAAGATCATGCATATTAACATCTACCCAAGATTTTGCCAGTTTCATCACAGCTGAAAACTAAGAAAAATCATGGATCAAGAAATAGTTCATTAAAATTTTTTGGAAAGTATTTCTTTCTATTCATGGACAATTATATCTATAATTACGTCTCTATAATAATGAAAAGAGAAAAACGTGGCAAACACCTCTGAACTTACTGCTGACTTTAAAAAAATGCAGTGTGAGAGTTGTGAGTTAAGTTTTATTTGTGGCAAAATGAGAACTATAGCCTGAGAGACAGCATTTCAGATAGCTCTGAGAAACTGCTCTAAAGAGATAGTGGTGAAGGTCAGTATATATGTGATTTTGGTGAAGGGGGTGTACATGCAATCAAGCATATATTTTTGGAAGGTTTCTGCTAGTCACAATAAGCAGTTGTCACCATGAAGGATTTTAGCACTTTTCTAGATATGACAAGATACTAGAATTGGGCTCATAAAATCAGCTCCTCAAAATATCTAACTATCTGAAGACCTGTTCTGTCCATTTTTTCCAGAGCACAGAGTGCTACATTTCTGTTCTTCACCCTGAAGGCCTTTCAGGGGTGTTAAAAATCAGCAGCTGCAGCAGCACATGATTTAATCCTTGTAGATTACAGGTAGATGGCAAGCTCCCATGGCAAGTGCCAATTTGTAGTTGACATTAGAGTTCTGCCACTTACAGGATCTATGAATATTGGCCCTTCTGTGTCTTTTAGGAAGTGAAATAATTGTGCAAATTATAAATCACCTGTACAAATAATAGACATTTACTTGGACCAGTCACTGGTACTTTGCCTCATTTCCTCACTTCTTGAATTCTTAAGTTCCATAAGTGAATTCTCAAGTTCCATAAAGGCAAGTTTCATTCTGATACTGAGATCCAGCTATGTTCAAGGCTCTCTATTAGTAATTATGAATAAGACAGGTCCTCATCTTCCTTAAACATCTACCACAGCAGAAGAGTAAATAATTATTTGCAAATTACAAATGACAGTAATTGTCATAAGCAAGTTACAAAATGGCAAACCACTCCAGTATTCTTGCCTGGAAAATCCCATGGATGGAGGAGGCTGATAGGCTATAGTCCATAGGGTCACAAAGAGTTGTACACGACCAAGCAACTTCACTTTCACGAAATTTCAGAAGCTAAAAATTTTCTTGTATATTGTAACAACTGGAGAAGGCTTTATTCAAAGTACCATTTCTACTATGTGAGAAGTAGAGTGAAAAGTGGAAGTGTTAGTTGTTCAATTGTGTCCAACTCTTTGTGACCCCATGGACTGTAGCCCACCAGGCTCCTGTGTCCATGGAATTCCCCAGGCAAGAATACTGGAATGGGTAGCCGTTTCCTTTGCCAAGGGATCAGCCCAACCCTGGATCCTGCATTGCAGGCAGATTCTTTACCATCTGAGCCACCAGGGAAGTACCAAGAAATGGAGTATTTCCTGCCACATCAGTAAACAGGGATATCACAGTCATCAGTGATTATAGAACTCCAATGTGAATTCCTGAGCCCTAAGGGCACTCAGGAAGAAGGGTACCTGTGGATTAGCAGCCACCAGGACTGTAGCTACTCCCTAAGGGGAGTCCCAGTGGAGCTCAGGATGTGAAAAAACACAGGCTACTGGCCCAGGATAGCTGAGATTCATATGAAAGAAATGATTTCAGTGATCCCAGACTCTTGCATCTTCCCATACATAGAAAAGTGCTAATTTCTTTAACTTGGGATATCTGTGCTGTGCTTAGTTGCTCAGTCGTGTTCAGCTCTTTAGCCTGCCAGGCTCCTCTGTCCAGGGGGATTCTCCAGGCAAGAATACTGAAGTGGGTTGCAATGTCCTCCTCCAGGGGAATCTTCCCCACCCAGGGATCGAACCCAAGTCTCCTGCATTGCAGACGTATCCTTTACCATTCCAGCCACCAGTGAAGCCCAAGAATATTGGATTGTGGGATATCTGGCTTCCTTTAATTAACAATAATCTTTTGATGTTCAGACTACCTGCCCTTTGTTGCAAAACTTCTATTAACCTGGCTCCTCCCCTTCCCTCCTTAGAGCAGTTGTCTCAAGGTTACTACAAATGCTGTCTCCTAGGCTTAAAGTCCTAAAAATTCTCACTGAATTAAAAAAAAAAAAAAACCTTTGAATTTTTAGGCTGTATTTTTTAAGTCAACATACATCTTGAAGAATGAATAAGATTTTGTTTGAAAAATAGGATAAAGGATATTTCACAAGGAATAAAGATTGGGAAGAAGGCTATGGATAGGGTTCAGGTACTTTGAGCAATTCCTTTTAATAACAGCAAAGGTTGCTTAAGTCAAAAATAGAGTATAAATTAGCAAACTCTGTTATTTGCTGCCTGGAAGGAGCCCAACAGATTTTTGCCCTTTTGTTTTCCAAATTCAGCCAGAATAAGTTTTCTTCTTTGTAAGTGTCACAAACAGAAAATTTTCAGTTCAATTCAGTTCAGATGCTCAGTCGTGTCCAACTCTGCGACCCCCATGGACTGCAGCATACCAAGATTCCCTATGTATCACCAACTCAGAGAGCCACTAAATTTAACTGAATGCTTGTCAATGATTGAAACCTGATCTTTAAGCTCACGTGTTGCCCATACAACCTACAGTCTTCAAAATTGCAGGTAAAATTACTCTACCGTTTACAAATGGGCAGCTTTGAATCTGTTTTCCTATAAAGAGCTTTGTAATTCTGCGTTACGCTTGGGTCAGGCATTTCTAACATTCGTTCGGCCACATTCTTGTTATATTGATATTTGGTTTAACTTTATGTGACTTAGCAAGAGATTGAGAGCCTTCAATTTATGGGCACAGACATGAATGTTTCCTCAGGGAGACTCAACCATACTTTTAAAGCTGTAGTTTGGCATAATTAATATTACAAATTTTAAGGTATAGGATATGTTTCGAGTCCAGGGCTTGGGCCTGGGGTCCTACGGCTAAGCCCAAAACAGTGCGAAGGAGGTATTCTACAAGCTCCAGTACTTTGGCCACCTCATGCCTGGAAAGAGGCAGATTGCAGGCAGACTCATTGGAAAAGACTCTGATGCTGGGAGGGATTGGGGGCAGGAGGAAAAGGGGACGACAGAGGATGAGATGGCTGGATGGCATCACTGACTCGATGGACGCGAGTCTGAGTGAACTCCGGGAGTTGGTGGACAGGGAGGCCTGGTGTGCTGCGATTCATGGGGTCGCAGAGTCGGACACGACTGAGCAACTGAACTGAACTGAGAAATATGCCAACGCCCACGGGACGCGATGCTCCTGCCAACACAAAACCAGCCACCGCACGAGTCCCCTTGCACTGAGTTCAGAAAGGCCTGAAGACTCCCCTGCAGCTCTTCTCGCCCCACCCCCACTTCCGCTTCCGGGGAGGTGCCGCCTGCCCCTCCGGCCGTGGGGTCCGCAGTGAAAGAGAAGCCGGAAGTGGCTCCGGTACTTCCGGTACGGGAAACTCCTTGCTGCCGCTTCGACCGGGCTTGACAGGCGGGGTCTCTGCAAGTAGGTCTCTCTCCTTTTGCCTCCCTCCCGTCTGACCTTCAAGCTCGTTTACCGCCGCCGTCCCGCCACTCTGGTCTCGGAAGCCGCCCCTTCCCCATGTGCCGGGGCAGGAGTCCTGAAAGCCAAGACCAGCTCGCCGGCATCCCATCATGTCCGAACTGACTAAAGAGCTGATGGAGCTGGTGTGGGGCACCAACAGCAGCCCCGGTCTCTCTGACACCATCTTCTGCCGCTGGACGCAAGGTACCCCGGCTGGACTCTGGCTTCCAGCCCCCGCTTCCTTTTGCCCCGAGAGAGTCGAGCCGTGACGCCTCTCGCGCCAGTCCCCTCCCGTGCCCTGTACTCTGTCCCAATTCCCCTGCTCTGCACTGACACTGGACTTTCTAGAAACGCCCTGCCCTTCCAGGGGGTAAAGGTTGGGTAGGAGAATGGTTCCAGCTGGCAGCTAAAGACCCGAAGTGCCCCTGCCGCTCCCTGGGCTGCCTCTTGGGCTGGAAAGGAGAAGGGGGCGGCAGTCGGGCTGCAGGGTGTGACACTGAAGGTGTGCCCTGTGCCTTGGTATCCATTTCTCAAGACTTGCTCTGGCCTCCTGGGTCTTTACCCTCTAACGAGGCTTCATCTTGGTGTTTGGTCTAATTTTGGAGAAGGGAAGTCCACGTGAAACTCACTGTGGCTAATTCCACGAAACGATTGTGCAGTTTGTATTTTAATTAGGCGGTTAGGCGTGGTACTCGGTGCAAAAATAAAACGCTGCTGCAAAGTGTTTTCTACACCCCAATATGCCTGATTTTGAGGTGATTTAGTATCTGTTCCGTGGCTCATAGAACCTCCTGCGCCGATCTGATAATGCAGACAGGATTTTGAATTATATAAGAAGTTTTGTTAATACTACGAATAATTGTGAAATAGAAAACACACACACACACAGATTTAATTCCAGAGCTGTCCCAGGCTCTGCCTTGGGCACTTCATGCTAGTCATCATCCCTGTCTCGTGCGTTTTAATATTAAAACGAAACGAACACATTGGTTAAGGTGATAAGAAAGTGAAGTTAACAGCATAGTCTTTGAAATCAGAAGGGTAGGTAATGTATATATGTAAAACACCACAAGCCAATGAATAGTAGCTATTTAGTACTATTATTAAAATGTTTTGTTATGAAAACATTTATTTAGAAAATACTGATTCTCAAAGGATTTGGGGTAAATTTAGCATAGTAGATATATGTCTTTACTTCATAATGTTTACATAGTAACAAACATTTACGGTTTAAATCATGTCTCCTTCCCTCTCAGATACTTTTAAGACCTGGTAAAAACAGAATCATAATGTGTAACAGCTAGTTAGGTTATTTAGTCCATTACTCTGTTTGAAAATGAGAAAAATGAGTCCTGAAGGCTAAATGACCAGGCCAAAGTTGCACGAATTGATAGAACTGGGAGTGAATTACAAGTCACAGCTCTGTCTTGTTTTCCTTTCTGTTTTTAACCAGACATGTAATTAGTTCCTGGTGGCTCAGAAGGTAAAGCGTCTGTCTACAATGCGGGAGACCCAGGTTCTATCCCTGGGCTGGGAAGATCCCCTGGAGAAGGAAATGGCAATCCACTCTAGGACTATTGCCTGGAAAGTCCCATGGACAGAGGAGCCTGGTAGGCTACAGTCCATGGGGTCGCAAAGAGTCGGACACGACTGAGCGACTTCACTTTTCACTTCACACACCTAATTTTGTCACTTAACAAATTTTTTTCAGAAATTATGGGCATTCACATTTGCAAGTTCTGTTTTAAAACTTATTTTCCTATTTGTCTTATTTATTCTAGTAATGAATAGCCCTAAAGTACACAAGATTGTAAGATTGAGAAAGGTTTTACTTTTTGTTAATTAAGTAGTAATATAGCATAGAATAGGGTGATATTTGGCCTCATTTATTTTAGTACTGTGTTGCAGATACAAGGAGAATTCAGAGAGGCTGTTCTAATAATGGTTAGGAGCAGGAGCAGTCTTTTGGAACAGGCATTCTTTGGTTCTGGGTTCAAGTTTTTTAACTTAAGCCTCGGTTTCCTTCTCTGTGGAGAACAGATAGTACTAGTGCCGATCTTACACGTTTGTTGTGAGGATTAAAGGCAAGTACTTAACACAATATCTGACATAAACACTCAGAAAATGATAGCTTAATTTAGAAAGTGCTTAATTGTAGGATAGATCAAGCCAAAGATCACTCAGTTGCAAGAAATTATTGTTAATTAGATCACTTTGAAATGACACATTAGAATGCTCTACCATCTTGTAGTCAGAAGTTCCTTAACAAAATGTGTTCAATATCATTTGAAAATAAAAGGTTACTTTTTGCTCTTTACAGAGTGCAGCTATATTGTGGCTGATTCAAGGTTTTAAATTGATCATGGTTTTAAGGCAACCGAATATGTATTTTTAAGTTATCACTTCTGAATCAGAGGGGTGGTGTTACTGGTTTCGCTCTGTTGACTTTGTATTCATTTATTCTTTCTCAGAGGAGACAGAAATTGCTGAAGGTTGCTGTGGCAATGATTTGGGAATGACACAAGACACTGCTTTGCTTCACTTACTGCATTTGTAATGTGACATCAGCTTTGGCTTTATTTCATCATCTGTAGCTGTGCTTTGCATTGACAGCTGTAACCTCATTATCTTTTGGAAGCAAGTTATAGATGTAAGGTCTTTAGCGTAAATATTTATAGAACTATGTCCAGGAATATTCCATTTATGAAACTATACTGATTGGTCCTGTTAAATTCCTTTGATATGTTAAACAGCTTTAGGAGTTTTCCTCTCTCCCCTTTAATTGATTTGGCCTCTTTAGATAAAACGTTAAAGCAGTAAGTGCAGGAGTAGCACATAGGTTTTTGTGTGTGTGTGTGTGTGTGTGTGTTTTAAAATTCATTTGGCAGTTTAAGATAATTCTCTTTTTCGAATACTTTTTTTAAAAAGAGAGAAAAGTAGGGTTTTGGTGTGAGGTTTTTTTTTTTCCTGCAGTTTTTATTTTAAAGTCAATAAGTCACATAATTTAAAGATTTGAAGTTGTTTTGTTGTTTAATTTGGACATTTACTCCCTACTCCTGCCTACTTCCCTCCTGCTCAATTGTCACTAATGCTTTTTAAAGGAAAAAAAATTTTTTTTCTACTTCATTATTTGTAAATATCATTTATTCTTCCTTTCTCTCAAACTGAAATGTTCCAGGCTTACTTGATAGGGCACAAGGGAAGACAAATAATAAATATGGCATAGTATATATACTAGAAGGTAAAGAAATAGGAATTATAGGGTGAAGTTGCCTGGAAAGGCCTCATTTTAAGATGAGGTTTGAACAGACCCTTGAAGTAACTACATTAGTCATGCAGGTATCTGAGGAATATTCCAGGCAGCGAGGATAGCCATCATAAAGACTTAATGCAGAGTACGTCTGGTCAAGGAATGGGAAGGAGGTTAGTTTGGCTGGAGACAGAATGAAGGAAGAGGGCACCAATAAAGATGATATAAGAAACAATATGGCCCAGATCATTAAGATTTTATAGGCCATTGTAAGGACTTTGGTTTTTATTTTAAATGAGATGACAGGTCATTGGGAGTTTCGGAACAAAGGAGAGACACAACGTGACAATTTCTAAAGGACTGACCTGACTACTAAATTTGAGGATGGACTGTAGTCCTAGAGTGAGACAACAAGACCAAATGAGAGAGAATTGCAGTAATCCAGGGGGTAAAAGACTGTGACTTAGACCGGGAGAGTGGTAGAGGAGATGGTTGGAAGTGGTCAGGTTGACCTCAACACAGCAGAACCAGAATAAGAGTCACCATGATCTAACAAAAGTAAATATTCATCTTATTACAAAGGAAAACATTTTGGCTGGTTGAGACTTTGTTTTCTTTTCAGTATTGATTGTCTAGCCAGTGTCTGGCAAATATTTTCTTTAAAGGGCCAGTGACTTTATTGTCTGGCATTGCAGCAGAAGCAGCCCTTGATAAGATGGGTGTGGCTGTGTTTCAAATCTGCATTTAAAAAACACGCCAACCTTGATGTATATTATAAACTCTGAGAACCCATCTTTTCCTTTTTTCTACCCAGTTCCTTCCAGCTTTAAATTACTTCATTGTTTCACCTAAAGATTAGCCAGAAGAGAAACCCAGTTTTGCTGTTTATTGCAGTTCAGTGTGTTTTAGGGTGGAGGTGAAGTGTTTGGAGCTGTGGTTGTTTGAAATTAGAGTTTTGCACTTTCTGTGTAGGACATTATTTACTATATGATTAAAAAAAAAAAGATTCTAAATAACTTTTGAAAAATTGAGGGATTAATTTGGGTTAAAATCCAAAAGTGTGATGTGAAGGTAAGTCAGTACTATGGATCATATAATTTCAAAGATCTTTGTTGTTGTTGGAAACCTTTTATTTCCAATATAGATTTTACTTTCTCAAACCTACCTACATCACATTTGACCTAAAAAAATCAATTTTAAAAATCTCTAATTTGTAACCTTATGTAATAAAGTCAATTTCTTGGTAATTTGAGTACATAATGTATTCTTAAGTTCAAAATATTTATGATAATACCTTACATTTGTATTATGCTTTACAGTTTTTGAAAATCTTGCTTAATCTTTGCAAGAACCCCAAGAGACAGCAAGAGATAAATGTAGTTATTCTCCTGTTTATAGATGAGGAGACTAAGGCTCAGTTCAGATTCCACTTAATATTATATTATCTAACTTATAATGACAAATGAAGACTTTTGTTTACATGGAAGACTAGAACTACATAGGCAATAGTTGTCAAACTGGTTTGAATAATGTAAGTAAGTCATATGAAAATAAAAGACTAGGAAATTGCAAAGAGGTTCATGGCTTAGGTTTAAATTAGTTATGAGCCATAAAATTGAGAAAGACTTATATGTCTGTCCAGTGTGATACAAAATCATATGCTTAGGATCAGATGCTAAGTTAGATGGCTAATTTCAGATCTAATTAGTAAAGCAGTCATTTTGTGATAAGTCAATTCCTCTTAAAACTAGGAAATACAAATATGAGAACACTTGACAAGAAAAATAACTGTATCCTAAAAAATTCCAACTCAAGTGAAACCTTATTATAAAAGGAGATGCCTACATAGCATAGTCCTGTTTCAGGACAGAAAAGTTCATTTCCATTTGTTTGACTTTATTACATTTTAAGCTGTAAGAGCCTTTGTTCATTATCAGATAAAACCCTCAAGCATATATGCTGCAATTAAACAGAATTTGGTATAAAGCAGATCTGCCTAGAATTCTCTCCCTGGGGTTTTTATCTCTAAAGTACAAAAGCAACTCATCATAATGTATTTCAGTCTAAAAGCCCCACCCATGGACCTTGAAAATTGAATTACATTATTAGTGATTTTAAGAAAGGCAAGAATCCATTACTGATACTTATTTATCGCATACCCTGAAGTTTGGAAGAGCTTAGTTTCACCTCTGCACTTAGCCCCAACACCAGTGACCCTTTCTTGCCACTAGGAAAAGAGGTGGATGAAGAGTAGAGGTCCCTTGGCTTCACCTCTTGTTTCCAGGTTGGATCTCAGTTTTGCTTGTCTTGATGTGATCACCAGCACCCTTAGTTCTCATTTGTCCTTATTAAGTTTGCCCCATCGTGCCTGTTTTTTAGCCTCTATTCTGTTTCTCCCAAAGTGTTGCATGTTGCTGGAGCAAATTGTAGTCGGCATCAGTACAGATATACTAATTAAACCTTAGCTGAGCCCTCAGTATTTCTTTTAGTTCTTTATCCTGTCGACTCTTATGTTTTTTTGGAATTAATACTGTTTTCTATGCCCCTCATTCTGTTGCTCTCAGTCAGTAACATCACTTCCTCTTTGCCCATATTTCTAAGTTGAAAACCTGCTAAAGTTTTCTTTTTCTCAAGTTTATAAACTCAGGGCCCCATTACACTCTTAAAAATTATTAAAGACTTCACTATGAAAAAAAATTGAGACCTGTGGCATTATTTTACATTAAAAAATCTCTTCAGTGTCTAGCTCATTAGAAGACAGCTGGATTCTCTCACTTGCTCCTCCAGTCTGTTATATTCAGTCTGTTGTTTTGGTTGAAGTGTATGCAGAAAATCCATCTTCATACATTTAAGCAATTGGTAATATAGGAGTATCATAATAGCATTTTCAAATAATTGTGGATATTCTTCTTTGATACTACACTGAAACTCAGCAAATGGTAGTTTCTTAGAGGTTAGTTGAGATATGAAATCTGAAGCCACGTTGATGAACATTTTGTACTGTATTAAATTGAAATCCATTGGTTTTTTGTCTTGTACTTTGAGTGGATCTTCTACCTGTGAATTAATTTGTAACCATTTGTTGTTTGGAAATTATTGGTCTGCTGGTTTATGCAAATCTTCCAAATGTTAACACATATTATTAAACAATATCTAGAAGACTCTAGAGAGTCCCTTGAACTGCAAGGAGATCCAACCAGTCCATTCTGAAGATCAGCCCTGGGATTTCTTTGGAAGGAATGATGCTAAAGCTGAAACTCCAGTACTTTGGCCACCTCATGCGAAGAGTTGACTCATTGGAAAAGATTCTGATGCTGGGAAGGATTGGGGGCAGGAGAAGGAGACGACTGAGGATGAGATGGCTGGATGGCATCACCGACTCGATGGACGTGAATTTGAGTGAAGTCCAGGAGTTGGCGATGGACAGGGAGGCCTGGCGTGCTGCAATTCATGAGGTCTCAAAGGGTCGGACACGACTGAGCGACTGAACTCAACTGAACTGAACTGAAAGTCATATTTTTTATTATCTCCCTGATCCTGTCAGAAAAATCTCTTTGAGTATTGGGAAGCTTCAAGCTCACAGTGCTGGCCCCGAGTTTTCCAGAATTTTAGTTAATCACTTGAAAGCTTGAAATTTTATTGCTGGCAAAAGTACTGTCAGTTTTTTTTTCCTTTAAGTATCAGGCTCACTACATTTACTTCTGAGAAAAAGTCTAAATAATCATAGTTTGTTACTAGCTCTTCAAAGTAAAAATAACATTCACAGACAAGCTGTTAGTTCAGCTCACAGTTCAAAAAATGACACATCTGCTTTTCTTTGAGCGACCTGTACAGGGTGCGTAGGAGAGGTGCTTCATAGGTAGTTTCCATTGTGTCATACAATTTTTTTTTAAGTACTTTGTATTCAAAGTTAGGATTTAATAAGATTAGCATTAGCAAGAGCTTTCTTAAGTTAAATTGGCTTTTTCTGTGTGTTTGAGAGCATATCAGGGTGTTTCCTAGTACAGTGACTGCTGGTATAGCTTAATGGCGTTGCCTTGATGTGTGCTAAGGCACCAGTAACATAACCCACTTTTTGTTTTGTACCATCACTGTGAATATCAAACCGAGAAAAGGGCAGATATCTCTGTATTATAGCAAAAATGATTTTCACCTCTAGCAGGTTCCCTAAAAGGTCACTAGAATTTCCAGGGTTCGGTAGACCACACTTTGAGAACCTCTTTATCCAGTCCCCCGCCATCTCAGCTTTCTCAGAACTCAGCGTCCTTAAACTTTCTCTTTTTCCATTTGATCACTCTTTTCCTTCTTGGAAACTCATGCCTTTTGGCCTATAAGATAATAATTCTGTATCCAGCTGCCCTTCAAGCTGCCATCCTCTGTCACCTCACTTGTTTACCATAGTTTGCAGTGTCTCTTTCTGCTTGTGTTCTGAATCACACCTCAACCCTTTCAAATCTGACTGCTCTTCCTGGTATTCTAAGTTTCCTTTTTTTAGTATTCCCAGTGATGACATGCTTACTCCAGGGTTTTCATGTATGTTTCTATTCCACTCAGCATTTGAAACAGGTGACTCCTGCTTTCCCTTTTGGGGCCTCACTGTGTTTTTCTCTTACCTTTCAAGTCTGTCGGTCGTCTTTGCTGACTCAGCACCGGCTTGTTTCTTTTTCTTTTTTTTTTTTTTATGTTAACTGCCTTCATTATCTTTGTTCTGTGTTCTCATTCACTTTAACTGCCATGTTTAGGGTGATTCAAATTGCTGTCTTTAATCTTCAACCCTGCTGTGAGCTCCAGACCCATATCCACCCCCACCACACTTTAGAGACTGAATTTAGAAACAAAAATTTCCATTATCAGGCTTCCCAGATGGCTCAGTGGAAAACAATCCACCTGCCAAAGCAAGAGACACAGGAGACATGGGTTTGATCCCTGGGTCGGGAAGATCCCCTGGAGAAGGAAATGGCAACCCACTCCAGTATTCTTGCCTGAAGAACCCCTTGGACAGAGGAGCCTGGAGAACTACAGTCCATGGGCTCACAAAGAGTTAGATGTGAATGAGCTCACCCCTATTATCTTTCTTCCCAAAACTTCAGCAAGTATTCATTGAGTATTAACAATAACACACTAGGAAAACAGTGGTCAGTAAGAGAAACAGGATACTTGCAAGGCAAGACACAATAAACAAATGAAAATAATGTAATTACAGATGGTGATAAGTCCTGGTTGGGCTGGGGAATGGTAGGAAGGATCTGCTTAGCTAGATTTGTCAGTGAACATCTCTCTGAGGAGTTAATACCTCCGCTGAGTCTTTTAGGATGAGAAGGATTCAGCTATGAGAAGGGTAAAGGCCATTTCATGCAGAGAGAACAGCTGACACCGAGGCCCCAGGTAAAGATCTTGAGATGTTCTGAGGACTAAGACCACTGTATATGATGAAGGTAAGAGTGAACTGAGGGAAGTTGGGATTGATAGATCATATAGGGTCTTTTTTAGGCAATGAAAAAGGAATTTGAATTTTATTTTAATTGCAGTAAGAAACCATTTGAATGTTTTAAGCAGTCTGTGAGAAAAACTGGTTTCCATTTCTAGACTATTTCTCTGGTAAATTTATGGTGAATAGGTAAGGGGTGGGTTGGGAATTGGGATGTGGGTGAAATGGGGCAGGGGGATCCTGATTGGAAATTCCTAACGGTGTTCTAGATGAAAGACGATGGTGGTTAGAACCTGAAGGTCAACCAGAAATGGAACGGAGATGGGCAGATACAGATGTGTTTTGGGCCCTTGAACCAAGAGGTTCTTATAAGGTGAAGCCTTAAAGTTAAGTGGGAGTTTTTTGGAGAAGGTGTTTCAAGTGGAGGGAACATGTTCAAAGCATGAGAAACCAGAGAGAGAATGGGTATTTGATGGTCTAAAAGAAAGTCTGCACACCTGGAGGCTAAAGAAGGAAAGTGTCAAAGGATGAGATAGGAGACACAGGCAGAAGCCAGACCATAGAAGAGCATGTTAAAGAATTTAGATTCTGTCAGCGACTGGAGTTCCAGTCAGGGCTCTCTTTGGAGATGACCTGATTATAACCCATAATGGAAACCTTGGGAGTAGATGAGTTACACAGGGAGAACATGTAGAACGAAAAGAACAAAGACTCTAAAGCCAAGACCTGAAGAACATTATCATTTAGTCGCTAATCAACGTTGATACAGAGTAGAAACAAAAAAGGAAAATCTGGAACAAGAGGGACCGCTAAAGCCAAGGGCCAGAAGGTTTTCACAAGTCACTGGTGAGCATTTCAGATGGTTCTCTGAGGGGTCATTGGTGAATTTGGTGAGAGTGAGTTTGATGCAATCACAGGTTGAAAACCAAATTATTGTGGGTTGAGTTAATTGAGGAAATTGAGACAGTGCATACAATTAGGTATGCTTTGAGCGAGTGGTGTTTGGAGTCTTGGATGGAAATTTTTTTTTTTAATGGTCAAATGATTTTTTAATAAGACTTTTCCTTTTATAACAATGTTATTTAGGTTCACAGCAAAATTGCGAGCAAGATACAGAGATTTCCCCGTATACCTCGTGCTCCCATGACGTGCACAACCTCCTCCAATGTCAGTGTCTCCCACCAGAGTGTTTGTTACAATTTTGAACCTACATTGACTCATCATTATCACCCAAAGTCCACAGTTTTTATTCTTGGTTCTATACATCCTATGGGTGGTGACAAAATATAATGGAATGTATCCATCATTATAGTATCATAGAGTATTTTCACTGCTGTAAAAATTCTCTGTGCTCTATCTGTTCACCCCACCCCTCTCTCCCCTCCCCTTGGCAGCCTCTGATCTTTTTTACTGTCTGCATAGTTTTGCCTTTTCCAGAATGTCATATAGTTGGAATCATATGGTATATAACTGTTTCCCCCTTGTTTTTTTCGCAGCTTGCAAGCCATTATTTTTTATAAACACCGAATAATATTTCATTTTCTATACATACTATTTATCCATTCCCCTACTGAAGGATATCTTGGCTGCTTCCAAGTTGTGGCAATTATGAAAGGCACAGTAAACAGTGTGTGTAGGTTTTTGTTGGGGGTGGGGTGTGCTAAATTTTCAACTCCTTTGGGTAAACAAGGACCTTCTGGTAGAGTCTGAAGGAGAATTTTTGTTTTTAAATAGGAGGTACATGTTTAAATCCTATTTGAAAGAGATTGAAAGGTAAAGAGAGAAGAGGTGGACTGGAATGGCGACCTCTGTACTATTTGTTAACTCACTTGCTACCTAGTGTCTCAAGGTAGAAACAGAGTTAGATCTAATTTCTTACATACCCAGCCTTTGCTGCACTTGCATATATTCATCAAATCTTAATTTTTACCTTAGAAATACTGTTTGTATATAGTGTTTTCTCACAACATTAGTGTTGTTTTTATTAGTCTGGAACTGTCTCTATAGGTCTGTTGAAATGGTCTCCTCCCCATCCTGGTCCTTTAAAGAAAGAAACAAAATACCAGTATGGTTGTGTTACTACTTTAATTAGCACTTGTCATGATGTGGCCCTTCCCAGTATGAATGTCCTGTCATCTCTTCTTTCTCACCACCCTGCCCCCATACAGCTCTTTAACTGTATGACATTTCCCTCTGATCCATGAACTTGTCCTGTTCTTACCACACCTTTTTCCTTTACTGAAGATGTTTTCTTTACCTGAAAGTCATTCTCCCACCCTTGCCTCTGTTAAAGTTCCATTCAAGGTCAGCTTTCAAGTTACCTGTTATGACTTGATTTAGGCAAAGTCATTCCTTTCAGTTTCCTCAACACTCTCTTCATACTTCTGTTAAAACATTCATTTATCCCTTTATTTTAGTGATTTATTCGTATGTCTGTCTTCATCTGGACTGTTGGCTTCTCCAGACAAGGGACTTTGTCATGCATGTCATTTGTATATCCTGGATGTTTGGTGTCGTGTCTGAGGGTCATGAAATATTCGTTGGATAAATGACTGAATTATAACCATTAGGTATGTTGGAATTGGAAATGATTGTTTTAAAGCTAAGTACCCCGAGGCCTAGGGAGGTGAAATGATTTCCTGAAGGTTGTACAGATTGTAACTCACCTCTCCTGACTTTGGCTGCAATATCTCCACAGTGTGCCGTGATCTCTGTGGGAACTTGTCCTGGCTGCTCTCAATCAGTGCAACTTGGTAATACTTAAATTGAGATGGAGCCAGTATGAGCACGTTTGGTGTGTATGTGCTGGGCTTAGCCACTCGGTCATGTCCAACTCTTTGCAACCCCTTGGACTGTAGCCTGCCAGGCTCCTCTGTCCATGGGATTCTCCAGGCAAGAATACTGGAGTGGGTTGCCATATCCTTCTCCAGGGGATCTTCACATCCCAGAGATCAAACCGGGGTCTCCCACTTTGTGGGCAGATTCTGTACCGTCTGAGCCATCAGGGAAGCTGTCAGTGTGTGTAATGCTCTTTAAGTTTTAATGCTTTTTAATTTAAAGAGTCCTAAAATTTCTGTTTAAATTCAGTAAACTGTCTGGTCTTTCTTCCAGTATATTAAATTACTTTAAAAAATCAGATTTAGTGTCCTTTTACTGAGGTCTACACTGTATCTCTTTAGTCCACTTAATAGGGGGCCCTGAGTGCAAAATTGTGTTTGTGTAGGTGTGTGTGCACACGCACATGTGCACTTGGCAGGGAGCCTAGGTTCCATATCTTTTTTCAAAGGGTTCTTTTATCCTCCAAAAAGCTAAGAACTATAGCAATGGACTGACTTAAAGATAATTTGCTGTTGTGATAAGTGATTCTCTCTCAAAGCAAAGTACATTAAAAATTCTTTCAGCTACTACTTGAATGACATGTTTAATCTTTGCTGCTTGCTTTCATTTTTAGGGTTTGTGTTTAGTGAATCAGAGGGATCTGCATTAGAACAGTTTGAAGGTGGCCCCTGTGCTGTTATTGCACCTGTTCAGGTAACATAGACTACTTTACCAACTCCTTAGAGGGACGTGTTCAAACGTTCCCTCCTTGACTTTGTGTTTTCTAATACCTGTACTCTGTGTAATCATGAAGCATAATCAGTTACCTCTTAACTTGTGTTCATGTAAATTGCTTTAAATGTCTGAAATAAAAATGAATTCAGAATATGAGTAGCTTACACAGCAGTAGCCATTTGGCTGACTTTAACTCCAAATTTTCTATTATGTTTTCTTGAAAATAATGACCATGACATCTTACACAGTGATCCTATTGAGTAATAATAATTTATGCCAGAGGTAGTTATACCATAATCATGGTACCGTTTGTATTTCTTCTGGCTCCTAAAATGACTCTTCAAAAAAGTTGAAGATGGGTTAATATTTTCATGGCCTAAAACTCAATCAGATTTTAAAGTATGTTGACAATATATACTGTTTTAGGGTGTATCTTTTTGGTCTTTAGAATAAAATCAGTAACAGCAGATTTCAAACAATTCCCAAAATTAAAAAAAAAAAAAAGATTTTTTTTTTCTTTGCACATGAGATAGGGTGAATTTCGGTGTGTGTATTTGATTTTGAATTTTTATGTGTTGCATTGTTTGAAATTCAAAGGCTGATTTGCCATGAAGTATTAAATTATTAAAACAGAAAATTGAATTTTCAGTTTGCTGTGATATTTACGATGTCTAAACAGCAGTATAACTTCAGAACTGTTAAAAAGAAACTTGAATTTATTGCTTGTTTTAATCAGCACATTTTGAAAATACATTTTTAATGTGGTATTTATTATTCATTGGGCATAAAAAATGCTTTCCTGACTGTTAGTTGCAAAATAAATTTGTCTCTCAAACTCCATACACTTACATTGTTAAATTTAAAGTGCATTTTCTGAAGAAATGAAATGTTTTCCTTTATGGTTGATTCTAAAATATATTCTTTTTAGGTCATTGTTTCCTTTTTAAAAAGTAAAGTTGATACATTTTTTCATTAGTAGGTTTTTTTAAATTAAGAAAAATTGGAATGAGCTTTGCCTAGGGATTTTGGAGTATAAATAAATTTAACTATAAATTAATTATTAGAGCTGTTGAACAACTGAGGTAGGTTTTGGTTTGCTACTAGGAATCTTATCAGAATTTGAGGATTCTGTGTCTTGTTTATATACAAGATAGATTTTATTACCACTGACCCTCTTGGAACGTGATAGTACCTTAGAGTCTGTAAATGCAAGATAAATAGCAGGAATTTCATGTTTTATAAAATTCAGTATATTTCCAAAATGGTAGTTATTTTTGCAAGTGGAGTTGTTATGTAACAGGAAATAATTGTAATATTCAAAATCAAGATATATCTTTGAGGTAGTAACTTAGCTTCATAGTCACATAAATGTTTTCAATTATAGAACTTTGTTTGTATTAATATTTCAATGTAAAAATCAAAACTAAATTACTGAGTAATGAAGGGAAGTGTGCGAGTTGGATGTTGAACTTTTAAAAACTGAACTCTAGAACATGGCACTTTTGCTAGAAGAATAGACATTATGGAAGGTGAAGGTGCAGCCGCTCAGTCGTGTCCGACTCTTTGCGACCCCGTGGACTGTAGCCTACCAGGCTCCTCTGTCTAGGGGATTCTCCAGGCAAGAATACTGGAGTGGGTTGCCATTTCCTTCTCCAGAGGATCTTCCCGACCCAGGGATTGAACCCAGGTCTCCTGCATTGGAGGCAGACGCTTTAATCTCTGAGTATGGAACCAAGTAGAAAATACAGTAGTAGACCATGTTACATACAATAGTTCACTTGGAATTAATCGCATACCATAATAAGAAGGAATGCAAGTCATTGATGAAATACAGTGTAGTTCAGTAAATGCTACTGATATGACAGGTTGATAATTTGAGGGGGAAAACTGAATCTCGGTCGTCTCATACCATGTACCAAGTTTATTCTTGATATAACACTTAACCACGGGAAGTTGAAAATAATGGGTTACCAACCTTCTAAGAGAATAGATGAGTTCCAGGCTCAGAAAAATATCTGCAGGTAATGTTAGCAAAAAGTGAATATCTTTCTTAGACAAAGAACTCATACACATTGGTTAGAAAAACACTTAAACTTCAGAGGCGAAATGGGCAATATGCAGTCATGGCAGGTGGAATGATGCTGCACAACCAAAAAATCAAGATGCCCAAGCTCACTAGGGATCCACCAAAGTACAAAAAAAACTTTTAAATAGATTCTTTTGCTTACTCTTCCCTATCTTTAGATATAAAATAATTGCCCAAAGGCTTACTCTTCCTAATCTTTATATATAAAATAATTATCAGTACATATAAGGATAGGATGATGCTGGCACACTCTGTAGCTACAGATAACTCTATGTAGTATAAATTTGTACTATGACCTAGGAAGGAATTTTACATTATAATTGAAACCATAATAAAATAATGCAGATTCTTTGATGAGAATAATTTTACTTCTGTGAATCTTTCCTGAAGAAATAATCCTTAAAATTGAAAGAGTGTATTCAGAAATTAGCTTTTTTACAGCAAGTCCAAATATGTTTTTTATTTATAGTAGTTTTAAAAAATTGCAAATAACCTAATACACAGTAATGTCATGTAAACATGGAATAATGTTGAAGTAAACTTTAATAGCTTGGTAGACAGTTAGAGATTGACTTATAGTTATGAATTATGTGGGAAAACAGAAAAGTGGAAAACAATCACATACCCATTAGGCTTCTCACTTAAAATTTGAAACAGCTATGAAAGAAAGACTGGAAGGAAGTATATCAAAATGCGAATGGTGGTTCTATTAGTGGTGAAATAATGGTTGTCCCACCTCACTTTTCCAGTTTTGCAATGTAGTTATGTTACTCAATTTTATGGTTTTTGTTATTTGGGGGAAAGTCAGAAGCACTTGGTTGTAGTATTTGTAGATTTTATTACTGTGAGAATAGTACTTATTTTTTTGTTTAAATGTTTAGAATTGATAGTTTATTAGGTGCCAGGTATTGTGCTAAGTATATTACTAGATCATCTCATGTAATCCTCATTACAACCTTTTAAAGTTTGTGCTATTATTTTTAATTAGTAAAATAATGGAACCAGAATTCAACTAAAAGTAGTTCTCTTATCTGTATACTGCTGTTTTCAGACACTGATGAGTAGGAATGAAATGGCAACCCACTCCAGTATTCTTGCCTAGAGAATCCCAGGGATAGGGGAGCCTGGTGGGCTGCCATCTATGGGTCGCGCAGACATGACTGAAGCGACTTAGCAGCAGCAGCAACTAAAAGTAGTTTTCTTATCTGTATACTACTGTTTTCAGACACTGATGAGTATGAATCACCATAGTTACTACTTTTTCTTGAATCTGCCCCCTGGAGATAAAGTAGGTGGAGCATCAGGATCTGCCCCTTAAATAAATAAGTCAGGTTAACTACACTTTGAGAAGGAAACAGTATTATAGTCAGAACTGCTGTCTATTGAAACACTAATGTAACATAGTTGGCACACTTAAGAAAAGGTTAAAAATGGGTTTGTTTTTTCTTTGGGATCTTAAAGCTTTTTGAGTTAAATCAGAAAGTTAGGAACTCCTTATCAGTGATCCACACAGTGGTATTCCTGTGTCACAAATGACAACTAGTACAGAACCACTTTTGTATTTAGCTTTCTTTCCTCAAAGGAATCAAAGAGAAACGTAGATTTTTTTTTTTTCCTGGTCGATAGAGCTTTCACTCTGTGAATGAAGCAGAAAATTTCTTTTTCACTTACGCAGTTATTATTTTGAGTCAATTCTTCTATTTGCCAAAAAATATGTACTATAAAAGAAGAATTGTATGGATCTAGAATCAAGTTTATAATAATATATTCTAAGTAAGTAAGTATGTTCAGTTACTGGTGAATGTGAAGGAAAATGATTTGAAATCCTATAGCACCATTCAAAAGATCAGAAAGGAGGTACAAATTAGGTGGGGTTTTTTTCCGTTTTAGAATAAAAGAATGATATAAGATATGTTTATAATAAATTCTAATAATTATTGCTTTAATTGTATAAAGGCATTTCTTTTGAAGAAGCTCCTGTTTTCATCTGAGAAGTCTTCTTGGAGGGATTGCCCAGGTATGATAGCTGTCTTTTATCAACTTTTACTCCATCTTTTATTTCATAAGTGATTCCTGCAGCATTCATTGGCAGTAATTCAGTTGATATTATCTGTTTTTAAAAAGTAAACTATCAGTTACTTTTTTGTGAGGTTGACTTTTTAAATGTTCCCGGAAGTTTCATGAACAGTGACTCTAGGTCTTAAAAATGTGTATTTTGTAATGTGGTTTTCCTAACTGAGAGAGGTAAGACAGGTTTTTACAACTTAGGGAAAAATCTTTTGGTGCAGTTAAATGATAGCATACCATAAGAAAGAATCATTTATGTTTGTATTGTCTTATTTAGCTTTGAGCAAAAACTCAAGATTATCTTTGTATTGCTGAATCTTTTAGTATAACACTTTACACAATACCAATACTACTACAGGTAATTCTGAGTTAAATCACAAATGACGCTTTCGTGGCTTCTGCAATATGATTAAATCAGAGAACTGTATGTGCTACCTGATAATAACAAACATTTGCAACCTTGACAGTTTACAAAGATATTTTCTTCACTTACACTATTTTATGTGAACTCACAATGACTACTGAAAGAAGGTAGAATATATTATAATTGCAGTTTTGTATATAAGGGCAGAGCAGCTTCCATTCCAAACCATGCAGGTACATTCTACTAGTGGTTTTGAATTTAAGAGATAAAGTGTCACTGTCATGCATTTTTAATTAATAACTGAAATGCAAAATAAGTTTCAGTAGAGAAGAAAGAAACTATTCAAAAGAGACTGTTACTAGCATGAACATTTTACTAAATTTCTAAAATTTCTTGCATAGAAACATTCATATTGATAAGAAATTTTTGTAGCATTGTTGTAAGTGCCGTAAATGCTGTGGTGGCTACAAAGTGAATAGGACAGTTCCAGTCTTTAAAGAACTCTTAGTCTATCTAGGGAGAGAGAAACCTCCCTCTAGCATAAAATTTCCCATGGGGCATATAGCCATCTTATCCCCTTTGTTTGAAAGCTTCAGAAAGTGGTACTACTTCTGGAGACAAACACTACTCAAAAAGGGGAGGGTGGCTAAGGTTCAGGACAGAGTTGAGCATTTGTGCTATTTTTTATAAATGTCTGATGCTCAGATCACCACAGTACAATATCAGTGGTTTGTGTACTATGCGGCATAACCGCAACGGCCTCTGCTAATGTAATGGATTGTGTCATTGTATGTGCTGATGGTATATTATCTCATTATCCTTCCCCCGTGGGACTGGGAGTTCAAAGACATGAGACTAATTCAGAAATGGGGAAGAACAGAGGTCTCCACAGGCCCTTACAAGACCTGGTTCTATAAGAAGGCTGAAAGGTTCCGTTTGCAGCCTAAGAAAGGAATGATCAGTATCAGCTTACTCCATCCACATAGCATATTCCTTCCTCTGATGTTTAATTCTGCATTTTCCAGGATTCTTTTTCTCCTGAATGGAAACATTCAATAGCAGTGACAATTTAACCCTCAAGCACATTGTTTTTCTAAACTGTAATTGAAGATCAGTGGCTTATGGATTTCTACCCCTCTAAAAAATGCTTGATTTTCATCACTAAATTAACATATTCTTAACATTGTTATTTGACAGGATTTTTTTGTCCCCCACAGAGAAAACCATTGTAACTTATGCTTCGGTTATTTTTAGAGGAAGAGCGGAAGGAACTCCTTTGTCATACCTTGTGTGATATTTTAGAAAGTGCTGGTTGTGACAACTCGGGATCCTACTGCTTGGTTTCTTGGTTAAGAGGAAAAACAACTGAGGAAACCGCTAGTCTTTCTGGGAGCCCTGCACAGTCTAGTTGCCAAGTGGAACATTCTTGTAAGACACACTTTTATTTCATGAAGTAATTTCTTGTCTATGTGTTTGAATAGAACTACTGAAAATTTTAAAGAGAGAACAAGATTTAAACATTGTATAAGATCTGTTTCTTAGCCTAAGCTTACTTAATCCTTGAGCTTTGTTAGTTTTCATTTCTCACATGATGATTTTAATTGCTGGAGGATATTACATTTGTTTATTTTTTCTTTGATTTTTGGGGAAAAAACATAGGAAATGCATCTCTTAAAGTAAACTTAGTAAAAGTTCTAGTTAACTTCTACTTGATGACACTCTCTTTTCAGCTTTGGAACTCTCATTTAGAAAGCTGAAAGAACATATTTCTGTTTCCTTTGCTTCAAATACTTTAGTGTTTTCCTTGGTATTGGAAAAAACAGGGAAATTATTATTGTTACAACTGTTTTTTACATTAGGAAATGTCTTAATTATCTTCAGCTGTTTCCTAAAGCAAAGATGGGGACATTTTTCTTCCCTGTGTTGTTTCTTTTCCTCCTGAACTTTTTGGACATGGTTACTATAGATGAATTATTTTGAGATAGCTTTTTTATTATGAGTTTTAATTTTGCGTTCATTTAAGTTTTTCATACCTTGAAGATTTCTCTTAAAGAAAAATAACAGCCCTTCTCACTCACAATAATTATATATTCTATAGTCTTTAGTTTTTAAATATTCTTACCTAGTTAACCTACAAACTGCCAGAATGAACTAGTAAGATTGTACTACAGATAGAGTTGCTTTTCTGGTTTTCTTTTTAGAAATTAAGTTGTTCATAGGTTGCTTTTGGTAATTGATAGTTCTAAGTGCCTTTATTAAATAAGTGACTTGTTCTGTTTATAGTGTAATCCATTAACTATTGTCTTTGTGGAAACTGTAGACACCCAATTTCTAAAAAGTAAATTTCAGTTGCTATGGTACACATCTTTTTCTCCCTATAGGATTGTCTACGAGGCAAGTTGTCTCTTTGAGCCAACATGTCTCTATGATGTCAGCATCTTCTCTCTCTCACCTTTGCAGTTACAGTGGCAAATTCTACTAATAGTACATTTGCAAGGAATAATTTTTCAAATTTAAACAGTTGAATGACATTTCCTTTTAGGCCTTTCAAACATAGCATTTCAAAAAGAATTTAATATATTTTTAGAGTTAAAGAAAACAAGTGGAAAATACTCACAAGGTTGATAATCAAAAAATGTCATTAAGGCTGGTCTTAAAATATTTTCCAGATTTTACTGGATTGCATAAAAGCATGTTTAATAGTTTTGTTTAGGATATTAAAATCTTAATAGGAATAGTTGAAGAGGTTAGAAGTTGTTTTAAAGAATATGTGGTTAAAACTACTCCATGTATTAATATTATAAGAAAATAGTTTTTTGCTAACATTTTTCATTCGTATCTTAGTACACTCTGTGCTCACCGGATGTGCTGTACATTTCTGTGTTGATGGGTTAAGTTGTTCTAGGTTAAATGCCTCATGATGTTAACTTTGGCACTTCAGTAACCTATTTGGGCATATTATATTGACTCCCCCTCCAAAAAACATTTTTTAGTAATTTTCCCATTTACATTGTCTCATTTTTAAAATAGACATGAAATGAAACTATTATAAATTGATTTTTAATGTTATATAAATTTGAGAAGTTTTAGTAATTGAAAATTTGAAAATTCACGTTAGATGTTGACAATGAAATGAGCTTATATTAAAATTTATTCCATATAACAATCTGTTTTACCTGTTTTTTCCCTTTATTCCCAGCTTTGTTCTTTTTCTTGTGTTTTATATTTTTTCTACCATCCTGCCTGCTAAGCTTTTTATTTTGCTTGCCTCTTTACTCTAAATTACTATCTTTATGTCAACTTTCATATTGTACACTCAGTAAAATTATTTAGATAATCAGGTACCACATAGAAGTTAGCACAGTTTGGAAAAGATTAGGTAGAAGTTTTATTCTCTCTTGAAATTTTAAATGTGAAGTGTTTTTCCCCTTGTCAATATTACATTGTGTACAAACATTAATTTCATTGGCTTTTGTGGTGTGTAGTTTTGGCTTTTGGTAATGCACACTTGTTTGCAGTAGTGAATACTCAGGTTCAATTTCAGTTTGTTTCCCACACACAAATCAAAAGATTATTTAAATGAATCCATTTGGACTTTACAGATGTTAAAAAGTAATTCAAAACATTTGAAAATTAAATCTGGACTTTGAAAGGCTAAAATAATGTGACTTTTTTTATTGTAAATCAAAATTTCACTTTTGAATACATAGTTTCTTCAGATCTCTAGTGAGGATTAGTATTTGAAAGTACTAACATTTATTTATTTATTTATTAAGGTATATATGAAATTGTTCCTTGTGATTAATTAGAGTGAGCATTTTGATCTGTGTAGGATTTCTTTAAAGACAGGATTTCTTTGTAGAGCTGAGACTATCCAGGTTCAGATCTCAGTTCTGTAGTTTATAGCTTTTTGCTCTTGGAAGGATTCTTCTTTGGGCCTCAGGTTCCTCTACTGTAAAATGGGGTAATAGGCTTGTTTGTGGATTAAATAAGGTTAAGGCCCATAGAGCATTTAAAAAGGGACCTGGAACTTAGAACTGTGCTAAGTAAACATTACTTTTCATTTAAATGCTTTCTTTGATTTCCTTTGATTTCTTAAAATTTTATAATTTTATTAGTAAATATAATCTAAATAAGATACTGAAAACTTGTCAACAGTTATACAAGTAAATGAGGAAACAAACTTAAAGCTGTCGTTGAACCTGTGTACTTTCAAAGTTCTCTGCCTTTTTATACACAGTTGTTTAATAATGAAACATCAAGTCTAAAGATTTTATATTAGAGGAAGATTAGCAGTGAAGATTTGACTTGGCTCTAAGAAATGAAAGATGATTTAGAAGTGCAGGACACATTGCAGTTATGTGTGAAGCACTATGATTGTCAATGCTTTCTCACGTTATTAACTATTCTAGCACAACTGAATTTAAAGAAAATGTTTATTATTTAATCACCTTTCTACATTCTCAGTATTAAATCCATTTTAGTTCTATTCATGATATCTAAGATGTTGAAATATAAATTTATGTTACAGTAAAGTGGAAAATAAACTGAGAATTCTAAGGAGTAAGGAAAGAGGGAAACTTTTGATTGCTTAAAAGTATTTACAGCCTGCTGTGTGTATCTTGTGTCATTTATTTGCCATGTGTAGTGCTGAAAAGTGTCTTTTATGTATAGCTGCCTTGGCTGTCGAAGAGCTTGGCTTTGAGCGATTTCATGCATTAATTCAGTAAGTAACATTGGAACATTTAAAATACTTACTTGTGGACACATTTGCCATTTTAAGTCTGTTCATACTGTGGAAAGGTACTTAGATTTGTATGCTTGAGGATTAATTTGTTTTCAGATTTTTTTTAAAAAAGAATGCTTTGTCAATATGTTCTTAAAATATTCTGATTCCCAAATTAACTTTGGAAATACACCCTTTTGTAACATTAAAGGCTTTTTCATCATTATAATGAAAAATCATTTTAGCTTAATAATGTTTCTCCAAGTGAAAATAAAGATTTCTAGTATGATAAATATTTGTGTTATTGCTTATTGTCAAAATATGCTTTCTATAATTTTCATTAAAAGTGCCATATTTTCATTAGAGTATTTCCATTTTTTGTTGTGAAATAAAAGGTAAGGATAGCTATGTTGGTAGAATTGCAAGTGGCATTTGATTTGAAATACAACGTTATTTTAAAAGAAGCCACAAAGGTACACCTTATCCTTGGTGTTCAGATATTTGTTAAATAATTTTCAAGCTTTAAAAAGTCAATTTTCTTTGCTCTTAACCATATCCTAGAAGAGGACCACCTAATTCCTTAAATAACTGTATGATCATTAAACAAGTGATTGATGTCAGACAGTTCACCTAAGAGATGAAGAGGTTCCCTACCAAGTAGGCTTTCTATTTTAATGGTACCTATTACGTATAATGACAATTGTCAGCAATAGCTTCAGCTGTTAATGGCTAAATTTATATTTGAAAATTTGAGACACAAAAATCTCCTCTTTGTATGTATGCATTTTAATATAGAAGACAATTAAAAAATGTTCCCATTTATGAATGTGGTCAATCTCATCATCATATTAATACTTAATTCTTTTTTCCCCCCAGAAAAAGATCATTCAGAAGTTTAGCAGAATTAAGAGATGCTGTCTTGGACCAGTATTCAATGTGGGGAAACAAATTTGGAGTATTGCTTTTTCTGTATTCTGTGTTACTGACAAAGGTTGGTTAAAGAAGATGTTTTTCTGATTTTTATTCATTTGAGTTTAGTATTTTTCCTGCTGCAGAGAGAAATTTTACTCCTGATGTTGTTTCTAAATCTCAGAATTGAAATCTCTTGTGCCAGTAATGAAGAATCAGTCTCTCTTTCTTCATTCACCTGTTACTTAACCACGTTTCAAGCTTTACCCATGATCTTCTAGACTGCAGAGATTTATCAGTAATGTTCTAATTATGAAGTGCAGTGAGGTATTTGGTATTTTATTTTCTTGGATCATAGTGGAAGCACTTGACCCCTTAGCCCCTTCTGGAACAGCTGTATCTAACACCAGTCTCTTCTTAGCTTACCTGATAAATCACTATACTGGTTCTCTTTCTGTAATGCCTCATAATTACTTTTCTGCTTATAGCTTCATTTCCATCTTTTCCCGTTAGTTAACCTTTGTATCCTCTCAGCTTACCTTTATATGGTTCATTCTGACCTGTATACTTCTGGTCTTGCCCTTTTCTGCAAGTGCCAGCCTCACATCTCCAGCGACCTGTTTGGTCTGAGTTATCCTGCTGGATTTGCCATATCTGGAATCAGACTTCATTCACTTGATAAATGTTTATTGAGCACTGACTGTTTATTAGGGACTAAACTTACAATGTGGGATACAATTTTTGTTTAGTCATTCCTCGCCAATGTTGTAAACAAAAAAGTAGACACATTAATAGTTACTTCCATTTTGGCAGTGTTTTTGGTGTTTGTTTGTTTCATGCACAAAGCGTAGTGGGACAATAGAAGGCTCGCCTTAGTTCATATGGTGGAATCAAGGGCAGACCTTGTAAGCATCATCTGATAGATGGGGAGAAGTTTTCTGGACAGAATAACTATGGGAAGAAATTCCAAGCTGTGGGAATAACAGGTATAAAGACATTATCTTAGTGTAGCATAATATACCAGAAAGGCAACCGTTTAAGTTGAGAATGGCATATATGTAAGAATTCTTGTCAGAAATACTTAAAATCTCATTTTATATGGCCAGAATTGGAACAAATAAAAAATTGTGAGCAATGGAGTAACGAGATCTTTCTGTTGCTAAAAGGTTCTTTAAATTGGTATCAGAGTTGTGCTGGAGGGAGTTGGTATGTGGATAAGACGACTAGAGTCAGGGAAACTGGAAAAGTAGTTACTGAAATAGGTGACCCTAAGCCAGAGCAGTGATCATGGAAATGGAAAGAAAAGGAGCATATTTTTTAGAAGCATGTTTTAAACTTAGAAATTTTAAATCATTTAGGAGCATATTTAAGAGAAAGAATGAAAAGTAGTTAGTGGTCGATTAGCAATGGGGACTGACAGTGATGGAGGTCCCGAGGATGCCTGGTTTCTTAATGAGTTCGTGACTGTTCAGTACTCTTCCAGTTCTTATGCTCAAAACTTTTGATACCTCCTCTCTGTCTAGTCGTTCACAGCCAAGAAAACTGTCATGTCTAGTTCTTCCTTGACCTGGTCTTTGAAATAAGATCCCCTCTCTCCCTAGTGATTTTTGGCACTTGATTATGCTATTCATTGTGACTTTATGATAGTCCATTTTGTATAGTTGTCCACAAGGAAGGCCAGTGTGAGATCTTAAACTTGTTTGTATCATTCTATAGTATTTCCACAATTTACTATTTTGATTGTTGATTATCATCTCTTTAATTTTTAGAAATGGCCTATAATCACGTGGAATCAATAGTTAAAGTTAGGTGAATAGCACAAAGAATGGCAGTTTATCTTTGTCATTTTGGAATTGATGGAGATAAGATGCCTAGGCCTTCTTGTACATATCCAGTAACTAGACCTTTAGGGATTTGAGCGATCTTTTGGGCGATTAAAAATACCAGAAAATTGGCTTTCAAGAAAATAAGAAACTCCTGCCCTCCTAGTTTACATTTTGTCAGTGCACATTTGAATGACCAATATGTAAGAACACACAATCAGAAGAGAACCTTCCATTTTCTTATGTACGAGAAATACCTGTTGTGTATTTAAATTTATATCTTTATCGTGTGTGTATATATTTAGTGTTTTAATGATCTAAGAAAATATATCAGGTACCTCAGTAGGTATATTGGGTTCAAATTTAATTTCACCTAAAGTTAAATGAGTATTAACTTTCAGATAAAATAATTTTCTCCTCACTTCTCTTGAAACTTAAACAGTCTCTCTGTCTCCCCCTCTCTGGCCCTCCCCCCCACCCCTTTAACTCACATACCCACATTGGATCTGTTACCTGTTCTGATGTCTAATACACAGAAGAAAAGATTCTAAGAATTAACTGCTTCTCACCATTTTCATTTCAAATGCACCCCCTATTTCAAATCTGGGTAATTCTTTGGGAGAAAAGTTACTTATATAATGGTGTTTTATTAATTCATAGTATAAACTGGTTAGTTTTTAAACTACCGTAATTTTCATTTTTAGTTTTTTTAAAAATAAGCCAATGAATTCTTGGTTTCTTTAGGGCATTGAAAACATAAAAAATGAAATTGAAGATTCGAGTGAGCCTTTGATAGATCCTGTGTATGGACATGGCAGGTAATTGACTAAAATCTATTATTTCCTCATATGGACTTTAGGTTTTAGGACTGATAATATGCACATAAGATAAAACACTACTGAGTCAGATAATTTTGTTTGTCGGTACTTACAGCTTAAAGTCTCTGAGTATGAGCAGTCTTAAGCTTTATACATTGCTTTTAGGTATGAAGTATTAACTTTCACTTTAGATCTATGTATGCACTGGGTTTATTGTAGCAAATAGTTTCTTTTAGGATGACAGTGGGAATATTTTAACAAAGTTTGCTTGATAGTGCATTCATGAAATTTTCTAATAGATGAAATTTGCTCACTTTAACTTAGAAATAAGTATACCCATGTGTATTTGTGAATGTTTTCCCTGTTTGGGGGAAATTTTTTTTTTTCTTTATTTTTCTCTGAGAAAACCCTGCCTCTCAAGCTTTTTATAGCTATTTATGCTAAAAATTGATGACACAGTGACTGATTGTTAACTCACTCCAAAACATATTGCCTTTAGATCTTTCTGCCCCAGAGGTTAAATTCACATGTCTTGCATCAAACACAAAATAATAAAAATTATATCTGTATTTTTAAGGTGATTATAAATAAATTAGCAGTCTAAGTATCATTTCTAATCTATTTAAATATGATGCCTTGACTAAAGTTGTTAAATTTATACGATTATGTAGCACAACAAGCACCATGGTGGTGACACAGGAAGTGGTGCATTTAGCAAGGTCGTGTAGAAAATGAGGACTGTAAGGGTTTCTGTTTTTTAAACAACATAATTCAATGTAAAAAGTCATGATTTTATGCTTTGTCATAAGAATGATTTGTTTTGAAAATTAGTATATTCATACTTTAATTACTTTTTCATCTTTATTAATAGCCAAAGTTTAATTAACCTCCTGCTGACAGGACACGCCGTTTCTAATGTATGGGATGGTGATAGAGAATGCTCAGGAATGAGTAAGTGTATTTATTCTTTGTTGTGTTTATTTTGTTTATGATGAATATTCCACTAAAATACAGTTGATTGTTAATTCATCTGTTTAATGGCTTTGTGTTACTTAGAGGTTAAGATAAATGCTTTAGTATAGAGGAATCCTTTACAGTTTTCACAGCACTATAACATGAAGAGCATAGACTTTGGAGGCTGACAAACTTGAGTTCAAATCCCAAGTATGTGACTTGAGTCAAGTTACTTAAGCCTTTAGCTTTCTCTAATATAAAATTAGGGAGTAACTTGCTTAGAAAAAGTAATAGGTCTTTGTATATATGTAAAGTTAAAATGTTTTGTATATATGTAAAGTTAAAATGTATATATATGTAAAGTTTGTACATATCCAGTGATATCTGTCTGTAAGTTGAGAACACTATTGAATTTTGCTTAAAATTGAAAAATTATGAGTATCATGATTTGGAGTACTTACTTTAAGAGTCTAGTGGTTTTTTCCCTGTATTACTTTTAAGGTTTGTAATTTCCTTTAAAATGCTGGGTAAATTTAAGGTTGTCTGAGAATTTTAAAACACCATCACCTCCATCTCTGGTCTCAATTATTTCTTTCATATACCTTCATATGTTGCCAGGAATGTTGAAGTCAAGCACCTTTGGCCAATCCATCTAGTTCAGGAGAGCTGATATACAGCTCTGAAAAAGATTCTCTGTAGCTTATTGTTACTTCGTCAGTTTGAATTCATTTATTTGTTCTTTCAACATACATTGAATAACTACCACATATTCAGTCCTGCTAGTTAAAGGCATGTCAGACTCTCAAGTATGTAATACTTGAAGTGTGTAATATAGAACAGAAATCATCATGACTCCTATAGTTCACAGGGAAGTTTAATTTTTCTCCTAAAATTGAATAAAACTGCCAACAAATGACAGAAGCAAATATTATGACTGAGAAAATAATAATTACTGCTTTTTGCTCCCATTTAAATGAATGAATCTTGATCTTAAATTCAAATTTTCTCAAATTTTAGAAATACATGGAGTTAATAGAAACATAAAAGAATACAATACTAGGGGGAAAAAATCAGTAAAAAGGAATGAATTTCAAAATTGAAAAGCACCTTAACACCATCCAGCCTTAACTATTTAAGAAATCTAAGAGGTACCCTTCCATCCTACATTAGCTAATGTATACAAAATTATCTCAGTGATGAGGTGAAAATGAGAACCTAGTTCAGGTGATTTCTGGTAAAGGTCAAAGTTCAAACAGTAAAATGCTCTGACAAAAAAAGCAGTGAGGTGAACTTGCTCTATATTTTTGTAATTGAGCCCATCCTGTTCTTGAGCCCTCATTCTGATTGAGAGCTGAAAGTATTCAACCCTGCTAGTCAAAGGCAGGTCAGATTCTCAAGTCTTCCATAGGCTTTTCTTCATGCTATATATGGGTTGGCCAAAAAGTTCATTTGGGTTTTTCCATTACATCTTATGAAAAACTTTTTGGCCAACCCAATATTTACAGAATATTGGTCAGCTATCCAGTTGTTGATATGTACTAATTCATCCTTTTCTGTTTCTTGAAACACTAGCTTTCAAAGCTGTTGTCTTACAGTGTTTTTTTGTTGTTTTTTTTTTTGAAGTGAAGTCGCTCAGTCATGTTCGACTCTTTGCGACCCCATTGATGGTAGCCCACCAGGCTCCGTGATCCATAGGGTTTTCCATGCAAGAATACTGGAATGGGCTGCCATTTCCTTTTCCAGGGGATCTTCCCGACCCAGGGATCGAACCTGGGTCTCCTGCATTGCAGACAGATGCTTTACCGTCTGAGCCACGAGGGAAGCCCAGTTTTTTTTTAAGTATAGTTTAAATATCAAAACTAAGCAATGGCTTTAAAATATTATCTTGGAAAAGAAAATAGACATGGTATATTTCTTGCATTCTCCCTTAATTGTTATGAATGTTGACTTAAGGTTGAATCTGTTTTCATTCACCAAAATTAAAATGAAAATCCATACATTCATCTAGCATTTATTGAATATTTTTCTGTCTGACAACATGGGGGGAAATTGTGATATATGTATTATACAAAGAATAATAATTAAAGAATTACTAGTTTTGCAGATCTTTAGGCAAGCTGCTTTACTTCTCTTGTCTGCAGTTTCCTTATTTATAACTCAGGGAGGTAATACCATCCTTAAAAGAAATGTTAGATTATGAAGATTAAGATTAAATTTCTAAAATGCCTCAACCAGCCCATGGGAATACTTGGCCTTCCCTCAAAAGAGGAAAACAAGAACATGCACACAGATAATTATAATGCAAGGCAAAATGAACACAAGTTGAAGTAAAATATGATAGACGTTCAAGGAAAGGAGGAAACCTTTCCTACTCTGTTTGCCTTGGGATGTAAGTAGGAGTGGCCATTTTAATGAGGCCACATGGAATGAGAGAGAGGGAAAAATAACAGGTTTGTATCTAGAGACAGGGAGACAGACCAGTCTCATTAGAGCAGTGTATCTTAATCCCGACTATGTGTTGTCACTTAGGAAGCTTAAGAGTAAGTCACTGCTCAGGCCCCAGCTGAGAATGAATAAACAAATTAGAATTTCTAGGTAGTGGGCTCTGGACATGATAATTTAAAAATTACCTGTACTTAATTAGAATGTACAGCCAGATTTGAGGAGATAAAAGCATTGACTATGAAGACGACAGAAAAGATCATAAAGATAAGGTTGGGTAAGAAACCAGAGGATCTTGATACTGAGAAGTTTAAACCTTAATTGTCAAGTGTTAGGAAGAGAGTCATTGAAGGCATTTAAGCAGAGCAGTAACATAAGACAAAATAAGAACTTGAACCTGTCAGCTTGTATGCATAGGAATGGGACGGGATGACAGGTCACAAACTAGAACACGTAGTCAATGGGTGGGAAGTAACAAGATGAAATAGGTGTGGCAAGGAAGAGAAAGAGAGCTGCTAGGATTATGTACTTTGTGCCAAGCAATATGTTTTGGATGTGTATCTTCTCAACCTCAATTTATAGTTAAGAAAACCGAGGCTTAGGTCATTTGTAATTCACCCCATGTCCAACAGCAGGCATCCATGGCTTCTGACCACAGCCCAGGCCTGTGCTCAGTCCACCATAGCATGTTCTCCTGCTGGAACCCTGCCTCTGTGAAAGAGCCTCCGGGAAAGTAGAATCTGTAGAACACAGCTGTGAATTAGACGGATAAGAGTAAGGTACAAATAACCAATAGGTTTTCAAATGAAGTTTATTGAGTGAATGAATATGTGCAAGAAACATTATAGGAAGTCAGCTTTAAGTCACTGTTTGGGTGGCAGAGAACAATTCTTGTCCTCAGGTATTTCATTTTCTTTAAAGGGCCATTAACAACTGTTGACACTTATTAAGAATGCTGATCCTGTGTGCCACAGCTAAGACCTGGCACAGCCAAGTAAATAAATAAAAATAAATAATAATAACAACAAAAAGCCCATTATCCAGCAGTGACAAGCATCATCTTAGCAGTGCCAACCTCTGTTCTTAATATTTCATGATTCTCTTTCTTTTCTCCCATTTTACTCACTTCTTTTCTTAAAACTACTCTATGAAGGTCATAGAATAAAGGAAACTAAGGCACCAAATTGAGTATCTTATTTCATGCAAACAGAGCTGGAGTTTAAACCACAGTTGTCTGGTTCTCTTACAACCAGCATACTTAATCATCATGATAGCCTATTAAACCACACTTAACAGAGTTTTCAGTGTGAAAATAAATATATAAGATGATATAGAAGAATTTCATTTTATTTAATTTCACAATAGCCCTAAGAGGTAATTTTTTGCCTCATTTATAGAGAGAAGCAGAGATTCAGAATTTTATCCAAAGATTTATGTGTGTGTGTGATACAGAGTTAAGTGAATGAGCCATGCTGAATTTCTCAATCAAGGAGAATGAGGACCAAGAATAGGCTATGAATTTAGCAGTTAATGAGGGCTTTCCCATAAAAGAGCAGTTAAGATAGAATCCATAGCATAAGGAATAAATATTTTAGGAATGTAGGCAAGGACATTTTGCTGGTGAAAGGGTGGAAAGAGAGGAGTTCGTTGCCTGGTCATAAGACCAAGAGATGGTATACACCAGTTTTGTTTTAAGGGATAGAAGTCTCCTAAATTATCTGTTAGGAGGAAAACTGCTTTTAATAGAAGACATAGTAAATGGAGTTGATAGTAACAGTGATGTTGGAAAGATACACAGTTCTTCTAAAACAAGAAGAAAGAATGTATTGAGAAAAGAAAAAGAAAAAGGCATTTTGAGGTATCAAATATTTAAATTGGGATAACTTTTGAGAGTTTGAATTTGTCCACTGACAATGAATGGACAAAGTTAGAGGCATGTAAAGGAGAAAGAGTTTACATCGACTGCTTTAAGAAGGAGTATAAAGATGAATTATGGAAGGAATGTGTAAATGTGCAATCAGAATTTAAGAGCTGAGATGAAGTTTACATAGGATTATTTATTAGAGTGGATCCAACCAATAAAGGTTACAGTTAGGCTTCTGTTCTTTTTCTTTTTTTTAACTAATAGATTTATTGAGATATAATTCACATAATTTACACATCTGCCATTTAAAATGTATAGGTCACTGGTTTTTAATATGTTCTTGAGTTGTGCAGCCATCACCATATCAGTTTCAAAACATCTGTATCATCTTCAAAAGAAACCTTAAACCCATAAGTAGTCACTTCCCCTCAGCCACCATTCATCTGCTTTCTATCTCTGTTGATTTGCCTTTTCTGGACATTTAATAGAATCATGTAATATATAAACTTCTGTACCAGTTTATTTCACTTGGTGTAGTATTTTCAAAGTTCATCCATATTTTAGCATGAACGAGCACTTCACTCCATTTTACTGAACACTATTTCATTGTATAGCTTATAGCACATTTTCTCATTTTCTTTTTCATTCATCAGCTGATGGACATTTGCTTTGTTTCCACTTGACTGTGATGATGTGGTTAGTAACATTTATGTACAAATGTTAGTGAGAAGATGTTTTTATTTTTCTTTAGCATCTACCCAGGAGTGAAAATCCTGAGTCATAACTGTGTTTATTTAACCTTTTGAGGAATACCTGTTAAACGTTCATATGCCAAATTACCTTTGGAAATTTGCTTTACCGACTAGAGAAGTATAAACTTACGCTTGCAGTGTATAGTTCCTGTTTTTCTACATCCTAACCAGCACTCAGAACTTTCACTCTTTAATATTTTTGTCAGTCAGTTTATTGACACTTGGTAGCCTATTTTGATTCACATTTCTCTGATTCCTAGTGAACCTGCACCTAATCATCTTTTCATATGTTTGCCAACTTTTAGTGTTTTCTTCTTCTGGTAATTGTCTGTCTTTTGGCATTTTAGAAGAGAGGTTATTTTACCTATAATTTCTAGGGGTACTTTATAAATTCTTAATTCTTTATGTATTAAATCTGTGTTGTAGATACTTTGTCTCAGCCATTTCTGTCTTCTTTAACTTTGCCACTGCTATCTTTTATATACCAAAGCTTTCATTTTTGATGAAATTAAATCATTTGATCTCTTCTTTTAGGGCTTCTGGGTTTTGCTTCTTTTGTTAACATTTTTTTCTTTGTATCTGTTCTGTGTTTTTCCCACCCCAAGGTTAAAGCTAGCACTGCCTAGTATTTTCTTAAAATGCTTTGGTAGGCTTTATTTCTTTTTAATGTTTATCCGGTTAACCCATCTGGATTTTATTTATTCATGAGTGGTATGAGAAAGGGATCTACCTTTTTACTTTTCCCCAAAGGATTACCTAATATCCCAATTCTAACTTCCCTAGTGGCTCAGATGGTAAAAAATCTGCTTGCAATGAAGAAGACCTAGATTCGATCCCTGGGTCGGTAAGATCCCCTGGAGAAGGAGCAAGCCACTCCAGTATTCTTGCCTGGAGAATTTCCAGAGATGTCTGGCAGGCTACAGTCCATGGGGTTGCAAAGAGTTGGACACTACTGAGGGACTAAAACACACATACGCACACACACACACACACACACACGTTGCTAGATAAAATGCAGAGCTCCCAGTTAAATCTGAATTTCAAATAAGCAATCCTTTTTAGTGGAAGTATGTCTTGTTTAGTATTTGGAGTATACTTATAATGAAAATTTTTATTTTGTATCTGAAATTCAAATATAACTGGGCATATTGTGTTCTTATTGGCTGAAATTGGCAACTCTGGCTAGATGCCAACTCCGTAGCAACCTGACTTCTCAGGAATATAACAACCAGTTAGTGGGTTTTTATAAAGCGCTTCACTTCAAAAATAGATTTCACAAAGTTCATGGCTCAGAGTGCATGTACCTTTACCTGTAAATGAGATGAATCAAGCCTTTTTTTGTATTTTTTAAAATTTTAGGTATCCTAGCATTCTTATTAAAAAAAGCCCTCCCCCCCCATTTTTAAACTATAGATTCTTCTTAAAATTTTTATTGGAGTATAGTTGCTTTACAGTGATGTTAGTTTCTGCTATATCATAATCAGCCGTACATATACATGTATCCCGTTTTTTAGATTTCCTTCTCATTTAGATCACCACAGAGCATCAAGCAGAGTTCCCTGTGCTCTACAGTAGGTTCTCATTAAATTAGTTATCTATTTTATGCACAGTAGTGTATATGTCTATCCCAGTCTCTCAGTTCATCCCACCCTCCTTCCCCCTGTGGTAACCATAAGTTTGTTCTCTACTTCTGTGTCTCTCATTGTGCTTTCAGATAAGACACAGGTGTACCATTTTTCTAGATTCCACATATATACATTACTATATGATGTTTTTCTTTTTCTGACTGACTTCACTCTGTATGACAGTCTCTGGTTCCATCCACGTCTCTGTAAATGGTACAGTTTCATTCATTTCTGTGGCTGAGTAATATTCCATTGTGTGTAGATTCTTTACTTAGTGACCTTACATAATTTCACCCCAGCTTATATTTTCAGCCATCATGAACTTATCGATGCTTGAACAGAATCCTGCTACTTACCTTCATTTCTTCATGCATGCTGCTCCTTTTGCGTGAAGACCTCTATCCCTCCCATCTCTGCTTGGCCAGTCCTTCAGCTGCCACTGCTTGTGCTGTCTCCAGGAGTCCCCAGAGTCCCACAACTGCTGGTTATCTGTCTGGTCTCTGAGCATTTTGCCTTCATCATACTTACCACATTCTACATTGTTGTTGGGGGGAGGGGGAGGATTTGAGTTTTTTTAAATTGTAGTAAGAATGTTTAACATGAGATCTACCCCTGCAACGAAGTTTTAGAGTATGGTATTAATTATAGGTATGAGATTGTACAGCAAATCTTATTTGTCTTATATAACTGAAACTGAAACTCTTCTATCTGTAGAATAGCCTCTCCCCATTTCCTCCTCCTCTAGCTCCTATCAACCACCATTCTACTTTCCGCTTCTCTGAGTTTGTTTTAGATACCTCATCTCAGTGGAATCATGCAGTGTTTCTCCTATGAATGGCATCTGTCAGTTAGCCTAAGGTCCTCAAGGTCCATGCATGTGCACATACGATAAGATTTCCTTCTTTTGTAAGCCTGAATGGTAATCTTTGTATGGATGTTGCACTCTTTCTTCATTCATTCGTTGCTAGACATTTAGGTTGTCTGTTTCTCAGCTGTTGTGAACAGTGTAGCAGTGAACATGGGAATGTGGATATCTCTTTGAGATGCTCATTTCACTCTTTTCAATTAAATACACAGAGGTGGAACTGATGGATCATACGGTGGTTCTATTTTTAATTTGGGGGGGGAACCTCCATCCTGTTTTTCATGTTAGATTCCCACCAACAGTGAACAAGGATTCTACACATCCTCCACAACACTTATTTATAATCTTTTCTGTTTTTTGAGAATGGTTATCCTAACATTGTGGTTTTGATTTATTCCTGTCTGATGATTGGGGATGTTGATCTTCAGCATCTTTTCATATGCTGTTGGCCATTTGTATGTATACTTTAGAGAAATGTCTAAGTCTTTAGCCCAGATTTTTTTGTTTAGCATTTTGTTTGGTTTGGGGAGTTACTTTTTTTTCAAACAGTTTTCGGAATTTCTTATATGTTTTAGGTGTTAGCCCCTCATCAGATACATAGTTTGCAGAGAGGTTCTTCTGTCTTCATAGTCCTGGTGATGCCTTTGTATTCCTACACTGTGCTTAACATTGTTCTTTTCAATACTTGGCCCTCAGGGTGTTTGTTAAATAAATATAGCGCAGGTATGTGCTTTCCAAGTCAATATCAAGTTTGAAAGGCCTAACAAGGACTTCTATAGACACCCTGACAGTAGTGAGAAGTGATAGTTGGGAGCAGAGAAGGGTATAGAGAAGCAAACTCGTGAATATATGAAACTCTACATTTTGATACAGTCTGACTGACTGAACACAAAGGTGGATAGACACTTAATCATGGTTAGTCTTAATTGCTAGGCTAAAAACAAGAAGAAAGTTCTGAAATATAATGACAGAATTATTAGAATTTTCTGCAAACTTAAACAGATTTCTTGGAAACTTAGTGAGAAAAGTGTAGTGTAACTAAATTCTTTAAATTTTAATATGTGAGAATAGTATGTCTTCACTGTAATTATAACATTGTACAATAATAAATATTATTAATGATGCACTTTAGCTATCAAAAAAAGATAAAAATTTTAAGTACATAGGAGTGATACATTTTAAAAATATTACCATTCAAACAACATGGCTAAACATATGATTACTGACTGCATCTGAATAATTCAATATTCAAGAGTTTTGAAAGCTGATTTGGTGTATTTAGTAGCATGATATTATAGATATAGTATTCCAGACATCTGTAAGGAAATAGATGATGTAGTAATCAAGTCATAGCACTAGGTGGTGGTAAGTGATTTTAGAAATTAAAATGTAAAACTGTTTCTTCATTTCAGTTCAGTCGCTCAGTCGTGTCCGACTCTTTGTGACCCCATGAATCACAGCACGTCAGGCCTCGATGTCCATCACCAACTCCCGGAGTTCACTCAGACTCACGTCCATTGAGTCAGTGATGTCATCCAGCCATCTCATCCTCGGTCGTCCCCTTCTCCTCCTGCCCCCAATCCCTCCCAGCATCAGAGTCTTTTCCAGTGAGTCAGCTCTTCACATGAGGTGGCCAAAGTACTGGAGTTTCAGCTTTAGCATCATTCCTTCCAAAGAAATCCCAGGGCTGATCTCCTTCAGAATGGACTAGTTGGATCTCCTTGCAGTCCAAGGGACTCTCAAGAGTCTTCTCCAACACCACAGTTCAAAAGCATCAATTCTTCAGCGCTCAGCCTTCTTCACAGTCCAACTCTCACATCCATACATGACCACTGGGAAAACCATAGCCTTGACTAGACGGACCTTAGTCGGCAAAGTAATGTCTCTGCTTTTGAATATGCTATGTAGGTTGGTCATAACTTTTCTTCCAAGGAGTAAGCGTCTTATAATTTCATGGCTGTAGTCACCATCTGCAGTGATTTTGGAGCCCCCAAAAATAAAGTCTGACACTGTTTCCACTGATTCCCCATCTATTTCCCATGAAGTGATGGGACTGGATGCCAAAACCACTAGACCATTCAGGCATGACCTAAATCAAATCCCTTATGTTTATATAGTGGAAGTGAGAAATAGATTTAAGGGCCTAGATCTGATAGATAGAGTGCCTGATGAACTATGGAATGAGGTTCGTGACATTGTACAGGAGACAGGGATCAAGACCATCCCCATGGAAAAGAAAAATGCAAAAAAAAAAAAAAATTTACAAATTACTGTTACCCAAATTACTATTATCCTGATACTTTACGTACTTTAGCTGAAAGCTGTAGTCTATGGAAAGACTTTATTACCATTACAGTTACATTTCTGATGTGGAATAGTCTGTCTTCATTTTCTGTGCTTTTTTTGCTCTTTCTTATCCATTTCCATGATCATGTTGGTGATTCCCTAAAGCTTTGCATCCAGTTCTGACCTCTTTTTCTGTGTTCCTGAACCTTACTTCTAGTAATGTACCCACCTCTCTCTCAAAGTCCTCAAGGTCACTCAATTCGACTTGTCTAAAACTAAACTCATGCTCTCTCTTCATACCACTTCAGAACTTAAATCTTTATTCTCTCTCTCAGTCAGTCACCATTTATCAGGTTCCCTAGGCTAGAAACCTTTAAGGAAGCTTTGACAAATTTTTCACCCTTGAATACATTGATTTTTCATACTTCTTTGCCATTTCTTCTCTTTAAATTTTCTTCTTATCCTCTTCTTGGCCTGGAAAATTCCTACATATGCTTCAGGATTCAACTCAGATGTTAGCACTTGCATGCACCTACCCTAACACAGTAAACAGATGCCCTTAACACCACTGTAAGATGTGTGTGTTCATCTAAACAAAGAGCACAGGTTTTCTCATCTGTCTCCTTTGATAAGCTCTTAGCCTTTGTAAGGGTTTCCCTTGTAGCTCAGTGGGTAAAGAATCTGCCTGCAATGCAGGAGACCTGGGTTCCATCCCTGGGTTGGAAGATCCCCTGGAGAAGGGAATGGCTACCCACTCCAGTATTCTTGCCTGGAGAATCCCATGGACAGAGGAGCCTAGTGGACTACAGCCCATCGGGTTGCAAAAAGTCAGACACGACTGAGTGACTCACACTAGGCTTTGTGAAGCAGGTACTGTGTTGTGTTCTTCATTATTTCCCCAGTCTTAAGCTGCTGCTTGTGTTTATTTAGAGGAGAAAGGGATGATATCAAATGTCTATCAAAAGTTAACATTGAATATAAAGTTTTATAAATGCATTTAATGTACATATAAAGGCTCCATTACCTAATCTAATGGTATTTTGTAGTGAATAGGACTATCACGATGACTTGATGTGATCTCTTAACAGTAAATGTATGCTAGACTTTTAAAGTACAATTTTGGGTGAAAGCGAAAGTTTTGGTGTAGAATATATATATGTATGTGTACATATGTATTTATATTGAAGTGCTTTTCAGATCTGTATGCTAATGCATTGCTGACTTTTTTGTTGCAGAACTTCTTGGTATACATGAACAAGCTGCTGTAGGATTCTTAACCCTCATGGAAGCTTTAAGATACTGTAAGGTAAGTTGATTTTTAAGGTACTTTGAATGATTTTTATTCTCTTGTCCCCTGTTAGAGAGAGCATTTTTCTCCTATGACAGCATATTTTACTTTACTGCTGATAGTGTATACTCTCAATTCCTTTTTCATCACCCTTTCTGAACTGACAGGCTTATCAAGGATAGAGTTAAGCTGGCCAATCATGCTGAGTTTCCTGTTTTTTTAGGCTCATTCCTTTTGAGGGTCAGAGGCAGAACCCACTTTGAAATAATTTATGAAAACAGATATCCATTATTGAATATAAATAAAGTTTTTTATAAACTGAGGGAAGAGAATGTCCTATTTGATCTTCCATACTAACAGTATGGTTCAGTGAAACAACTGGTAATAAATATTTTGTCAGGCATAGTAAAACAATTTGTTAAATGCCTGAAATTCCAACTTTTGTCTATTTCATCTGAAAAATGATTTCACACTAAAAGAAGAAAGACCTAAGCATTTCACAGCATTAAACTCTTAACACATGTGCTAGGATTAGGAGCTGCCATGAAGCTCTCATTTCTTGATATGTATCTCATCACTTTTCCTGCATAATCTGAAATTACTATGGAGTTTAAATCATTAATGATTTGCATTTAATAAAATGTTCTGATTTTGGAAAAAGAAGTAGATCTCCTATTCTTTTCCAATTTAGAATGGTGGTTTCATAGCAGTGGTTCTAATGGTGGTGATTATTTTTAGTAACAGTAACAGTCCTTGCCTGCCTGCCTGCCTACCTCCCCTTCCTCATCCTCCCTCCCCTCCCTTCCTCTCCTTCCTCTATTTCCTTTCTTTTTCACTAGACAACATTTGTCTTTCATGACAACACTTGCACAGGGATGATATGGACATGATGATCAAATGATTTCATCCTGCCTTTATTCATTAATAGTAATTGTACTGTCAAACAGTAGTAACTCTTACATTTTTAGTGACTTTAGTTACACAAGTTAAAGCTATTCTGAGGCAGTCTAGCGACCAGGGAATAAAGCTGTGTCTCCTCCCCAACATACCCACAACCAACCATTCCTAAGTGTGACTGTGTATGCACATCAAAAAAATGGTGACTAGAGTTAATGGTGTTAATTAGCTTGATTGTGGTGATCTTTTTTACAGTATGTACATGTATCAAAACATCAAGTTGTCTACCTTAAATATATTTAGTTTTTGTATGTGAAAGATATTTCAGTGAAGCTGTTTTCTAAAAAGTGCATGGAGTGTGTTTTGCAGGATAGAGAGTGAAGGTGATAATGTTCTGAAATCTTCACCCTGTGGCCTTAAGGCCCTGATGGTCTGGATTCTCTGTCCTCCAGCCACACTGTCTCCTGTCAGTTCTTCATACGTGCCAAGTCCTTACTTCCCTGGGTTGGGAAGATCCCCTGGAGAAGGGAATGGCAACCCACTCCAGTTTTCTTACCGGGAAATCCCATGGACAGAGGGACCTAGGTGGGCTACAGTCCATGGGATCGCAAAGAGTCAGTCATGACTTAGCGACTAAACAACAGACAACAAGCCTGTACCTGATGAATCTTTATACTTCTTTCATTTCTGCCTGGAATACTGCAGCTGAATGGATCACTCCTCTCTCCTTCAAGCCCTAACTCAGATGGTACCTCAAAGGCCTTTTCCTGGACCATTTCCCACTGACTCCTTTTCACATTATTTTGTAGGAATAATCACTTTGTAATGACCTTTTTTTGTTGGCTTAGTTATCTTTTTTTTTTTTGATCTTGAATTTTTCTGTTGTCCTTAATGGAATATTAACTCTATGAAAGCAGTCACATTGTCCTTCTGGGTACATATTAGATGCTCAGTAAACATTTGTTGAATGAATGAGCAGACAGTTTCACCAGAATGGTGAGCTCTTCTAAATACATGCGTTTGCTTTTCTTTAACTGTTAGATAGAACAGAGGAATGTTTGTTTTCTGCCTGCGATCATAGTGGGAAGTCATTAGCTGCTGTATATTCTCCTGTTACCCCAGTATTACTGCCTTAGTACTATCCTAGTATTACCCGTCTAGTGTTGTAGCAGTAATTGTGTTTTCTAGGGTTTAAAGATATTTCTTATGGTAGGATACAGCACACAGATGCTCAGATAGATGAAAGGCAGAACGCTTTTGTTACTTACAGCTCTAAGCAAGAGAAAGCTCCAAGACAGGAAGAGAAGGAGACCTGTGGACAAGGCACCAGTAGGCTGCAGCCCTGAGGGGCAGCTTCCTATGGGAACTGGGGTGGAGTTGGCTGGGGGGCTGTGCAACCCATGCCTGGCCCCGCTGTGGGCTGGCTGGTTTGAATAGATTCAGTGGGCTCTGGGCTTGGGAGTTGTCCCTTGTTGTCTGGTACCAGGCTCCAGGGCGATTAGGGCCATACATGGTGGCCTGGAGGGTGGGAGACATATCAGGGAGGTTTGGACTTTATCAGCTGCCTTTTTTAAAGGAAGCTGACCAGCCCCTAGTGAGGACCTCGAAACTAAGTGAAGACAAGCATTTAAAAAGGAAGAAAAATAAAACTCTTACACTGTGGTGCTCATCTGTATTTAATTATAGCTGTCCTTCTGAAAATATATATATACTTGGAATTTTATACTAATTATCAAACATTTAGAGAAACAGCAGTAAGGAAATAATTGTGTTGTTAATGGATTTTGTGAGTCTGAACATTTTCCTTTTCTTTGATAGTGTAGCAAATTGCCCTTTAGAGTTAAAATGATCAATTTCATATTACGTTTATCATATGCATTCATTAAGACAAAGGAAACAGTTGCTCTCATGGGCTCTCTGGCTCTCTTTCTCTCTCCCTATCTCCATGTGTGCATGTGTCTATCAGACTGTACTGAGATGAAAGGTTGACTCTGAATGCTTTGGGGTGTGCACTTAAAAAATATATATATAGAACTCCAATGCCTTAAAATTCACCATTTTAAAGTATATAATTCAGTGGGTTTTTTTGTGTATTCACAAGGCTCTGCCATCATGACCACTATCTAATTTCAATACATTTCCTCCAAGAAGATTCTGTACACCCTTTAGCTGTCACTTCCTCATTCCTTGCCAGACCCTGGCGCCTTTTTGTGTCTGAAGCTTTGCCTCTTCTGGATAGTTCATCTAAATGGAATCGTATAGTATGTGGCCTTTCGTGTCTGGCTTCTTCTTTCACTTAGCATAATGTTTCCATTGTTCACTCCTGTGTATTAGTACTTAATTTCTTTTTTATGACCAAATAATATTCTTTTGTATGATTTATCAATTTATATCAATTTTGTTTTTCTCTTTAGTAGTTGATGGACATTTAAATTGTTTCTGATTTTTGACTCTTATGAATAATACTGCTATAAACATTAATATATAATATTAACATAATAATGTATAATACTACTGTGAACATTAGTGTTTTGTAGACATGGTTCTATTTCTCTTGGGTGTGTACCCAGGAATGAAATTACTTGATCAAGTGATATCTGCATAAGTTTTGGAGGAACTGGCAAACTGTTTTCCAAAGTGGGTGCACTATTTATGGCCTTTCAATTTATTATTACAAAACACTGCATGAGTTCAGCACTCATTTACCCTTTGATCCCACTGTATATACTTTTATCCTCATTTTTTTACTTCTACCTTAACACACACACACGCCTACACACTGATACATGCACACTTTTTCTAGAAGAGGAATTAAACGATGTCTAAACGTTGCATCACAAGAGGCAGCATGATGTAATGGAGAGCTGCCACATTGTGTGTCAGAAAACATGAGTTTTAATTCTGACTCTATACTAGTTAGCTGTTTGAATTCAGACCAGGCACTGATCCTGTGTATCTTCCGGGTTCCTTATGTAGAATGGAAGGACTTGGCCGAAAACCTCTAAAATCCCTCAATTCTGAATCTCTGCTAAGCTTTGTCTTCTCCTTTGTCCTTTTGCTGTTATCTTCTCTGTTGTCCTCAGATCACCCTTCCTCCTCTACTGGTTGGTCATTCCGATTAGCACATCCAGCTCATGTCTCCCATCACAGGTCAAAAGATAGTTTTACTATCCCACTGCCCTCCTAATGATCACAGTAAATTTCAAAGGTGGTTGAAAGCAGGACACCATAGCAAGGCTTTTGGCTGCCTAGTGATGAATAGTTGACCCTGACTGACTGTTGCAAGTAGCCACTTGGGATTTCCCAGCTCCAGTGGGGCTTGGGGGATGGATGAAGGTCTTTGTGAGAAAAGAAAACTCAGCAAATGTTATTGGTAAGGTTACTTGTTTTTTAAGACTCCTTGTCCATCTAACAGTGAATGACTGATGTGAACATGGTCAGATTTCACAAGTCAGTTTTTAACCTGTTGAATTTTAAGCTTGCCTTTTCTCTGTCACACGAAAATGATACCCTTAAATTTTCGGCGCTGTTGTTTTTATAGGTTAAGTGTGTAACCTTGAAGGCAGGCCATAAGGTATAACTTTTTAATATATTTTAGAATGAATATTGTGTAACTTTGAACTTACTTCCTGCCATAATCAAGTGAAAGATTCTTTAATATTCCTAGATGGAAGTATATATTTTGCTTTAGAGAGATTATTATATTGCTCTAGGTTCTTTGAAGATAGAATGTTCTTAAGGCTTTTTTTCTTATTTATTCATGTATCTACTCACTTGTTAATTTATGATTATTTTCCTGATAAAGTAATTACCATCAGATTTATAGTTTTAGAGTTTGAAGTACCAAGCTGAAATTCTAGAAGTGGCCATTTTATCTAGGATCTTCAGTGAAACATGAGAATGATTCTTAGGGTTACTCTAATTTCTTTTTTGCTGTGTTAAATCTGTATTATTATTATTCTGGTGGAAAGATGCAGTATAAGCTTTGCCCTGACAGTCTTTATAACACTGATTTTTACATTTAGCATTTGACCTTTATGGGTAAGGCATTCTGGCATAATCCATTATTCCATTTAAATATGAATTAGGCACTTTAGTGATGCTTCAAGGATTTGCTGGTAAATACTTAACAGGCAATATAAAATTTTCATTTTCTTATTTTACTACCTTTGTTCTAGGTTGGCTCTTACTTGAAATCTCCAAAATTCCCTATTTGGATTGTTGGCAGTGAAACTCACCTCACTGTATTTTTTGCCAAGGTATGCTTTGCAAGATCTCTTGTTGTTGTTGTTAAGTTTGACATCAGACAAACAGGTAATATTACGTCCATATTTAGTTTGAATCTTTATACAGAGTTCAGTGGATTGTTTCAAAATCTAAAAAAGCGATACTAAAGATTGTACTGCTTGTATGATTGTCCTGCTCTAGTTTTGGAATCATTTCAGTCAAGTCTGTCATGATTTAGTTATAATTTCTTTATCTTTACCAACTATACAAGTTTGACGTCTGATTTTTTTTAGAAATCACTGTGTTCTGGTGAAAATAATTGAAATTAAATGTTTTGAGTTACTGTTTTCTAGAGGATAAAAATCGAATTTACGTGATATAAAATAGTTTTAGTTACAACATCTAGGAAAATATTTTGAAGTTTATTAATAGTTCAATGATTTAGAAGTCAGTTGCTCTTTTAGAATGGAATATTTCCACAGTTTTAGTATATATAGTATAACAATATCGAACTAGGTTAAATACATTTGAATATGTTTAAAATGTTTGCCCCCAGAAAACTGTTGCTAAATGCAAGGCTTTATAATCTTTCTCTTTCCACAATTGAGTGGTTTAGAGCTTTGAATTCAGAAGCCTTTGTTAGCATCCCAGCCTTGCCACTTCCTAACATGGCTCAGCCTCTTCGCCCATGTCTTTAAAATAGGGTTTAGTAATAGGATCTTGTTCTTAGGATTGTTCTCAGGCTTAAATAGAAAACATTTAGCAGAACCTGGTACATGTTAAATGCCCAGTAAATCTTAGCTGTCATCGTCATCATCATCATCATTGCCTTTTTCATTATTCTGGTATGCCTGCGTAGACATGCTAGATGTTGGACTAAAAGGAGAAAATAAATAATTCTGTTTTTGATGATTTTTAATCCTGTTGCACTTTGCTGATTACTCAGCGTGCTCTTCCAGCTTATACTTGTTACTGTTCTTTATTTGTGTCTGTGGTAAGAAGTCTGAATTATATAGATTGTACTAAAGTCTAAAGTGACAGTGTGAGGTGTAGTGGGTCTGTTTCATTATTTATTACTGTATTTACTTTTATTGTGCTGGCAAACATCCAGCAAGTGGGTTTAGTGGCAGATACAGGCTTAACCTTTCCTTACAGGGAAAGCTATAAATACAGTTGAAAAGTACAGACCTTACTGATTTGTTGTATTTCATCTGACAGCTTTTGCTGTTCATTTCCCTCCTGAAGTAGAGAGAAAGAAGTTAAAAGCAAGTGTAACCTGCAGAAACTAAACACCCAGTTCCCTGACTGAAGATTTCATCATTTGACTAATTTTAGTGTCAAGTGTTATAAATTTCCAGAAAAGGAAATCAGTTCCAGTTCACATACAGAAATGTGTTATCAAGCCAATTATTAATTATTTTTATCACAGCCCTATTCTTAAGCATTAGGAAAACTATTAAATTCTATGAAATATAAAAGATAAAATGTGTTTTTTAATTTTAACTTTTTATTTTGTATTGGAGTATATAGCTGATTAACAATGTTGTGATAGTTTCAGAGATGCAGCAAAGGGACTCAGCCATACATATACATGTATCCATTCTCCCTCAAACTCCCCTCCCATCCAGGCTGCCGCGTAGCATTGAGCAGAGTTTCCTATGGACCTACAGAGTTTCCTGTAGGACCAAGGCCCTACAGTAGGACCTTGAAGATAAAACTGTTTTCAATCTTAAATTTTATGAGTGATATTTAAGAAATGATTTTGTTGTCAGAACAGCAGAAAAGATTTCATGGGAGATGAACGCAAGCAACAGTGTCAGCTGAGCTATGTAACAGTGCAGACATTCTGTTTTCAAGCATTGAGAATAGGCATGTCGAGAGTGTCGTGGGAGCACGCACCTTGCTGTGGAATACACACTGCCCCCTCCCTGTCCTGGTTTGCTTCATTGTTCCCAGTGAAGTTCCCTTCGTTGTTCCCAAGATGCACAATTGTTCCGCTCAGGCCTTTTGTCGCTTGATTCCTGGTCAGTAGTGAGCCTTGTGTAGGGCAGGGACTCTCATTGATTTTCTTATCCACAGACCTCAGCCACATGCAGTGAAAAGTTGAGTTGGAGCCATGAGGTACATACATAGAGAAAAAACAAAGACCTTGCAACACCAGTTGCATGTAGGCCTCAAAACACACTCAGTGTACACTGTGGAAATCAGTCAAGACTTTTAAATGTTCGTTTGTTTTTGGCTGCGTTGGGTCTTCGTTGCTGCATGTTGGCTTTTTCTAGTTGGGATGAGTTGGGGTCACCTTCGTTGGGGTATGCCAGCTTCTCATTGCAGTGGCTTCTCTTGTTGTGGAGCCCAGGCTCTAGAGCACAGGCTCAATAGTTGAGGCGCATGGGCTTAGTTGCCCCACAGCATGTGGGATCTTCCTGGATCAGGGATTCAACCCATGTCCCCTGCATTGGCAGGTGGATTCTTAACCACTGCACCACCAGGGAAGTCCAGTCAAAGTTTTAAAATCTGTCTTCATTTATATGCATCCTCAAAACTACTAATAATCCTAATAGGAAAGTGCACGTAAATTTAAAGTGATTATAGAAGTTTATGTTAAGATTTTAGCTTCTTCTGCTGTTATAAATTATAAAATTTGTATATTTCAAATACCTTATCTCTCTTTTAGAACTCTTAAATTGTGTGCCAATTGTTTTGACACTTACCTTTGTGTAGTTTAGTCGCTCAGTCATGTCCGACTCTTTGCGACCTCATGGACTACAGCACTCCAGGCTTCCCTGTCCATCAAAGTATAGGGAATTCATTAGTTTCATGAATAAAGCCTTTGCACAAATTTTCCACATTTAGGTTCCAGTGACATTTATATCTTCTAAAAATGTTTTCTCATGACTCACTCTGAAGCTTCTTAAAAGCATGGGTACTTCTTTTTCAGTGAATTTTAGAGCAATTGAATTTGGATTGCTTGCACATGGTATCTTTAAAAAGTTAGATGTAAAGAATTTTTCCCTTTGAAATAAACTGTTACAAAGCTGGAAGAACATGTAAATGGTAAATGATATTAATAATGTGCTCAGTCTCTGTCGTGTCCTACTCCTTGCAACCCCATGGACTGCAGCCCGCCAGCTCCTCTCTCCGTGGGGATTCTCCAGGCAAGAATACTGGAGTCGGTTACCATGCCCTCTTCCAGGGGATCTTCCCAACCTAGGGATGGAACGAACCCAGGTCTCCTGCATTATAGGTAGATTCTTTACCGTCTGAGCCACCAGGGAAGCCCAGTATTAATAATACTTGATAATATTTACTGGGTTCAAATATAAATTTTTCAAAATTTTATTCATGTAGTGTTTGCCATTTAGATAGTATTGTAAACTTTGTTGGTTTTTACATTACAATAAGATCTGTTATTTGGTCACACTTTCTTGGATGTTTATGTATTTGAGTAAGTGATTTTGGCAGTGAATTTATTTTTGTTACTGTTTTTTATTTGTTTTTGGTAGGTTTACCCACTTGTATGTTCCTGACCTGAAATAACACAATTTCCCCTCTCTCTCCCTCCCCCAAAACTTAAAGTGAATATTGATACCTTTTTCTACAAAACTTGTGTGTTTGTCAGGAAAAGTATTTTGTGTATGCTGACTTCTTTGTACGGATTATGATGAAATATTTAAAAAGCATGTTTTAAGGTCATGATTTTAAAGGCAGTCTATAATTTGGCATTATGTTGGGTTGGCCAGAAAGTTCATTAGGCTTTTCCATAAGCTGTTACAGGAAACCCAAATGAATTTTTTGGCCAATGCAATAAAATGCCTTTGAAAAGCAATAGACTTTCTCATGTGACTTATACACTGGAAGTGATTATAGTTGCAGTTCTCTTCATTTATGTATGTACCCATTTCTTACATATTTACAGGGTTTATTTACTATGCGCCTGGCATTATGCAAGGTGCTGTGAATACAGTGGTGAGGAAAAAATAGATTAGGCGCCTGTTATGGATGTGTGCATTCTCATGGAGGAGGCATTAATCAAAGAGTCACACTTAAAAAATTAAAGCTGTGATGGGTGCTGACAAAGCACAGGTCTCTAAAGGTGGATTAGAGGAAGATTAGGGATGTCTCCTTGAGAAATTGATGTTGAAAATGAGCCCTGAGGCATCAGTAAAATTAAGCTACAGGGAGAGGGAAAAAAGCAGTTCCTACAAGGGAAATAGTTGGAGCAAGCAAATTACTGCAGAAGAAAGGACTGTGGTGCGAACAGCTGATAGAGAAGAAGGGGAGCCCTGAGACTTGGAGGTGGGGGCAGGAGGAAAATCTGCAAAGGTAGACAACCTGTGCAAATCTCTTGTAAGAGTAAGGGCAGCCACTAGAGTTTAAAAGTCGGTGTTGGGAGTAGTTTGAGGGAGAGATAGGAAGGAAGGGAACAGGACTAAAAGTACATTTTGAAAAAAATCACTCTGGCTAACTGCAGAAAGCAGACATTGAAGGGTATCCTAGGGATTCGATAAACAAGACTCCTGTAGTCTTCCTGGTGAGCAAAGGGTAGTTTGATCCAAGGTAACAACTGTAGACATGGATAGAAGTACAGCTGACCTCTGAACAACATGGGTTTGAACTGATTTTACATAGATTTTTTTTCATTAGTAAATGCTACACAATTTCTGGTTGGGTGGATCTCCAGTTGGTTCAATCTGTGGATACAAAACCACAGATACGGAGGAACTGTGAATACACAGGGCCAATTATAAGTTTCCTGTGAGTTTTTGACTGTGCTGAGCATCCGTGTCCCCAACCCCTGCATTGTTCAAGGATCAACTGTATATAAATTTTAGAGATTTATTCCTGAGTTGACAGAACTTGGTGATAGATTGAGATAAGTGAGGAGTGAGAAGTCTAATGAGATGTGTGTTTTTAATTAGACCGTAGACCCTCAGAAAACTCCACAGCTTTGCGCTTGTCGAACGCACCTACTCATGATTAAGGCCATTTATTTTTCTTTGGCTACGTTGACAAGGTCGATATAGCAGTGAAACGGCCCAGCCAGAATAACTCCACAGTGAGGTTTACAAGGCCTGCCCACACAGACAGTGCTTTTTAGTCTCTCACATATTAAAAGACCACCAAGGATCATGAGACATTTGAGAAATGTTAATGTGAAGAACAGAAATCAGAACAAATAGGGAAAAGGAGCTCACAAGATTAGAGACAGTGTAGGACAATGAAGGCATCAAAAGAAAATTTCAAAAAAACCAAGAACCATAAGAGAATTTGTGATGAACTTCATGAAACTGTGGAAGCCGTGAGGAAAGGACATTTGAAGGACAGAAGAGAAACCGGAAACTTCCTGAAAGAACTGAAAGACAGATTGGAGAATGCCTGCCCTAGGTTGTGGCAGTAGCTTCCTGACGACCGTGCTGTTGCCCTTCGTGGAGCTTAATAGCTTCTCAATTCAGCAATAGAATGAGCCTATTGCATGAGTCGCTTCATGTCACTGGCTCCCTTTTCACTAAGAGTAGAAGCCCGTGTCCTTAGAGTGACCCCCTTGGCCCTTCCTCGGCTCATCAGACTCCGCATCACCTGGTGTGCGTGTTTCTTGCTCCTCTCACCTCCTGCCTTGCTTGGCCACGGTGGCTTTTCCTGTACCTCCGACGGGAAGCAAGCCCTCCACCCCTGCTCTTGCCTTTAGGATCTTGGAGCAGACGTCTGTATCAAGGATTCCTCCCTACCTTCATGTCGTGCATGGCAATCCAAGTGCAGGCTGGAAAAGAATCTCCAGACAGAGCATTTCAGAAGGGAGTGATTTTATTAAGAACAAAGAGCTGAGATAATGAGGGCACTGTGAGCACAGCGGGCTGACCACCTGGCAGATCAGGGAGAGCTGACTTAGAACTGTGGGCCTGTTCAAGAGAAAGCCAACCCCTTTCGTGGATTAGTAGTCAGTTTCTGTAGCCTCAAGACAAAATTCTTGCTGAAAGGGTGGCATTAGGTGATTGGTTAGGGTGCTATAGGGTGAGTACTCGAGTGGGCATTTTTACCTAATACGGAGTCAGGGAACTGGCTGGTAAGGATGTGGGGGCTCATGGCAATGGTTGCTATGGGGCTCAGTCAGTTCTGGGAGATGACCTTGGTGGGGGACTCTGTGGCCTTAGTACAAGGCCTCACACCTGTGACCTTGGTATGGAACTCTATACTTCAGATCAGGATTCAAGTGTTAGTTTCTTAGTGAGGCCTTCCCTGGGGCCCGTTATAAAAATCTCAGTCCCTCCTCCCTTTTCATTAACAGTCTCTCTTCCACTTATTTTCAAAATAGATATTTTTTAATTGAGGTAAAATTCATGTAACAAAATTAACCCATTTTTAATGAATACTTTTGTAGCATTTGGCACTTTTCACAATATTGTGTAGCCATCACCTGTATCTAGTACTAAAACATATTCATCACCCTGAAGTAAAACCCCAAATCTATTTAGCAGTTACTCCCTATTCTTCCTGCCTGGAATCCTAGCAACCACCAGTTTGCTTTCAGTCACGATGAATTTACCTATACTGGATATTTCATATAAATGAATCATACAGCATATCACCTTTTGTGTCTTGAGGCTCATCCTTATTTCAGCCTGTCTCAGTGCTTCAGCCCCTTTTCTGAAAGAATGATACTCCACTATGTGCATGTAACACAATGTGTCCGCTCATCAGTGGATGTGTGGTTTGTTTCTTCCTGTGGTTACTGTGAATAGTACTGTAGTGAACATTCCTACACAAGGACCTGTGTGAGTCCCTATTCTCAATTCTTTTGAGAATTTGGTATCAATGTAGAACTGGAATTGCTGAGTCATATGGCAGTTTTATGTTTTAATTTTTGGAGAAATGCCAAGCTGCTTCCCAGCAACTATACCATTTTACATTCCTACCAGCAGTAAACAAGGGTTCCCAGTTCTCCACATCTTTGCCAACACTTGTTACTGTCCCATTATTAGTATTGCCATCCTAGTGGGTGTTAAGTGGTTGTTGTGGCTTGATTTACATTTTCCTAATGACTGATGATGTTGATCATCTTGTTTTGTGCTCTTTGGCCATTTGTATATCTTCTTTGAAGAACTGTCTATTCATGTCCCTTGCCTGATTTTGAATTGGGCTGTTTGTCTTTTTATTGAATTGTAAGGTTTTTTTAATATATTCTGGTTACTAGGCACATAACATATATTTTACTTACTTGTTTTAGGTATTATCTCACTAGTAAGCTCAAAGATGGCAGAATTCTTGTCCACTTTGTCTCGTCCTGTTTCCAGCACCTAGAACAGTGCCAGGTTCAGTGTTCATGCTCTATAGATTTTTGTTAAACAGATGAAGAAAGAAATTAGCAGAATACACTGAAGATTTATTTCACATTGTGATGTAACCATGTTGATACTTGATAAAGGGGGAAAATGGAGCTGAATATGCTAAATTGTTTTTTATCATAAGAATTCAATAGATCCCTAAGCTTGAAATCAAGAAATAATTGTTAATGCTTGCAGTATCCTATATGGAGGCAAAAATAGAACTTACTTTTACTCTTTGGCCTGATCAACTTAAATACACACACATACATACACAGATTCTTTCTCCAGATGAGTGAGTAAAAAAACTTCGAGTATTCATAAATAATCATTTAAAAGTCTGTCTTCATGGTTTGAGGATGGATAAGAAAATTGTTTCTATTCAGTGAAATAACTTCTTTTTCTTTTTGAGATGAACAGTATATTTTTAGGACTCTCACTTCCATACATGACTACTGGAAAAACCATAACCTTGACCAGACAGACCTTTGTTGACAAAGTAATGTCTCTGCTTTTTAATATGCTGTCTAGGTTGATCATAACTTTCCTTCCAAGGAGTAAGCATCTTTTAATTTCATGGCTGCAATCACCATCTCCAGTGATTTTGGAGCCCCCCAAAATAAAGTTAGCTACTGTTTCCCCATCTATTTGCCATGAAGTGATGAGACTGGATGCCATGATCTTAGTTTTCTGAATGTTGAGCTTTCAGCCAACTTTTTCACTCTCCTCTTTCACTTTCATCGAGAAGCTCTTTAGTTCTTCACTTTCTGCCATAAGGGTGGTGTCATCTACATATCTGAGGTTATTGTTATTTCTCCCGGCAAACTTGATTCCAGCTTGTACTTCATCCAGCCCCGCGTTTCTCATGATGTACTCTGCATAGAAGTTAAATAGCAGGGTGACAATATACAGCCTTGACGTACTCCTTTACCTTTTCAGAACCAATCTGTTGTTCCATGTCCAATTCTAACTGTTGCTTCCTGACCTGCATACAGGTTTCTCAAGAGGCAGGTCAGGTGGTCTGCTATTCCCATCTCCTTCAGAATTTTCCACAGTTTATTGTGATCCACATAGTCAAAGGCTTTGGCATAGTCAATAAAGCAGAAATAGATGTTTTTCTGGAAATTTCTTGCTTTTTCTTCTCTTTAATCATCAGTTTTCCCTTTGGCTCAATAACTTCCTTTTTTACATTTGGTGGTCACAGATTAAAATTATTTAGCTCACTTTCATATTTTCTTCTTGAATTGGAACTAATTATGGAGCTAATTTTCAATGCAGATTCAAGATGATGCTCTATTTGATAGTATGATACTTAATAGTATTGGAATTATATTTATAAAAGGATAGACAAATAAATTTAGTGTTTTTGTTTTCATTGTGCATTTAAATCTCTGGAATGGAAACTGTTGATTGAACATAAAAATAGTTGGAACCTACCTGTGACATCTGGCTTCATCTTCAGAAGATCAGTGACTAATTTCCTTGATAATCCATTTCCAACTTTCTTTTGAAGCCAGGAAGATGAGTTTTACATTCCTTTTTGTTCTCTTTTATGGTTATAAAAGGACTCCTTGTATACTGTGTACAGAGTGTTGCCTTTGACCTTTCCTATGATAAAATAGGTTTCCTTTTAGATAAGTACACATGAAAACACATCTCTGTTTAAATGCAAAGTATATGGAGAAACTGAATTTAATGCAAAGGAGAAACAAAACATTGAATTGTTCCTGCATGAGCTGACTCTTCTTACAGTGGTATCTGTTACTGGGAATTGAGATAGAATTCTTTATACAGAGCGTGCTCTTTTTGTGTCCCTACTCTTTGGTGTAACATTAGCAGGACTACTGCAGTTACATGTTAGAACCTTTTTTAGGGCGTTCAAAAGTTGAACAGTTCTACTTTATCATGAATATACTCCTCTACGTGTATTAACACAATTTTAAGGAAAAGAAGCAAAATGATGCTTTATAGATTTTATTTCTCATAAAGAAAATTCACTTCTATGTATCTTTCATTACTGATAAAAGTCTTAGGACTTGGAATATAATTAGATTCACAGTTGGGCATTTTTTAATATGGTTTTCCTATGTATTAATACGGTTTAATCGTCCTATCCATTTATCCTAAATAAATTTTAGAGTTTTGTGCATTTGTTTAAATTTCATGCCTTATTTGCCTCAGAAAGGAAAATGGATTTAAGAGCTAAAATATTACTGTTTGTAGTTTAAATCATAAAATATTACTGTTTGTAGTTTAAATCGTAATCATTACTGTTTGTAATTTAAGTCCATAAATCATAATTTTGTGTCATATTTTGGTATTGTTTTTTATGATTTTTCTTCTATTAATTATCTCAGTCATATCCATGGTATTATGCAGTTTACTGAAACTAGTAAACTCTTTCCATTTGAATTTGTGTCTTGTAGCTTTTTCTTACATTAGAACCCAGATAATTGTCCATACAAGATACAGTATTGCTGATATATGCCTAAAGGCATTCTGTTATGAGTAAAGTCTATGAGTTTTCATTTAGAATCAGCATTGATAAGTCTGTACCTCTACCTGTCCATCTAGAATTGATGAAAATAATTGTGGCAAATAGAGTGGGTTGCAGAAAAAGCCTTAGCATATGTTTAATATATGATGAAAGTGAAATTGAAGGTTGCTCAGTCATGTCGACTCTTTGCAACCCCATGGGAACTATATGGTCAGCATCTTATGTGCACTCCTCATTCAGGCCTCTGTGCAACCCTGTGAAATAAGTACTGGTTTCATCTACATTTTAGAGTCTGGGACCAGTGAGAAATAACACCTCCGGGCTAAAGCATGAATTCTGTTCACTGAGCTTTTAAATACTTCTGTCCCTTAGGAAAACAAATTATTAGACTAGGGTGAACTAGGGACTGAAAGAGGGGAGAGGTGTGTGCAGAAGAGATGGCATTGGAATTAAAGGACATAATGTATATTAGACGAAATGAGGAATGTGCTCTAGGCTTGGAGTAAGAGTAAGCAGAAAGAGATGTGGGATATGAAGCTCTGTGCTGTATTTGGAGAATAATAGTTGGTTCATGATGGCTGAACTATATTCATTGTGCTAAGAGATAAGATGGAAGCAAAAACTGGGTTTAGATACAGCAGCAGCTGGCATAATCATTTCTCCTCTGACATCTCACTATACTATGCTTATCTTGATAAGCTATGCATGCTTATCTTGATATGAAAGGCTAAGCATGAGCATCCAGGTCATGAATGTAAAGCCTGTTCGTGGAAGTGGAACAACCTTCTTAAGAACTTTCTCTCTGAAGCTGTGATGAAACTTACAGAGTATTAGAAGTTGAGTACTGTCAGTATTTTTCACAGTTTAAACTTTGTTTAAAATAGTAGGAAAGTTGGAAGGAGGATGTGGGAGGATCTAGGGTCAGGGATGTCCCTTACTTTGCACTTACACTAATCCAGGACTACGAAGTTTAAATAACCATTGTAGTGTTGTGTGGACTATAGTGTCAGTCATCTTTCTAGGCTTCTGTTTTCACAAGAAACATAGGAAGTGTATATATGTATATGGAGATTCCTTCTGTGTAGCTTATATGGTTAAAATTCACGTCAATGGGTAGCATGGAGGAATAGAAGAGGAAGAAGCAGGTCAAGGATGAACAGGACCAGCAGATATTATACATGTGACATAAATTAAAACCTCAGCCAGAATGTTAGGGTTAAATTCCTTTTGCCAGCTTCCTGAAGTCACAACTAATCCTAAAGTTTGAACAGTTCACACAGCAGTATTCAAGAAGGGTGGGGTGGGGGCAGTGAGAACAGTCACCTCGGGCCAGAGTAGGCATTTGGCCACTGAAATTGTCTAGAACTGCCTGCATATGACAATGATAAAGAGGAATTTGACCAAGTCCGTTTTATTATGTTTAAACTCTGTGGACAGTGTCCCCTCTTTTTGCTGTGCTGAGGCACACTCTAACTGTCTCCCCAGACACACACCCTGATGCTTCTCTTAATTTGCAGAGTGGCTGCATGTATCCCGCAGGTGCCTGCCTCCTGCCGTGAGGACTTCGCAGTTCTCCTGGCACAGCCACAGGTGGCCCTCACAGCTTCTTCCAGGAGCTGGCAGGATGTCACTTCTGCTTCTGTTTCTTTGGCCAACAATGGCACCTAACCAAATCATGATGTCAGTGGGGCTCAGGAGTAGATCTCTGCCACAGAGAGGTACTGCAGAGCCCATGACAACAAGCAGTGATTATACTCTCACGGGGAAGAGCAAGGAATTGACATCGACTGTACCGTCTACCACCCTGGGCTACTGTGGGGCCAGGTAATGTCACAGAGTTTCAGTTTGTTTAAAGGATATAAAGAGTCTTAGCCTAGAAATGAGGAATTTTTGACCGTCAGATTGATTTTTGATATAATATGAACATCTGCCATTTTTAAAAAAGCCAGATAATCATTTTTCTTGAATTTTGTAGGTATCCTTGTGCCTAGAGAGTAACAGCTTGTGTTAGTGGTTTTCTTCATAACATACGGTAGTTAAAGGGGCGAAGAGCTTTTCTTGGCTCAGTTCTTCAGAGTAAACAAGAGAAACCAGAAGTTATTCTGGATGTCCAGGAGAGCAGGACACCTTAGGCCTGAGGGATGAATTCTTCGGCAGAAAGCAGTGGAGAAGGCTGGAGGGATCCCTGCTGTGAGTGCTGCAGTCATAACGATAGGGAGAAAGAGAATCCAGCCACTGTTAATATGAATCATCATAAGGACTGCAGCGCATCGTCTCGAAGACTTTCCTTCCAATGCCTGGTTTTGTTTACACGTTTAGAGTGTATGTTTCTGTGCAGAAAGAATCTTGAAGGGCTTTGCTTTTGTATTTCCTACTCTGACTTCTCCGCTGACACAGCACAGGTCAGCAGCACACAGCAGTGAGCTGTTGGGGGGTAGCTGGGACTGCTGCATATTCGAACAATCATGGAAGAGTGAGAAAAAAGGCCACTGTCCTACCTACTTTAAAGACCATTAAAAATTATTTATTTATTGGGCTGCACTGGGTCTTGGTTGTGGCAGGCAGGATCTTTTGTTGTCATTGTTGCAGTGTGTGGGCGCTCAGTAGTTGCTCCACCGCATATGGGATCTTAGTTCCCTGACCAGGGATTGAATCCGAGTCCTCTTCATTGGAAGGCGGTTTCTTAACCACTGGAGCACCAGGGAATTCCCTACTTGAGAGCATTTGATAACTGATTTAAAATCTTATTTCTTAGTAGTTCTCAAATTATTTTCCTTAAGTAGTTCACGAGCAAAGTCAATATGGAACATATAATAAAGTGGTTTTTAAAGCAAAATTTTACTTAAAGTCTAAAGGGAAATTATATCCCAGTTAGCTTTGTGTGTGTGTGTGTGGAAGGATTCCTCATAACACTATAAAATGTTGTCTGCAAGCTAGAATGTAATTTATATGTGCGTGATCATTCCTGAAAATAGATAAGGTTCTCAGGGGTTCTTTGATTACTCATGACAGCAGATTGCTCTTGATAATGATGAAAGGTATAATAAATAAGCTTTAAAGACCTTTCTGGTAATGAGCTACATACTTACATCTAGCTAACATACTGAACACGGGCCTTCCTTATGTTTCCGTAGGTACTTTAGAAGCATAGCTAATGTTACAACATTTTGAAAGGTTCATGGTGGACAGAGCTACACGAAAAAGAGATATTCATTTCATGACTCTAGGATATTAGATAGTCCCATTATACCTCAGGGTTTTGTTTTTTTTTTCCTTTTCTTTTATAGTACTTTGCCAGTTAAGGAAAGTTGGATGAAGCCAGATAACTTTAAAAGCTATATTATTTAGCAGTCTCTGTTGACCAGTAAATTGGCTAAGAAGTTATTTGCTATAATATTCCTGTCATTAAAGCATCCGATGATATTTAACTAATGTAGAGAACTACTTTAAAAATAAAATTAATGTTGATGATAAATCAGAACTTAAAAGTATTGCTAATTAAAATATTTGACTCTTAGGTTTAGATTCTCTTGTGGGAGTACCTTAAAGAGTTTTGGATGCAGTACACACTGAAATTTTCTCCTAAGTACTGCAACTGGGGAAGAAAAAAAAAATGCTCACAGTTATCCTTGCTGCCTTGGATAATTTGGAATTACATCATTGGAATCTATTTATTTTCAACTCAGCAGTTTTTTGAGGATGGGGGATATGTGTGTTTGAATTTTATTTTAGAAAGTAATTTTAAGAGAATTTTAATAATATTCATGGAACATATAGGAACATATTTTTCTCTATTCTATTAGATTGTGATGTCTTTATCTCATCTAATAGGCTTGACAGGTATTCAAAACATTATGGGTATGTAGGTAGTTATATGGGGAAAATATGTTAAATATGTAGTCTAAAAACTATTGCCACATTTGTCTTAGATATAGAAAATCTAAGGGTAGGATCCTCTTCATATTGTTGTTCACATTTATACAGTTTTTACATGAGTTCTATTTTAAATTATCCTTTCTAATTAAATCATTTTCTTTATGTGCAGTGAAAAAAAATTGGCAGTTATATCTCACTAAAAGGTTGAAAAGGACCCTTTCTCAATTAATGAAATTCTACACTTGCTGTTCAAACTTGCTATGCAGATAGGAAATATATGTAATATTACCATATCACTGAAATTACTACATGGGCCATCCTCCTCCAGGTCTTACACAGGGAACCTTGTTTAGAAGTGTTGAAGTTAAATACATTGGTAAAAATGAGTGTTGGAATTTGTAATTTTAAACCAAATTAGAAAGTTAAAAGTTTGAAGTTCAGCATGAAGCACTTTAATGGGAATAGAAGGTGGTTTTGTAACTCGTCCTGATTTCATCTATAAACATGTAAACATTACATAAATTTAAACGGGCTTTAACTAAGAGATCTTTTTCTACAGTAATCTAAAAAGCATTGTAAACACTCAAAATAAGCAAGCCAACAATCAATTTAGAAGACTGTTTTTAATTTATGGATGAAAACTTTTGGAATGTTTTCCTTAGAATTTATTGTAATCTTTTGTGGTTTTGGTAGGGAGGCTTTGTGTTTTTCTTTTTCCCCCGGTAGTATAAACACATCTTAAAATCAGTGATATGAGTTAAGAACAATTAATTCCTAAGGAGTTTGGCAGATTAGCTATTAGTATATCACTGAAACCAAAGGAGCAAAACAAGATTTTTTTCTCTTAATCGTTCAAGACACAGTTTACTCCACTAGTAATGACAGTCATAGTTGATGGTTTTATTATGTGGAACCTGACCACTGCCACTGGGTTGTATTTTAAGAGGAAAAAGGCATTTCTGTTTTAGTAGTTTACTTCTGAGGGTTTTTCGTTGTCTGCTCATAGCATTTTGAGATACTTGTTTCAACTTTTAAACGTCAAATAAGAAATTCTCTAAATTCCTTTTTGGAAATACTCTATTCTGACGTCTTTGCCATAATCTCCTTTCACCTGTTCCCATATTTTGCCTGGCAGACTCTCCAGCTTTGATCTCCTTTAGTCCTCATCGCCTTTTTCTGCTGGCCTGTGAGAGGCCTACAACTGGCAACCACTGGATGGCATAGTGTTAAGACAGCCACGTGCTCTACTTGAGTTTTTAACCATCTCCTCCAAACTTCGTTTATTCTTCCATCAGAGCTGATTGCCCTGCCTAACCACTCCCTGTCTCTCACAGTTCTCCGTCCTGTTCAGCTCTTTCAGTTTCCCTTGTGCTGTGCTCATTCACGTTTCTGCCTTTGATGATTCCATTCTGGCTAGTGAGAATTTCCTACCCTCTTTTCTGTTCCACATGAGAGCCAAAGTACCTTCTTTGTAAAATTTATTAAGGTGATTAAGACATCATTATATCCCCAGATATGTAAAAAGAAGGCATGTTTACTACAGCTTAGAGCATTGAGGGGGAGAAATATAATATATTCTCTAAATCATGGGTCGGTAAACTATGGCTCACAGGCTAAATCAAGCCCTACACCTATTTTGTGAAATATTTATTGGAACACAACCAGGTGCTCTTGTTTATGTATATATTATCTTGCTGTTACACATTGTCTTATCTTGCTACCTTATGGCCTGTGAAGCCTAAAATATTTACTGTCTGGCCCATCACAGAAAAAATTTGCCAACCCTTAACTCCAAATGAACACTTGTTAAACCAGAGTACACCAGGACTTTGCCCAGGCTTCATCTGATATTGCTATATTAGGCCATGCCTGTCCAAACAAGAATTAAGCACACATTTTCTGAAGCCTAAATTGTTTATATGTTTATAACCGGAGGCAAGAGATAAGCAGTGAATGTTTTATTAAGTCTACTTTAATTTTCTTTTCTTTTTTTTTTTTTTAACATAAGCATAGTATTTATTTATTTGTAGCACTTGAAACTTGGAGATGAGGCATCAGGTAGTTAATAAATTCTTTTCACACTCCCTTATTTTCTGAAATCTTTAATGTCAGAGAATTTGATGCCAACCTTTTCCTCTGGCTAAAACTGGAATCTTCCTTGTTCCCCAAACTTTATAAATGGTGGCAATTTCCCAAAACTTCACTTTGTAGGAAGATTTAAAAGATGCTTTATTTTTATTCTCTGCCACCTCTTCCCCCCAAAAGATTCTTTTTGTTTGTTTTTTAACCAAGAAAAACATGATGCCCATTCCTTCTACTTAGATCACAGTTTTAATTAATATTTAGAAATTTTGAAGTAATGTGTTAAAACTCATTTCGAGCTCTGCCTGATCACTTACTAGAAACAAAGGTTGAAATGCAACAGGTGTTGAGTAGGAAGAATGACTTTATCTTCCTCTTGTGCCTCCAAACCCTCCCCTTTGCATAAGAGCTCATCTACAGCTGTATACCTTTTCCTCCACCAGCGTTTCAGTGACTCTGCTCCTCCACAAATTCCAACAGGTGTTCTCAAGGGGAACAATTGAAAAAAGAAAGGAGAGTTGGAAACAGTTAAGGAGGTGAAAGCTTATTCTGCAATACACGTTGAAACGTTTGCTGTAAAGGTTTGGAAGTGGTAAAGGAAGCTAAGGAATAATAACAATAGTCTCAATGCTATTAAATGCTCCCTAAATCTGAGAACCCACACTACAATCCTAGCCTTGATACAAAGGTGATTGTAGAGCTAAGGCTCTACTGAGGATGTATTAGAGAAAGGAAAGCATTTTAAGAAATACTGTTCAGTCTAGGTTAAATGAACACATTTAACCCAAGAATCGGGTAGTATCTGTAGTACCAAACTACAGTCCCTTTTTCCTTTGGCTCAGTGATCCTGCTCTGGAACTCTGTCCTACAGATACAACTGTTGATGTCCTATAGATATGACTGTTCACGTATGAAATCACATGTTCCAGTTTATTTGGTACAGCAGTGGTTATGGTAAAATGTTAAGCACAATCCAAGTATCCAGCAGTAAAGGACTGGATCATAAAATCAGAAAGGCATTGAAAGTTCAACCAGATGAAAGCATGGCCCTTGACATGTGTATTATCTATGATACTGAAAATGCAGGAAAAGGAGACCCTAAAAGTTGGTATCAAGGGATGGTAAAAGGGAAATAATTGTACATTATCAGATCTACATTATAAAGTAACAAGATTTTTTAAAATTATTTTATCATTTAATACATTAAAACTGTGTAGGGGCTTGTATATATTGCCTTGTTTTGACTCCCATACCCATTTGATACCTACTCCCCATTGAATGGAACATACTGTTAAGGTGCTCAGACACGGTCAAGTGAGAACTACTCTAACTGACCCTGAAGAGTTTATTCCTTCATCTTTGAGATAAGGGCAAGATGATTAGGACAAAAGTTATTTAGTGCATTTCTTAAAAATTTGTTTCCATGAAGAAATAGCAATTTAAATTCTATTTAACATTTATATCCCACTTTTTTAAAAATTGAAGAATAGTTGATTTACAGTGTTGTATTTCTGCTGTACAGCAAAGTGATTCTGTTATACAAATATGTATACTCTTTTTCATATTCTCTTCCATTATGGTTTGTTACAGGATACTGTATATGGTTCCCTGTGCTGTACAGTAGACCATGATGATTATCTATTTTATATATAGTTATTTGTATGTACTAATCCCAGGCTCCTAATTTATCCCTCCCTCATCCCCTCCCTGCTTTGGTAATCATAGGTTTGTTTTCTATGTGAGTCTGCTTCCATTTTATAAATAAGTTCATTTTTGTATATTTTAGATTGCACATGTAATTGATATCATACAGTATTTGACTTTCTGGTGTATTTCACTTATTATGATAATCTCTAGGTCAGTCTGTGCTGCTGCACATGGCTTGATTTTATTCTTTTTTATGGCTGAGTAATATTTGTGTGTGTGTATACCACATCTTTGTTTCTTTCATGTCTTAGCTATTCAGATAGTGCTGCTGTGAACACAGGGGTGCATTTATCCTTTTGAACCACGGTTTTCTCCAGATATCTGCCCAGGAGTGGGATTGCTAAATCATATGGTAGTTCTATTTTTAGCTTTTAAAAGACTCTCCATACTGTTCTCCATAGTGGCTGTACCAATGTACATTCCCGCCAACAGTGTACAACTGGTCCCTTTTCTGTGCACCCTCTCTAGCATTTGTTATTTGTAGACTTTTTAATGATGTGGCCATTCTGACCTTTGTGAGGTGATACCTCATTGTAGTTTTGATTTATTTTATTTATTTAATTTTATGAGGTATTTGGATATTTTGGAAATTAAGCCCTTGTCAATTGCATCATTTGCAAATATTTTCTCCCATTCTTCAGGATGTCTTTTTACTTTGTTTATGGTTTCCTTTGCTGTGCAAAAGCTTAAGAGTTTGATTAGGTCCCATTTGTTTATTTTTACTTTTATTTCTATTGCCTTGGGAGACTGACCGGAGAAAACATTGCTACAATTTATGTCAGAGTGTTTTGCCTATGATCTCTTCTAGGAGTTTTATGGTGTCATGCTTTATATTTAAGTCATTAAGCCATTTTGAGTTTGTGTGTGGTACTGAGGTAAGTATTCTAAGTTCACTGATTTTTATGTGGCTGTAAATCAAGTGTGTGGGTTTATTTCTGGACTCTGTATTCTGTTCCATTGATCTGTATGTCTGTTTTTGTACCAGTACCATGCTATTTTGATTACTGTAGCTGTGTAGTATTGTCTGAAGTCTGGGAGGGTTATGTCTCCAGCTTTGTTCTTTTTTCTCAGGATTGCTTTGGCAGTTCTGGTCTTTAATGGTTCCATATACATTTTAGGATTCTTTATTCTAGTCCTGTAAAAAATGTCATAGGTAATTTGATAGGGATTGCTTTAAATCTGTAGATTGCTTTGGGTAGTATAGAGATTTTAATAATAATTCTTTCAACCCAGGAGCATGGGATGTCTGTCTCTTTAAATCATTTTCAGATTCCTTCATCAGTGTTTTATGGTTCTCACCATATGAGTTTTTCACTTCTTTGGCCAGGTTTATTCCTAAGTATTTTGTTACTTTTGATGTGATTTTAAAAGGGATTTTTTTTTGTGTGTGTACTTTTTGATATTTCATTGTTAGTGTAAAGAACTGCAACAGATTTCTGTATGTTAATTTTGTATCCTGCTATATTGGTTGGTTATTTATCAGTTCTAGAAGTTTTCATACGAAATCTTTAGGGTTTTCTACATATATGTCATCTGCATATAATGACAATTTTACTTCTTCCCTTTTATTTTGAATCCCTTTATTTTTCTTGTTCGATTGCTGTGGCTAGGACTTTCAGTACTATGTTGATTAGAAGAGCTGAGAGTGGACATCGTAGTCTTGTTTCAGATTTTAGTGGGAAAGCTTTCAGCTTTTCACCATTGAGTTTTATGTTGGCTGAGGGTTTGTCATAAATAGCATTTTTCATGTTGAGATATGTTCTTTTTATATCTACTCCTCAAAAAGGAATCAAGATAGTAAAAAGGGAAGCTTGGGAAACTTGCTCTCTGATAAGGTTTGTCTGAGTGAACACAACTACAGGCAGGCAGATATATGAGTAGAGGAAAACAATTAGAGCCTATATTCTAGTTTCATGTTGGTTAAGTGTAGAATTTCATAATGATTAAAATATGTGGAGTAAAGCTTTGTGAAGAGTCCAGGATAACATTGAATTATGTGCTTATTTTTGGTAAGTTGTAACGTGGCTTACTTTTAAAGAAATTCATCATGATAGAGAATAAGTTTTATAGGGGAAAAAAAACCTGCCTTTTGAATATTTCCTTTAATAAAAATTAAAATTCTGAACATGCTGAAGTTGTTATTGATCTGTCCCTAGGTCATTGATATAACGTGCTTCCTAAAGTAAAAAATTTCAAATGAATTCTTATGTAATTGTTATCATATCTCTGGATTTAATTTTTAGATATTTGAAAACTAGAGTATGTTTTGTTATTTTTTCATTGGCTATTACTATACAACAAAAAATGTCATTAATTTTTACAGATTCAGTTTTATAGTAATTACTTATACAAGATTAGACTTTTTCAAGAGTTATATAAAACTTTATATATCATTCTCACAACAGTTCTCTGTGGTTGAAGTGGTATTGCTATTTTTCAGAGGTAAAGTTAAGGCCCAGAGAGTCATACAGCTATGATATAAATATTAACATAACGCACAGTATTTTGATTCCAAATGTCTTCATTTCTCTAGCCTTGTATTTATTTTGTTTTTAACGTCATGATATTGCAGCTTGTTGATGGCATGTTTTTTTATGTTTTCAGGATATGGCTTTAGTTGCCCCTGAGGCTCCCTCAGAACAAGCCAGAAGAGTTTTTCAAACTTATGATCCAGAAGGTAAAAGATTTTATTTTTTATTAATATTGTTTTATATCTTTATGTATTTAAAATGCATTGATCCTTTCCTGAGTTTCATTTTTAAAGAGTTGTTGGATTACTGAATGAAATCTATCATGTACTAGTTGAAAGTTTTAAATAAAAAACAGTAGAAGTGAGAACCAAAAAAAAAAAAGTGATCATCATATTTTCATATGGTAGAAGGGTTTTGTTTCACATGGTACTTAAGTATGGTTACTTGAATCTTGACTTCTGATGGTATTAAACAGGGAAAAATACTTCCGAATTAAACTTTCTTAGCAACTTTCAAATGAACAATACAGTATGATTAACTCTAGTCACCATGCTGTACATCACATCCCATGACTCATATTATAACTGAAAGGTGGTACCTCTGACATCTTTTACTCCTTTCACGTACTCCCCTACCCCTTGCCTCTAGCAACCACCACTCTGTTCCTGTATCTGTGAGCTCAGTCTTGTTTCACTTCAGTTCAGTTGCTCAGTTGTGTCCGACTCTTTGCAACCCCATGAATCGCAGCACGTCAGGCCTCGATGTCCATCACCAACTCCCGGAGTTCACTCAGATTCACGTCCATTGAGTCAGTGATGCCATCCAGCCATCTCATCCTCTGTCGTCCCCTTCTCCTCCTGCCCCCAATCCCTCCCAGCATCAGAGTCTTTTCCAGTGAGTCAACTCTTCACATGAGGTGGCCAAAGTACTGGAGTTTCAGCTTTAGCATCATTCCTTCCAAAGAAGTCCCAGGGCTGATCTTCAGAATGGACTGGTTGGATCACCTTGCAGTCCAAGGGACTCTCAAGAGTCTTCTCCAACACCACACAGTTCAAAAGCATCAATTCTTCAGCGCTCAGCCTTCTTCACAGTCCAACTCTCACATCCATACATGACCACTGGAAAAACCATAGCCTTGACTAGACGGACGTTTGTTGGCAAAGTAATGTCTCTGCTTTTGAATATGCTCTCTAGGTTGCTCATAACTTTCCTTCCAAGGAGTAAGCATCTTTTAATTTCATGGCTGCAGTCACCATCTGCAGTGATTTTGGAGCCCCCAAAAATAAAGTCTGACACTGTTTCCACTGATTCCGCATCTACTTCCCATGAAGTATGGGACCAGATGCCATGATCTTCATTTTCTGAATGTTAAGCTTTAAACCAACTTTTTCACTCTCCACTTTCACTTTCATCAAGAGGCTCTTTTGTTCCTCTTCACTTTCTGCCATAAGGGTGATGTCATCTGCATATCTGAGGTTATTGATATTTCTCCCAGCAATCTCGATTCTAGCTTGTGCTTCTTCCAGCCCAGCGTTTCTCATGATGTACTCTGCATAGAAGTTACATAAGCAGGGTGACAATATACAGCCTTGAAGTACTCCTTGTCCTATTTGGAACCAGTCTGTTGTTCCATGTCCAGTTCTAACTGTTGCTTCCTGACCTGCATATAGGTTTCTCAAGAGGCAGGTCAGGTGGTCTGGTATTCCCATCTCTTTCAGAATTTTCCACAGTTTATTGTGATCCACACAGTCAAAGGCTTTGGCATAGTCAATAAAGCAGAAATAGATGTTTTTCACTCCACATATAATTGGGATAATATCGTATTTGTCTTTGTCTGATTTACTTCACTTAGCATAATGCCCCCAAGTTCCATCCATGTTGAGGCAAATAGAAAGATTTCCTTCCTTTTTTATTGGCTGTATAATACTCCATTTAGTGTATATACCACATTTTCTTTATCCATTCATCCACTGATGGACATTTAGAGTGTTTCAGTATCTTGGCTTGTAAACAGTGCTGCATTGAACATGAAGATGCATCTCACGTAGTGTTTTCTCTTCCTTCAAATAAATACCCAGAAGTGGAATTGCTGGATGATGCGGTAGTTCTCTTTTTAACTTTCTGAGAAATCTTCATACTGTACGCCATAGTGGCTGTACCAGTTTACATCCCCACTAACAGTGCACAGGGGTTCCCTTTTCTCCACATCCTCTCGAACACTTGCTATTTCTTATTGTGACTTTGATATGCATTTCCCTGACGACTAGTGGGTGTTGAGTACTGTTTCATGTACCTGTTGTATATAATCAGTATATCTTCATAGGAAAATGTGCATTCGCATCCTCTGCCTCTATTGTAATCATAGTGTTTGGGTTTTCTGTATTGAGTTCTGTGCGTTCTTCACGTATTTTGTATAGTAACCCCTTATCAGAGGTGAGATTTGCAAATATATCCTCCCATTCAGTAGGTTGCCTTTTCATTTTCCTTTGTTACACAGAAGCTTTTTAGTTTGATACAGTCCACTTGTTTATTTTTGCTTTTGATATCACATCCAAAAACATCAATGCCAAGAGTGTCTTGGAGCTTACCACCTGTGTTTTCTAATAAGTAAGTTTTAAGGTTTCTGGTCTTACAGTTAAGTCTTAACTCAAAGTGGATCAAATTATGTGTGTGGTGTAAGACAAGTGGTCCCGTTTTCACAGTACCACTTGTTGAAGAGACTAGTCTTTATTCGTTGTATATCACAACTCCTGTGTTGTAAGTTAATTGTCTGTTTATGTGTAGGTTTATGTCTGGACTCTATTTGTTCCATTGATCTGTGTGGCACCCGGGGGTAGACCTTCTGGGAGGAGGTGCAGGAGCAACGCTGATGAAGGCGGTAGGAGACCATTGCAGCAGGGGCTGCATGTGCCCCCCCCGCAACTGCTGGGGGGCCTGCACAGGTGTTCCTTTTCCCCCAGGTGGTGAACTTCCTCCCAGGGCAGCCCTCCTGGTGTCAGGCTGCTCTTGGCTGGGGGTGCTTCTTAAAATGCCGTGTGCTTTTCTCCACCACTATCCTCGGTCTGTTTTGGAACGCCATGGGTTTGTTGCTTCTGCTTCATAGCCCAGTGCTATCCCTGGACTGTTTTCTTCAGTTTGTAGTTGTTTGTTGTTTTGTTGGGTTTTTGTGTGGGAGACATGAGTTGGGGTCTCCAAGCCCTCCATCTTGCTGATAACACTCCCCAGAATATTTCTGTGTAATATTGTGCAAGAAAATACAGAAGAAAAACCAACTTTATGATTTGTTTTTGAGCCAGATCTTAGCTTCTCTAACACACTAACAAAGGTTGTTTTGAAAAGTTCATAGATAGATAGATATCACTCTGTTGTCCACTGTATCATTGTTAACTAGGTGGTTTTGATCACCTTTGCATTTATGTACTTTAGTTAGGTGATGGTCACGACTAACTCACAGACTTTTCCAGGATAACCTTAAAACTGAGTCATGCCTTCTATTCCCTTGTAAATTACCATGTAGGAACCTAGGTTGTTGGAGTAGTCCTTATCAACTGCTGAAAGCATTCAGTTATTTTTATAAATTCATTGTCTTCGGTCTTGAAATTTTTTGTTCTTGGAGATGTACTCTTTCAGTCACACAAATTCTAGGAATCTTGGTAACCCATGTAACTAGTTACCTTTCAGTCTATAAGTCTGCTTTCTTATGTATCATATAATAGCCTATTTAAGAGTCCTTATTAAGATTAAATGAATAATGTTGTGTAAAGCATCTGCAGTGCTTAACGTGTAGTAGATATTTCATAAGTGTGATTCCTTTCTCTCTACACCTCAAGTTAATTAGTGCTGGTACTGGTAAGTTTACCTACAGTTAGTTTCTTCTACTGTACCTTTTTATTAACTTGAAAAAAAGTTTCTTTCCTCTTGGAATTAATAATCTTTTAAACTTTCAGTAACATTTCATTCTAAGTCTTTAGAAGTAAAAGGAATTTATATCTTTATATTTTCCCACCACTGAATGAAATCAGTTTTATAGTATTAATAAGTTAACAGCTTCAACTGGAATCACTGGTTATGTGTAGCACATTGAACTGTGTCGTGGAGGGTGACAAAAATAAGCATCCTCTTACCTTTGAATCATTTGATGGAAAAGATGGGAAATAATTTATGTTCCTAAATGCTTTTAGTATCTTTGGAGTTGGGATCAAACTTAAGAGTTTTTGGAAACTGTAGCAAGTTAAAATGAAAATAAGATTGACATAAATAAAGTTAAAAGAAATGTGATTGAAGTGAACTGAGATTAGTTAGAGAGCCATTAAGAAGACCTGAGTGGGGAGGGTCATGCTGGCAAATAGAAGCGTAAAGAAGAGAAAGTGGTATCTGTGAACATAAGGTAGGAAATAGCAATTTATATGCACGCAGTAGCCAGCAAAGTGCTTGACTTGAGTGCAAAGACAGGGCACAAGAAAAATAATCATGTAGTATTTACTGAAGTGATGCCAAAGGTAAGAAATTAATGGTCAAGGCTTGGATTTATGGGTTTTTTTTTTTCCTTTATTTTATTGGGATGTAATTGCTTTACAGTGCTTTCGTAGTTTCAGCTGTGTATATGTATATCCCCTCGCTCTTGCACCAGGGCAGGAATAGAGATGCAGACATAAGAGAATGGACTTCTTATACAGGGGCGGGGGGGAGGCGCTGGGGTGCGGGGCCGGGAGGGGACGAATGGAGAGAGCATTGACATATATACACTGTCATGTGTAAAAGAGCCAGCTAGTGGGAAGCTGCTGTACAGCACAGGAAGCTCAGCTTGGAGCTTTGAGAGGATCTATGTTTTAAAGAACTATATTTCAGAGAACGAGTCAAGCAGTTTTCTGTTATGTACCTTCCTCTTAAGGATTTAAGGTATTTGTTTTGTTTTTCCCTTCCATCTCTCACCCCTCTTCTAGATGTTTGCCTTTTCTATACCTCCCATCCCAGTGGAGAGTGAGTGTCGAGTGGTATACACACATACACATGTAAAATGCCTGCTCTGTTTCAGGACATACTAGGTGACATGTTTCTACCCATATGGATAGTAATCACTGTGTGAGAGGTAGATTCCTTCTGGAATGGAAGGCATTATAGTAAGGTAAGATGACTTGACAGATGAACGGGGTATTTTTCCAGGGTTTCCAGTCAGCTCTTTATAGTGCTGTGTAATTTTGATTTGAATTGATGGTCCGAGATGTCAAACATACTGTTATCCCAGTATAACCACCATCACAAACCACTCGCAACGCAAACATATGGCCTTTCTGTACCTAGCCTTTTTGGATACCTATATATTTCTTTCCACAGTGAGAAACTGAGACCTAAAATTATAAGTGAATGAGTTTCTTGAGAAAGAAATGTGCACAGAAAGTATCAGAATATTTCAGGAGATAACTGAACACAATATTTTAGGAGACGAACAGAGTTGTAGAGAAATGCCTTCAGAATAAGGAGGAGTAGATCTGGACTTGAAAAGCCTAATGTGATTTAGAAGGTGAGTTTTGGTTTTTATTCTAAAGGAACTATCAGGAATACAAAGATACTAAAACTAACGTTTAGTCTCTTACAGTCACAAGTAGTAGATTTGTTTGCTTTTTACAATTTCAATTTTTTCCATCATTAATGAGGTAGCAGACTCCATTGGGTTTTACTGAATTACAAGGAAAATTAGACTGTCTTATTGTCAATATGAAAACACAATTTATGATCAGTGGCAGTTTTTCAGAATGGAGTCCTGAGGAATACATAGGAAAATAAATGTTATGTTTTTTAATTAGAGAAAATTATTGATTAAATAAAGTAGTTTTCATCTATATAGTTTTATTTGGGACGACTTAGCAGGGTTATAATCTGATGGTTAAGAAGTAAACAAAACTTGTTCAGTCATCTTAGAAAAGCTGTGTCTTTCTATTACTTACCTTCAGTTCAGTCAGTTGCTCAGTCATGTCCAACTCTTTGTAACCCTTTGGATTGCAGAACACCAGGCTTGCCTGTCCATCACCAACTCCTGGAGCTTACTTACCATGGAGATAATGAACTCCACTTTCTCATTTGAGTATCACTGTTTATTGTTTAGCTATAGAGAGTCCACTCTAGGAAGTTGGATTCAGTTCAGTTCAGTTGCTCAGTCGTGTCCCACTCTTTGTGACCCCATGGACTGCAGCACGCAAGGCCTCTCTGTCCATCACCAACTCCCGGAGTCCGCCCAAACCCATGTCCATTGAGTCGGTGATGCCATCCAACCATCTCATCCTCTGTCGTCCCCTTCTCCTCCTGCCCCCAATCCCTCCCAGCATTAGAGTCTTTTCCAATGAGTCATCTCTTCCCATGAGGTGGCCAGAGTACCGGAGTTTCAGCTTCAGCATCAGTCCTTCCAGTGAACACCCAGGACTGATCTCCTTTAGGATGGACTGGTTGGATCTCCTTGCAGTCCAAGGGACTCTCAAGAGTCTTCTCCAACACCACAGTTCAAAAGCATCAATTCTTTGGCACTCAGCTTTCTTTACAGTCCAACTCTCACATCCATACATGACTACTGGAAAATCCACAGCTTTGACTAGATGGACCTTTGTACAGGCAAAGTAATGTTTCTGCTTTTTAATATGCCATCTAGGTTGGTCATAACTTTCCTTCCAAGGAGTAAGCATCTTTTAATTTCATGGCTGCAATCACCATCTGCAGTGATTTTGGAGCCCCCAAAAATAAAGTCAGCCACTGTTTCCACTGTTTCCCCATCTATTTGCCATGAAGTGATGAGACTGGATGCCATGATCTTAGTTTTCTGAATGTCGAGCTTTAAGCCAACTTTTTCACTCTCCTCAAGAGGCCCTTTAGTTCTTCACTTTCTGCCATAAGGTTGGTGTCATCTGCATATCTGAGGTTATTGATATTTCCCCCAGCAATCTTGATTCCAGCTTGTACTTCATCCAGCCCCGCGTTTCTCATGATGAACTCTGCATAGAAGTTACATAAGCAGGGTGACAATATATAGCCTTGAAGTACTCCTTTTCCTATTTGGAACCAGTCTGTTGGTCCATGTCCAGTTCTAACTGTTGCTTTCTGACCTGCATACAGGTTTCTCAAGAGGCAGGTCAGGCGGTCTGGTATTCCCACCTCTTTCAGAATTTTCTACAGTTTATTGTGATCCACACAGTCAAAGGCTTTGGCATAGTCAATAAAGGAGAAATCGATGTTTTTCTGGAACTCTTGCTTTTTTGATGTTCCAGCGGATGTTGGCAATTTGATCTCTGGTTCCTCTGCCTTTTCTAAAACCAGCTTGAACATCTGGAAATGCATGGTTCACGTATTGTTGAAGCCTGGCTTGGAGAATTTTAAGCATCACTTTACTAGCGTGTGAGATGAGTGCAATTGTGCAGTAGATTGAGCGTTCTTTGGCATTACCTTTCTTAAGGATTGGAATGAAAACTGACCTTTTCCAGTCCTGTGGCCACTGCTGAGTTTTCCAAATAGAAAATTCTTCATTTTTAGTCACAAACTAATATACTAATTTGATTCCCACCCCCACCATAGTACTCTTTTCTGTATTCTTCACCATGTTTGGTTTGGTTTGGAACTTTCCCATCACATAAGGTGAAGTGGTTCTGCAAGATAGGCCAGAAATCAACTACTCATTTCTTTCCAAACTTCATAGGTACAGTTCACAAAGCTGTTTTTGGTTGAACCATGGTGCCGGAACAGAGCAGTTTATGTAAGTCTAAAGTTAGGGTTAGCTTGAATAATTGTCAGAACTGTGATTGAGCAGTTTCTTGTATCAAGCCCTGTGCTGGTCCTGGGGCTGTGTCTTCCCTGCTGTCCAGGAGCCAGAGAAGCAAAACAGCAGGGAGACATGGGACAGGAGACCAGGGCAAAAGCAACCACAAAAATGCCCGGACCCTGCTTCAGGGCCAAAGTCACAGAGGTTAAAGCATCTGCCTGCAATGCAGGAGACGTGGGTTTGATCCCTGAGTCGGGAAGATCCCCTGGAGAAGGAAATGGCAACCCACTCCAGTATTCTTGCCTGGAGAATCCCATGGATGGAGGAGCCTGGTGGGCTACAGTCCATGGGGTCGCAAAGAGTCGGACATGACTGAGCGACTTCACTTTCTTTAAGAGTTCTACTAAATTGTCTATGTTATTAAAGTATTGATAATAATAGGTAAAGTATGATACAACATTTAATAAAAATTATTTATTATTTTCTTGACTAAGACCAACAAGTGTTTACATTCTCCTCAATTAGATCTCTTCTAGGAAATGGCAACCCACTCCAGTATTCCTGCCTGAGAAATCCCATGGACAGGGAAGCTTGGCGGGCTACAGTCCTTGGGGTCGCAAAGAGTCAGACACAACTTGGCCACTAAAGAATAAACAATAACTAGCTCTCGATTTTCTCCTCTGTTCCTAAGAAACTTTACTCTTCTCATCTACAGAGGTTTGAATATATTACAGTCCCAATGCTGGGTCCTGCCTCCTCTCAAGCTCTCCTGACACAGCTCTTCTCCTGCAGCTCTCCATCAACTGCGGCCTCTGCTAAGAGAGACCTGCCAGGTTCCGCTTGTCTTCCGCAGGTTTCCCCAGTGGGAATCTCAGTGGGTGCTCCCTTTTCCTTCATGTCCAGCTCTGACTTCTTCTTCCTCATGAACTCTCATCGTACCCAGCAGGTGGTTAACTCACTCCACTGTCAACGCTCCTTCCTGGCACTGCTCTGCGCTGTGTCCCTCCTCTCACACTCTAGGAGCTGGGCACGTCTTACCATCTGTTCACTTGTTTTGAAAAAGCAAAACTCTTTCAAATTTGTAAACAAACAGCTTTTCCCCTCTTTTTCAAATGTGTTAAAACACAACTTAACTGTATGTGAACAGTTGGCTCTGTAGCTGCTCACCAGCTCACTGTCACACACACAGTACCCCTCTTATCCTCCCCCTTCTTCTGAGGTGGAATGCCTGCACAAGTCTGTTTTATATTCATGTGGTTAAATTCCTGATGCATTCACATTCTCCTTTTTCCTTTTGTGTTTCTTAGCCCTGCCTGTGTGTGTGTGTGTGTGCACGTGCGTGCACGTGTGCTCACTCAGTCGTGTCCCATTCTGTACAACCCACCAGCACTGTAGCCCATGGACTATAGCCCACTGGGCTCCTCTGTACATGGAATTTTCCAGGCAAGAATAGCTTGAGAAGTCAACAGATTGACTCTCAGGTTTCCTCTCCTGTTGGTATTGAGGTCATCTTATCATTGTGTCTCCATTTCCATATTCTCTGTGGAACCAACCAACTAAATCCTAGATGGCATGAGTTTCATCTGCTTAGACTTAAGGCTGCTTTTTCTAAAGAACTTGTCTTGATATGAATGACTGCTAAAGAATAAAGTAACTTCAAAATCAGTGTTTTAAAAAGGTAATTCCAAATCTCCTCTTCTGATCTTGGGTATATTAAAAGTCTGTGAGGTATTGAAAAAATGCTCTCCAGTCTCTAGTTACACTGTACGTATAAAAAAATAGTCACTGGCTTATAGTCACTGCTGTGCTCCGTGTTTACAAGCTGTAAATCTCATAGGCTGCTTAAAAAGTGTTGGAGTGGTTACATTTTGAGGTAAATCATGTTTGAGTTAACGAGGTCATTGTGTTGTTTTCCTGCTTGTTGTTTGTATCTTATACAGCCAATAGCTTTTTCTGAGGATGGGAGCAGAGTCTCAGTTACAGTAAGAAGAGATAAGGCTGCCTGCCATTCAGTGCTTCTGAAGAATATTGTAACACACACTGCCTGTGTCGAGTGATACATGTGATAACCCATAAACACAGAACTGTTTCTGTCTGCCAGTGACCTGATAAAGCCTGTTTTACATTAGGAGATGCTAAGCTTTTAGCTGTGACCTAACTAAGCAAAATGAGTAATTTTTTTCTACCTTTCGAACTCAAGTTAGGCTTACAAAGCTGGAATATTTTCACAGGTGCCTTCAAACAAGTGCTTTATTCTCTATATTGTAAATCATTGGTAGCTTGACAAACTGGAATTATTCTAAACCCCCACTTTATAAAATTATGTTTAGGAAAAATTTTAATTATCCTAAATGATTCTCAGCCTTTTAGTCAAGGCCAGTCAGTCTTCATATGAATAAGCATGTGCTTAGGAGGTTTAAGAAAAGACTTTAAAGAATCATAACTTCTTTATTTCCTTTCTGGTAGAGACAGAGTACATGCTACATCCAGAAAGAGTTCTCCCACCTTTATTTTGTGGTTTGATGACAGAAGCAGGACTTTTGGACACCTCATTTTCCAAGCCAAGATTTTTATTTTTATTATTCTAACCCCTGAAAAGGGTATGGTGGTGTTATTATCCTAATCCCTGAAAAAGGGTATCATGTTGGAAGCTGATCGGAAGCCAAGACAGTCTTCAGAAATGAGTAAATGGGTAGAGGAACTCAAGTGTTGTACATTTAAGGGAATCAACAACTTGCTTGCTTAGAAGCACTGTGCTTTCAGACAGCTCTACAAGCTTTTTTTGTGTGTCATGTTTTATTGCATCATCTGAGTTTGGGCCATTTCCCATCCTCATTGAGCCCTAGAAAAGGAGTATTTTCTATTGACTGGTCTTCATCAACATTTGAGTCTACCCTACGTCCCAACTTTTTTTTTTTTTCCTGTTAAATCTTTGGCTTTTATTTAAGTCAGATGTGTTGATTTAAGTCAATCTGTTGATTTAAGTCAAGAGGTATCTTTTCTTGATCTTATATTATTAGAGATCTAAATAGCAATTGATCATGAAAATCCTTTCAAAAAATTACATAACATTGTGACAAGAGGAATTTATTGGTAAAGGATTATTTAAATTGGATTTGTTAAAGGGAATTTAAAGATTTACATTATTTATTGAAAAATATACCTAATTAATAAATAGTTGTTATAAACTTAAGTAGAAAAAACTTACATCATTTAAATTTGTAAGCCTGTTTAAGAAGTAATTTGGCTTTAAGTTTTCTTTGGTGTTCTTAGGTAGAAGTCATGTGGTTATTTTTGTATTAAAAACTAACCTTGAAAATAAATCTTTGCCTATGTGCTCAAGAACACTAACAGAAAAAAGAAGCTAATAATGATAGACATTGTACCCAAAATAAGCTGAATATGCTATTCCTTAACTCTTTGTATCCCTCTTACTGACTTTTCACTGGTGTCTGTGATCAGCAGTAATAGCATTTCTTAAAGTAAACTATCTAAATTGTTTCTGTAATATTTTTTTCTCAGATAATGGATTCATACCTGACTCACTTCTAGAAGATGTGATGAAAGCGTTGGACCTTGTTTCAGATCCTGAATAGTAAGATACATACAAAGTGTTATTTAGTGAGGGGGGAGGGTGGGAGAACTCTTAACTGCCCCACGTTGCCATTGTCTTCATTAATAATGTACATCATTACATCTATAACTTCTATAAATTTGGGATCTTTATTATCCATGGGAAAATCTCTCTCTAGTTAGGTGGACACACGTTTTAATCAAATACATAATATATTGATCAAATATAGGTTATTAAAAATCACCTTTGATCTACATTTCCTTTTTTTTTTTCCTTTTTCTGAAAGTGTATCTGACAGTGAAAAAGCTTTAGCTAACAAACATTTAAGGAAAGGATTCAGCAAAAGCAACCCAAAACATATTGGTATACAGTTTTTAGAACTTGATACTATTCTGTTTTCAGTTAGTTTGGCTATATTTTCTTTGAAAGTATGAAATATGTATAAATATTTGCAAACTAATCACATGTGAAATAATGTCTCAATCTCACCACCTAGAGCTGGGATGTTACCCTTTCTTAGTAGACATAATTGGTGATTCCAACTTAAAGAGGAGAAATTCAGAGACAGTTGAACCAGTCCAATAAATGGTATAATAGTAACTACCGTATTTCTTCTCAACTGATTACCAAGTGGAGACCTTTTTGTTTACATTGCTCTAATATGCAAAAGAGACTTGAATTCGGATAATTTTGGTTACTAAGAAGTCTTAAGATGGGAAGGAAGAAAAAGGCAGTTCTTAAAGTTAGCTCAGCAGAGTCAAATTGTTTTTCTAGAAGTAGCTGAAAGATTGGACAGTTACTCACTTGGTCCTTTGGTCCAGTCCATTTATAATGTTTGATGGCCATAAGCTAACTGGACCGTATCAAGGATTAATAAATATAGTAAATATGACTGTGTCTTCATTTGTTTCATTTCATAACATGATATATATGTATTACTGTATTCCTAAAGTAAGCTAAAGGAAAGGTTATTAGGAAAATCATAAGAGAAATTTATTTATGATATATGTATATATTGATTGAAAAATACATGTGTGTGTTTGTGTAAGTGGACCCTGGCAATTCAAACCCATGTTATGCAAAGGTCAACTGTATAAAAGTTATCTTTACAGCCTGAGAGGTAATATGGAGAATAAAAATGTTCTGAAAAGACCATTTTCATTTTTAAAACTCTTTAAACTGCAGTCCACTCTTCTCTGCCTTCTTTCTACACATAATACCTTTCAGCAACCTCAGTGACACCAAATAGTAAGGGCTCTGCCAAACGCTACTCCAGACCGCTACTGGAACAATAGTCATGCCACTTCTTGAAATTCAGTGTACTTTATTAGCTCTCTGAGAATTGTCTTACCTTTTTTAACCTTCAGTTTACACTGTCTAAGAATTTTAAGCCTCCACCTCATTTGGTTCTTGAAAGTAAGCTTTTCAGGAAATGTTTTTGATTATCTGATGTACTGCTACCTTTGACACTGTTCCTTTTTCTCTTTAACGTAAAAGAAGAAAATGTTTATTTTTAAGCCTAAATGCCTCATTTGGTAGCTAAATTCAGGCATACCTATGAAGCAAAGGGAATGTGCCTTTGGGAGGCTATAGGCCTGCTTTTACAAGCCTGGGTTTTTAAGTTACTTTACCTAATAAGGAACAATATTCCAAAGTCATCATCATAATTTAAATTCTAAATAGTAACAGATTACTCTGGTTTAAAAATAACCAAGTTTTGGCAAATTAGATGTCATTCCTGTGTATTTGTCATTAAGGGTCTAAAAAAGAACAGCTCTCAGGATTTTTGGCAGTCAAATGTGTTGCAGTACCAGTAATTTAATCATGAAGGAAGAAAAATAAGCTTTTTTTCCCTGTGGTATCCACTGTTTTTCTTTTTTCTCTCTCCATAGTATAAATCTCATGAAGAATAAATTAGATCCAGAAGGATTAGGAATCATATTATTGGGTCCATTTCTTCAAGAATTTTTTCCTGATCAGGTAACATTGTTTTATTCTATTGGGATGATCATATTATGATTGTTTCAGCATTTTTCCCTACTAAACATGTTCTAACATGCAGATATTAGGCTAAGAAAGCAATATTATGTAAATACTTGCCCAGACCAAGAGGATAGAAGGGCATGTATGTTCAATACAATAATGTAAAATTTTGATTAAAGGACAGAGGTGGTGAAAGCCAGTATATACACCAATATAGACACTTTGATACTGTTTTCTAAAGAAAGATTCAAATTCAGAAGTACGTGGAATAAAAACAGAAAGATTCTCTTAATCCCCTCCTGCCCCTGGGTAACTTCTTTCAGGTAACTATTGTCAATAGATTGGTGTGTATCTTTAGAACTTTCTCAATGCTAGCAAAGAAGGTTAAGGATCCTGTATGTAGTGCGAACTCCTACCAGTGCTCCTGTGTCCCAGGAGAATTTTAGTTGCATTAAAGGAGACCCTTTGAATGGAACCATACTATTTCACGTTGGGTCATGTCTACGTCACTGGCTAATTCTACAGCCTACACTTAACTTTTCCTCTTGTCTTAGTGCAGGGTTTTACCACTCCCTCAAATTATTTAGCAAGATGTGTTGTGATTTCATCAGATACCAGCATAGTCTACAGTAAAAATAGCAGAAGCAGCTACCATTTAAAAAGCATGTACTATGCATGAGATACTGTGTACCTTCTAAATTGCATATTATTTTTCCCCAGTTTTGCCAGTGAGGAAATTGAAGATTAGAGAACTTAAAAAAATGGCTTAAGGTTATACTGCTAGCACGAGGCCAATTCAGGATCCCAGTGTAGGTTGTCTAAGCCCAGAGACAAAGCATTTTAGTGTGGTTACATTACCTTTTGTTGCTATTTATTTTGTAAGTTAAAATACATTAACTCTGAAAATCCAGTCAAATCATTTATCTAAGTAATTGTACTGACTTGTGTATAAATAAGATGGTTGATATGTCTTATAAAGCTTTTGAGTGGGATACAAAAAAGAGCATAGATTCTAGACATGAAAAATTAAAAAGTTAAAAATATGAACTCTTTTAAAATATGATGCACAAATTATTGAGACAACTGGAAGCCCAATTAGTATAAGTAAGATTTGAACTAAATCTTGTAAAACAAGAGAAGTTGGAAAAAAATCACAAATGTGCACAGAGCTGACAACAAAAGGACTTTTCATGTGAAGATGAGGAATATGCTTGTCTCAGAGAAGTGAGAAAGGTGAGTGGTTGGGCACAAGACTGGAAAAGCAGCTTGGGTCCTACATTTTTAGGATTCTTGGTTACAAATCCCAGCATGAACTAAGCATAAACATGAGCAGGAAGGAGTAGCTCAGAATACCTGAAAGATGGAAGAGGTAGGTAGTGCCTGGAAGGTGGGTTCCAAGAGCTTCTGGGACTGGGCCAAGTTTCATCTCCACCTCCATACATGCACATATTTAAAACCATAAACTACTGTAGAAGAACTTATCATAAAAATCACTGCTTTGCCAATCTCTAGTCTCTTCCCCAGATGCAACTATTTCAGCTTTTAGATTTTATAGTTCTTAAGTGTAATGTCGGACCCCGGGGGCCATGATGGGCTGCCCCTTCCCTCCCCTGCCGGTGGGGGAAGTCCCTAAGGAAGGAGCCTCCCAGATCCCGGGGACCAGTGATAGCACAGTTCGCCAACTAAATCCGCCCCACCCCAGCCACATAGAAGGACCTATCAGCCCACGACACCTCGGCCCGACGACCTATCCAAATCCCCATCCATTAACCTGACCATCCCTCGCAACAAACTCATATAAGCTGCTTCTAACACGGCTGGGCGCAGACTTCCTCTACCTGCCTCTTTTGGGTCCAGGAATCCGCCGGGTAGCACTTTGTCATTAAAAAACTTGTTAGATGTGGGGTTTTTTTTGGCGTCCTGGTCGTCTTTTACCTAACATAAGTACATAAGTCTAGGTGTCTTGCTTTGTCAACTGATTCCTTAATCAAAGGCTGTGGAATTAAGAAGCTTCCATTTTACTTTGAATTGCTAGTTAGAAATTGCCTGATATACAGTTTTAATTGTTGGTTATTTATAATATAGGGTTCCAGTGGTCCAGAGTCTTTTACTGTCTACCACTACAATGGATTGAAACAGTCAAATTACAATGAAAAGGTATGATAACTCAGTGTAATTTGTCTTCACCTGAGTTGATAAAATACAGGAGTATGTATTACAATGTCTGAGTCCAGTAAAACTGATGCCTAAGCAAGGAGGTTATTCTAGGAGTCTCTTTACTGTCACAGCTTATCTTAGACCTGGACTCAGTGAGATCCTCATTGGAATTTTGGAGCAGTGGTTTCACTATAACAAGGTAACTCATCTACATACATGTTGTTACAAAATCAAGTTTAGTCCACTGAAGTTATTGATCCACTTAAAGAAGGGGCAAGAGGGAGATTTTTTTATTAAAAAATATATATATTTTAAAGGATTTAAGTTAATAACCATAACAGCGAGCATTTGAGGATGTACCAAGAATTGTCATCAGCACTTTGTTTTCTCCTAAGTTTCACCCCACCCCATGAACTAAGTATTCTTGCATATTCTCTGTTTACAGTAGAGAAAATTGAGGCACAGAGAAGGAAGCAGCTCACCAAGGTCAGGCAGCCAGGAGACAGCAGAGCTGGAGCGAAGACTAGGTGTTCCCTCTGAGCCTGTGGTTCACCCGCTGTGCTCTGATCTTGCCTTCTTGAATCTCAGACAAGGGCCCACGGGTGCTTCACTTCCAGATGTACTCCCCCACTCTACAGCAGAAGTTTGGTCTTGCTAATTCACCCTCTTTGATTAATGAACTTGGCGACACATAACATCTGTCTACTCTGTTTGCATTTATTCCAGTTAAGAGTCACAGTAGATACAGCTCATATTAGAAGGACTAAGGCCTGACATGCCTTTTTAATTTGAAGTACCTGTGCTGACTTCATGTGTATCTGATATACTGAAGATGGCTACAGAAAACAGATCGTCATGTGTATTAGGGTACATCTAAACCTGCCCCTAAAATTTACTTTTGTTTTCATAACAAAATATAAATTAGAACTTTTACTAAATTAGGGCCAAAGATCTTTTCTATAGGAGGATAATTGATATCTATTGTGAAAAATAGAAATTGTCAATAAGAGAACTTGTATGTTCGGTCCTAATGTGTAAATTAATGAGCACTTCATCTAGTTGTAAGTTCTGTGTAGCCTTGTACTAGAAGGTACTTTGTAGTCACAAAGTAGTTACTTGCCTACACAATCCCTGCAAGGATTGTTATCTGTATTTTACAGATGAAGCCTCTGGGACAGGGAGATTAGCGACTCACCCAGGGTCACACGGCCAGTCACTGGCAGAGCAGGGACTGGAACTGAGTTCCTGAAACCCAGTCCTGTCCTTGGTCTGCTTGCCCACGCTATATGTGTATAGTAAGTTTTTAAGTCATGCTCATAACAAGTGTCTGACATGACTAACAAAAAGATCAGAAATCAAAGATGAACTATTAACCTGACAACAGGACATAAGAATTAGAATGCAAAGCATGTATTATACTATTAAGCTGCAAAGGTATAACAGAAAGTTACTTACGAGGTAGAAATGTGGTAGACCGCATAGAAGATACTATTAAAAATACCTGAGGAAACAGGTAGCAGGAGAAGGCTGGCCAAGTGGAAGGGAGCCTGACCCACCGGGGCAGCCCAGGCTGGTGAGGCCACAGAGGAGATCATGGTACTCAGCCCTGAGCACTTCTGCTCTAACGCTGTGACCAAGGAAAGGTTCTCATGGAAGAGAGGTCTTGTCTTTCTTGTTCATTATGATAACCTGTTATATGCTTGGTGGACAATTTTTGAGAAAAAGAAGTTTTGCTTTAGAGAGCTAAAAAGCATGATTACTTAGGGTTTTAATAGTAAAGTTACTCCATCAAAACTAGAACCTAATTAAGAAACCAAAGTACCTGACCTAGTAATAGAAAATACTCCACTCCTGTAGTTAATGTTTTTTAAGGAGATTCCAACTTAAGGCTAAGTTTATAGCTTTTATCTTGGAAGAACATAATTACAATCATGTGTATCAGCCACTGAGTGTGAAAATCATTATACATACTTTTTCAACACAGCAGGCTTATACTGTTGTCTTTCAAATTATGCAGTTAGAATATTCTAATATCAAGAGAAATTAATGACAATGCTTTCATGTATACAGTGGGTACTTATAAATGCTAACTTATTGTCAGTATGTTACTTCATAGATAAATGTCTAAAAGTTTTTTAAATTAGAATGAAACCTTTTTTGACGTCCACCTGCCACTGCATATCAATTACCTAGTTTTTTATCCATCAACCTTTTCCTGCTATTTGATTTCTGTTTCTGACTGAAGTCTTTTTTTCTCCATGATTTTTTGTGCCAAACCAAAATGAAGAGCACTTCAGAAGTATTTAATACAATAACAGAAAATTTCATTGACAAATATCCAGTTTGCTTCTAGCTCTGGAAATTCAGCACTTTATTTTCTGCTTTCATTATAAGTCCTTCTCAGAATATATAGCTGTATTTTTATCACAGCTTTTTATCTGAAATAAGGTAGCATTTGAATGATGAGGCAACATTTGAAGCGTGAATTTTCTTTGCTAAGATTGATTGACCTCAGTGGCTTGCTTCTGTTCAATAGGTAATGTATGTAGAAGGAACCGCAGTTGTTATGGGGTTTGAAGACCCCCTGCTACAGACAGATGACACGCCCATTAAACGCTGTCTCCAAACCAAATGGCCATACATTGAATTACTCTGGACCACAGATCGCTCTCCTTCACTAAACTGACTCGCCTAAGTATTTATAAAGAAGATTGTAATAGCAGATGTTGAAAAAAGGATGCAAGACTGGCAAGTGGCCCAATGAAGCTATACACTGGTATCACTGATAAACTGTAAATAACAATTAAAGACACATTTTCAGTGTTTAAGATACGTTTAAATTATTTGTTTTAAAGCTTTATGTTAAAGGTTACCCTATTTAAATTCTTTATGTGAAATTTACTAGCAAAACTAAGCTTTAATCAAAGTTCATCACTGTTGCAGTCAGATAATTTGGTCATTTGCCAAATTACAGACATCATATTATAATAGCATTTTTATATTGAGTATCAAGGTTACTATTTATAGACTTCTACTTTGGGATTTTATTTCATTCAGGCACCGTTTATTGTTTTAAGTGATTCTGGCATGCAATGCATCAGCCTCTACATTGAAATGCAAAAGAATTTTTACCTTCATTATTTCTTAAATCTGGTTTCCATTAGAAATATTGATAAATAACAAATTATCAACCTGAATCATTGACAATTGGCTTAGCTCTGGCATGTGTATAATAAAGTAGAAACTATAAGGGAACATTACCATTTATTCACAGATATATAGAGGATGTATTTTAAAAAAATGATAGGAAAGAGAATCTGTTTGATAGTCTTAACACTGTTAACTTTCACTGTATTGCCAACTACACATTTCCAAATTCGTCCCAACAGCCCTGTAAGCCAGCTTTCTTGTATATTTACAAATGTGATAAATGCATGAGAACATCTGTTATTACATTAGTATATTGCATTATTTATTACGATCCTAGTCAGTGGCCTAAATAAACACTTTTTTTCTTTAACTTTACCCTTGATTTGTTTACATTCATAGCTCAAAATAATGTACTCTTAAATGAGTCTGCCCAGTAGGCCTGAGAGCACAGAACAAATACCTGCTGGACTCACACAGCACCTCAACAGGGAGACCAAACCTTGCACTTAGTAACACAAATGGTCGGAAGCACCAAAACCTGGGGGACAGCTGTCTTCGTCAGTAGACAAAGTTACAGAAGCCGCTTCCTGTGTACTTTTGAGAGCAGTTATGTATTTCAATAGTTTTGTTGCCCAATAATTTGAAATGTGAATACCCAGAAAATACTTCACTTAAGGCAGACAAGATAGCCTCATAATGAATTTCAGAACTGAACTTTTACTTCAATAACATGTATTTCCTCTATAAATCTCTTGGGGGGTTTATTTATATTTTTGTACACATTGACAATGATAAGTAGATTTTAGCATAGGAAAACCCCCAATTTTATATATAACAACTTTCAGTAGCACTGTATTAGGAGTGTGATACTAGCTACTACAATTACAGCTGTAAAATGTCAGTATTTGGGGTTAGTCTTGCTTATTTCCAAATGGATATAAAATATTATGCTAGAATTAGTTCTCTAACTCTGTTCCGAAATTCCATAAGGATTATGAAAAACCATAGATTCTATTCATAAACATTGAGTCTACAATATAATCTGTTATTCTTAGAATTGTTTCATAACAAACCATTCTAAAACTTCATGACATAATCATTTTATAAAGGCTATGGCTCAGGGGTTTGAACAAAATACAATGGGAGTGGCTTGTCTGCCTCTTAGCCTGGAGGCCCAGCTAGGAGAGTATAGGTGTCTTAACTCCCATGACTGGGACCTTAGCTTGATCTGACAACTGTCTAACATGACATTAGACAACTGCAGATAACATTTTCTTTTCACGTCCACGTGGGATACTTAACCCTAGACCATAGGCTGCACCATAAAACAAACCTAGAAAAATCCCCAAAAGTCTGGAGATTAAGCAGCACACTTCTGAATAACCCAAGGGTCAAAGTGGAATTGCAGTGGGAATTAGAACATATTTTTTGCCGAATGATATTGAAAATAGCAAAATTGTGGGATAGAAATAAAGCAGTGCTTAAATGCAAATGTGTAACCTTATAGAAAGTTGGGAAATTAAAAAGGTTAGCTTTCATCTCAAAAACAAACTGAAAGTAAATAACGATGCAAAAGCAATCATTCACGTGCAAAGGGATGACTTCCGACTTCTACTTCACGTTCTATGTAAAAATTTAAAAGATCAGAGATCTACTTGTAAGCTAAAACTATAAAAGAAGAAATTTTCCTCATCACAATAGGTTAGGCAGTGTTTCTTAGAATACCAAAAACAACCGTAGCAGCAAAGATAAATTGAACTTCATCAAAATTAAAAGCATTGTGTATCAAAGGACACCATCAAAAAGATGAGATGACAACCCACAGAATGAGAAAATATTTGAGACTCATTACCTCAAAAGGAATTTGTATCCAGAATAAATAAAGAAGTCTTAACACAAAAATTTTAATGGCCATAAGACTGGAAGAGATACTACCAAAGATGATAAAAAAAAATGTCCAGTAAACACATGAAACCATGCTTAACAAAATCAGTCATTAGGGAAATTCAAATACAAGTCATGAGATACCATCTTACCTACCCGAGGATGTTTAAATTAGAAAGCCAGACAATAACAGCTGTTGGCAAAGATGTGAAGAAAATGGAATTCTGCAGTTGTTGGTGGGGATATAAAATGGTGAAATCACTTTAGAAAAACAGTAGTGCAGTTCTTCAGAAAGTTAAATCAAGGGTTAGTGTATGACCCAGTGTTTTCCACTCCTAGGTATACACACCCAAGAGAAACAACATATATACCACAAAAACTTTTCTTTAAATATTTATAGTGGTGGTATTCATACTAGCCATAAGTGGAAACAGCCTAAACGTTTACTAATGGGTGGATAAATAAGTGTATATACATATAATGAAAAATCATATGAAAATTAAGAATTACTGAAACGTGCTACAACATGGATGAACTTTGAACAGTTGCTAAGAAGCCTGTTGTAAAAGGCCATGTGTTATGATTCCATTTATGTGAAATGGCCACAGTAGGCAAACCATAGAGGCAGAAAAGGGGTTAGCAATTGCTTGTGCCTAGGATGGGGATTGAGTAGGGCAACAGAACTGGGAAATAACTGCTAATGTATAGGGGTTTCTTTGGGGGTAATAAAAATATTTTATAAAGTTGTGATGGTTGCATAACAATATACTAAAAGTCACAAAATTGAAAAAAAATATAAAAGGGGAAATCCATGAAACAACAGTTATATACTATGAAAAAAGCAACACCAAAAGACCTCTTGGGGCAGGGGAGCAGGGAAAGAACTAATAAAAAGGATAAAAGCACCAAACAAAATGAGAAGTAAAACAAATTATTAACACCAAAAAGAAAGGGGAACATTGCTTAAAATTCTCTAGATATTAAAAAGATAGGAGTTAAGAGTACATTCAAACTTACTATTATCTTAAAAAGATACATAAATTTAAACCTCATGGAAACAATAAGCAAAAACCTATAACAGATACACAAAAGATAAAGAAATCTAGACCTATCACTACAGAAGATCATCAAACCACAGATGAGATCAAGAGAAGAATGAGGAGTTACAAAACAGCCAGGAAACAATCAACAAAATGGCAATAAGTACCTACCAGCAATAATTACCTAAAATATATATGGACTAAATTCTCCAAAATACACAGCATGACTGAAAAGATGTAAAAACAAGACCCATCTCTATGCCGTCTGCAGCAGACTCACAGGTTTTAAGGACACACACTGAAAACGAAGGGATGTAAAATGATGTTCTGCACAAATGGAAGACAAAAACCTGAGTCAAAACTGACTTCCAAAGACTAATAAGAGACAAAAGATAATTATAAAATAAGTCAATCCAATGAGAAGATATAACATTTGTGAGTTATACTCAACATAGGAGCACCTAAACATATAAAGCAAATATTAACAGCCCTAAAGGGAGAAGGAGACATCACAATAATATTAGGGGGCTTTAATAATCCACTTTCATAAACAGAACATCCAGACAAAACCAGAAAGGAAACATTGGACTGAAGCTACATGTCAGACCAGATGGACTTAACATATACAGAACATTCCATCCAAAAGCAACAGGATACACATTATTCTCAAGCTAACATGAAACATTTTCTAGGATATATGATGTTAGGGCACAAAACAAATCAACAAAGAAGACGGAAATCATATCAAGCATTTTTTTTCTTCTGACTACAATGGTATGGAAACGAGCAATCAAAAACTAAGACAAGTAAAAATGGAAATAAAACATACAAAACTTTACGGGACTCCAGAAGCAGTTCTAAGAGGGAAGCTCATAATGATAAGTGCCTATGTAAAGAAACAAGATCTCAAAAAAATGACCTAACTTTTTTCCTTAAAGATACAAAAAAGAAATTAATCTCAAGTTCATACAAGGAAGGAAATAACAAAGATTAGAGTAGAAATGAAATAGAGTAGGATGGGATAGGGAGTGAGAGGGAGGGGACATATGTATACTTATGGCTGATTCATATTGTATGCCAGAAACCAACACAGCATTGTAAAGCAATTATCCTCCAATTAAAATATTTTTAATAAAGAAACAGCCTTAAAAGACAAAAGGTCATTGAAATGTAAGAGCTTGTTTTTTGAAAAAATACAGAAAATTGGCAACATTTGACTAAGAAAAAGAAGAGTACTCAGTATCAGAAATGAAGGAGGAAACAACTGCACTGAGAAATACAGACTCATAAGAGGCTGCTGCTGCTGCTGCTAAGTCACTTCAGTCGTGTCCAACTCTGTGTGACCCCAGAGACGGCAGCCCACCGGGCTCCCCCCATCCCTGGGATTCTCCAGGCAAGAATACTGGAGTGGGTTGCCATTTCCTTCTCCAATGCATGAAAGTGAAAAGTGAAAGTGAAGTCGCTCAGTCGTGCCCGACTCTTAGCGACCCCATGGACTGCAGCCCACCAGGCTCCTCCATCCATGGGATTTTCCAGGCAAGAGTACTGGAGTGGGGTGCCATTGCCTTCTCTACTATGAACTATCTTAGGCAAACAAATTGTATAACTTTGGAGACATGGAAATTTCTAGAAATACACAGCTATCAAGACTGAATCATGAAGAAAGAGAAAATCTGAATAAATTCATTACTACCATGGAGATTGAATCAGTATACCTAAAGTTAATTCAATGCTATATGCCAGTTTTATCTCAGAATTTTAAGGATAGGAAAGTATAAATTATAGGCTAAGCAAAAGGTAGACATGTCTTTCTAAAGTAAAAATGATAGCACTCAATCGTGTCCAACTCTATGCAACCTCATGGACTGTAGCCCACCAGGCTCCTCTTTCCATGGAATTCTGTAGGCAAGAACACTGAAGTGGCTTGCCATTCCCTTCTCGAGGGGATCTTCCTCACCCAGGGATCAAACCCAGGTCTTCTGTATTGCAGGCAGATTTTTACTGTCTGAGCCACCAGGGAAGACCACATACTTCCTTTATTAAATAAAGGCTGGTGAAAGCACCATAATTCTCTTCTTTCAAAAGCAAACATTAATTGTTGAATAAATAGCACAATATACAATTGTTCTTCTAGGTTTGCCCAAGCCCCTTCCAAGAAGATAAACAATAAAGCAAGAAGAAAACTGAATTTAAGCTTATAAAATCTAGTTTTAAACCTGGCTCTATCACTTAAATTTATTCATTGAGCAAGCATCAGCTCTCTCCTAGACATAAAGTCCACTTAATATTTTGAATCTTAATTCCTCTGCTATGAAGTGAAGTTAAGTGAAAGTTGCTCAGTCATATCCAACTCTGCGACCCCACGGACTATATGGTCCGTGGAATTCTTCAGGCGAGAATACTGGCATGGGTAGCCGTCCTCCAGGGGATCGTCTGAACCCAGGATCAAACCCAGGTGTCCCACACTGCAAGCAGATTCTTTACTCCAATGCAGGAGACACCGGTTCAATCCTGGGTCAGGAAGATCTGCTGAAGAAGAGATAGGCTACCCACTCCAGTATTCTTGGGTTTCCCTGGTGGCTCAGCTGGTACAGAATCCTCCAGATTTTACAGAAAATGTAAAAATAACTATTAATTTAATTGAAGAAAATACATGACTCAATATAACATGGTATTTGACTGGTTTAAAATTGAGAAAGGAGTATGTCAAGGCTGTACAGTGTCACCCTACTTATTTAACTTATAAATGAGTAGAGTACATCATGTGAAATGCTTGGCTGAATAAGCACAAGCTGGAATCAAGACTGCTGGAAGAAATATCAACATCATCAGATATGCAGATGACACCACCCTAATGGCAGAAAGTGAAGAGGAACTAAAGAGCCTCTTGATGAGGGTGAAAGAAGAGTGAAAAAGCTGGCTTCAAACTCAACATTTGAAAAACAATGGTCATGGCATCCAGTCCCATCACTTCATGGCAAGTGACATGAAACAGTGACATGAAACAGTGACAGATTTTATTTTCTTGGGCTCCAAAATCACTACAAAGGGTGAAGTGCAGCCACAAAATTAAAAGATGCTTGTTCCTTAGAAGGAAAGCTTTGACAAACCCAGTAGAGTTAGTTCAGTCACTCAGTTGTGTCTGACTCTGTGACCCCATGGACTGCCACACACAGGACTCCCTGTCCATCAACACTCCTGGAGGTGACTCAAACTCATGTCCATTGAGTCGGTGATGCCATCTGACCATCCCATCCTCTGATGTCCCCTTCTCCTCCTGCTATCAATCTTTCCCAGCATCAGGGTCTTTTTCAGTGAGTCAGCTCTTCGCATCAGGTGGCCAAAGTATTGGAGTTTCAGCTTCAACATCAGTCCTTCCAATGAATATTCAGGACTGATCTCCTTTAGGATGAACTGGTTGGATCTCCTTGCAGTCCAAGGGACTCTCAAGAGTCTTCTCCAACACCACAGTTCAAAAGCATCAGTTCTTCGGCGCTCAGCTTTCTTTATAGTCCAACTCTCACATCCATACATGACTACTGGAAAATCCATAGCTTGGACTAGACAGACCTTTGTTGGCAAAGTAACGTTTCTACTTTTTAATATGCTATCAAGGTTGGTCATAACTGTTCTTCCAAGGAGCAAGCATCTTTTAATTTCATGGCTACAATCACCATCTGCAGTGATTTTGGAGCCCAGAAAAATAAAGTCAGCCACTGTTTCCACTGTTTCCCCATCTATTTCCCATGAAATGATGGGAGCAGATGGCATGATATTAGTTTTCTGAAAGCTAAGCTTTAAGCCAACTTTTTCACTCTTCTCTTTCACTTTCATCAAGAGGCTCTTTAGTTCTTCTTTGCTTTCTGCCATAAAGGTGGTGTCATCTGCATATCTGAGGTTATTGATATTTCTCCTAGCAACCCTGATTCCAGCATGTGCTTCATCCAGCCCAGCATTTCTCATGATGTACTCTGCATATAAGTTAAATAAGCAGGGTGACAACATACAGCCTTGATGTACTTCTTTCCCTATTTGGAACCAGTCTGTTCCATGTCCAGTTCTAACTGTTGCTTCTTGACCTGTATAGAGATTTCTCAAGAGGCAGATCAGGTGGTGCGGTATTCCCGTCTCTTTCAGAACTTTCCATAGTTTGTAGTGATCCACACAGTCAAAGGCTTCGGCATAGTCAATAAAAGAGAAATAGATATTTTTCTGGAACTCTCTTGCTTTTTCGATGTTCCAGCAGATGTTGGCAATTTGATCTCTGGTTCCTCTGCCTTTTCTAAAACTAGCTTGAACATCTGGAAGTTCATGGTTCATGTACTACTGAAGCATGGCTTGGAGAATTTTGAGCATTACTTTACTAGCATGTGAGATGAGTGCAACTGTGCCATAGTTTGAGCATTCTTTGGCATTGCCTTTCTTAAGGATTGGAATGAAAACTGACCTTTTCCAGTCCTGTGGCCACTGCTGAGTTTTCCAAATTTGCTGGCATATTGAGTGCAGCACTTTCACAGCATCATCTTTTAGGATTTGAAATAGCTCAACTGGAATTCCATCATCACCGTAGTGATGTTTCCTAATGCCCAATTGACTTCACATTCCAGATGTCTGGCCCTAGGTGAGTGATCATACAATAATGATTATCTGGGTCATGAAGATCTTTTTTGTACAGTTCTGTGTATTCTTGCCATCTCTTCTTAATATCTTCTGCTTCTGTTGAGTCCATACCATTTCTGTCCTTTTATTGAGCCCATCTTTGCATGAAATGTTTCCTTGGTATCTCTAATTTTCTAGAGATCTAGTCTTTTCCATTCTATTGTTTTCAGAGGAAAACAATTTCTTTGCATTGATTACTGAGGAAGGCTTTCTTATCTCTCCTTGCTGTTCTTTGGAACTCTGCATTCAGATTTCTTTGCTTTTGGCTTCTTTTCACAGCTATTTGTAAGGCCTCCTCAGACAGCCATTTTGCTTTTTTGCATTTCTTTTCTTGGGGATGGTCTTGATCCCTGTCCCCTGTACAATGTCACGAACCTCCACCCATAGTTCATCAGGCACTGTATCATGAATCTATTTCTCACTTCCATGAATCTATTTCTCACTTCCACTGTATAATCATAAGGGATTTGGTTTAGGTCATAATCTGAATGGTCTAGTGGTTTTCCCTAATTACTGCAATTTTACTCTGAATTTGGCAATAAGGAGTTCATGACCTGAGCCACAGTCAGCTCCCGGTCTTGTTTTTGCTGTATAGAGCTTCTCCATCTTTGGCTGCAAAGAATATAATCAATCTGATTTTGGTATTGACCATCTGGTGATGTCCATGTGTAGAGTCTTCTCTTGTATTGTTAGAAGTGGGTGCTTGCTATGACCAGTGTGTTCTCTTGGCAAAACTCTATTAGTCTTTGCCCTGCTTCATTCTGTACTCCAAGGCCAAATTTGCCTGTTACTCCAGGTGTTTCTTGACTTCCTACTTTTACATTCCAGTCCCCTATAATGAAAAGGACATCTTTTTGGGGTGTTAGTTCTAGAAGGTCTTGTAGGTCTTCATAGAACCGTTCAACTTCAGTTTCTTCAGCATTACGCATCGGGCCATAGACTTGGATTACTGTGATATTGAATGGTTTGCCTTGGAAACGAACAGAGATCATTCTGATCTTTTTGATATTGTAGCATATTAAAAGAGCTGAGACATCACTTTGGCAACAAATGTCAGTATAGTCAAAGTTACATTTTCTCCAGCAGTCATGTACAGATGTGACAGTTGAACCTGAAAGAAGGCTGAGCACCAAAGAACTGATGCTTTCAAATTGTGGTGCTAGAGAAGACTCTTGAGAATCCCCTGGACTGCAAGGAGATCAAACCAGTCAATCCTAAAGGAAATCAACCCTGAATATTCATTGCAAGGACTGATTCTGAAGCTCCAATACTTTGGCCACCTGATGTGAAGAGCCGAATCATAGGAAAAGACTCTGATGATAGGAAAGATTGAAGGCAAAAGGAGAAAGGGGCAGAAGATGAGATACTTAGGTAACATCACCAACTCAATGAACACCAATCTGAGCAAACCCCAGGAGACAGTGGAAGACAGAGGAGCTGAATGTACTACAGCCCATGGGGTCATAAAAAGTTGGACTGACTTAGGGATTGAACACACTTATCAGGGTATTTGACTTAACAATTTTCTAAGCATGAGAAAAAAAAAAAAAAACTGTTATCCTCTGCAGGTTTTTTATCTGAGTGTAAGATTGACAGTACAATGTTTTATTCCACTATATTCCAAATCAGAGTTAACACTAAACATCTCTACTGAAGAACACTGACTCATTCTATCAACACAATGGTCACATTATACAGCAATATTTTCTTCCCTGTCAACTGCACTTTTTTCCTTATTCACACTAACTGATGTTACATATTAAATCAATTGACTAATTCCAAACAAATATTTTGAGCGAAAAAGCAAATGTGAGCAATTTCCATCTGTCTCATAGAATTAAATTAAAACATTTTGTCTATAAACACACATATAATCTTGTTAAAATTTAATAGGGAAATATGCCATGTCAAAATCACACTGCTCTGGAAGAAAATGTTTCTTTTCACTTAATACTCATATACTTGTATTTGTTTTCTGTTACACTTATTTACTTGCTTTTACAAATCCTAGAAAGTCAGTGGTTAGATAGCATTACCAACTCAATTGACATGAATTTGAGCAAACGCTGGGAGATACTGGAGGAGAGAGGAACCTGGCGTGCTGCAGTCCATTGGGTCACTAAGAGTTGGCCATGACTTAGCAACTGAACAACAACAAAAGAAATTCAGTACCATGTTTTTCTCATGTAGCAAAATTCCAAAAGAAAGCAGAGATGTTACTTTGCTGGTAAAGGTCCGGCTAGTCAAAGCTCTGTTATTTTTTTCCAGTAGTCATGTATAGATGTGAGAGTTGGACCATAAAGAAGGCTGAGTGCCAAAGAATTGATGCCTTTGAGCTGTGGTGTTGGAGAAGACTCTTAAGAGTCCCTTGGACTGCAAAGAGTTCCAACCAGTCCATCCTAAAGGAGATCAGTCCTGAATATTCATTGGAAAGATTGATGCTGAAGCTCTAATATTTTGGCCACCTCATGTGAAGAGCTGACTCTTTGAAAAAGACCCTGTTGCTGGGAAAGATTGAAGGCAGGAGGTGAAGGGGACGACAGAGGATGAGATGGTTGGATAGCATCACTGACTTGATGGACATGAGTTTGAGCAATTTCTGGGAGCTGGTGATGGACACGGAAGCCTGGCGTGTTGCAGTCCATGGGGTTGCAAAGAGTTGGACATGACTTAGAGACTGAACAACAACAAGTAAAATACAGATTATTTCCTTGAAAGAGGCTGGAGCCAGAAGTTGACATAATGGATGCTTCTGAAGGCAGTGTAGATCCTTGACCAATGTCCTACCACCCACTAGCTACAAATCATTGAATTAGTTCCTTGGTTTCCATACTGGTTTCTTCATCCAAGAAATGGGTTGTAAGAGTACTAAACATAATGAATAAATTTTATGGCTTAAATAAGTAGTGGGTATTCTTTTTTTTATCCCCCATATCCCATGGCTTCTAGGATCTTAGTTACCCCACAGGGGATTCAACCTGAGCCCCAGCAGTGAAATTGTCAAGTCCTAATCACTGAACCACCAGGAATTTCCAATGATGGGTATTCTAATTGTTCTTAATTGATAATCAGCTACCTCACTTGCCAACCAACAATTCAGGATCCTGCTCAACCGAAAATACTAACTTTCTAAAGGAGACAGTGCACAAATCTGTTGGGAATAGACAGAAAGCTATAACTACACTTAAAATATTCCAGCTCCCAAACCAACTTTTTATGGGAAGGGGCAACAGTTTTCAGTAGAAATGGGCTTGTGACCCACCTACTTTGTTAATCAGTTCAGTTCAGTCTCTCAGTCATCTCCAACTCTTTGTGACCCCATGGACTGCAGCACGCCAGGCCTCCCTGTCCATCACCAACTCCCGGAGTTTACTCAAACTCATGTCCATTGAGTCAGTGATGCCATCCAACCATCTCATCTCTGTCGTCCCCTTCTCCTTCCACCTTCAATCTTTCCCAGCATTAGGGTCTTTTCAAATGAGTCAGCTCTTTGCATCGGTGGCCAAAGTTCCTGAAACAAATATTAAACTGATACTCAACACTGTATCCTAAGCCTAAAAATGACCATCTTGCACAGCCATAGTGAGCAAACAGGCCTTGATGTATGAGTGGAAATTCTTTTGCCATATTGAAGAGAAAGGCAAAGAGCATATTCTGCTGACATCAAGATTACAGAACATTTTCAGAGAATGATAATAAATAATGATGAACACTATGCTATCAAAAGATAACATTAACATCTTCATGTGTGAAATTATTATTTTTTTAAAAAAGAATAAAGATATTTATTTATTTATTTAGCTGTGCCATGCAGCTTGCAGGATCTTAGTTCCATGAACAGGGATTGAACCTGGGACCATGGTAGTGAAAGCCCAGAATCCTAACCACTAGGCTACCAGGGAACGCCCATCATGTGTAAAATTAAAGGGAATCATGCGTAAACATAATGAACATGGGATCCATCCCTCAGGAAAAAAGGATACCGAACCAAGAATACCTATCCAACCAAAGAGAAAGAACTGGAAAGTTAGATCTATTTATATTTTCCCCAAGCTTTCTTGAGGTATACTGACAAACTAAAAAACTGTTTCTATTTAAGCTGTACCATGTGATGTTTTGATATATAGGATCTATCCTTATATGAATGAAAAGAGAGGTAAGATTATCACCCCTTCCAATGTAAGGCCATCTGGCACCACAAGAGTCCTTTGAACTAGAGACCAACCAAAGTCAACCTCAAACCAGATGTGGTAGACTTGCCACCTACCACTCAATGAGAAGCCCACACACTGCAACTAGAGAGTAGCCCCCAGTTGACACAAGAAGAGAAAGCCCACATGGAGCAATGAAGCCCCAGTACAGCCCACACACTGCAACTAGAGAGCAGCCCCCAGTCGCCGCAGGTAGAGAAAGCCCGCATGTAGCAATGAAGCTCTAGTACAGCCAAAAATAAACAAACAAATCTTTAAAAAAGGATGAGGGTTCAAACAAATAATGACATTTCTTCACTTTAACAATAACTCAAACACCACCTCCTGCAGACAGAATTTCAAAAGTTAAACCTTTTTAGATTATTTTCTACCAAAATTTCAATCTATATATCCAAATAAGAGGTAATACTTGATGAAGCAATGATAAAGACGATGACTGAGATTCAAAACATATAATCCTGGAAAACTTTCAACAAAATATGGAATTTTGGTCAGGATGGCTAGGGAAAGTGAAACTGGATATATATATGCAACCTTGAGATTTATACAGGTGAAGGAAAGAAATTTGGAGAAGGCAATGGCACCCCACTCCAGTACTTTGCCTGGAAAATCCCATGGATGGAGGAGCCTGGTAGGCTGCAGTCCATGGAGTCGCTAAGAGTCAGACACGACTGAGCAACTTCAATTTCACTTTTCACTTTCATGCACTGGAGAAGGAAATGTCAACCCACTCCAGTGTTCTTGCCTGGAGAATCCCAGGGACGGGGGAGCCTGGTGGCTGCTGTCTATGGGGTCACACAGAGTTGGACATGACTGAAGTGACTTAGCAGTAGCAGCAGCAGGAAAGAAATTGCAAGAAGCAATATTATTGGTCCTATGACTTTATCTTGGTTCATGGCATTGTATTTACCAAGACAATTATGACAATAATGTGTCCATATCTGAAATATTGTTGAAAATAAAACAGAGTTCATGGGATTATAAGAGAGAATCGTGGTCTACCAAACCAATTACAGGAGAAATCTAAAAATCTACAGAGGGGAGAAATGACATTCATACAGAAGAGAGACATGATTCTTCTTATATGGAAAGACAAGAGTCTAGTCTGCATGGTGACAGCTTTTCATGATGGCAACCCACTCCAGTACTCTTGCCTGGAAAATTCCATGGATGGAGGAGCCTGGTAGGCTATAGTCCATGAGGTCGCAAAGAGTCGGACACAACTGAGCGACTTCACTTCACTTTCCATAGCATCTACAGAAAAGGAAGACAGGAGGACTGGCCATCAGATAATTAAGCCCATTTATGTATTAGGGTATAATAAATATATGAAAGGAGTTGATTGATCTGACAAAATTCAACATCTTTTCCTGATGGAAATTCTCAAGAAAGTGGGTATAGAGGAAATATATCGTCAACATAGTAAAAGCCATATATGACAAGCCCGCAACTAACATCTTACTCAGCAAATGAAAATGACTGTTTTTTCTCTAAGATCAGGACTAAGACAAGGATGTCTACTGTCACTGCTTTCCTTCAGTACATTACTGTGAGTTCTAGTCAGAGCAATTATGCAAGAAATAAAGGGCATTCAAATTCTAAAGGAAGTAGTAAAACTATCACTATTTGTAGGATACAAAAATCAATATACAAAATGATGTTGCATTTCTATGTACTAATAATAGAAAGAGAAATTAAGACAACAATCCTATTTACAGTCACATCAGAAATAATAAAATACCCAGGAGCAAATCTAATCAGAAGGTGAAAGACTGGTACCCTGAAAACCTTAAGACATTGATGAAAGAAATCTAAGATGCAAATAAATGAAAAGATGTTCTGGGCTCATAAACTGTAAGACTTAACAGTATTAAAATGTCCATACTACCCAAAGTAATCTACACTTCAATGTGATTCTTATCAAAATTCCAATCACAAAAAATTCACAGACACAACAGAAGAAACAATCCTCAGAGACATATGGAACATGAAAGACCTCAAATAGCCACAGCAATCTTGAGAAAGAAGAACAAAACTGGAGGCTTGCTGCTTCCTGATTTTAAATTATATTACAAAGCAACAGTAATCAAAAGAGTATGGTATTTGCATAAAAATAGACACTTAGATCAATGGCACAGAACAGAGAGCCCAGAAACAAATTCACATATATATGATCAACTAATTATGGCAAAGAGGTCAAGAATATATTGATACAACAGGGAAAGAATAGTCTCTTTAATAAATGGTATTGGGAAATCTGAACCACTACATGCAAAAGAACAAAACTGGATCACTATTTTATACCATACACAAAAATTAACTCACAACAGATTAAAGATTTGCACATAAGACCTGAAACCATAAAACTCCTGGAAAAAAACATAGGCAGTAAGCACCTTGACATCAGACTTGGCAATGATTTTTTTTGGACTTGGCTCCAAATGCAAAGGCAACAACAACAAAAGTGGGATTACATAAAACTAAAATTTTCTGTACAGAAAAGGAAACGAACACAATGAAAAAGAGCAACTTATTGAACAGGAGAAAATATGTGCAAATCATATCTGATTAGAGGTTAATATCCAAAATCCACAAAGAACTCATACAACTCAACAGCAAAAGACCAAACAACCTGATCTGCTTAAAGAGGCAGAAGAGGGACCTCCCTGGTGGTCCAATTGTTAAGAGTTCACCTGCCAATGCAGGGGGCATGGATTTGATCCCCGGATCAGGAAGATCTCACATGCCTCGGAGCAACTAAGCCTCTATGTCTCAGCCACTGAAGCCCGTGTGCCTAGAGTCCATGATCTGCAATAAGAAAAGCCACTGCAAGAGAAGGCCAAACAATGCAGCTAGAGAAGGCTGGAGCACAGCAACAAAGATTCGGCACAGTCAAAAATAAATAAAAGTATAAATAAAACTGTTTAGACTTGAAGAGACATTTTTACAAAGAAAACATACAGATAACCAATGAGTACATGAAAAAGTGCTCGAGATCACTAGTTATCAGGGAGGTAGAAATCAAAATCCAATACCCCGTCACAGCTGTTTAAAAGGTTATCAAAAAGACAAGCAGTAACAAGTGTAGGTGAGCACATACAAAAAAGCAAGCCCCGTGTACTGTCAAGAGGAATCTAAATTGGTGCAGCCATTGTAGAAAATAGTATGGACTGTCCTCAAAATGTTAAAGATAGAATTACAGTACCATATGATTTAGCAATTCCCCTCTGGTATTTATCCAAAGAAAATGAAGCCACCAAATGAAAGGATATATGCATCCCTATGTTCACACTATAACATTATTACAATAGCCAAGATGTGGAAACTACTCAGTGTCCATCAATAAATAATGAAAATATGGTCTACATTTACAAGGGAAAATTATTCAGCCACGAAAAAAGACAACGTTACCATTGCGACAGTGTGGCTGGATCTTGAGGACATGCTAATTTCAATGAATCAAGCAAGAAACACAAATACCATATGGTTTCATTTATATGTGAGTGTGAAAAAAACCAAAGCTCACAGGTGCAACACACAGATTGATGGTCGCCACAGGCCAGTGTTGCAGGGTGGGTGAAAAGGTCAAAAGGAACAATCTTAACAAATGAAGAGACAACATACAGAATGGGAAAAAATATGGGCAAATGATGCGACTGACAAGGGCTTAGCTTTCAAAATACGAATAGCTCATATAACTCAACAACAGAAAAAACCACCCAATCAAAAAACAGGCACAAGGCTTAAACAGACATTTCTCCAAAGAAGATACATACGTAGATGGCCAACAGGCACGTGACTATATGCTCATCATCGCTACTTATCAGAGACACACAAATCAAAATGACAGTGAGGTAGCACCTCACACCTGCCAGAATGGCCATCCTGAAAAAGTACACAAATAATAAATGGGGAGAAAAGGGAACCCTCGCACACTGTTATTGGAAACATTAACTGTGCAGCCAGTGTGGAAAACAGTATAGAGGTGCCTCAGAAAAGTAAAAATAGAATTCCCATTTGGCCCAGCAATCCCACTCCTGGGCATATATCCAGATAAGACCATAATTCAAAAAGATCCACGCACCCCTATGTTCACAGCAGCACTATTCACAATAGCCAAGAGATGGAAGCAACCTAAATGTCCACTGACTCATGAATAGATAAACAGGATGTGGTACATAAATACAATGGAATACTACTCACCCCTAAGAAAGAACAAAAGAATGCCATCTGCAGAAACATGGATGCAATCAGAGATTATCATACAACATGAAGTCAGAAAGACAAATACAGTATGATTTCACTTATATGTAGAATCTAAAATATGTCACAAACAAGCCTATATACAAAACAAAAACAGGATTATGAACACAGAGAACAGACTGATGGCTGCCAAGCAGGAGAGGGTTAAGGGAAGGATAGAGTGGGAGGCTGGGGTGATATAAGCTATTGTATATAGAATGGATAAACAACAAGGTCTTATTGTATAGCACAAGGAGCTATATTCAATATCCTATGGTAAACCATAATGGAAAAGAATATATAAAAATAAAAAAATAATGTGTATATATATATATATATAGTTATATATACAGGAGAAGGCAATGGCACCCCACTCCAGTACTCTTGCCTGGAAAATCCCATGGATGGAGGAGCCTGGTAGGCTGCAGTCCATGGGGTCGCTAAAAGTCAGATATACTGAGCGACTTCACTTTCACTTTTCACTTTTCTGCATTGGAGAAGGAAATGGCAACCCACTCCAGTGTTCTTGCCTGGAGAATCCCAGGGACGGGAGGCCTTGGTGGGCTGCCATCTATGGGGTCACACAGAGCCACACATGATGGAAGCAACTTAGCAGCAGCACAGTTATATATACATATAACTGAATCACTTCACTGTACAGGATAAATTAATACAACACTGTAAATCAAGTATTCTTCAATTTAAAATTTTTTTAAGGTACAAACTTCCAGTTATAAAATACATAAGTCATGGCAAGTATTTACAGCATGGTGACTAAATAATATTGTATTGCATATCTGAAAGTATTAACATTAACAGAGTAGATCTCAAAAGCTCTCATGACACAAAAAAAACTATTATCAAGTATGGTAATGGACATTAACTAGACTTACACTGTGGTGATCATTTTGCAAGATAAACAAACACCGAACCATTTCATGCATACCTGAAACTAATGTCATAGGTCAATTATATCTTAATTTTATTTTTTTTAATTTTTATTGGAGTATAGTTTTTTACAATGTTGTGTTTGTTTCTCCTGTACATCAAAGTGAATCAGTTATATGTATACATGACTCCTCTTTTTTGGATTTCCTTCCCATTCACATCACCACAGAGCACTGAGAAGAGTTCCCTGTGCTGTACAATAGGTTACCATTAGTTATTTACTTTATGCACAGTATCAACAGTGTATATCAGTTTTCAATCTCCCAATTCATTCCAACCCTACTGCTTTCCCTCTTGGTGTCCATACGTTTATTCTCTGTATCTTATACCTTTAAAAAAAAAAAAGAAAAAGAAAATGAAGAGGGAAAGAAAAGGAGCAGAGAGGTTCGGTCATCCATCCGTGTGAGAAGGTAACACTCATGGCGAAATAGCATTCTCTCCTCACACCAAGTTTGGGAGATGAGGAAGGGTCTCCCCTCCCTAAAACCCAGTAAGTGAGGCACCAGAAGAAACACATCTGACTGAGACAGTGACCAGACGAGGCACCTCCCAGACAGCAGCTACTGGGATGTGTCGATATGCTGTTCTGAGCAAGGAAGAGGAGCCTTGGAACGGGGCGATGAGGTGGCGGAACAGCCACCGCTTCTATTCGCTGGAAGCACCAGGGGATGTAGTTGTGCGCGAGTTATCTCCAGGTGGCCCAGCTAGAGCAGCACTGCAGCGTCTAATACTTCACTACCTCCACAGGTAAATAAATGCATAGAAGGGAGCTCCTCAGCACAGTCTAAAGACTCACCCACACACCCCCTTGAGAGGGCAGCATGGGGGAACCCACTGAAATGAGTGTCAGTGGCATTAGTGATGGCCAGGCTTCCCTGGTGGCTCAGATGGTAAAGAATCTGCCTACAATGTGGGAGACCTGGGTTCGATTTCTGGGTCAGGAAGATCCCCGGGAGGAGGACATGGCAACCCACCCCAGTATTCTTGCCTGGAGAATCCCATGGACCAAGGAGCCTGGTGGGCTACAGCCCATGGGGTCCCAAAGAGTTGGACACGACTGAGCAACTAACACTTTCACTTTCAGTGATAGCCAGGAAACAGGTGACAATCTACCCAGAGGGGATTGCACGACTTTCTCATGACATCCTCCCTCTCCGCTCCTTCCTTGCTCCTCATTTTCCAGCATCTTTCTGAATACTTTGCCTACCTCCAATCCAAGAGGTCTGAGTCCCCAGTTCAAGCCCATACTGGTCCAGTGATGTTAGGAAATAGAAGGAGATGAGGTTGCCACTGAGTTTGAAATTAAAAGTTTGAAACTGGATTGATTTAATAACTGTAAGTGACATGTGAGGTACCAAGAAGAGTCGAATTCATAGAGTCAGAAAGTACACTGGTAGATGTTAGGGGCCTGGGCGCAGGGGGTGGGGAAGGGGGATGGGGAGTTAGTGTTTAATGGAGACAAAGTTTCAGTTTAGGAAGGTGAAAAATTGGGGGGATGGAGGATGAGAGCTGCACAATCACGTGAGTGTACTTAGGGCCACTGAAAGACACAGCTAAATGTGGTTAAAAACATAAAATGTTTTATGTTATTTTTACCACAATAAAAAGATTTTTTAAAAAACTGTAAGTGACCTAAAAGGTAAGGAATCTTAAGTTAGCCTTAATTCCCTTTCTTTCTCTCTACACCAGGATCAAACCAAAGGAGCCTCTTTGTTTTACCTTCAAAATATGTCCATAATTCAACCACTTCTCACCGTCACCCTGGTACACCACACTTTCTAGTACTAGCTACCACTCTCTTTTGCCCGGATTATTGTGAAAGCCTCCCCACCGTATCCTGACTCCGAATCCTGCCGCACTGCAACCTATCTCTAATGGGGCTGACAGACATCCTTCTGAAATGCAGTCCCATTCATGCCACTATCCTGTTCAGCTCTCCCGTGGGTGCCCTTCTCAGAATCAAATCTGAAGTCTTTACAGCAGCCCACATAGCCACGCATAATCTATGCCCACAGCACCCCTGTTTTCTCTCTTATTTCCTGTTCAAGTTAGCACACACGCCCCTGCCTCAGGGCCTTTGCATTTGCTTTCCTTTTCCTTAAAACTCCCTTTACCCAGAAAACCCAAACCTCACCCCCTTCTACCCTTCAAATCTTTGCTCAAATGTCACTTTCTAAACATGGTCAGCCTTGACCATGCTATTAAAATGCATTGCCTTTTCCAAGACCCCAGTGGGTCTCCTCCCCATTTTATATTTTTCAACTTAGCCCTTGACTACATCTAACATATTTTCCTAGTTGTGGTAGGGTATGTTCCCAATCATTTGCAGTCAGGGTTGTTCATGTGTCAATAAAACATGAGAGGCAGTAATGCATGGTACTGCTGAGCAGAAGCTGTAAGGGGCATTGCATAGCTCCACCATCTCTCATTTCCCTCTGCCACAAGATCAGCATGTCCCAGAAAGGGATTTCTCCTTGGCCTTGAAGGAGGAATGGAGTAGAGAAGCAGCCAACATACAGAGACCATATACAGTACGTCCCCTACATATAAACCTTCAAATGCCAGCTTTCAAAGATGTGAACAAGTGTTCGCATGTCAAATCACATAAAGGTGTACGCGATATTATAGCATGTAAGCAATATTATGTCTCCTATTGCTGACGATCCTTCAAGCTCTACCATCTCCCATCTCCTGTCCCTCCTCCAGTCAGTAACGCTTCCCGCCTGTTCACTCGATGCCAGCCCGTGTGCCAGCTGTTGTACTGTACTACTGTACTTTTCAAGGTTCTGTACTGTAAGATTAAAAATTTTTTGTTTTTTATGTATTATTTGTGTGAACCTATTATAAACCTATTACAGTATAGTACTATAGCTGACTGTGTTAGTTGGGTACCGAGGCTAACTCTGTTGGACTTAGGAACAAATTGGACTTACAAACGCACTCTCAGAATGGAACTCGTTTGAATGTGGAGGATTTATTGTTAATTCAGTCCCTGTTTACATTATATGTAAACTACCTATGCTAACTGATATACTTGTTTATTATATTTTCCACCAAAATGTAAGTTCCATGAGAGCAAAGATTTTTGCTTGTTTTATTCACTGCTGTATCACCAGGGTTTAACACACAGTGGGAACTCAATAAGCATTTTTTTGAATGAATTACTCTAGCCAAGAATTTGTCATAGGATGGGAAAACAGATTAACAAATTATGATTTAAACCGGTGACTGGGGAGAAAATACCACAACATTGAGATCACACAATAGTAAACCAGATCACACAAAAGTAAACCAGTGTGCTTAGAGAAAGAAGGTGAAAGTGTTAGTCACTCTGTTTTGTCCAACTCTTGGCAACCCCGTAGACTGTAGCCTGCCAGGCTCCTCTGTCCCTGGAATTCTCCAGGCGAGAATACTGGAGTGGGTTACCATTCCCTTCTCCAGGGGATCTTCCTGACGCAGTGATTGAACTCTGGTCTCCCTCATTGCAGGCAGATTCTTTACTGTCTGAGCCACCAGGAAAGCCCATGGTGCACAGAAAACGCTGCATAAATGTTTGTTATGATGTCTGCTACTGTTACTCGTAGGTCAAGGAGTATATCCAACTGAAATTAGAATGCAGTATAAATGCTGAAGGTATTTTGGGATGGGAAAATTTTGTGTTGGGGCTAGAACACTGGGATGGTGCGAATTTCCAAATGGCCTTTCTCACAGTGCTGAGAGCTGGTACTGCTTACCGCTGGGAGTTTAGCTGTGGTTACATTCAGGGCTCTCAGTTCTTTGCCATGTGGCCCTCACCTTGCTGCTGCTTGGGCTTCTACATAGCATGGTAGCCAGTTTCTAAAAAGAAACATTCTGGGACTTCCCTAGTAGTCCAGTGGTTAAGAATCTGTCTTCTAACACAAGGGACATGGGTTCAATCTCTGGTTGGGGAACTAAGATCCCACATACTGCAGGACAACCAAGTCCACGCACCACAATTATACAGCCCATGTGCCACAACTAGAGAGATGCCTACACGCCAAAATGAAAGATTCTGAGTGCCACAACTAAGATCTGGTGCAGCCAGGAATAGAAATGTATTAAAAAGAAATTCTCTTAAAAAAAAAAAAAAGAAAAGAAATATTCCAGAAGGACACATTTCAAACTGCAAGTGCCAAGCAAGTCTCCATGCATGTTTCATTTGCTGATGTTCCATTGGCCAAGGTTAGACACATGGCCAAGCTCAGAAGCTATGAGGGAGGCAACTACACCAGGCTGTGAGCACTGGGGAATACGGGTCATGGTGGGGAGCCAAGCAGACATCTCAGGGAGTGACTGTACCAAAGGCAGGCTGAACATCCAGCTTCTCAAATTTATCACTGTAGCTAAACGAGAACTAATTTGGGTGTCCACTTCACACAAACCAACTTTCCAAGAGTGTGGTTTATAAGTGATAATGCCAATTCATTTTTCTTGGGAAATCTGCCTGCATCAAAACTTGGAGCCACACACACAGGGGCAGCAGCAGGTCCTTGTGGTGGGAAGGGTCAACAGGAGACCACATGGTAGTTCACACGGTAAGCAAAGAATCAGGAAAAAGGAAACTCTGCATTGTCAAAGGGGCATTTTCAGCAAACTAGTAATACCCAATGTGTTATTCTCCAAGTCAAGAATATTTCCATCTCAATCTGTGGAGCTGCCCATTAGATTTAAAGTAATGAGCCCTCTGGACAGTGCTAGTCAGAGAAACCAGATTTCACTCTCTAAATTTCTTCTTTAAAGACTCAGGGTGGGCCTTCCCTGGTGGTCCAGTGGATAAAAATTCACTTGCCACTGCAGGAGACATGGGTTCAATCCCTGTTCTGGGAAAACTCCCCAAGCTGCAGGGCAACTAAGCTTTCACGCCACAACCACTGAGCCCAAGCGCCACAACTACTAAAGCCTATGCACCCTAGAGCTTGTGCTCTGCAACAAGAAAAGCCCCCAAAGTGAGAAGTCCACACACCAGAGCAGAGAGGAGCCCTCGCTCACCACAACTAGAGAAAGCCCACTTACAGCAACAAAGACCCAGCAGAGCCAAAAATAATCAAGTTAAAAAACCACTCAGCATGAATGTATGCAATTATTATTTCAAAATTACATAACACCAGGTTACCAAGGACACACCGCCTGCTAGTTTAAATTGCTGGTTTCTGGATGAAATTCAAGGATATTGGTATCAATGGCAAAATACATACATAATACCTCCCAGTTGAGTAATTGCCCAAATACACTCACTTCTTGATGCTTCTACTCAGCATCAGTTATACAGACAGGAATGTGCCCTATGGGCATAAAATTTGAAAACAAGTGTTTAGAATCATCCATCTGGCATCACCCTCCAGAACGTTAGGAAAGTATAGAAAGACAAAAGTAGGAAAAATAGATCCATGATGTGGGCCATGACTAGGGGCGGGAAAAAGGAATCTGAAAAATCAGAGGAACAAATAAAGATGACTCCAAATATTGATTTAGGAGTTTGAAAACACTGGGATTTGAGGAAAATCATTTGGAATTAGATGGAAAAACACAGGATGATGACTTATTGGCAGAGGGGAGGGGCTGTGAGGGGCTGTATGTATTTGTAGATATCTCTTTTTATTTATTTTTAGTTGCACTGGGTCTTCATTGCTGCGTGCAGTCTTTCTCTAATTGAGGCAAGTGGGGCCTACTCTCTAGTTGTGGTGTGTAGGAGCCTCTCATCGGCGCCTTCTCTTATTGCAGAGAACAGGTTCAATAGTTGCAACATGTGGGCTTAGTTGCTCCACAACATGTGGGACCTTCCCAGACCAGGGATCGAACCCACGTCCCCACATTGGCAGGTGGACTCCCAACCACTGGACCACCAGCGAAGTCCCTCTCATTCTACAGATATTTTTTGAGCTTCCACTATATACTTCCCCGGTAGCTCAGACAGTAAAGCGTCTGCCTACAATGCAGAAGACCTGGGTTTGACCCCTGGGTCGGGAAGATCCCCTGGAGAAGGAAATGGCAACCTACTCTGCCGGGAGCCAGCGTGAGGAACTCTGCCCATGGCAAAGGTCATGAGGAAGGAGGCTTCGGCATATGCAAAGGCAGGATCGAGCCTCAGGAAACCCCCTGTTCCCGAGCATCTACCCCCCAAACCAGAGTCTACCCACTTTACTGTTTCATGCTCTCACCTACACCTCTGACTCTATGGGGGGCTGTTCCCACCGGTTCTCTCGGAGAAGGAGTAAACTTGCAGCTCCAGTCAATAAAAATTCCTGGGCGTGACAAGGGTGTCTTAGGTCAGACCTCTCTGCTGGCAGACTAGCTTGTGTGACAGGATTATCCACACTCCTGCCACTACACACATGATTGTTTACTACCTCTCAACCATAAATAGCACAGAGAGTTTGGAGTATTTTGAAAATCTTAATTAGCATAGGGTTTTTCTCATTGTTGAGTCAATGACTGCCGCCAGGCCTCCATATCCTTAGGCACCTGGGAATATATTAATGTATTTGGAATATAGAGAAGGAAATATAGACCTTTTGAGTTAATGAATTTTCTCTTTTGTTATAGATCACTGTACTTTGTTATAAATCACTGTGTCCTTGCTATGTAAAAATGTAACTTTATCACTATCTTAAGACTAAATAGATCTAAAGGGGAACATTGGTGAAGGGTTTTCATTTGTTGGGCTGATGTTTGCTGCTAAATCTCCATATTCCCTGCCCTTATAATGAATATAACTAGCATATAGGAGAAATAAGTATTAACCTTTAAGATTAATCATGTTAACCTTAGGTTAAATAAATTCCTTTCTTAGTTGTAACCCACTATACCCTCACCCTATAGGAATGCAACTTTATCTGGTCCCTTCAGAGGGTGGTGCCTGGTTTAAGAAAAAACACCCTTGGAAAAAATAAGTTTTTTGGTTATCAGAAAGAAAGGATCATAAAATGTCAGCAGGCCTCATGGCCAGAAGATGATGTAAAACCCCTAAGATCTTTTTTTATATGCATTTATGTGAAGCACCTGATTTTGATAAAGGTCAGGACTGCTGACACCTGCGTGACTTTAAAATTTCCATTTGTCTCTATGTGTAACAAAGGGTATATAAGCAAACCTAAGAAATAAAGAAATCGGATCAGTTTCTGGAAAGACTGATTCCCCCGTGTCATTTCTTTCTTGCTCCCCGTTTTTCTGGCTGAATTCCCATCTGGAGCGTCGGTGCTTGCCATGTCTACTTACTTGCCCCAGCTTTTAAGTTCCACACGAGAAGGAGCCCAAAGAGGGGCACCTTCCGATATTCAAGTAGATGGTGCAAACTCCTTGTCTTGGAGTTTTATTGGTATCCCACGTAAACCAAGTTATTCAGCATCTTTTTCTCCACTAATATTTCCTACTACACTATCCATTTCTAATCTCTCTTTATATTTCTAATTAAATAAGTTTTTTTCCTAGGACGCCGATTTCGTCTCCCCTTCGAATTACCCTGGATCCACCAGGGCTGGACCCCGGCACTACTCTAGTATTCATGCCTGGAAAATCCCATGGACCAAGAAGCCTGGTGGGCTACAGTCCATGGGGTCATAAAGAGTTGGACACCACTGAATGATTTCACTTCACTTCACTATGTACTAGACACTGCTTGAAGCTCCAGGCTCTGGTGGGGAGTAGGATTCTGTCCTCAGGGAGCTCACATTCTACTGGAGAGTGACAGACAGCAAACATATAACCAAACAATTTGGGGTAATAATTTATGAATGCCACAAAGAAAACAAAACTAGGAAATGGGAGAGAGAGTGGATGGGACTGTCAAGGGAGGTGAGAACCACGTTACCTCGGGAGGCCAGGGAAAATCTGAGTCCTGAAGGGTGAGGATGAGCTGGCAAAGGGAGTATTTGGGGAAAGCATTGCAGGCAGAGGGAACAGCAAATGCAAAGGTGCTGAGTGGGAACTAGCTTTGCATGTTTGAAAGTTGGAAATGAAGAGAGGCAAGGTAAGACACTGGTTTAAGGAAGGGAGGCAGAGGTCAGTTAAAACAGAAGCTTTAAGTAATGGTGAGAAGGATCGATTTTATTCTGATAGCAATGGGGCATCCCTGAAGAATATTATGTAAGAAAGTGATAGGATCGGCTTTTAAAAATCACTTGTGTTGCAATATATAGGTGTATGAAATCAACATGTTGTACACATATCTCAATTATACCTGAATAAAGCTAAGGGGTAAAAGATCACTCTGGCTGCTCTATGGAAGATGTATCATTAAGCAGTAAACAGGATGAACTTATTTGCCAAGCAGAAATAGAGACACAGTTGCAGAGAACAAACGTATGAATGCCAAGGAGGGAAGAAAGGATGGGATGAATTGGAAGACTGGGGTTGACCCACATCCACTGCTATGTATAAAATGGGCTTCCCAGGTGGCGCTGATGGTAAAGAACCCGCCTGCCAGTGCAGGAGACATAAAAGACACGGCTTTGACCACTGGGTTGGGAAGATCCCCTGGAGGAGGGCATGGCAGCCCACTCCGGTATTCTTGCCTGGAGAATCCCATGGACAGAGGAGCCGGGTGGGCTACAGGGGTTGCAGAGTTGGACATGACTGAAGTGACTTAGCACACACACATGCACGTATAAAATAGGTAACTAATGAGAACCTACTGTATAGCACAAGGAACTCTACTCAGTGCTCTGTGGCAACCTGAATTGGAAAGAAATCCACGGAAGAGGGGATATATTTATACACACAGCTGTTTCACCTTGCTGTACTGACACAACAATGTATGGTGACAATACTCCAATTTTTTTTTTTTTAAAGGAGTAAAATTGGAGGTGATAGACCAGTTTGGAAGCTATTGCAGGTCTCCAGGGAAGAGGTAATGGTCTAGATGCGAGTTCCAGCAGGAGAGGAGTTGAGACATATTAATATCCTGTCAGTGGATATATTTTGATGAAAATGTGCTGATGGATCCAAGCTGGGGTGTGAGGAAAAGAAAGTAACCTTGCAAGACTAGCACCTGCAGAGCCCAGAGGGAGAGACACTGAAAAGGAAGGAGAGAGAGACACAGATTTTGAGAGACAGTAAAAGAAAGGATTGTAAGACATTTAGGATGGGGCCATTCTCTAGGTACCTGGAAACACAGGACGAGAATTTAGGTGGAAGGTTAGGACTGGAGCCATGAGTTTGAGACTTCTTGGACTATGTATGATGGTTGCACTGTTCACACATTCTAATAGACAAAGCATAAAGTGGGAACGGGAAGTCATGGCACTCTTATTTAGAAACTAGCAGGATAGGGCAACCCTGGTGGTCCTGTAGTTAACAGTCCATCTGCCAATACAGGGGAACAGGTTCCATCCCTTGTCTGGGAAGATCCCACAGCAGTGGTCAACTAAGCCTGTGCACCACAGCTACTGAGCCTGTGCACCCCAGAGCCATACCCCACAAGAGAAACCACCGCCACGAGAAGGGCATGTGCCACAACTGGAGTGCAGGCCGCATTCACCGCAACCAGAGAAAGCCTGCATGCGGCCGCAAAGACCCAGTGCAGCCAAAAAAAGAAGGGGGGAAGAAAAGAAACTAGGCAGATGGCTTTGGGATAAGGACGGTGAAATAGAAGGACCTGAGCTTACCTCTTCCCATGAAAACACCAGAATCACAACTAACTGCTAAACAATGATTGACAAAAAATGACCGAAAACTACCAAAACAGATATTCCACTTCCCCAGAAACTAGTAGAATGAACAGTTAGGGGACCAGTTCCAAGAGAGAAATGGCCACAAGAGGGAGAGAGCCGAGTGGCCTGAAGCTGCATAAACACAGGCTCTGGGTGACTTTGTCTACTGGCGATGACCTTGTTTGTCAGTTTGTCTAATTTAAGATGACGCTCCAAAGGCCTCAGTGACGCAGGAGGATAATGGCGTGGAAAGGGCCAGAATCACTGAAAATGGAATCAGATGAAATAATGAGATACCATGGAAGAGGAGAGTGAAAAAGTTGGCTTAAAGCTCAACATTCAGAAAACAAAGATCATGGCATCCAGTCCCATCACTTCATGGGAAATAGATGAGGAAACAGTGGAAATCGTGTCAGACTTTATTTTTTTGGGCTCCAAAATCACTGCAGATGGTCATTGCAGCCATGAAATTAAAAGATGCTTACTCCTTGGAAGCAAAGTTATGACCAACCTAGATAGTATATTCAAAAGCAGAGACATTACTTTGCCGACTAAGGTCCGTCTAGTCAAGGCTATGGTTTTTCCAGTGGTCATGTATGGATGTGAGAGTTGGACTGTGAAGAAAGCTGAGCGCTGAAGAATTGATGCTTTTGAACTGTGGTATTCGAGAAGACTCTTGAGAGTCCCTTAGACTACAAGGAGATCCAACCAGTCCATTCTGAAGATCAACCCTGGGATTTCTTTGGAAGGAATGATGCTAAAGCTGAAACTCCAGTACTTTGGCCACCTCATGTGAAGAGTTGACTCATTGGAAAAGACTTTGATGCTGGGAGGGATTGGGGGCAGGAGAAGAAGGGGACAACCGAGGATGAGATGGCTGGATGGCATCATGGACTCGATGGACGTGAGTCTGAGTGAACTCCAGGAGTTGGTGATGGACAGGGAGGCCTGGCGTGCAGCGATTCATGGGGTCGCAAAGAGTCGGACACGACTGAGCGACTGAATTGAACTGAACTGATAGAATATCCTGACACTGGAACATCACTCAGCACTAAAAAGAGCTGTCAAGCCATGAAAAGACTTGGGTGGTCCTTAAATGCATACTGCTAAGTGTAAAAAGCTAGTCTGGAAAAGTTACATAGTATATGACATTCTGGAAAAGATAAAATAGATAAGTGATTACCAGGCATTAGAAGTGAGGAAGGGACAAACAGAGCACAGAGGATTTTTAGGGCAGTGGAACGATTCTGTAGGATACTACAAGGGGGGATACACAAATGTTTATTCTACAGCAATGTCCTAATGGAGTTCTGCCACATAATTTTAGAACAAATGCCATATTTCACTATTTTATTAACTACAGAAGTTCTGTCCCTCTGATTATTCTGCACTGACTGACCAACCTGATATATGTTTTATATCTTTGATATTAAAAAGAAATCTTTCAAGCTCATTTGCTTAATACAATATTTAAGGACCAAATTAAGTTTTTAGAATGCATGGAACTGATTATCAACTTCATCAAAGCCTGAACTGTAGAAAACCTTTGCCATTCAGTGTGATATTTTTGGATGTTTTTATTTGAACACTGAAAGAGAAATGACCACAAAACAATGGTTGTGTATATTAAAACCTGATAAACTTTTCAAACTACATTTGTCATTAGTCTACAGCCAAAGCAAATTGCAAACAGGCCAAGTATGCTTTTGGTAAGACAGGAATTTGCTGCCACCAAGAAATTATAGCAAAATGAGAAATCACTTGTCTTTTTTTCCCCTTGCTTTAAACAAGTGTAAAATAGCTTAAATTACACTTAGTGAGCAAACAGATAAAACCAGCTCAAGGCATCGAACAGCACCACTAAGCAAGGGAAAATATTTATCACTGCAATTAAGCAATGCCACTAATATTTTTATCTTTAACTATTGTTAACATCATCACTAAGGATAAAAAGGAAACCTTGGACTACTCCATTGAGACTCTAGAGAATGGGACCACAATTCCAGACTGGGTGATACCCTTACAATTGCAGCTATTTCTTTTCTATAGTTTTGATATTGCTGTTCTGTCCCCACCATCCCCTCAAGGTCCCTTGTTTAGCCATAAAATACATGGAACCTAGTAAAATAAAAACAGGTGAAGGTATCTCAGTATTCTCAATGTGAAAGAACACCAGAAGCTCAGATGTTCTGTCATGTTGGGCTGTGTAGCAATAAAACAGACAGGCTAGAATAAAATAAATAAAACAGGCTAGAAGTTGTCTGTTATAGTTATTAAGAACTTTACAAGGTAAAAGCTTACTGTAGGACTTCACAGCCTGTCTCTATGGGAACTGCAAAATATCAACACATGACTTTGAAATACACAGTGTTCCTCTCACTGAACACAACAAACCACACTGGAGTTGGAAGAAATCTTTTATTTTAGTCCAAACTTACTCTCATGGTTCCTAAATTAGGGTTAGGTTTAATTTACATGTCTTCTACTCATCTGTGCTAAGAGAACTATAATACCTAACACAGGATGATACATACCCAGGCACAGAGAGACGAATAAAGCAGGATGGAACATTCATAAATGAGCTCATCTGTGTGTGTAATACGTAGTATTTCAAGTCAAAGGGAAAAGGACGGTTGATTCAATCATATGTCAACATACATATATTTAAGAAAAAATTAGTTTGAGCTCTCCCTCATCCCCTATAATAAAATATATTTCAAAGGATTTTATATTGGAGTTCCTGGTGGTTAAGCATCTGCCTGCCAATGCAGGGGACATGGGTTCAATCACTGCTCCTAGAAGATTCTACATGCTGTAGGTCACCAAGCCTGTGCACCACAACTACTGAACCCACTTGCTGCAAATACTGAAGCTCACTTGCCCTACAGCCCATGCTTTGCAACAAGAGAAGCCACCGTAATGAGAAGCCTGCACACTGCAGGTTGATCTGCTACAGGAGACCACTCCCTTAAGACTGGAAGTGGTGACTTTTACCTAATGCACGAAAACCACACAGAATCTAGGAAAATGAAGAAACAGAGGAATATGTTCCAAACAAAAGAAAAAGAATTCAAGAAACAAACCTTAATGAAACAGAGATAAGTGACTCACCTGATAAAGAGCTCAAAATAATGGTCAAAAAGATGCTCACCAAGCTCAGAAGAATAATGCATGTACAGAGTGAAAATTTCAACAAAGAGGTAGAAAAATATAAGAAAGTATTGAACAGAAATCATAATGCTAAAAAATATAATAATTAAGCTGAAATTTTTAATTGAGGGATTCAACAGCAGAAAAGATGAAGTAGAACAAAGATCAGGGATTTCCCTGGTAGTCTAAGGGAAAGAGCTTAGAAAAGTGGAAAGTGGCTAAGACTCCACATTCCAATGAGGGGATCTGGGTTTGATCCCTGGCCAAGGAACTAGATCCCACACGCTACAATTAATAGTCTGCATGCCTCAACTAAAGATTCTGCACAGTGCAAAGAAGACTGAAGATCCTTTATGAAGCAACTAAGACTGAGTGTGGCCAAAATATAAACTGTTAAAAAAAAAAAGAAAAATGAAACATTAGCAAACTCAAAGACAGGGCAGTGGAAATCACTCAACTGGAGTAGAAAAAGAAAGAAAAACAGAATCAGAAAGTGTAAAGACAGATTACGGGACTTATGGAACAAGTAAGTGCACCAATACTCAGACACAGGAGTTGCAGAAGGAGAAGGCAGGCAGAAAGCTTATTTGATGAAATAATGGCTAAAATTTCCCTAAGCTGGAGAAAGAGATAGGCATATAGATCTAAGAAGCCCAAAACATTCCAAAAAAGATCAATTCAACAAGATACACATGGAGACACATTATAATTAACATGGTAAAAGTTAAAGACAAGCAGAAAGTTTTTAAAGAAACAAGAGAAAAACAACATACACAACGGAATCCCCACAAGACCATCAGCAAACCTTTCAACAGAAACTTTGCAAGTTGAAGGGAATAGCGCTATATATGCTAAGTGCTGAAAGACAAAAAATTGCCAACCAAGAATACTCTACCCAGAAAAGCTTTTCTTCAGAATTTAAGGACAGAAAATGAGTTTTCCAAACAAGAAAAACTGAAGAAGTTCATGACCACTAGACTGATCATGCCAAAAATAAGTTTTTAAAAGTAAAAGCAGGTTCTTTAAGCTAAAAAAAAGGTACTAATTAGTAACAGGAAAACATATGAAAGGATATAAATTTCAGTGGTAAAGATAAAAATAAATTCAGAATATTCTAATGTCATCATGGTGGGTAAATCACACATAAATCTAGCACAAAGCTTAAAAGATAAAAGTATTAAAATATAATATATAATTTGCTAAAGTATAACAAGATAAAAATGAAAATTGTGACATCTAAACAAGGGCGAGCATTTCAAAATGTACAGCTTCAGTATGCTAACTTAAATCATTATTAGCTTAAACTACAGAGAAGGCAATGGCACCCCACTCCAGTACTCTTGCCTGGAAAATCCCATGGATGGAGGAGCCTGGTAGGCTGCAGTCCATGGGGTCGCTAAGAGTCAGACACAACTGAGCGACTTCACTTTCACTTTTCACTTTCATGCACTGGAGAAGGAAATGGCAACCCACTCCAGTGGTCTTGCCTGGAGAATCCCAGGGACGGCGGACCCTGGTGGGCTGCCATCTACGGGGTTGCACAGAGTCGGATACGACTGAAGTGACGCAGCGCAGCAGCAGCTAAAACTAGGCTGCTATAAGACATTTTGTATAAGCTTCACGTAACACAAAGCAAAAACCTATAATAAATACACAGCAGATAAACAGTGAGGAATCTAAGCATACTATTAGAGAAAATCATTAAATCACAAAAGAAAAGAGTAACAGAAGAAAGGAACAAAGAACTTCCAAAACAGTGAAAGAACAATTACAAAATGGCAATAGTAAGTTCATACCTATCAATAATTACTAAGATGATGCTGTTAGAAGTGCTGTACTCAATATGCCAGCAAAATTGGAAAACTCAGCAGTGGCCACAGGAGAAGACTCTTGAGAGTCCCTTGGACAGCAAGAGATCAAACCAGTCAATCCTAAAGGAAACCAACCTTGAATATTCACTGGAAGGACTGATGCTGAAGCTCCAATACTTTGGCCACCTGATATCAAGAGCTGACTCACTGGAAAAGACCCTGATGCTGGGAAAGACTGAAGGCAGGAGGAGAAGGAGATGACAGAGGATGAGATAGTTGGATTGCATCACTAACTCAATGGACATGAGTTTGAACAAGCTCTGGCAGTTGGTGATGGACAGGGAAGCTTGGCATGCTGCAGTCCATGGGGACAAGTCAAACACAACTGAGCAACTGAACTGAACTGAGACTAAATTCACCAATTGAAAGTGACAGAATGGCTGAATCAATAATAATAATAAAAACCTCAACTACATGGCCTATAAGAGACTCACTTCATCTTTCAGGACACACACAGACTGAAACTGAAGGGATAGAAAAACGTATTTCATGTAAACAGAAACCAAAAGCAAGTTGGGGTTGCTGTACTTATATTTTAACACAAGCTATGAGAAAGGTCATCATATAATGATAGAGGAGTCAATGTGAAACCGAGCAGGACCCCGTGGTGCCCAGTTGGTACAAGTCCTTTCTGTCCCCCATTTCTTGTTTGTAGGAAAGAGACTTCATTTAGCCTCCTTGGCAGATTCAAACAGTGGCTAATCAGAAAATGGAGGGAATATAGAAACAAAGGAAGGGCAAGCAAGTAACAGTAGCGTAGGGTTGTGGCTCCTTCTCAAGGAAAATATACATACTTAATATGAATTCAGATTTTATTTGATGTAGACCATTTTTTAAGTCTTTATTGAGTTTGCTACAAATATTCTTTCTGTTTTACCTTTTGTTTTTTTTGGTCTTGAGGCATGTGGGATCTTATCACCCTGACCAAGGACCCAACCTGCACCCTCTGCATTGGAAGGCGAAGTCTTAAACCACTGGACCACCAGGAAAGTTCCTCAAGATGAATTTAGTATCTTTGAATTCTTCTGCAGGAACTAAGATCCCCACCCAGGTGTAGGATGGTAACTTCAAACACCATACAAAATTTGAAGAACACCGCCCTATTACCTCCCCATCAACCAATCAGAAAAAAAGTCTGCACACAAGGGAAGATAATGAAGACTCTGATCTCTTTTCCAAATGATTAACTGTGATTAACTTCTCCTTTTTCCCTTAAGAATTTTCATGGTCAAGTAGAATCTTTGGAGTAGGCTCTTGGATATGAGTCTGCCTTCTCCCCAGGTTGTTGGTCTCTGGAATAAAGCAAACTCCCAATTAATACTTGTATTGGCTTTCAAGTAGCAAGCAGCCAAACCTGAGTTTGGTAACAAATTTGACCAAAGCATATAATATGCTTTGTTATAGACAACCAACACAGGAACACCTAAATACATAAAGCAAATAATAACAAACCTGAAGGGGTAAATAGACAGCAATACAATAATAGTTGCGGACTTCAATACCCCTACATTCAACAACAGTTAGATCATCCAGACCAAAAAATCAATTAGAAAACACTGCGCTGGAACTACATGTAAGACCAGATGGAATTACAGGACATTTTATACAATATTACATCCAAAAGCAACAGAGCACATTCTTCTCAAGTATACACGGAACGAAACCCAGGATAAATCATATGTCAGACCATAAAAGAAATCTTAATAAACTGAAGGCTGAAATTATGTCAGGCATCTTTTCTGACCACAATGGTACGAAACTAGAAATCAATTACCAGAAGAGAGACAAATGAAAATGTAAATACAACATACAGAAAACTCAACGGGATACAACAAAATAAGTTCTAAGATAAATAATGATAAATGCCCACATTAAGACACAAGGAAAAAAATCTTAAAAATCCTAACTTTACGCCTCAAGGAACTAGAAAAAGATGAAACTAAGCCTAAATTTTGTAGTAAGATGGAAATAAGGAGATCGGAGCAGTAATCCATGAAATAAGACACTGAAAAGGCAACAGAGGAGATGAAATTAGGAGTTGGCTTTTTGAGAAGAAAGCTGGAAGACTTTAGCTAAACTCACCAAGAGAAAGAGAGGACTCAAAATCAGTAAGGAAGGAGGAAACATTAAAAGTGATACCACAAAACTACAAAAAAAGAAAAAGACTATGAACAATTATACCAACATACTGGACAACCTAGAAGGGATGGAAAGATTCCGAGACGCGTACATGATACCAAGACTCAATGATAAAGAAACAGAAAATCTCAACAGAATGATCACCAGTAATAAGATCGAATCAGTAAACAATAACCTCCCAACAAACAAAAATACAAGACCACCAACTTCACTGAACTTCATCAAACATTTAAGAATTAACCAATCCTTCTCAAATGCTTTCAAAAAAACAGAAGAGGAGGGAACACTTTCAAAATGGTTTTATAAGGCCAGTATTGCCCTGATATCAAAATGAGACAAGAACGTCCCTGGAGGTCCAGTGGTTAAGAGTCTGCCTGCCAATGCAGGGGACTCTGGTCCGATCCCTGGTCTGGGAAGATCCCACATGCTGCAGAGCAACTAAGTCCGTGCACCACAACTGCTGAGCCCACGCACCCTAGAGCCTGTACTCCACCAGAAGAGAAACCACAGCAGAGAGCACTGCAGCTAGACAGTAGCCCCCGCTCGGCGCAACTAGAGAAAAGCCTGAGCGGCAACAGAGATTCAGCACAGCCAAAACTAAATAGCTAAAATTACTTTTGCAAAAAAAAAAAAATAATAAGGTTAAAGCTTGGGGAAAACACCCCTGGAAGAGACAATATCCTTTAAAGCCTAAGGCCCTGAGGGGAATCCAACCACTGCTCAGCAAATTCCTAAAACCCCATTCATTAGGCCTTGCCAGTGCCCCTGCAACACCCTGCCTCTCCCTGTTCAGAAGCCTAACAGGGAGTTTTCAGTGCAAGACTTATGAGTAGTGAATGAGGCCGTCATCCCTACTCACCCAGTGGTGCCAAAGCCTTAACACCCTCCTCACCCAAGTGCCAGGGAGCACCCAGTGTTTTTCTGTTTGGACTCAAAGACGCATTTTTCTGTATTCCCCTACATCCAAACCCTCAATACCTTTCCACCTTTGAAAGGAGGGACCCTGAAACCCTGGAGGCTACCCAGTATACATGGATGGTGCTTTCTCAGAGTTTTTGGAAGGGCCCCCACTTTTTGGAAAAGCATGAACATGAGAACTGAGGGAACTGAGCCTAGAGAAGGGAACTCTGTTCCAGTATATTGATGATTCGGTGATAAGTAGTGAAACCAAACAAGATTCGGATTAAAATACTGTTGAGTCCTAAGTTGTCTAGGAAAACCAAGGCTTAGGTCTCACAGCAATGGGTTCAGTATTTAGGATTTGTTTTCACCTGGGAAGGCGGGACCTGGCACCAGCCCTGGCCACAGATCGGAAAACAGCACTGAGTGCATTACCAGCTCCAACCACAAGGCGGCAACTCTGAGGCTTTCTCAGGATGGCTGGGTTCTGTCCTAGCGAGTGAAAGTGGCTCAGTTGTGTCCGACTCTTTGTGACCGCATGGATTGTAGACCACCAAGCTCCTCTGTGCATGAAATTTTCCAGGAAAAAATACTGGAGTTATTTGGCATTCCCTTCTCCAGGGGATCTTCCCGATCCAGGGATCATACCCAGGCCTCCTGCATTGCAAGCAGATTCTTTACCGTTGGAGCCACCAGGCAAGCCTGGGTTCTGTCCTTTCTGGATTCCAAATTATGGCCTTAGAGCCAAAAGTCTACATGAGGCTCTAAAGGGAGGAGAAAAGGAACCCCTTCAATAGAATAAGGCCCACCAGCTTGTGGGGGGCAGGGGCACGCTGAGTAGACACCAGCACTGGGGCTTCCAAATTTGGACAAGCCCTTTACCCTCTATGTTCATGAGAGGTCAGGAATAGCAGTGGGATCCTGACACAAAGCTGGGACCAGACTAGAGACCAGTGGCTTACTTTTCAAAACGACTGAACTTAGTTGCCCTGGGTTGGCCAAACTGCCTGTGGGCATAGCAGCCATAGTCCGGGTGGTTAGTGAGGCTTCCAAGCTCCCCCAGGGCAACACTTAGATGTGTTAACCCCTCGTCAGGTACAATCTGTGCTGGACATCACTGGTTGACTGGAGGAAAGGTAACAAGATATCTGCTAAGTCACTTCAGTCATATCCGACTCTGTGCGACCCCATAGGCGGCAGCCCACCAGGCTCCCCCGTCCCTGGGATTCTCCAGGCAAGAACACTGGAGTGGGTTGCCATTTCCTTCTCCAATGCATGAAAATGAAAAGTGAAAGAGAAGTTGCTCAGTCGTGTCCGACCCTTAGCATGGACTGCAGCCTACGAGGCTCCTCCATCCATGGGATTTTCCAGGCAAGAGTACTGAAGTGGGGTGCCACTACCTTCTCTGAACAAGATATCAGGCCCTCCTAATGGATGCCCCTGAAATTACCTTAAAGGTGTGCCAAACCCTGAACCCAGCAACTCTGCTTCTAAGAGTTGAGAGAGGAGACTTAGAGAATCAGTGTGTAGAGAGCCTAGAATAAACTCAGTCCAGCAGGTCTGATCTTCTAGATGAGCCTCTTGACAGCCTTGAGGTCAGCTGGTTTACTGATCAAACCAGTTTTGTAGAAATGGGACCCAAAAGGCAGGTTACGCCATAGTTAGTCAAGATGACGTCATAGAAACCAAGGCCCTGACACCCTGGACCTCAGTCCATAAGGCTGAACTGACTGCATTCACAACAGTTTGTAGTTAGGGAAGGAGAAGAAATTAAATATTTTTACTAACTGTAAATGTGGGTTTCATGTGCTATATGCTCATGCTGCCATTTGGAGAGAGAAATGTTAACCACTAGAAATTCTGCCGTAAAACATCAAGATTTGGTCCTGGCTCTTTTAGAAGCAGTGCAGTGCAGCTCCTGACCCGGGCAGCAGTAATCCACTGTGGGGGCCGTCAGAGGGATGGATCCTTCGTGAGCCAAGCGCATGGCACAGTTGATCAAACTGCAAAACAGACAGCTCGACTGCAGGAACCTGAACAAGTTGCGGCTGGCCACCCCCGCACTCTCAGCCTCCCTGAGTGCTCCCCACAGGAACACAAACATGCTGAGAAATGGGGTTCTGAGAAATGAAGCACAGGCTGGTATAAGGAGGAGGAGAAGGTTCTAATTCCTAAGACCCAACAATGGAAACTCACTGAGAGCTTACCTCCCACCCACTTTGGGAGGGATGCACTATGGGACTTAACACAAAAGGATTTTTCAGGGAAGGGGCTTAAAAGAACAGTAAAACAAGTAACACATGCCCTTGATTTATGGACCCATAATAACCCATGTGTGCGTGCATGCATGCTCAGTCATGTCCAACTCTTTGTGAACCCCATGGAGTGAAACTGCCAGGCTCCTCTGCTCATGGAATTTTCCAGGCAAGAATACTGGAATGGGTTGCCATGCCCTCCTCCAGGGGATCTTCCCAACTCAAGACCAAACCCATATCTCCCACCTCTCTTACATTGGCAGGCAGAGTCCTTACAACGGAGCCACCTGGGAAGCTCTGTGATAACCCACAGATCCATCTAATCCCGCCTTCATTACTCAGGTCAGTTCAATGCCAAGGGCCACAACCAGAGAAATACTGGCAGCTAGATTTCACTCAAATGCCCTCATGATCAGCATGTATTAACATCTGCTCATGTTTGTCGATATTCTCATAGGATGGGGTGAGGTCTTCCTCACCTGACCTGAAAAGGTTATGGAAGTCTGTAAGTACCCCCCTGGTTCTCTTTTTTTCATTTTTTTTTAATGTGGACCATTTTTAAAAAGTCTTTATTGAATTTGATACAATACTGCTTGTTTTGTTTTGGTTTTTTGACCACGAGGCACGTGGGATCTTAGTTCCTCAACCAGGGATTGAACCTGGATCCCCTGCATTGGAAGGCGAAGTCTTAACCACTGGACCACCAGGGAAGCCCCTGTAAGTCCCTTTTAAAAGAAATAATTCCTTGGCTTGGACTTCCAAAGTCCTTGCAGAGTGATAGCGGGCCCTCTTTTATACCCAAAATCACACAGGGGCTCACAACAGCCCTAGGGATAGACTCCAAGCTGCACACCTTGTGGCACCCCCAGTTTTCAGTGAAGGCAGAGGAAATGAACCACACTTTAAGGAAAACCTAAGCAAAGCTCTGCCAAGAAACTCATGAACCCTGGACCAACGTGCTTCCTACTGCACTCTTCAGGGTCCGTGTAGCCCCCAGGAGTGGTCTGAGGCTTAGCCCATTTGAAGTGACCTATGGGCGGCTTTTTCTTACTGATATTCTACCAGAAGAGGATGTGAGCCAGAGCCTGAGAGATATTATTCATCTAGGAACACCCTTTCCCAACAACACAAGAGATGCCTCTGCACATGGACATCACCAAATGGTCAATACCAAAATCAGATGACTACATCCTTTGCAACCGAAGATAGAGAAGTTCTATATAGTCAGCAAAAACAAGACCTGGAGCTGTCTCTGGTTCAGATTATCAGCTCCTTATAGCAAAATGCAGGCTTAAACTAAAGAAAGCCAGGAAAACCACTAGGCCAGTCAGGTAACCTAAATCAAATCTCCTATGATTATACAGGTGAGGTGATGAATAGATTCAAGGGATTAGATCTGGTAGACAGAGTGCCTGAAGAACTATGGACAGAGGTTCATAATATTGTATAGGAGGCACTGAGCAAAACCACCCCAAAGAAAAAGAAATGCAAGAAGGCAAAGTGGTTGTCAGACAAGGCTTTACAAATAGCTGAGGAAAGAAGAGAAGGGAAAGGCATATTCAACTGACTGCAGAGTTCCAGAGAATAGCAAGAAGAGATAAGACCTTCTTCAACAAACAATGCAAAGAAATAGAGGAAAACAACAGAAGGGGAAAGACTAGATATCTCTTCAAGAAAACTGGAGATATCAGAGGAACATTTCATGCAAAGATGGGCACAATAAAGGACAGAAATGGTAAATACCTAATAGAAGCAGAAGAGATCAAGAAGAGGTGGCAATAATACACAGAAGAACTGTACAAAAAAGCTCTTAATGACCATGATAACCACAATGATATTGTCACTCACCTAGAGCCAGACATCCTGGATTGTAAAGTCAAGTGGGCCTTTGGAAGCACTGCTGCCAATAAAGCTAATGGCAGTGATGGAATTTCAGCAGAGCTATTTAAAATCCTAAAAGATGTTGCTGTTAAAGTGTTGCACTCAATATGTCAGCAAATTTGGAAAACCCAGCAGTGGCCACAGAACTAGAAAAAGTCACCCTTTATCCCAGTTCCCAAGAAGGGCAGTACTAAAGAATGTTCAAACTCCCAGACAACTGCAGTCACTTCTCAGGCTAGTAAGGTTATGCTCAAAATCTTTCAAGTTAGGCTTCAGCAGTACTTGAATTGAGAACTTCCAGGAGTACAAGCTGGGTTTAGAGAAGGCAGAGAAACCAAATTGCCAACATTCACTGGATTATTGAGAAAGCAAAGGAAGTCCAGAAAAACATCTACTTCTGCTTCATAGACCATGCTAAAACCTTTGACTGTATGGATCAAAGCAAACTATGGAAAACCCATAAAGTGATGAGAATATCAGACCATCTTACCTATCTCCTGAGAAACCCGTATGTGGATCAAGAAGCAACAGTTAGAACTGGACATGGAACAATGGACTGGCTCAAAATTGAGAAAGGAGTACCACAAGGCTGTATATTGTCACCCTGTTTATTTAACGTACATGCAGAGCACATCATGCAAAATACTGGGCTGGATGAGTTACAAGCTGGAATCAAGGTTGTCAGGAGAAAAATAAATAACCTCAGATATGCAGATGATACCAATCTAATAGCAGAAAGTGAAAAGGAACTAAAGAGTCTCTTGATGAGGGTGAAAGAAGAGAATGGAAAAGTTGGCTTAAAATACAATATTAAAAAAGTAAGATCATGGCATCTGGGCCCCATCACTTCATGGCAAATAGAGTAAAACGTAGAAGCAGTGACAGATTTCCTCTTCTTGGGCTCTAAAATCACTGCAGATGGTGATGCAGCCATGAAATTAGAAGATAATTGTTTCTTGGAAAGAAAGCTATGACAAACCTAGACAGTGTATTAAAAAGCAAAGACATCACTTTGCCAACAAAGGCTCGTACGTCAAGGTTATGGTCTTTCCAGTAATCATGTGCAGATGTGAGAGCTGGACCATAAAGAAGGCTAAGCACCAAAGAATTGACGCTTTCAAATCAGTGCTAAAGAAGACTCTTGGGAGTCCCTTGGACAGCAAGGAGATCAAACCAGGCAATCCTAAAGGAAATCAACCCTGAATATTCATTGGAAGGACTGATGCTGAAGCTGAAGCTCCAATACTCTGGCCATGTGCTGCGAAGAACCCACTCATTGGAAAAGACCCTGATGCTGGGAAAGATTGTGTTGGGCAGGAGAAGAGGGCGACAGATGATGAGATGATTGGATGGCATCACTGACTCAATGGACATGAACTTGGGCAAGCTCTGGGAGATGGTGAGGGACAGGGAGGCCTGGCGGGCTGCAGTCCATGGGGTCACAAGGAGGAAAACACGACTTGGCAGCTGAACCACAGGACAAGTTCAGAAAGTAATCCAGGACCATGCCCATAAGGCATTCCCAGAGTCCACTGAAAATACAGAGAAAGGGGCCGTTCCCTTGGAAATAAACCCTTGGGGACCGACTTCTTAAAAGCTGGAGAGAGGGGTCTCCTGAAGATCAGCCATCGCCAAAATGGAAGGGCCCTATAATGTAACCTCAACCATTCCCACTGCTGTCAAGTGGCAAGGGATATCGAGTCGGGTACATTTGTCCAGACTAAAAGCTTTTACCTCCGGAAGCCCTGCAGGTCACAGCAGAAGAACAATACACCTGTGAGCCAGTGGAAGACGTGATACCTGTTCAGAAGGCAGGCACCATCCACATAAATAAAATGACGTATCGGGTGGGCTCCTATCTGAAGCTCTAATGGGACTTGGGACGTCTCTTGTTTCCTTGGCTGATGTGGTGCTTGACAATCATCTGGCCCTTGAGTACCTTTTGGCAGAACAAGGTAGAGTTTGTGCAATAACTAATCCTTCCTGCTGCACTTGGATCAAGGCGACAGGACAGGTAAAAGTTGATGTTAAAGAAATATACACCTAGGCAGAGCAGTTTCATACTTTTTGTAGGGGTGATGTCACTTTCCTTGTGATGTCAACAGTTAAGGACGCCCAAAATTAACCTGGTCCCTTTCCTTGCTAGGCCCTTCAATGGCTATTGTTGTTATTCTCCTTTACAGCCCTTGTTTTGTTTAACCTTTTAGTTAAGTTTGTGTCTTTCAGGCTCCGACAGTTTGAAGTGAGGCTCCTGATGGCTCAAGGAATTCAGCCCAATCCAGTGGAAAATAGCCCAGATCCCTACAGGTCATTGGAACAGTCAGTGAGGGACTTCTCCACCTCTAGGGAAGGCCAGGGCCTGTGGCCCCTGTCCAGCAGAAAGAAGTTTCAGAAGAGACCTTCGGCCCTTTAAGAAGGGGAGAATGAGACAGGCCTAGGAACTTTTGCTGCAATGCTTTCTCTGGGCACACCTCTCCTCGAGCAACAAAATAAAGAGAAACTATATGGGACTAAAAATAACTGTGCAGACATAGTTAGGGCAAATTCTAGACGAAAAAAAAATAAAAACATACAAAGAAACCAAGAAACCTAACTGCCACTTCTGAAGAGCCTGGAGCAAAAGCAGCATACTGCACATGCCCCTATCCACACAATACCACCTCAGGGGTGGGCAAACCACCCCTCTGGCCCAGTCCCTGGACACACCCCTACCCTCAGCCCGTATAAATAACAAGCTCACCGCCCTCCCGCGGGGAGCCAGCAAGCAAGGGAACCCGACGTTTGTTCCTGCTCCCTTTGCTGCAGCAGGAGCCCCAGTAAAGGCTTGCCTGAATTTCTTGTCTGGCCTCTAGTCAATTTCTGTCTAGTAAGGAGGTCAAGAACCCTAGTTGGTAACATAATTAGCTAAGAAAAAGAAATAAAAGGCATTCACCTTGAAAAGGAGGAAGTAAAACTTCCCTATTTGCACAGAAGACTAAAGACTGCACTAAAAAATTGTTAGAACTAATAGAAGAATTTAGTAAAGTTGCAATTACAAAATCAATTTATAAAAATCTGTTGGGCTTCGGTACACTAACAAAGAAAGAAATTAAAGGGGGAAAAAGATCCCATTTTAACTGCATAAAAATAATAAAATATCTAAAAATAAATTTAACAAAGGAGGTAAAGAACTGTACATGGAAAATATACAACACCGAAAAAAGAAGACACAAATAAATATTCATGGAAGGATTAAACTGTGAAAATTTCCATGCTACCCAAAACAATCTACAGATTCAATGAAATTCTTATCAAAATTCCAAAGGGATTTTTAATAGAAACAAAACAAATGATCCTAAAATTTGTATAGAACCACAAAGACGTTCAATAGCCAAAGTAACCTCAAGAAGAACACAGCGGGAGGTACCACGCTTCCTGATTTCCAACTATATCACTTACATTGTTATATATAGTATCAGATAATATATATAATTATTTATCATATATAATAAATATATATTATATACATTATTATAGGAATAAAAACAGTATGGTATTGGCATAAAAGATCAATGGAACAGAGAAAAGGGCCCAGACATAAACCTATGCATATGTAGTCAATTAATTAACAACAAAGGAACAAGAATACAGAAGAGGAGAAAGAAGTTTCTTCAATAAGTTATACCGGGAATACTGGACTGCCTCATACAGAAGAATAAAACTGGATCACTTACTATCTTACACTGCACACAAATATCCACTCAAAATGGATTGAAGACTTAACAAAAGATTTGAAATCATAAAATCCTAGAAAGAAACATAGGAAGTAAGCTCCTTGACATTGGTCTAGGCAATGATTTTTCTTGGATTTGACACCAAAAACAAAATAAAAATAAAAAATAAACAAGTGGAACCACATCAAACTACAAGTTTCTGCACAGCAAAGGAAATCGTCAACAAAATGAAAAGGCATCCTATGGACTGGGAGAAAATGTCTGCTAAGGATATGGGGATTAATATCCAAAATATATAAAGAACTCATACAGCTCAACAGCCAAAAAAAACACCCAAACTAAACAATCTGATTAAGCTCTAGGCAGAGGATCTGAACAGACATTTTTCTGAAGACGACATACAGATGGCCAATAGATATGTGAAAAGGTTCTCAACATCAATAATCATTACGGAAATACAAGTCAAAACCACAATGAGATACCACCCACACCTATTAGAATGGTTATTATCAAAATGACAAGAGGGAACAAATGTTGGCCAAACTACAGAGAAAAGTGAACCCTTGTGCACTGTTAGTGAGAATGTTAACTGGTGCAGCCACTATGGAAAACAGTATGGAGATTCCTCAAAAAATTAAAAATACAGCTACTATGTGATAGCCTCACCGACTCGATGGATGTGAGTCTGAGTGAACTCCGAGAGATGGTGATGGACAGGGAGGCCTGGTGTGCTGAGATTCATGGGGTCGCAGAGTCGGACACGACTGAGCGACTGAACTGACTGAACTGAACTGATGTGATCCAACAATTCCACTTCTGGGTATTTATCCAAAAGAAACTACATCACTACCTCCAAAAGGTTATCTGTGTCTGCATGTTCATTGTTATTCTCAATAGCCAAGACACAGAACATCTCAAGGGTCCATGGATGTATAAACAGATACAGAAAACATGAAATACATATATATGTATATATATAAATAAATATTATTCAGCCATAAAAAAGGGAAATCTTGCCTTTTGTGACAACATGGATTAACCTTCAGGGCATTATGCTAAGTGAAATATGTCAGCCAGAAAAAAACAAATACTGTATTATTTCATTCACAGGTGGTATCTAAAAACACAAACTGAACTCATAGATACAGAGAACAGATTGGTGCTTACCTGAGGCAGGAGATGAAGTGAGATGGCAGAAAGTGGTGAAAAGATGCAAACTTAACAATTATACGATAATAAGTCTTGGGATATAATGTATAGTATAGTTACTATAGTTAATAACAGTGTATTGCATAGTTGAAAGTTGCTAGAAGAATAATCTTAAAAGCTCTCATTAAAATAATTATAACCCTGTGACATGACGCATCAATGATAACTTGTGGTAAACATTTTTCAATACATACATATGTCAAATCATTGTATTTCATACCATGGACTTATGCAACATTATATATCAAATATATCTCAGAAAAAAACTAGAAGAGTATTAGTATTTTAAGAGTATTAGTAAAAGTTCTAAGTGACTTTATATGGCCTTGGGATGGAAAGAGGTTTTCTAAACATTACCTAAAGTGGGAAAATGACAGCACTGACATAAAATTTTACAATTTCTGTGTAGACAACCATAACTCAATGTAAAAAGGAAATGACAAACTAGGGAAAAATACACATACATGGCTGACCACCACCCTGCCCCAATGAGAAAACAGGCTCAGGATACAACAGGAAAATGCCTCCCTAAGCTTCAGTCACCCTCATGAATAACTGGGAATCATGATAATGCATGTATAGAATTCATGGCTGGTCCAACACTTGAAGTTCCTAATGAAAATGATTTTATTTATTAATGCATGTATATGGTGTGACGCTTACTCCTTGGAAGGAAAGTTATGACCAGCCTAGATAGCATATTCAAAAGCAGAGACATCACTTTGCCAACAAAGGTCCATCTAGTCAAGGCTATGGTTTTTTCAGTGGTCATGTATGGATGTGAGAGTTGGACTGTGAAGAAAGCTGAGGGTCAAAGAATTGATGCTTTTGAACTGTGGTGTTGGAGAAGACTCTTGAGAGTCCCTTGGACTGCAAGGAGATCCAACCAGTCCATTCTGAAGGAGATCAGTCCTGGGTATTCTTTGGAAGGAGTGATGCTAAAGCTGAACCTCCAGTACTTTGGCCACCTCATGCGAAGAGTTGACTCATTGGAAAAGACTCTGATACTGGGAGGATTCGGGGCAGGAGGAGAAGGGGGCGACAGAGGATGAGATGGCTGGATGGCATCACCGACTCGATGGACATGAGTCTGAGTGGACTCCGGGAGTTGGTGATGGACAGGGAGGCCTGGAATGCTGTGATTCATGGGGTCGCAAAGAGTCGGACATGACTGAGTGACTGAACTGAACTGATATTTGTGTTTGTATGCGCACACACACATGCACATGCACAAATGCATTTACACAACCAAGGCATCTCCCATTTGACCTAAAACTGATCATTTTGAAATCTGAAAGCCCTAAGAAATGCCTCAACCCAACTGGGACAGCTGGTCACCCTACTACAGGCATATAGAAAAAAGGGGATGGAAGAATATGCACAAAGATTTTAAAGGACACATTTCTGGGGAGGAAGTTTTATAAATAGTTTTTCTTCTCTTTGTTATGCTTAGTTGTAAATTCTAATTTTTTCATAAATGTTTTATGATAAGGAAAAAACCACATTTAGTCTAATTTGACATTTAAAAAATGGAATATAGCCTCTAGAACTATTCATAGCTATGGAATAATTTCCAAAATATAGACTGGGTCAAATATGAGCAGTGCTTATAATATGGAAAAATCTTCCAGCTCCAAGACATGACATGCTATCAATTTGCCCGAACTAAAGGAGTGTTCCCTGTGCGTGTTTTCTGTACTTTCATGTCTTGACAATTAGCATGGAAAATACAATATAAATGTTTCAATTCAAGGCATGTTAAACAGTTATATTAGCATGCAATGCTCTTAGTGCTGTCAGAAAAAACTGGAGATTCTTCACATTTCTATCCCATTGAATGCACTGACATTTGTGACATCATCATTTCAAAGACTGACTTATATGTTAAAGCTTTATCCATTAGTTATTAAAATTATGATCACATGATGAACTTGATATTATAAGGATAGATTTTTTAAATTCTTAAGTTGAGGGGGGTTATTTTTATTTAATTTCCTTAAAATTGGAACTGTTCCTAACTTTAATACATACTTGGAATTGTCTCTCTTTTTATTTTTTGGTGGAGGAGATAGGTCCCAGAACTTGGAGGAGGGGGAAAAAAACAATAGGATATTTGCATTGTTCTTTTAGTACCTGGGGGCTGTGAGTTGCATGGAATACAGATATGGTAGAGCATGACAAACCATGGGGCAACCTCTTATTGTGACCAGAAAAAGCTTCACAACCCACACAAAGTTTCCCCAGTATCAATGGGATTGTCTTGCATGTCCTTATTTAGTGCCAGCAAGCTGTTAATGGCTCAAGTCTCTCCAGTTATTGTATTTTTGAATACTTCCACATAAGAAATAGAATGCTGAGTTGTTAAAAGAAAAAAAATTTTTTGGAACAGTGGAAGCACTCAAGACAGCCTCTGATCCCCTAACTGCTTCCTAGAACTAAACTCAAAATACAGGCACACATAGACAGAGACACACACACACACACCTGCTGCCAGGACCTCATGGAAACAGATCTAACCCAGTAACTCGGCCCTATTCAGGAACCCAGGCTCTCTGATTTAAACAACTCACCTACATTACTTAAATCCATTGAGCCATAATTCCAGATACATTTGAAATCTCATCTTTGGAATCTAGCACCATTTTGAATCAGGCCCTTATACTTAACTGCCTCAGCCCCCTCTTCGGAGAATTGTCTGCACTTATCACTGCTGGCCTTCATTAGGAAGCCCAAATCACATACCTGGGATTACATTACTGCTGTATATCAACTCCTCAAGACAAAGGATCTCTTTGCCCAAGACAAAGGGCCTCTTTTCAGCAACTGCAGTTAATCAAAACCAAATGAGCTGTGGGCTTTCCTGCTCTTCAAAACAAAACAAAAACAAAACAAAAACAAAAGCCAAGCCAACCAGAAATTACTCCTCTCTGTCGCTCCAAATGCATCTCCCATTCCTTCTTCCTCACTCCCTCCCCTTATCCCAGTACCCTCCGTAAACAAACTGAAGAAGGCCACCAGGCAGACTTTCTGATGAATCCATGAAAAACTTACTTTCTGTCTACTATCATACTTTTTAGAGGAGCTCTACCAGATATATGTGGAATACCCCTTCAAGAACATGCAACTCTGTGTCTTCACAGAACTGCATCAGAAATGAAGTCACCCGAGTCCTTGAAGATACACACAGGCTGACAGCAAGCTGAGCTCTATGAATGGCTGGGAGCAAGTCTAGAGGAAAGCAGCATGGCAACACTCAGCCTATAAACTCTGCACCCAAAGCAAAGTGCTGGGGCTCAGGAGAACTCAAGACTGAGGAAACTGTGAGCTAATGGGCATGTTGACCTCTTGTTTAAAGGGCTGTCACAAAGGTAGCTCGTTAACCCATGAAGAGCCCACTTACACACTCTCTGGTTCCTAAGTATGGGCAGCAGCATTCGTGTTTTTTTGGACCACGTGGTACACATAGCTTCTCTCCATTCCAATCTGGTACCTGGTGGAAACCATTTCCTTTCTTCACAGTTAAGCAGCCATAGGCCTGGCTCCTGTAAGGGCTCCTCCCCAACCTTCCTACCTCTGTCTCCCCCTGTTTTATCTCATGCCTAGAAATAAGAGTTGAATTTCCTTAATATATTTTTATTTATTTGACTCTAGTGGGTCTTTGTTGCTGCACTCGGGTTTTCTCTCTAGCTGTGGCATGCAGGGGCTATTCTCTAGCTGCAGTAAGTGACTTCTCATTGCTGTGGCATCTCTTGTGCAGAACCCGGGCTCTAGGGTGTGGACTTCAGTAGTTGTAGCACGTGGGCTCAGTAGTTGTGGTTTACGAGCACAAGGGTCAGTAGTTCGGGGACATAGGCTTAGTTGCTCCACAGCAGGTGGGATCTTCCTGGACCAGGGATCAAACCAGTATCCTTTGAATCACAAGGCAGATTCTTAACCACTGGACCACTCGGGAAGTTCTTTTAACTTCTCCTGTCCCAGAATCGACCGCTGGCTCTACATTTATTAAATTTATTAAATTGTATGCATTGTTTTGATTTTACAAAACTGTTTACGGTTTAAAGGGCTGTTCATGTTTTGATTTTACAAAGCTCTTTATGGATTAGAGGGTTATTTATGTTTATGGATTAAAGGGCTACTGTGCATTCCTTCCCCATCATGAAACCACCTTCATCTCCAATTACAAACAACAGCTCACTCTCCATCTCATCCTCTATCAATCATAGCTCCCGCAGGTCTGTCTTCAAGCCCAACCAGAGTGCATGGAGACAATGCATCAGAGCTACTGGATTCTGAGATACAGCAACAAAGGCACTGACAGAAACCCGTTTGCAACTCAGACTCGAAGCAGAAAGTGATTACCCTGCCCCTCCCCAAAGCTGTTTAAAGCAACCCAGAGTATGATAGTGGGCAAAGAGAACCACGGTGCCCAAAGAGAATCAAGTCCACACGGAGAACCCAAACAGGTTAGTCCACACAGAGAAAAGAAAGAGAGATGTAATGTCAGTTTAATGGGTCTAGCCAGCATTTGCAGAATCCAAGAAGACAAGCAAAATCTTTTCTAAAAAAAAAAAATCAATTCATGAAGATTCATCAGTTAGAGACTACATTGGGAGCAATGACATTAGTTATTTTCTGTGTTTAGGAACTTGGAAGCCAAAAAAAAAATAAGGAAAAAAAAAAGTCACAGCATAGCAGGTGCAGATCAAATTGCTGGAGAATGAAGACCCTACACAAGAGTCTTTAACCCACCTAGGTGACTGCTGTCACAGGGGTATGAACGAGGAACTAAAGTTTGTCACCATAACCCACTAGATGTTCCTTATAGCTCTGAGGGAGAGATTTGGAAAAATATATCACTGCTTCCCAGGTGGCACTAGTGATAAATATCTTTCATGCCAACACAGGAGACATAAGAAGAGCAGGTTCCATCGCTGGGTTGGGAAGATTCCCTGAAAAAGGAAATGGCAACCCACTCCAGTATTCTTGCCTGAGAAATCCCATGGACATAGGAGCCTGGTGGGCTACCGTCCATTGGGTCACAAAGAGTCGGACACGACTGAAGCAACTTAGCACATACACAATTGTACACAGCTCTCATTTCTGAGCATGAGTTCGGCCATTCTTAGTAAATCCTTCTGTTGGGTCTGTAAGATACCTGCTCCCCTCCTAGAAGGGCTGGATAGATTCTTACGGACGCTTCCCTAAAGGCCTCTGATTGTTCAACTAGTACATTTCATTTAAAATCACAGATATTTCTGTGAGCCCACCCCATTTATGTCTCCCTCTGCATACAGCAGCCACCTGCCAAGGAAGGAGATGTGGGTTCAATCCCTGGGTCAGGAAGATCCCCTGGAAAAGAAAATGGCAACCCACTCTAGTATTTTTGCCTGGGAAATCCTAGAGAGGACAAAGGAGCCTGGTGGGCCACAGTCCATGGGGTCGCAAACAGCTGGACACAACTGAGTGACTAAACAACCACTGTATATAGCACTAGTTATATATATATCTGCATGTTTCTTTTTTAAAAAATTTATTTTGACTGCAGTGGTCTTCATTGCTGCACGCGGGCCTTCTCTAGTTGCAGCGTGCAGGCTTCTCATTGCTATGGCTTCCCTTGTTGTGCAGCACAGGCTCCAGGTGCTCGGGCTTCAGTAGGTGCAGTGCATGGACTCAATAGTTGCGGCATGTGGGCACACTGCTCCACAGCACGTGGGATCTTCCCAGACCCGGGACTGAAACCATGTCTCCTGCATCGGCAGGTGAATTCTTTACCAATGAGCCATCAGGGAAGCCCTCTGCATATTTCTTAGTGTTTAAATACATTGATGTAATTTGGTCCCATATTCCAAGTAAAAATCTTTACCAGATACTATGGGGACACAGCATATACACAACTCATTATTCTTACCCCAAAGGGCTAACCATCTAGTAAGATGAAAGAAACAGGAAGTCGAGTTAAATAATGATGAAGCAATTAAACACTAGCTTGGTCCTGGTGTAGCTGCTATGGGAACCAAAGGAACAAATCCCACTGGGACTGGGTGTTCACATGCAGGAATTTGTAATAATTTTCTTACTAAGTCTTGCAGGACATTTTGGGTGTAGCTCCTTTACCTACACCCAAAAATGGAAGTTTAGGTGTTGAGCATGAGTTTTGATGCTCCATCCTCCAAATGTGGAGAGGGTGTTGGAGAGAAGGTCATTGACCTCTAGAGACCCAAGAACTAGCACCTTTGCACGCATGCACGCTAAGTCGCTTAAGTTGTGTCCAACTCTGTGCGACCCCATAGATGGCAGCCCACCAGGCTCCTCTGTCCCTGGGATTCTCCAAGCAAGAATCCTGGAGTGGGTTGCCATTTCCTTCTCCAATGCATGCATACATGCTAAGTTGCTTCAGTCGTGTCCAACTCTGTGTGACTCTATGGACAGCAGCCCACCAGACTCCTCCATTCACAAGACTCTCTAGGCAAGAATTACTGGAGTGGGTGGCCACTGAGTGGAATTTAGATCAGAACCCTGTAGAATCTCAGTCCCCAACCTTTTGGGCATCAGAGGCTGGTTTCATGGAAGACATTTTTCCCACAGATGGGGTCGGGGAATGGTTTGGGGATGATTCTAGTGCATTGTATGTTTCATGTACTTTACTTCTATTATTATTACATCAGCTCCTCCTCAGATCATTGGGCATTGGATCTGGAGGTTAGGGACCCCTGCTGTAGAACATCCAATCAGAAATTCTATCCAAAGAGGCTAGAAGTAGAGAAAGAGAAGAGATGGAGAGAAAATATAGGTAGGAGGGTGACCACTGGCTAGAATGCAAAGAAGCCAGGATAAGTGAAACCAGAGGATAGGCACAGAGTTTAGGAACATTCCCCGCGTCAAAGACAATGCTGCAGTAGCTTTTATTAAAAAGAACTGCACCTACAGGTTTTAGTGGGCTGAGTCATCAAAGGGTTCACTGAATGTAAACATCACCTCCCACCAGGTGTGACCCTTTCCCATCAAGAAGGAGGGATGCATTATACCCAGGGTCAACCCTAATGCACCCTAGAACATTTCTAAGGTGAAAGAGGAGTTCCCATGCCTATGTCTCTGACTGATTTTAGTGCCATTGGATGCTCAGAACCTCTTCCAGCATACACTCAGGGATCTGAAGTGAAGAAGGGAGTCTGAGTCTTAGTGATCTAGATGAACATTAACAGAATGCAGGGAGGTCTGAAGACCTTGAAGACAGCATCTCCTGTTACCCTGGAGACCTAGAAGTTGCAGTCTTCTAGCAGCTGGCTCGAGCAGAATTACATTGTGTCTGGAGGCCAGCCCAGACTCACAAATCCCCCCAGCTCCTTCCCCCAGAGCCTAGCATTAGTTCTAAAACTCCTTATATGTATATGCTGACAGCTTCCTTAATACTGACCAGCTGTTATGGTAACAGTAGTGCCAGGGATGACAAAGGACCAGCAGAAGTGGAACACTGATGGATACCAAAGGGAGGATTCTGGCCAGTGAGCCATGGTGAGTCATTACAACTGAATTCTGTTGTGAATACAAACAGCCCATGTCTTTTTCAGCAAGAGGTGCTACTCTGGAGTTCTCACTTGTGTATTAACTGATGCAATCCATGTGGCTGATGGTCTGTGTAGAGTGGGCAGATGGAACCAGAAGGTCTAGGACAGTCAGCTCTTTGGTCTGACCACAGAATCACCTGGGATATTAACACTACAGATGAATGGGACCCATCCTTGACCTACTGAGTCAGAATATTCAGAGGTAGAGCCTTAGCTCACATGCATTTTCAAACTCCACAAGTGATTCTCAGGCATAGCTTGGGTGGAGAACTACTATTCTTAAACAGTGCTCTACAAAATTAGGGTACAAAATGAGGACTGAATTCTGATATTATACGGTCAGCTAAACTATGGAGAAATATGGGGCTGGGTAATCCATGGTCAAATGTGGTAGCAGAAGACCGTAACAAAAAGGGTGACAGCTGTTGATCCAGTGGTGAGTAGGTAAATATACCTTCACCATGTGGCTAGAAGGCCAAGTATTGGTTTAGCCAAAAAGCTCATTTGGCTTATTTCATGACATGTTACAGAAGAACCCAAATGAACTTTTTGGCCAACCCAATACTTAATGTTGTTTGAGATTATCTCCCTTTAGGTGGTACCAGGGAAAGAATAATACATTTTAGTCTGTGCTCAAGCATTTCCCTAAGAATATTATTTCAATTATCTTTCTTGGAAGAGAAGAGAAAGTTACAGTGGACATGGTTAAAGTTAGGTATCAATAATTTTTTGAAATATATCGTTAATCAGAAAGAACCTTCCTCTGGTCATCTTGAGCTAGCCAGATACATCTCTTATCCCTAAGTATTTAATTCCCTAAGCTAAAATAAGGTGGTACCAACACGATTTGAATCACTGTTCTTCTGAATGGATTTGACTGAGTAAGTCCATGGCTTGTACACACTTGCCATCAGAACAAGAACCAGCAGTGGAAACAAAGCTCAACTCAGATAATAATGGGAGGAAAGGGGAAGGAGGAGAAGCAGAACAGCTGTAAGCAGGCAAAGCTCTTTGACAAGGGAGATGACTGCAGGGAGGATTAGCTGAGAGTCACCTTCTTCTGAAGAATATCCCCATAGGAAAGATAAGGAGAAAATGTAATCTCAGCGCCCAGGGTACAAGGAGATTATTAACCTTTGCCAGCCACCTACATCCCACCCATGAAAACATCCTCCTTGTGAGCTTGGGTAGAATAACAGCTGGTTGACAGTTTATTGTTGCCACCACATCCTTCTTTGTCAGTAGGTCACACTTCATTTCAAAGTTCCTGATGTTGACTGCTCAATTTGATCAAGACAAGAACAGGTTCCAACAGGTTCTAACCAACTCAGTCAATCAATCCATGGACTTGTCCATGAGTTGGCAGCATAATGTAATGTCATGACAGATATAAGGCCACTCAAAAAGTTGGATCACATTTGATGTTTTGAATGGGATCAGGGGTCAGCTGGGTACTGCCATTGCACAGGCAGAGGACATGGGCTCAGCCTCCCTAGGTGGCTGGGTAGAACAATCCTTCATCCATATTTTTTTTTCTTTTGCACCCTCCAAATTCCATGACTGCCTCTTCATTTCAGGGAGGGGCCATGATACATAAGCCATCACTGAGAGTTATCTCATCACAAAGTTTTGGGGCTAAAAGACTCCCTGTGAGGACACTTGGTAGCCCAAATACCTGTTGGCCAAGAAGATCAGAGTTCCCTGGAGAACAGAACCACTAGGGTACACTGCGTGTGCGTAGACAGTGTGTACACAGGAGAGTGAGAGCAGCATAGTGAGATGGAAAGAGATGCATTTTAAGGAATTGGCTCACACAATTATGGAGGTTAGCAAGACCAAAATCAGAAGGGTGGGCTCACAGGCTGGAGACTCAAGAGAAAAATCGGCGTTGCAGTTGAAGTCCAAAAGCTGTCTGCTGGCAGAAATCCCTCTTACATGGGGGAAGTCAATCTTTCATTCTATTCAGGCCTTCATCTGATTAGATAAGGCCCACCCACATGAGGGAGGGCAATCTGTTTTACTCAAAGTCCATCCATTTAAATGTTAATCTCATGCATAAACACCCTCACAGACACACCCAGGTTAATGTTTGACCAAATATCTGGGCACTACAGTCCAGCTAAATGGACACATAAAATGAACCATCGCAGTGCCAAATGGGTACCCTAACCAACCTAGAAGACCATCGCTCCCCAAGCATCAGAGAATATCAGGTACAAGTAGTCAGTAGCAGGGGTGTCCTTCCCCAGGTTGTAGGGTGGTGGCTAGAAGAACTAGGTATAGATAGACCCCAAATCCTTAGCACACCACCTGGCCAGAATGGGAGTCATTCTCTCTGAAAGTCACAGTGTTAGAAAGAATGAGAGAGACTATAACACTGCCATCTGAATAGAGTCCTTATTTCTAGCACACTAAATTAGCACAGGGTTCTGAATAAGGATGGAGAGATGTGTCATCTTAATGAGTTAGAGCAAAGCATCATCTCTATTAGGGTGAGGCCAAGAGTGGACTCTCACATACTTCAAACCCCACTCTGCTGGAATATTGGCTTTTCAATGCTTTGAGGGCTGTATCCTAGGCTTTTGTTTACCATTTGTTTTCCCAGAAATCAAATTAAAATCTCTCTGGAAAAACTCTTAAAAGTAACATTGTGGATCATGTCCACCTTTATGAGTTTCACAGGACTACACATGAATAGGAGAGTCTATCCTGTAGAACATTTTGGTAGAAGAAGACTATTGTGTCTCAATTCAGGGCAGTTAAGGTTACCACTGTCTCTCTACTGAAAAGTGACCCACCCAAAGCCAGAAACAGGCTTCCCAGGTGGTGCTAGTGGTAAAGAATCTGCCTGCCAATGCAGGAGACATAAGAGATGCAGGTTCAATCCTTGGGTCAGGAAGATCCCCTTGAGGAGCTAATGGCAACCCACTCCAGTATTCTTGCCTGGAGAATCCCATGGACAGAGGAGTCTGGCAGGCTACAGTCCATGGAGTTGCAAAGAGTCAGACATGACTGAAGTGACTTAGCATGCATGCACAAAGCCAGTAAAACCAACAGGAGAGCAGAGAACCCACTGTCACTGCTGCAGAGTGAGCCACCATGAGGGGTCTCGTCATACTCTGCAGATTTGGAAGTTCTGAGTTCCAAGTTTGCTTGCACTGAGAGAACCCAACCAGTGATCTAAAGAACTTAGATGACGTGAAGTAAATCAGACCAAGCCTAAGAGCAGTGAGTTCAAGGACAATATAACAGATCGCCCATCTCGCTCCCCAGCAGGCTGAAGATCCCCGAGACCAGGGTCTTGGTTTTGTTCTCTGTGATGTTCCCGGAATCTGGCACATAACCTCTGCTCAGGAACTTTTGTAGACTGACTGATTGCTAATTAAATCAAGTCCAAAGGAATCTGTTTGTAAGCATGAACACGTATCATCATAGTGGTCAAAAAGGAATGGGCTTTTTTTCGTAGGAAAATTGCAATGATCTCAGAGTGATAAATTTTTGAAAATGGCCATGGTCTCTGCATGTCTAATTGGCCCTGTGTAAAATGAGACTGGGGAATGGCATATTTACTTAGCACCTATACAACACTTGGGGGCACATATGATAGTTAAAATTTGGCAGGGTAGTGACACCTAAATTATTCATTTACAACAACCTTTTTCCTTCCTAGCAGAGAGACAGCATCCTAGAGGATTCTACCAAGCTGTTTAATCTGTCTGAATTTTTAACTCGTTGGTGGCAGAGACTGCATCTTATCCTCAAACCTACCCCACTGCTTGACATCTACAGAGTCGATGCTCAGATGATGACCATCAAATGCTTATATTTTCAATGTTTTCTTGCCCAGTAAGGAGACTGGAGCATGGGAGAATTTCAGGAAGCCTGTGATAATAGAAAGTTGGTAAAGTGCACAAAGCTGATTACAAGGGAATATCAGAAAGAATTAAAAGGATTTACAGGATATTGACAAGGATATGTAAGGATGGGTATGATAAAGGACAGAAATGGTAAGGACCTAGCAGAAGCAGAAGAGATCAAGAAGAGGTGGCAAGAATACACAGAAGAACTGTACAAAAAAGGTCTTAATGACTTGGATAACCACAATGGTATGGTCACTCACCTAGAGTCAGACATCTTGGAGTGTGAAGTCAAGTGGGCCTTAGGAAGCATTACTACAAACAAAGCTAGTGGAAGTGATGCAATTCCAGCTGAGCTATTTCAAATCCTAAAAGATGATGCTGTCAAAGTATTGCACTCAATATTTCAGCAAATTTAGAAAATTCGGTAGTGGCCACAGGACTGGAAAGGTCAGTTTTTATTCCAACCCCAAAGAAGTGAAAGTGTCAGCTACTCAGTCAGGTCCGACTCTTTGCGACCCCATGGACTGTAGCCCACCAGGCTCCCCTGTCCACGGAACTCTGCAGGTAGGAGTACTGGAGTGGGTTGCCCTTCCCTCCTGACCTAGTGATCGAACCCACGTCTCTTTCATCTCCTGCATTGGCAGGCATATTCTTTACTGCTGTGCTACTTTACAGCTTTGGAAGCCCTGCCCCCAAAGAACGGCGATGCCAAAGAATGTTCAAACTACCATACAACTGTGCTTATTTCACATGATAGTAGGGTAAGTTCAAAATCCTTCCAACTAGGCCTCAGCAGTACATGAACCAATAACTACCATACAACTGTGCTTATTTCACATGATAGCAGGGTAATGTTCAAAATCCTTCCAACTAGGCCTCAGCAGTACATGAACCCATAACTTTCAGATATGCAAGTTGGATTTAGAAAGGCCAGAGGAACCAGAGATCAAATTGCCAACATCCACTGGATCACAGAAAAAGCAAGGAAATTCCAAAAAAATCTATTTCTACTTTATGAATCAGTTCAGTTCAGTTCAGTGGCTCAGTCGTGTCCGACTCTTTGCAACCCCATGAATCGCAGCATGCCAGGCCTCCCTGTCCATCACCAACTCCCAGAGTTCACTCAGACTCACGTCCATCGAGTCAGTGATGCCATCCAGCCATCTCATCCTCTGTCATCCCCTTTTCCTCCTGCCCCCAATCCCTCCCAGCATCAGAGTCTTTTCCAATGAGTCCAGCTTCAGCATCATTCCTTCCAAAGAAATCCCAGGGCTGATCTCCTTCAGAATGGACTGGTTGGATCTCCTTGCAGTCCAAGGGACTCTCTAGAGTCTTCTCCAACACCACAATTCAAAATGGATATGCTAAAGCCTTTGACTGTGTGGATCACAAAAAACTGTGGACAATTCTTAAAGAGATGGGAATACCAGGCCATCTTACCTGCCTCCTGAGAAATCTGTATGCAGGTCAAGGAGCAAAAGTTAGAACAATGGACTGGTTCAAAATTGGGAAAGGAATACGTCAAGGCTGTATATCGTCACCTTACTTAATTTAACTTATATACAGAGTAAAAAGTGTGAAAGTCACTCAGTCATGTTTGACTCTTTGCGATCCCATGGACTATACAGTCCATGGAATTCTCCAGGCCAGAACACTGGAGTGGGTAACAGTTCCTTTCTCCATGGGATCTTCCCAACCCAGGGATCAAAACCAGGTCTCCCACATTGCAGGAGGATTCTTTATCAGCTGAGCCACCAGGGAAGCCCTACGTGCAGAGTACATCATGCAAAATTCTGGGCTTGATGAAACACAAGCTGGAATCAAAACTGCCAGGAGAAATACCAGCAACCTCAGATATGCAGATGATATCACTCCAATGGCAGAAGGCAAAGAGGAACTAAAGAGCCTCTTGAGGAAGTTGAAAGAGGAAAGTGAAAAAGCTGGCTTGAAGCTCAATATTCAAAAAACAAAGATCATGGCATCCAGTCCCATCACTTCATGGCAAACAGATGGGGGGAAATGGAAACAGTGACAGACATTATTTTTAGGCTCCAAAATCACTGCGGATGGTGACTGAAGACATGTAATTAAAAGATGCTTGCTCCTTGGAAGAAAACCTATGACAAACCTAGACAGTGTACACAAAGAGCTGAGACATCACTTTGCCAATAAAGGTCTGTATAGTCAAAGCTATGGTTTTTCCCAGTAGTCATGTATGGGTATAAGAGTTGGACTATAAAGAAAACTGAGCACCTAAGAACTGATGCTTTCAAATTGTGCTGCTGGAGAAGACTCTTGAGATTCCCTTGGACTGGAAGGAGATCAAACCAGTCAATCCTAAAGGAAATAAACCCTGAATAATCATTGGAAGGACTGATGCTGAAGTTGAAGCTCCAATACTTCGGTCACCTGAGGCAAAGAGCAGACTCATTGGAAAAGACCATGATGCTGGGAAAGATTAAAGGCAAAAGGGGAAGGGGGCAGCAGAGGATGAAATGGTTCGATAGCATCACCAACACAATGGACATGAGTTTGCACAAACTCCAGGATTTAGGGAAGAACAGGGAAGCCTGCCATGCTGCAGTCTATAGCGTCACACGAGTTGATCACACAACTTAGCCACTGAACGACAACAGGATATTGAAAAATAGAGCAACACCCAAGGAGAATAACTAGAACATTAAGTAGGTGCCAGTGGTTCCCTAGCAGTCCAGTGGTTAGGACTCTAAATTTTCACTGCTGAGGGCCCAGGTTTGATCTCTACTTGGCAAACAAAGATCCCACAACCCACATGTCAAAATAAATAAAGAAATGCATCTCACAACTCAAACAATTCCACAAGGAATTTGTCTTGAGGCAATTCTCATAGTTTGGGATGTGAAAAAGTACTTTATGTACACTTCTCATTAAAAAAAAAAAAACATGTAAAGATAGGTAACCAGGCCATGAATAAGTACTTATACTACCAGGATGTTGAATAGATTCTGATTTATATGAAAGGATATAGAGTAAGAGGTTAGGTCTTACAGAGCTTCAAAGAACATGGAAGGTAGAGTTCCCAGTTTTAAAGAGCTTACACATTATACTTTTTTTTTTTTTTTTTGCCTGTTGAGGCACTTTATTTGCACAGATGTTTTACATCCTTAGCAAAAGAATCACAGGGTTTTCCCTCCTGTGTGTTTTTGTCGTGCTTCTTCATGGTCCATGATGCAAGCTGAGGCTGTCTGTACAGTGAAACCAGACCGATAGGACAGGAGCACGTCATTCTGCCCTTTTTCTAGATCTCTGAGATGCACATCGAATCTGGGGCTGATCACTCCACACTTGCTTCACCTGCCTGTAAGGTTCCCAACAATTTTCCCAACTCTGATCATCAGTGATTTCAAACTCGCCAATGCAACCATGCTTCACCATCATAATTAGAAACCAGATGATGACAGGACAGCCTAATAAGAACCTGGGGTTTGCCTCTCTTGTCAGCACTGTTGATACTCTTGAGAGCATCAGCCAGACCTTCCTGCGTACCATGATGGCAATATGGAAAGATGGCGGAAAGCTATGCTTTTTCCTTAACGATAACCTGGACCAAGTGTTATAGCAAGAAATAATAATAATCAGGGATTATTATCTGCTCAGATAACCGATATGTATAATTATATATATAATCTTTAAATATCTAAAATATCATGTTATATACAAATATTTATTACAAACATTATTTCCCTTTCATAAACCAAGTCACAGATTAAAACCCCACAGGTAAACAACAAGGTCTTACAATAGAGCACAGGGAACTATATTCAATATCCTGTGATAAACCATGTGGAAAAGAATATGAAAAAGAATGTGTGTGTATATATATATATCTCACGGAATCACTTCTCTGTGCAGCAGAAATGAACACAACACTGTAAATCAATACTTGAATAAAATAAATTTTTTAAGTAAAAACTCAAACTTAAAGGAAATCAACCTTGAATATTTACTGGAAGTGCTGAAGCTGAAGCTCCAATACTTTGGCCACCTGAGGCAAAGAGCCGACTCATTGGAAAAGACCCTGATGCTGGGAAAGATCAAAGGCAGGAGGAGAAGGGGCGACAGAGGACTACATGGTTGGATGGCATCACTGACTCAATGGACATGAGTTTGAGCAAGCTCTGGGAGATGGTGAAGGACAGGGAAGCCTGGCGTGCTGCAGTCCATGGGGTTGCAAAGAGTTGGACATGACTGAGCAACTGAACAACAACAAAAATCCACAAATATATTGTCATCTTATAACAGGAATGGAGGGATTTACTACTTTCAAATGAGTAAGCCTTAAAGTCATCACATTGAATGCTACCGAAAAATCTCCAGCTCCTCTCAGAACCCACTCATCCCATTATAACTATAAAGTGGACTGTATTTTCATTCTTATAGGGCAATGAATCTCAACTATTGAGGTGCATGAATACTTCAAGAAGCTCATGAAAGGTATGGACCTTTCTCCCAAGAAAAATGCTTATATATTTTACTTCATTGTAGATGATTTTTGTTTGCAAAGATCCAGTACTTCAAAGGTGTATAGCTGTGTTTTCCATGCAAAAATTAATGCATACTTCCTGAAATAAGGAATAAGTGCTTCCCTGGTGGCTCAGATGGTAAAGTGTCTGTCTGCAGTGCGGGAGACCCAGGTTCGATTCCTGGGTTGGGAAGATCCCCTGGAGAAGGAAATGGCAACCCACTCCAGTACTCTTGCCTGGAAAATTCCATGGACTGAGGAGCCTGGTAGGCTACAGTCCACAGGGTCGCAAAGAGTCGGACATGACTGAGCAACTTCACTTTCATTTTCCTGAAATAAAAATTGAACTAAACTAAAATCCACAAACAATAAAATCTTACCTCTGCTCACATTTCAGTAAGCAGCTGAATTTTGTTTGGCCTTGAACAAGAAGATGAAATTATAATGAGGTCCTGGTTACAGTAGTGATGTTCATGTCGAGGTAATGTTTGACATCTACTCAGTTTTGACCTTTCTTTCTGATGGCCGTAATGGCAGAAGATCCCAATACACAAAAATCTGATGAGGTGTTCAAAGTCAGAGTTCCACAGTTCATTTTGAGAAAGGCCTGGGACCTGGGATCCTTTACTGCTGTGCTGCAATGCCTGTACCTGGACAAACATCTCCTCAAGCAACAAAATGCTAAGAAACCATAAGGGACTAAAAACAACTATGTGTATGCACAGCTGGGGCAAATTCTGGACAAAAGATACACAGAGACAACAACAACAAAAAAACCCAACTGCTAGACTGTGCATGCCCTCTGCATACAATAGCACCAAAGGGGTGGGCAAATCATCGAAATCACCCCTCCAGCCCGACCTCTGGACACGCTGCTACCCTCACCCCATGTAAGGAATCAGCTCACTTCTCCTTGGGGAGTGGGCAAAGGAATTTGATTTTTGTTTTTCCTTCCCCATTGCTGCAGCAGGGACCCCAATAAAGCCTTGCCTGAATTTTTTGTCTGGTCTTTTCTATTGATCAAGGAGGCAAAAATCCTGGTCAGTAACAACTGTGTCAGAAGAGCCCAGGCTTATATCAATTCCTGAGATTCCAGGAAACCCCAATTCTCTGAATTGAATTAATGCCCCATCATCTCCTTTGTCTATGAGGCGACCTTAGGAAAATCGGAATCCTTGTTATTATCCTCAATGGTTTGTTTTGTTTTTTTTTTTTTAAAGGAGACAAATCATAAGCAGAGACCCTAAGGCTTAGGAGGATCTGGATTTCTCATCCCCTGGTTCTCTACCCACCTCGTTCACAGTCCCTCAATCCTACTGGCTTGCATACTTGAAAGTGAAAAAAAGTGATAGTCGCTCAGTCATGTCTGACTCTTTGCGACCCCATGGACTGTAGCCCACCAGGTTCCTCTGTCCATGGGATTTCCCAGGCAAGAATACTGGAGTGGGTAGCCATTTCATTCTCCCAGGGATCTTCCCAACCCAGGGATCAAACCCTGCATTGACAGGCGGATTCTTTACCACTGAGCCATCAGTGAGTCCTTGTCTATTCCCACCCATCAACAACCTTCTCCACACAACTGTGTCCTAAGAAATAGCCAAAGAAGATCCCAAACCTACCGCAGCCAAACAGAAGGATAACAACCCGAGTGTGGTCTGAACCATTTTCCGCCAGAAGCACTGTTAACAGCGTGGTTGGGTTTTGTAATAAATGGTTCCCTTATGAGGCCATTATGAGCACACCAGGTGGGCTGGCCTTTCGCTAATTCCATTTGTTCCTATGAAAGAACACATTCCAAGTTCCACACGACCTATAAACACTGGCTTTGGTAGCACCATGTGTTCAGAGCTCAGGCATTGCTTGCAGAGGAAGCCACACTTGAACTTGACATAAGTTTCACCCTCTTTAGTTTTAATAGAACAGGGCAGAGATCCAGGTATATTTTATTCCTATGGGAATAAATACATGATTTACGCCTATCCACAGCCCAACTGTCAGATACAGACGTTAACATCTTTTAAAGTTTAAAATTAAAAATGGAAGGTAAAAGGAATTCACACTCTGGAAGTGCACTTAAGCCTTTCAAATATTTTATCAAATTCTGTACAAGAAATTTTACTGATCACAAAGAAATCTTAGCAGTAAGTTTTCATTGCTGACAGGATACTCTATTCAATACTCTATAATGATGTATATGGGAATAGAATCTAAAAAAGAGTGGACACATGTATACGTACAGCTGATTCACTTGGCCATACAGCAGAATCAAAGGCAACACTATAAATCAACCAGTGCTCAGTCATGTCTGACTCTTTGTGACCCCATGGACTATAGCCCACCAGGCTCCTCTATTTTAGGATTATCCCCATGAGAGTAATGGAGTGGGTTGCCATTTCCTCCTCCAGGGGATCTTCTTGACCCTGGGATTGAACCTGTGTCTTCTGCATCTCCTGGACTGCAGGTGGATTATTTACCACCGAACCACCAGTGGTAAAGGGAGCCTGTAATATCAACTATATTCCAATAAAAATTAATTTTAAAAAAGGAAGATAAGGGCTTCCCTGGTGACTCACTGGTGAAGAATTCACCTGTCAATGCAGGGACATGGGTTCAATCCCTGCTGCCGGGAAGATCCCACATGCCATGGAGCAACGAAGCCTGTGTGCTAGAAATATTCAGCCTGTGGTCCAGAGTCTGGGAACTGCATCTACTGAAGCCTGAGTTGCCCTAGAGCCCATGGTCCACAACAAAGAGAAGCCACCACAATGAAAAGCCAGTGCACCACAGCTAGAGAGCTGTGCCCGCTTGCCGCAACTAGATAAAGGCACACACAGCAGTGAAGACCCCACACAGCCAAAAACCAGTAAATAAATCGGGAAGGTAAAAGCTTCTAACCATCTGCTTTTTCACTGCCAGCCAGACCTCTATTTTCTCAACACTTTAAGAGCAGACTGGGGAGCTGCCATATTCACTGTGTTATCCTACAGGGCCCTCCTGGGCCAACCAACCTAACAGTGAAGCTGAAAACATTGTGCTTTGTCTCCCCTTAGAGACAACTGCCATCTCTCCAGACTGCCATCTCCCCAATGTGAGCCTTGCTATGCAACAACTGATTCCTGATTAGCTTTGGCCTTGTGTCCTCAGAGGCTGAAACCTCCGCGGAACATTAAGTTGGACATAGACAGAATGTCCCTGGAAGGGCGGGCACACAGTCAGCCAGAATGCAACTTCCCGTGCACTTTCAGGTCCTAATGCACGGCTAGCATCTCCACGCTCAGCGGCTAGTTAATGAGGAGGAAGCCGCTGTTTGAAATCTGTCTAATGCGTGGTTAATTGAAGACACACAAGCTGACGTGTTGCCTCTCACACTATTACAATGTAGTGGTGTTTTCTGGTCTTACCAATGGCACAGATCTTCATCATAGCAAGCTTTCTGTGTTTGGGGTGGCAAATCTCCAGAACAGTGTTGTTTGGCAAAAACAGGCGTGTTTTTAGCAACAAAATCCAAGACAATTGTGCACTACAACGTGAACCCAGCTGAGTGGGGGCCAATTAACTGAGCATCTGGTACATCTGGGCCCAAGTTATTAGCCACAGTCTTGATTACCTTCACGTGTAAAAAAACGAATCTACCACAGTCTAGGTGTATTTTACTTTTTTTTTTTTCCACTTAAGTCAGAGATTCAAATTTGTCTGCAAATGTTCTCTGGACATTGGAAGTCCTCTGGATAATTCAGTGGGGGCTTTGTTTTTTTTTAGTTTCTTATGAAGGTTTTTTTTTTAATCTACTTAAATATTTAGGTTTATATGCCTAATATAAGCAATTATTTGTGTCGGATAGCATGTTTTTGAATGAAACAAAAAGAACCTCCAAGTCAAAGTGACTTCAACATGAAAGAGGATTTAGGGGTCACTCACCTGAAATGTCAATGAGTGAGGACGACGTCAGACACGGTGCGGTCAGAACTTGAGCTCCATGAATCTGAGCTTTCAGTTCCTCCTCCAGAATGGGGGCCAACAGAGACTGGAGTTAGGTACCACCTCCTTCCTACCCTGGAGGAGAAAGCAAGTGTCTTACGTCGCGTCTATGGTTCTATAAACCAATCACGTCAGCTATTAGAATGATAGGAACTGATTGGCTTATGCCCGAGATACGAGCTCCTTCCCAACCTATCATGTGGCCAGAAAGAGGCAAGGGCTGTTAAATTATGCCAATCTATCCGTGCAATTCCTGCTGGGTTCATCCCACCTGAAACATCTGAACACTCCCCAGAAGGGCGGGGGGTGGGGTGGGGTGAGGGGAGGTTCGCTTTAGAACTAGGAAAGAGAGGTAGCGCATGCTACAAAAGCAACTATTGAATGCGAACGGCACCATTTTCTTAAAAAAAAAAAAGCCGCTTTTTCTTTTTATAATTGTCATTAGACATTACAGATATTTTTTAGAAGCAGCATATTTTTTAAGAGTAGAAAGAGCAAAACAGAAACCAGACGGTATCTACGCAAAAGAACAATTTTATCAATATTATTATCATGGTTAGGAATCCAAGTGTTCTGGAATCTGAGACCTTTGATTTAAGTTGCATCTCCAGGGACTACCCTGGTGGCTCAGTGGTGGAGAGTCTGCCTGCCAAAGCAGGAGACACATTCGATCCTTGGTCCTGGAGGATCTTACATGCCCAAGGGCAACTCAGCCTGTGCGCTAGAGCCCAGGAGCCACAACTACCGAAGCCTGTGCACCCTAGAGCCCATGCTCCACGGCAAGAGAAGCCACTGCAATGAGAAGCCCCCCGCTCTGCAGCTAGAGAAAACCTCGTGCAGCAGTGAAGACCCAGCACAGCCAAAAAGAAATAAAATCAGTAAAAAAAAAATAATTGTATCTCCATCACTAACTAGCTGCCTGATGTTGGGTAAGTCGTTTGGCGTCTATGTCTCATAAATGAGAATAACAATTAGCGTCTCCATCATCAGGACTAATGAAAACATCCATTCAAGTAACTCTCCTAGCAGTAATAAGTGTGCCATGATGCTCTCCATCCTTCAGAATGTGGCTTCTATGGGCAGGGACCTCACCTGCCTTATTTACTGCTGTCCTCAGGGACTGGTGCTCAGTTAATACTTGCAAATGAATCTGCTTTGCTCTAACTCTCAACACCAGAATAAAGAAGAGGAAAGAGTTAAAGAAATTAGGGGCCAGCACAGCTGGAGCCAGTTCTTGGTTGGCGGCCAGCACAAAAATCCAGGAGGAATGGGGTTTGGAGCTGTCGATCCACTCTGACTGCTGTTGGAACAGTGCAGCTGACAAGGTCTGGAAGAGAAGAGTAAAGTGTTAGCTAAATCCCACAGCATGGGCTTTTCTTTTTTTTTTTCTTTTTGAGCCTGAGAAGTAAAAGGCGAAACTGGATCATCTGGTTCAGTAACATAATCTTAAAATAAAATGAAAAATCTGGGAGTTTCTCTGTGGGAAAAAAAGAACAAGAGGATTCAAAGGAAAAAAAGACAATAGAGGATTCAATCCCAACCATCTAAAAGCAAATATTGTTTTCTGGGATTTTCAGAGGTCATTAAGAGAAAAAAAATTACAAGAGGAGGAATAAAACTGTGAAGATGTTTCAAATATGGAGACTCACATGCACCTTTAAAATATACCTATAGGAATTACTTACTCATACAGATGACCATGCTCAATCTTATACTGGTCCTCCCCTGCCTCATCTGCTGGACTCCTGTCAAGATGTGGCAGAATATTGACTGCAAAAATGAGTCCTTTTTGTGAGAAGAAACAAAACTAAGCTAAACTCTGTTCCCAAGATAAGTGAATATTCACTTTGGAATATTCAGAGAAACAATATAAGACAGAAGTCATGTGGAAGATATAACAAAAACACCGTTTTGCATATTTGTTTAAAATAGACTTTTAAAAATATTTATTTGGCTATGCCAAGTCTTAGTTGTGGCATGTGGGATCTAGTTGCCTGACTAAGGATTAAACCTGGGCCCCCTGCTTTGGGAGCAGAGTCTTAGCCACTGGACCACCAGGGAATTCCTTTAAATAGACTTTTCATTTAGAATAGTTTTATATTTACAGAAAGCTTACCAAAATACATAGATATCTAAGCAGTTGCCATATATATCCTGTACCTAGTATCTCCTGCTACGATCAAACATGAGTTTGATACATTTGTCAGGACCAATGAACCAATATTGACAGTTATTAACTGAAGCTCATACCTTATTCAGATGTCTTCATGTTTTACCTAGTCCTTTGTCTGCTACAAGATTCCATCCAGAGTGCCACATCACATTTAGTCATCAAATCTGCTTAGGATCCATTAAACTGTGACAGTTTTAGACTTTCCTTCATTTGGTTGACCTTGACACTTTGGAGAAATCTGGTCAGGTATTTTGTAAACTGTCCCTCAATTTGGGTTTGTCTGATGTTTTTCTTTTGATTTGACAGGGATTTTAGTTTGGAGGAGGAAGACAAGTGCCCTTCCTACCAGATCATATTAAGGATACGTTATCAGCTTGACTTACCACTGATGATGTCAATCTTCTGTACTGTTATGCCCTTTCCATACCATATCTTTGGAAGAAAGTCATCAAACCCAGTGTGGAGAGCTATGTTCTACCTCCTCAAGGGGACAGTGTGCACATAAATTTAAGTTTCTAATGTATAGGTATTTGTCTCTTCTTTCCACTTGTTTGCCCAATCGTTTATATTGGTTATATAGCACTGCCATAACAGTGACTGGCAGCTTAAAAAATGGAAATTCATTTTCTCACCATCCTGATGGCTGGAAGTCTAAGATCAGTAGGGTTGGTTCCTAATGAGACCTCTCTCCTTGGTTTGCAGATGGCTGCCTTCTCACTGCATGCTCATGGTGCACGTTCTGAGGGAGAAAGGTTTCTGGTATCTCCTCCTCTTAAAAGGGCACTAGTCCTTTTGGAATAGGGCCCCATCCTTATGATTTTATTTAGGCTTATTTACTTCCTTAAAGGCCCTACTTCCAAATATAGTGTCATTGGGGATTAGCTTTTCTTTGGGTAGGGGGGACAAAATTCAGGCCTCATACCTCCGGGCTCATAATGATTTACTTCACACCTCGAGTTATAATCCAATACTATATTACTTATTTTGTTTTTCAAGTAGCCTTTGGGAGCTCTTTCAGTTGATTCTTGCCTCCCCTTGATAAACTCAGTTTGGTCTTTGAGTACTTCCTTATTTTCTTGCTACAAGATATCCCAGGTTAATCTTGTCTATTACCTGCTCCCAGGATTAGCTGTTTCTCCAAAGGCCCTAGTTCCTTCTATTGGAGAATGGAATTAGAAACCCACATCTTGTTCCTGGGTTTGCTTGTTGCTACTGGGTATTGTTGCCTTTGAGCCCTCTCACTTCTTTCAGTGCTTCCTTGTATTGACTTTTCAAATAATCTGATATAGTGTCTTGTCCCAAACCTAGAAAAGAGAAATAGATTGATAGAAAAAGTAAGTTCTGAGGAATCAGACATCCTGTGATTTACCCTGTTTTCACCACATACCTCCTGCAAGTAAATTCTTGCAAGTTACTTAACCCCATCAAATTTAGGTTTCCTTATTTTTATTTACTTTCTTAAATATGTATTTATTTATTTGGCTGAGCTAGGTCTTAGTTGAGGCATATGGGATTGTTAGCTATAGCATGTGGGATCTAATTCCCTGATCAGGAATTGAACCCAGGCACCCTGCATTGGGAACGTGGAGTCTTAGCCACTGACCACCAGGGAAGTCCCTAGGTTTCCTTATTTTTAAAATGAAATATTTAAAAATATGGTAAGGGAGTTCCCTGGTGCCTAGGATTCCAGGCTTTCACTGCCTTGGCCTTGGTTCAATCCTTTATCAGGGAACTGAGATCCCACAAACCATGGGACCAAAATCATTAAATAATAATAATATGTTAAAAGAGATTATGTACATAAAGGGCAAAGCAAAACATAAAGTTCATGACCAATAAATACTAATAATCCCTTATCATAAATAGGCCACCTATTATGTCTGCAATTTGGACTTCTGAGCAAGAGATAATTGCTTTGCACAATATTTTTCTCCACATGCAAAATCCAATGCAAGAATCAGTTGATTTATTTATAAAGATTCTCTCCTGTATCTCAAACTATTGTTGTTCTTCAGTCACTAAGTTGTGTCCAACTCTGCAACCCCATGAACTGCAGCATGCCAGATTTTCCTGTCCTTCACTATCTCCCAGAGTTTCCTCAAACTCACGTCCATTGGATCAGATGCCATCCAACCATCTGTCTGTCACTTCCTTCTCCTCTTGCCCTCAATCTTTCCCAGTGTAGGGGTCCTTTCTAATGAGTTAGTTCTTTGCATCAGGTGGCCCAAGTATTGGAGCTTCAGCTTCAGCATCAGTGCTTCCAATGAATATTCAGGGTTGATTTCCTTTAAGATGGACTGGTTTTCTCTCCTTGCTGTCCAAGGGACTCTCAAGAGTCTTCTCCAGCACCACAGTTCAAAAGCATCAGTTCTTCAGCACTCAGCCTTCTTTATGGTCCATTAACCCATTTAGTTCTCGCAAACCTATATGATTTGCTGTTTGTATCTTCATTTTACAGTGGGGAAACCTAGGCACAGAGATGGTAAGTAACTTGCCCACAGACAGGTAAATGGCAAAGCTGAGCTATGGACCAGATATCTGGCTCCAGAATTCATATTCTTAATACCTACTGTTTCTACATGTATTAGCAGCACTGGTTTCTAACCAGAATCACAGTATGACTGAGCTGACAGCAATGATTAGAGTTCAAGAGAGAAATGTTAACTGTGTTTAAAGCTAATCTCTCTTCTCCCAAGAATGAGATGCTATTGAATGAGGCCACACGGTAACTAAGGGCTAAACAGCAATCTTAATATCACTATAAAAAGAACTAAATTTTAGAGCCTTTCTCTCCCTGGGATTACCATTATTTACAGGATTTGGTATGAAAATATGTAGTGGCACAAGTTTTTCAAGGATTTCATAGGAAATCACTCTAACATCTATTTTGAACAAGTCCTCCTTGCAAACCAGTAGAAAAATGGCTAAGCTTAATCTGTTTGGTTTAGTTTTCTCCTTCCAGAAATGCTGCTTGGCATCTTTCTTTTTAACTTTATGAGAGTGTTTTAGCTTTCATCTGCTGGTTTTAATTTAACTTGTCATATTTCTATTTTTTTGTGCATGTGCCCAGAGGGCTTTGGGAAAAGGACACATTTTTTAATAAGTCGAAACAATAAAAGCCAGAACGGTCAACTTTAGTCAATTAGTCACGTTTCAAGCAATCTAAGCAGAAGACAAGAAATTCACTTCCGACCTTCAGATTGTTCTCTCAAAGACTGCTAGCCCTGGAAACAGACTAGGGCACTGCTGCACAGAGAGACTTAAAGTGGTCAAGGCCATGGGTACGGATGACTTACTGTCAGGGTAAGCAGGAGGCTTCCTTATGTAAGTTACACAGATGACAAAATGCACAGATACTACGGGAAGCTTGTTTTACATGGGCACTAAAAGTCTTAACTTGATTCCATATCTTAGTTACAATCTGCTAAGATTGAACTTTTCTAAGTCAGGGACACTGAAGGACACCAAACCATAAGGTCCCTTATTTTCCAGATCTGGGTGAGCAGTGTAGCAACCACATCTGTTTTTAAAAGTTGCATAATGAATAGTGCATTATTCTTTGGTGGGTCATGTGGCTGTGTTCTTATTAGAAGGAAAATGATCTCCTAAAAGCTTCCCTACACCCATTCTTCTCTAACCACACCATATTAGTTCTGCTCCTGGCACTGTTCTAGTTAATTATATTCTCATCAGGTTGGCATCTCCTCACTAGAACATAAGCTCCAGGAAGGGAAGGACTATATCTCTTAAATTCACAATTATATCTCCAGGGCTGGCACTGTATATAAGACACAGTTGATACTCATATCTGTTGATGGGATAAAAATAAGGAATAAGCAAATAACAGGAAGGGCCGATGAAATTGAGTAGAATATAGTCCTTGCATGAGTGATATTGAAATCTGATTTGGACTTTGCAGTTAGCTGGGAAAATATGAAATATAGTTTCTATGGGCAAATTTCTTCCCTTCCTTCCCTTCCTCCCTTCTTCCGTCTTTCCTTTCCTTCCATCCTCTGTGGCTCTTTTCTTCTTTTTCCCTTTCACCTGATTTGCAAAGTACCACAAGGAAATAAAGATGGTGATAAACGTGTGCGAGACCAACTCAAATTTGGGAACTTTGTAACGAAGTGTTCATCTAAATTGTTTGAGACTAAATCATTTTCTCACAAGAAAATCCCACACACTAGAGGGCAGTCCTAGACACTCTCATGACATCTTCCAGCCTTGGAATAAACATAGCAACCTAGTCTAGAGTTTAAATCACATTCAGATCGCCAATCAGATGCTCTAGCCTTCACCTCCTCCCATAGGTGGAGGACTCGTTCATGACGTCCCCACCTGTTTGCAGGAGATCTTTGAAGTCCTTTGTCCTCCTGCAAGGGCTGAATGAAGGGTATCAGGAGGCCACAGCTGCTGTCTGCCCCTGACGCCCACAACTATTGCTCTTGTCCTTGGTCCATGGAGGTGCCTGTAGCACCATGTTCACAAAAACCTCTCCTTTCAAGTCCTGATGCAATGAGGTGAAGATGTGTGTCCAGCACTCCACCCCACCTCCAAATTCACCTGTTGGAATCCTAACCTCCAGTGTGATAGTGTTAGGAGGTGGGACCTTTGGGAGGTCATGAGAGCAGAGCCCCATGATGGAATCAGTGCCTTATCAAAGGAACCCCAGAGAACTCTCTCAACCCCTTTCTGCCATATGGGAATACAATAAGAAGGTGGCAGTCTGCAACCTGGACAGGCCTCTTGGGAGAACTCAACTGCGCTGCCATCTTGATCTTGAACTTCTGGTCTTCAGAAGTGAGAGGAACAAATTTCTGCTTTTAATAAGCCATCTAGTCTATGGTATTGACTTTCAGATACCTGAATGACTGAAGACACAAGTGAGGAGAATGCTCACTTCTCATCTTAAGTGACTCTCTTTCCCTGGGACCAGAGTAGTGAGGCCCTGCAGCCCAACACCTCACTGAAATTTAATAATAATAATAAAGCCAATCTAATATATTCCTTTGGCACTGGACTGAAACATAAGCTCTTGGACTTCCCCATTGCCGGATTCTAAATTTACAACTAAGATGTTGTGAATTTTCCCCCCTGGAAGTTTGCCTTAGTCACTATAGCCAACCCATCAGATGTGTGTAGGTTTTTCAAGATTCTGGAGTGAACTGGCCCTGATTAAAATCTGTAAATCAAGATCCTTCATATAAACTCAACTTCCCGGGGTCTTTGACTCTCAGGAAGATTTATCCCCAGATGTCAGGGCTCTGGATGAGCATCATTGGCCTCATTTACCTTCCTTTTTTAGAGGAAGAACTGTTTTTATTTATTTTTATTTTTGTTTAAAGCAGAGTTGCATTTAAAAGGCTCATTCTAAAAAGAGATTGAGTCGGAGTCTGGTTTTGACTAGTGGGAATTTTCCTTCAGCTAAACCAACTGTTGACTATGCTTGAACAGCTGCCAACACGGGGGCCATGGGCTGCAGCACTTTTAACTTAAAAGTGCCTAATAAAATCATGAAGGGAAATCATAAAAGAGAATTACAAACAAAATTATCAAAAAGAAAAAAAGAAAGATTTTACTATAATGAGATTCACCCTCCAGGGACCAGAAATAGGAAATTTGCAGACATAAGCTTATGCTAGCAGAGACACTTGGCAGATTTAAGAGTTGTTTGCCCAGTGAAAGTTTAATTGACCAGTTTATATTAATAGGTAGTTTCTAATATTGCAGAAACACTAAGTCCAGTGGACAAAAAACAAAACAAAACAAAAAACTTTGAGATCACCTCAATTACCACAAATACAAGAAGAGACTGAAAAACTATCCTGCATTAGGTGCTTCATTTTTAAAGCTGATGGAATCTTCAAGAGCGTATTATTTTTACCTGGGCTTATTTTGTAAATGATTTAAATAACATATTGAAATTGTGGTGTATTAATGAAATAATCAGGTATGGACTCTCTTGGTCCTTGATTTGGAGGCAAGATCATTTTTTTGCGGGGGGGGCGGGGGGGTTGCTATTTCTTTAGTCATGCCACACAGCATAAGGTTCCCCAACCAGGAACGGAGCCCATGCCCTCTGCAGTGGAAGCATCATGACTTAAACCTCTGGACCACCAAGGAAGTCCCAGGATCACATGGGAACCACACCAATCAGTAAGGATCACATTTTATCATATAAGGAAATAGATTTAAACATAGTGAGGAACAGTAATTGGTTATTAAGTAACAAATATATTTGATCTTCTGTTAAGAAGTATGCACTAATGGTTACATGTTACAGCATCTCTATTTTTAAACATTTTGTACATGGCTACAACCCAGAGAGCATATTTTTTTCCTGCAGTACTCTTTACTTATTTATTTTTGGAAAGTTTGGGCCAAATCTGTTCCATCTTTGACCTTTGGTTTCTTTTCTTCTCTGTTTAGGGAAACAACTATGTATACCTTTCTCAGCATTAAACATACGCACGCACTCACATGCATGATAAACAATTACCAGACTTGATTTTCTGACAAATAAATCAGTGCTAGAAGACCTTTAAAATGTCAAACTTCTCATTCAGCGTAAGACCTGTCATTGTCCATGTGTTTCTCTGACACTATCCCAGGTTTTACTGATTGGCGTGGTTCCCATGAGTCAGAATAGTGAAATGTACAAGACCCCGATTCAGACCTATTCTGTCCCTGTAATTATTACAGATTTTTTTTTTCCAGCTTCTTGTGAGATTTTACTCTTCTTCCAGGTTTTTGATCTCCCAGGGGAGGTCAAAGAGCTTTTCCTTCACTCTTTGAATACCAAACGGAAACAGTGACAGACTATTTTCTTGAGTTCCAAAATCACAGTAGATGGTGATTGCAGCCATGAAATTAAAAGACACTTGCTTCTTCGAAGAAAAGCTATGACAAACCTAGACCGCATATTAAAAAGCAGAGACATTACTTTGCCAACAAAGGTCCATATCATCAAAGCTATGGTTTTTCCAGTAGTCATATACGAATGTGAGAGTTGGACCATAAAGAAGGCTGAGCACCAAAGGATTGATGTTTTTTGAACTGTGGTGTTGGAGAAGACTCTTGAGAGTCCCTTGGACAGCAAGGAGATAAAACCAGTCCATCCTAAAGGATATCAACCCTGAATATTCATTGTAAACACTGATGCTGAGGCTGAAGCTCCAATACTTGAGCCAACCTGATTCAAAGAGCAAACTCATTGGAAAAGACCCTGATGCTGGGAAAGACTGAAGGCAGGAGGAGAAGTTGATGACAAAAAATGAAGTGGTTGGATGCAATCACAGACTCAACGGACGTGAGTTTGAGCAAACTCTGGGAGATAGCGAAGGACAGGGAATTGTGTGCACTGCAGTCCATGGGGTCACAAAGAGTAAGATAGGACTGAGTGAGTGAACAACAACCAAACCCTTTGCTGTGACCTCTTATAAAAGTACACAGCTGCTATTATGACTCGAAGCCTACCCAAAGGGCCAGACCAGAAGAGCTTAATACTTCAGAAAAATGACTTCTCATTTTTGCCATAATTTACAAAAATATGCCTATAGACCGAATAGCCTGAGGAACTGGTTTTAGCATCTGAGAGTCCTAGGTTCAAATCACACCAGTGGGGCTTTCCTGCTGGCTCAGTGGTAAAGAATCCACCGGCTGATGCAGGAGATGTGGGTTCAATTCCTGGTCCAAGAAAATTCTGCATGCTGCACAGCAACTAAGCCCCTGCACCACAACTATTGAGACTGTGCTCTGGAGCCTGGGAGTAGATAGCTACAGAGGTCCACCTGCCCTCGGAGAAGGCAATGGCACCCCACTCCAGTACTCTTGCCTGGAAAATCCCATGGATGGAGGAGCCTGGTAGGCTGCAGTCCATGGGATCGCCAAGAGTCAGACACAACTGAGCGACTTCACTTTCACTTTTCACTTTCATGCATTGGGGAAGGAAATGGCAACCCACTCCAGTGTTCTTGCCTGGAGAATCCCAGGGACGGGGGAGCCTGGTGGGGGTCGCACAGAGTCGGACACAACTGAAGTGACTTAGCAGCAGCAGCAGCCACCTGCCCTAGGGCCCATGCTCTGCAATGAGAAGCCCATGAACCACAACTAGAGAGTATCCCCTGCTTGCTGCAATGAGAGAAAAGCTGGCACAGCAATGAAGCCCCAGCACAGCCAAAAATAAATAAATAAATCTTATTTTTAAAAAATAGCACCACTTACTTGCTCTGTAAATTTGTATATGTTTGTAGCTCTCTGAACCTTAAGGCCCTCATCTGTACAGTGGAAAGTGACACTGTATAAAATGTAGGCTTGTTGTATAAATCAATAACAAGTGTGTTTTAGAAGAAAGGAACAAGTATATGAATCCAAATATGTGGCAATATAATATAATATATATAATATAATATAATTTGCTGTATTGGCAATATAATGAGGCTGTGTATTTTCACCCTGCTTATTTAACTTATATGCAGAGTACATCATACGAAATGCCAGGCCGGATGAAGCACAAGCTGGAATCAAGATTGCAGGGAGAAATATCAATAACCTCAGATATGCAGATGACACCACCCTTATGGCAGAAAGAGAAGAATTAAAGAACCTCTTGATGAAAAGTGAAAGAGAAAAGTGAAAAAGTTGGCTTAAAACTCAACATTTAGAAAACTAAGATCATGGCATCTGGTCCCACCACTTCATGGCAAATAGATGGGGAAACAATAGAAACAGTGACAGACTTTATTTTGGGGGGCTCCAAAATCACTGCAGATGGTGACTGCAGCCATGAAATTAAAAGATGCCTGCTCCTTGGAAGAAAAGCTATGACTAACCTAGACAGTATATTAAAAAGCAGAGATATTACTCTGCCAACAAAGGTCCATCTAGTCAAAGCTATGGTTTTTCCAGTAGTCATGTACAGATATGAGTGTTGGACTATAAAGAAAGCTGAGCGCAGAAGAACTGATGCTTTTGAGCTGTGGTATTGGAGAAGACTCTTGAGAGTCTCCTGGACTGCAAGGAAATCCAACCAGTTAATCCTAAAGGAAATCAGTCGTGAATATTCATTGGAAGGACTAATGTTGAAGCTGAAACTCCAATACTTTGGCCACCTGATGCAAAGAACTGATTCATTGGAAAAGACTCTGATGCTGGGAAAGATTGAAGGTAGGAGGAGATGGGGTGACAGAGGATGAGATGGTTGGATGGCATCACTAACTAGATGGATATGAGTTTGAGTAAGCTCTGGGAGTTGGTGATGTACAGGGAAGCCTGGCGTGCTGCCGTCAATGGGGTCGCAAAGAGTCGGACATGACTGAGTGACAGAACTGATGTGGCAATAAGTAGAATTTTCTTCCCTGACCTACCCATATCTTGAATTAAAAGATCAGGAACATGCTGGAAATATCAAAAATCAAGAGAGTAACAAAAGGGGATACCTTGGTCATATGCTGATTTATACAAATTGATGCTTTTTAAAGGTGATATTGGAGAAGACTCTTGAGAGTCCCTTGGGCTGCAAGGAGATCCAACCAGTCAATCCTAAAGGAAATCAGTCCTGAATATTCATTGGAAGGACTGATGCTGAAGCTCCAATACTTTGGCCACCTGACGTGAAAAAGTGACCCATTGGAAAAGACCCTAATGCTGGGAAAGATTGAAGGCAGGAGGAGAAGGGGATGACAGAGGATGAGATGGTGGGATAGCATCATCGACTCAGTGGACATGAACTTGAGTAAGCTCAGGGGGTTGGTGATAGACAGGGAAGCCTGATGTGCTATAGTCCATGGGGTCACAGAGTCAGATACAACTGAGTGACTGAACTTAACTGAACTTCTGTCCAGTAAGTTGGTATGTGGACCAAGTGCATGTCTAAGATTATGCTGTTACTTTCTACCTATTCGGGTGTTCCATTCTTCCATTAAGGTGTTCCAGTACCTTTGCTTCAACCTAAATCTTGCCTGCAATATGATGAATTTGCAAATTTCCGCATGCAGTCATAGGAAATTATGGAGTTGGGGCTATTTCCCAGCCTCACTGTCTCCCAAAGCTCTTTTTCTGCCCATGTATATATTGCATGTGAATTAGTCATTGAAATTTACTCCAGGGAATATCACGTCTATTACCAATAGTAACCTGACCCAGAGTAGCAGGCTTTGTATCCAACACAAATGGACTTTTGGACTGAGAAAAAAGTTTTCTACCCTCTACTCTTAAGTCCTTATCTGGGAAAGGACTATTCAGTTAGGAAATAATCCAGATGTGATGATTTGCTAGGTAATCTTCTGATAACTTATTAATTTTTAGCATTTTTACAGGGATGAGACAGGCAAAGAGGAAAATATAAAATTTAAATCAGTCTACCAAGGGTGTTCTGATGTAAGACAAAGTCTAGCTTTTCAATGGGAGCACAGATTTTCTGTGGGTGGACTCCCACATCTGCTCCAGTAGACTAGATCACTGCTCTGAATCACAGTTTATGGGTCCAGCTTCTTGGGGATCCCACACTAGTAACAGATTCAACAGGTCCAGAACCTAACTTACGATATTCCTCCCATTCTGTTCTCCTTGCCTCATTGCTACTGTCTGTGATTCCCCTCTTCTAAATTGATACCTGCAGACTCACCTTGGGTTTATCTTTCACTTTCATTCTGCCATCAGTCTGTGGGCCCTTTTCCTGTTAATTAACATTGTGGGCTTCATTTCCCTTCCATCTGTTTACCATGTCGGAGCCCTCATCACTCTGGGCATTTGGGCAACAGCCACTTGGCTTTCTCTTCCTTCTGACAGTTGACCTCCTGCCCCAACACACACATCCTCTACTAAACTTCCAGAATCCCTGTAGAACCTACTACCTTCGCCTCAATAATTGTTCTTGTTATTAAGATCCTTTCTTAGGAGGTCCATCCCTTCCTTCCACTCCTCCCCAACCCACATTTTTATTCAAATCCCTTGCACAACCCTATCATCTCAGCCTTTATGTCTTTAATACGTTGCCTCAATCACTCCGCCCACAATGTCCAAAGCCTTGCCTCCTATTCAAATTTCTGCTTAAATTACCAGCGAATCTCATTAAAATACTGTGGACCCTATTCCCCTCTCTCCTCTCTAGTCTTCATTTTCATTTAAACCCAGCGGCATCCTGTTTAACGCTTAATTGCTCTCTTTCCCGGTTAATTCTGTTTCCCTGGAAGACTGCACGTTAGGAAAAGGCTTCTGGTACTACGCTTCTCCTTTGCCTTTTTCCCCACTCATCTTTCACTCCCTCTCCCAAGCAGAAGACACAGAGAGAGATCAATAACACCCATGGATTGGAACTGACGTTTCAACTCCTGCAGATTCCCAGATTCCAACCTACACCCCCTACGCCTGCTGTGGGTAAACTGTAAATTCCAGCATTCCCAATTTTGCTAGTCCTCACCACAATTACACAAGGTCACAGAAATTTAAGACCAAGGCATGTAACCTGCTCCACGTGTCTCTGAGAAAGACCTAAATAAAATCTCCAGGATTGCTTTATTAGTTACCTCTGCAGGGAAGTGGAGGTGGGGGAGGAGAGGATTGTTGGATTTAAACTTTTATTCGGATCTTTAGGCTGCAGAGGTAATGCCAAGATCTCGGCTTTGTCTGGCCTCTTCCCTCGTGGTGGGGTATGCTTTCACATCCTTCCATTTGGGAGAAACCAGAGCAAACCCTCGCCCTACCCTGAGCAGAGGCGGGTGGAGCGGCTTTTGGGGCGGGGGGGATTGCTTCCAAAGCCAGTGGCTTGAATTGGCAAGCGGGAGGCTCAGATAGTTCTTAAGATGCAACTGCAGTAGAAAGCCAACCCACTGAAACAGGCGCCTGGCGCCGGCCGCCCGCGGGGGCGAGGACTGTCGGTGAGTTACCGGCTCCGGCCCGCAGTGCGCGGTCCGGCCACTAGGAGGCGCCCCGAGCGCACCGGGGCCCCCTCCCGCCGCCAGAGGAGGGCTCGCATCCCCTCCGCCAGCCCCCAGCCGCGGGATCCGGCGGCCAGCAGACCGCAGGGGACACGCGGAGGAGCGCCCGGGGCTGTCACCGCGGACGCGTCGCGCGCATCGACCCGGGACCGGGGCTCCCGGGACCGCCCGCCGCCACGCCCGCCGTTTCCCAGCCGGGGTCCTCGGCTCGCACTGCCCGGTGAGCACCACCCGGCCGGAGGGCGATGTCTGCCCGGCCCCGCCGCGGCCCCCGGGTCAGCCGGGCACCGCCGCTCGCGCCCCTCTGCTGCTTCTCGGCCGCTCTGGGGATGCTGTGGTCCCCCGCCTCGCAGGCGTTCAACTTGGACGTGGACAAGCTCACGGTGTACAGCGGACCCGAAGGCAGCTACTTCGGCTACGCGGTGGACTTCCACATACCTGCCGCTCGCACGTAAGTCGCCCCAGGTGCGGGTCCCTGCCCCTCTGCCGGGGGACCCAGGCCTGTCCCCGCAGCCTGCTGGCAGGCGATCCCAAGCGTCCATCCCGCTGCCCACTTGGGGTCCCGTCCGGTTCCCCGCCACCAGCCTCTACCCTCCCCTTCTACGCTGGATGTCCTTGTGAACTTTGAACCAGGGACATGTCACTTGCTTCGGATCCGAAAGTCCTGAGAAGCTCCAGGGACAAAGACTGGAGCATCGTACAAAGGGGAAACACAGGACCAAACAGACTCAGGCCAGTTAAAACAAGGACCACAACACGGTCTGTTTATACATAGCCTGTAACAATTAAGCGTCTGGGCTCAAGTGCTGTCTGCTATAAGCGGCTGGGCTCTGTCCTTTGCTAATTCTCACTACCCCCCCCCCCACTCCGGCCCCCCGCAATCTCTCAACTCACTGTATACATAGCTCCACCTAGAGAAGAATTAGGAATATTTGCACCCTCTTCCAAACCAGGTTTCAGACGCCCGTAGTTTTCCAAGAGGAAATCTAGTTTGACAGTCTGTCTCCATCATAAGTACGTTTCCGATTCCAAGGAGTGATTTTGTCCAACCTCTTCTCAGGGCGAGTGTCTTGGTGGGGGCGCCCAAAGCCAACACCAGCCAGCCAGACATCGTGGAAGGGGGAGCAGTCTACTACTGTCCTTGGCCCGCCGAGGGGTCTGCGCAGTGCAGGCAGATACCATTTGACAACACCAGTAAGTGATATTTGTCATTCTCAACTGTTGGTTCTGGTTTCAAAGTGCCAGAGCCCTCTGGGAGTCAAGTCCCCACTTTCTTTGTAGAATTTGGCCTGTCTGATGGGTCGGTGTTGTGGGCGGCGCAGATTCGGAGAGAAATCAGCTTTTTAAAGCCCTAGTGAAGGGGAGGAAGATATTAAGTGCACCCCAGAGAGGGAACAGTATTTTGAGCTTGGGTATTTGAATGCATCCTGGTCACTTCAGTTTCCTTACTATTCTGAGATAAGGGTGTTCTGGGTGAGTGGATGGTTTGGAGAACACAGATGTTACTCCCTAATCTTGATTATGGAGAGAATTTGGTTGTTTCCCAAGAACAAATCTGGAAAAAGACATAGCCTTAGAATTTCCAGTGCCCAAACTCGGGAGGCAAGAGTCAGCTGCTGCAGACCCAGACATCACTCCATGTTGCTATTTAATTCTTTACAGAAAGAAAGCATTTTCTTTCAAAATATTGGACACTGGATGCAAACTAGTACAGGCAGAGTGTGGATGGATTACATTCATTTCCAAAATCCCTAGACAGATGTTTCTTATTTAATTAAAGGGAAAATACATTTTAAACAATTCAGGCTGGTTATGTTTCCTCTGGTGTTTTCTCCTTGGGTCTTGAGAAAATAATCTAAACTTAATGCTTTCAAAAACATTAACACTGAATGTTTTAATTTGTACCTCCAAAACTTTATGAATTCAAAAGGTATACGTTATTGGAAAGCAAATATCTCTTTTCAGAAAAATGTGAACATGTCAACTCAATGTTCTTTGATGAACAATCAATTAAAATACCTTTTGCACCATGGAACTATTTTATGATATCATTCTTTATTATTGTTATATTAGTATATATTTAGAATTTATGTAGAATGTCAATTTTCACAGAATTTTGATGAAGCTGGATGGATACCTGTTACTTTAACTGATTTGCATTTTTTATTTTAAAGGAGAAAATAATTTCTATTCTAAGAATGCGGAAATAATGTCACAGAGAAAAGTCCTATGCAAGCATTACCTTGAAATATGACCAAATTAGGAGATATTTTATAAATGCACTTTAAAATTATGTTTTTCATATGTGCCTATATATGGTCACAGTAGCTCTTTTACCATTTAATTAAATAATTCAGTTATTTCATACCAATTTTCACAAGCTTTTACTTTAAAGTTTATTAGAAACTGGAAAAATTAAACCACTTGATAATTAATTTGTGAAAGAAATCTTTCAATTAGTGGTTGACTCAGGACTTTAGATGCTTCTAAATACTGACTTCTAGCTTAATTTTAAAATAAATTTCCTGAATCAGAAAAATTAAGCATAAAATTAATGGTATTCTACTAATCCATATCAAAATTTTTATTTTTAAAGTATTTTAAGTGTAAGCCTTGATAAATAAAAACATAAATTTTTGGCATTGTTTGAATTTAAACTTAGTGTTAGCATTTGGAGACATGTGATGTGTTTTTACCAAGAGTCAATCTATAGTCATGGCCATGAATTTAATAACCTTCTAGAATATTCCCATAACATGTCAACATATCAAATCAGGATCTGGTTAGTACATTTTTCCTTTGATAAAGGAAGAATCAATGTCTGTTCAGGTAAGTCACACCTGAAGACCTAAATATTAATCCCAGATGTCACAGATGAACAGATGAAAACCAGAGTATTCAGACATGAGTATGAATTTTTAAAAACTGACCACTCCCATCCCCAAAGTTCTGATGTTACATGACAGTAGGTAACATTTACCCTAAGTTCATTCTAAAGTAACTGTTTGGATCTTCGAATTCAGTTTCCCATAGAAAACTAATGTTGAAAGATTGTGCTTTGATTTCCAGAATAACCCACAGGAATGCACTTAACCCATACTCTAGCTGAATTGTATTTGCAATGAAAGAATAGGGGACAATCTAGTATGATTCTGGCAACTAAATCAATAGGAAAACAGTAAGAATGTTGAGAAAAGATCAGCGTTCCTTGGAGAAAGACAGGGGGTAGATGGCACCTTCTGGGCAGGTTCTCAGGAAGACATCTGAACATCTCAAAGGGCTTTTGAGATTAATGTTGCTGGTTCTACATTATGTCTTATTTTACTTCTAAATGGATGGAGTTTTTTTTTTTTTTCTTGAGAGATGCATGCATCCTACTATCTTATATTCACAACCATAATCGCTGCAATTTGAGAATTTGTTAATGGAACAAAGTGAGGGAAAGAAACAAGGAGGTAGATAAGTGTTTCTGAAATATCTGAGCAAGAAATTAAAAAAAAAAAATAGCAAGGCAGAGGAGGCCAAACATTAGTAAGAAATGAATGGTCTGTGATGGAATGCAGAAAGCAGTGACCTGTGAAAGCCTATGGGAGTTTCCAAGAGCGAAGATTAAGAATGATAGAGAAAAGGAAGTTCCTTGTGTTAGCCATCAGAGGGTACTGTGGGCCCAGGAACCTTGGCTGCTCCTGGGAATGGCCTGAGAATGGGTGGGGGAAGAGGAATCAGAGGATTGTGGCTCAGGGGTTTGCTACTGAGTGGGAGCCAGTACACTAGACATCATTTCTACCAGTGACTTTATCCCTGAACCCTAAGACAGTGGAACTGCCAGTGAATGCCATTTGCTGCAAAACTGTGAAAGGGAGGGACAGCAGGAGCCCGTAGAGCTATTTCTAGTCTGAGTGTCAGTTTTGTGGGCAGAATATGATCTTGGAACCAAAGACAGAAGGCAGAAATAGGCATTCTGACTCTGGGTGTTGCAGTCAGCATTACCAGATGCATTGCATTTATTCATCACCTACTATGTACCCGTCACTTATCTACACTATTTCTAATCCATACAATGAAACAACCATTAAATCCTGTTTCATGAGTAAGGAGGCAGACATCAAAGGTGTTAAAAGATACATCCAAGGTCACACAATGGTGAACAGTAGATGCGGGACTGGTCCTGCTACTGCTACTGCTAAGTCACTTCAGTCGTGTCTGACTCTGTGTGACCCCATACACAGCAGCCCACCAGGCTCCCCCATCCCTGGGATTCTCCAGGCAAGAACACTGGAGTGGGTTGCCATTTCCTTCTCCAATGCATGAAAGTGAAAAGTGAAAGTAAAGTCACTCAGTCGTGTCCGACCCTCAGCAACCCCATGGACTGCAGCCTTCCAGGCTCCTCCATCCATGGGATTTTCCAGGCAGGAGTACTGGAGTGGGGTGCCATGGTCCTAACAGGCTGCAAATTCAAGGTCAGATCCTGTGGAGCTGAGGCACTGCTCATCTTCCTCCCCCTTCCCCCACTTTCCCATCCGAAGTTAGCTTCACACATTCCAGTTCAAGTGATCTTTCAGAGACGATCTGAAAGGTGAAACGGTTTGGGTACAGGGTTATGGAAGCCAGAGGTCATAGAGGTAGCCATTGTCAGGGTGGGAATGATGGCTTGTGCAATATATGTCCCCTCAGAGTCCCCATCCACTGTCTCCTGTCTTACTCTCTGGCCATGAGCAGCAGCGTGCACGTCCAGTGTGCACCAACCCCCTTCCCCCGCCAGAGGAAGAAAATTCCTCTGCTTGACAAAGTAGTAGCTCCAAGTGCTGGACACCCACAAACTGACATGCACGTAATAGCGAACGATGTGTCAGGCATCAATGGATATCACGTTGCAAATATTCCTTTGTACAGAGAATCCTGACTGTCTCTGTCTTCCACCCTGTCTGCTTTTACTATTACATCTGAATTCGAGACATTCTGAGTAAATTTGACCTCTTAATGATGTAGCTTCAACTTGTTCAGGCCCCTGGGGTGTCTACAAATTAATATTCGCTGTGGTAACCTACTAAACTCTCTCAGCCTAGACACTGGAGGAGACTGGCCTATAATTTAGTCCCCGAATCTGGTTGTGATCTTGAACTTTAGTTTATTTAAGGTCAACTGCCTGTTTTTTTGTAAAGCCTGCCTTTGAGTTTGAAATTTTTTTCATTAAATAGTCATTGATTTTATTTGTACTTTATCCTGTAACTGGGATTAAAAAAAAAAAATTACTTCTCATCATAAATGCAAAAACAGAGGAAGCTGGGAATTGCCTAACACTTCAAATGCATGAATACTATTAAAATCTGTGGTCCTTTCAAGTATGGAAAAAGGAAACTTTCGGGAAGCATATGGTGGTGGGGGAGGTGCAAAGTGCAAAGAGTAGATAATTTTCCTGCTCTGTGCAAAATCAAGTGGCTCCAAAAATCCCCTTCTCTCTTCTCCCTTCTGTCTTTCCCCCTTACTTCACTAGAATAAAATTCCCCCACCCCCAAATTGATTTCTTTCCTTTTTGGTCCTAAACTGTGCCCCACGTCTTAAATGTAAAACATCACATCTGCCAAATTCATGCCTTTCCTTTCTAAATCTATTCCAAGGTTCATTGTTTTTCTACTTCCTACATTTTCCAAACCCATGTGTGGATTACAGAAAAAGCCCTGAATCACAGCTCCCCAGCTAGAAGAGGGGTGAATGAAACAGATACTCCATCTTTGCAGTGATAAGAAGGCAAATTGCAACAATGGTAACAAAAGCATAGAACACAAATATTTGATTCTTTTAAATACTCAAATGAAACAGTTTGAGGAGAAAGATAATAGCATGAGCTAATAAATGATCATCATCACAGCATTAGTAATACAGCTGGGAACGCTCCCAATTAGAGACCCACTCAAAGAAGAAACAAGAGGAAGTGGGAGGTACCGTTGAGATTTGGGAGTCATCTGAGAAAGACTACCAGAATTTGCCTGACCTTAATTTAGCATCTTATATATATATATATATATATATATAAAGCTTAAAATGGAGGACAGTTTGGTTAGGATATTTCAAAGCTCTAGGAAGCTAAGATTTTTGTCTGAATTGTGTTGTAGCTTGGAGACCGGAAGCCTTTGTTGGAGGGGGCAGACAGGAGTCTGTTTTATTTTGTGCCGAGGGAGCCACAATAAGAAGCAGCTTAAAGCATCTGGTGCTGTGATGGGTACAGGGTTGTATTTTGATAGTATTGGGTGTGCCCTTTTTCTCATGTGAGGGTTGGGAAACATATTGGTCACATAAGCCTTGCTTTTCTAACTTCCTCAGAAAGAAATCAGTTTTTGTTCAGTATCAAAGCAGAGGCAAATGGAGGGCACAGCTACCTCCAGTAAATTACAAGAGGAAATAACAGAAATGTGATAGAATTCAGACAGCAGAAATCTGGACTCTGGTGAATTCAATTGAAAGTGGAAAAAAAAAGGTAAAAGCTCAGTGATAACCTGCACCTTTGGGAATTAATAATTGCCAGAGCTATTGTTTTACTACTTGTATACTTATATATACATACACATACATAAACATACATGAACATGCATGCACACATACACACACATATATGCACACATGCACACACACACACACACTCTTTAGGGCAGAAAGTTTACTCTGCCAAGTACTTCTCTTGCTGAGTCATCAGGGGTAATTAAGCTGGAAGGCTTACTTACTCTAGAAGCAATTCATGATGGCCCTCAAACTGATGGGCTGACCTGACAGATGCAACCAGCATCCCTCAGCTTCTCCCGGTTGACTCAGACTTTCACGTGACAAAATGCAATAGCTATCGAGTCCTGATATGAGCCGGGAGGAGGCAGTGGTCCCTACAATACACAGCCCCGGAGGAAGCAATTAGAAAAAGGGAAGTCCTTGAAACTCCAACCAGAAATGGGAAACAGATCTGCTCTATGGTTAGTTGAGTAGAATGAGCATTAGGCGCCTGTTGCTTAATCTGAAAAATTCTTTCAAGAAGCTGGAAGTGTGTGTGATGGAAGAGGCTTTCAGGCTCTTGGCAGGAAGAATCCGTGCAGCAGCTGTAGCATTCTGGGAGAAATGTAGGAAATTGTCTTGAAATTGTTCTGAAAGCAAGAAAAACAAACTGGCACATTGAAGCCAGCTGGTTGAGATGTGAGCATTCAAACTTTACCTGTTGTGTGTAGAGTATTGTATCTGTGAGTTGTGTTGATGGAAAGAGTTGCCAACATTCCTGACAAGCTGAGCTCAGCAGTGCCCTGAAGGCCACCATCCAGAAACACAAGCATGGATTTTTGAGAAAGAGAAAGAAAGGACTAATTATAGATCTTATTAAAAGTGCCCCCTTTAAAAATATTTCATTTTCAAAATTCAGTTTAAATACATCTTCAAAAAACATATTAGTGTATCAATCAAGGTGTACCTGTATAATGAAACACTGAAATAGATTAAAAGTAGTTTTGATTCTGGATTAAGTTATATGGGGATTTGAGGCAGATAAGCAAATTGTGATGCACAGATAGGTATTGAATACTTTAAACACTGGTGTTGCTCTGTAAGGGACCTCAGCCAGGCAACTCTCAGACTAGTTGAAAAGGAACAGGGCTTAACCCCAGCCCTGCAGAAAGCTCCTGGATCTCTGAGATTTGAACCCAAAGGTCTGCAAGTTGAGAAACTCTTCTAGGTCCACAAATACTGGTGAAAGTGATCACTTACCCTTTTAACTGTTTTAGTAAAAGTAAAGCATAGCTTACAAAAACAAGTCTTTGCAGAAATAGTTGGGCTTCCCCGGTGGCTCATCCACCTACGGTGCAGGAGATGCGGGAGACATGGGTTCGATCCCTGTGTCAGGAGGGTTCCCTGGAGGAGGATATGGCAACCCACTCCAGTATTCTTGCTTGGAGAATCCCATGAACAGAGAAGCCTGGAAGGCTACAGTCCATAGGCTTGAAAAGAGTCAGACACAACTGAGTGACTGAGTACGCACACATAGAAATGGTTGCCAGGCATTAGAAGCAAGAAGGAGGGGTGGTCTCCAAAGGGGAAGATTGAAGGAATTTGGGGAGCTAATGGAACTTCCTATGTCTTGATTGGGCTGGTGGTCCATAACTATATGTATGTATAAAAATTTGTTGAACTGGGAATTTTGCTGGTGGTCCAGTGGTTAAGAATCCATCTGCCAATGCAGAGGACATGGGTTAATCCCTGGTCTGGGGAGATCCCACATGCCTCAGGGAAGCTAAGCCTGTGTGCCACCGCTACCAAGTCTGCACTCTAGAGCCTGTATGCTGCAAGAAGAGGAGCCACCACATGGAGAAGCCCTTACAACGAAGAGTAGTCCTTGCTGGAGACAACTAGAGAAAGCCCACATACAGCAATGAAGACCCAGCGCAACCAAAAATAAATAAATGAATACAAAGAAACAAGATTGTTAAAAGAAAAAAGTCATTGAACTGTACATCTCTCAGAATGAATTTTATTGCATGTAAATAAAACCAAAAAGAGAGAAAGAAAACAGTATGGAGTATGCTAGAGAGTTATATATTTGATATGATATTAAAGCAGGTTGTATGGCCATTGCTATGATCATATGAGTTTAAACTGTTAGATTACAGGAAGGTCTGATGTGATAATAGCTGAAAGTATAAGGACACATCCTTGAAAGGCTAAGTAAGTCGCCTTACTGCCCCCAAACAGGGGAAAACAGTATGTCAGCTCCTTATGTAGGACCCTCTTTACCATTCTTTAAATAAAGAACACTATGACCAGAATGTGTGTGGCAACCCACCCACATGAATGGAAACATGCTGAATCAGAATAAATCTTTGCAACGAAGCATCATATTTGGTAATTCTCATGTTGTTGCTGAAATTCAGGCCTGGGGTCTCCCATTGATCCTCGCTGAACTAAGGAGCTCTCACTTCAGACACATTATTGTGTTGACCAAAATTCATGTAACTGCACTGCAGAGCATTAACTTATTCGCATTACATCAATTTTATTCTTAAGCTCTGGTGTTTGACATATGGACACAGATCTGTGTGTGATATTGCAAAATTCTCTATATCAGTCAGCCCTGATTTCAGGACAGGTCGAAATGAAAGAAAAGGACACACACCATTGCAACAAGAATAGGTTTCTTTGAGAGCCCTACACGGTCCACATTACTCACGTCATCTCACTCCAGGTGGAGCAGGTCAGAGCTAACTCTGCGTCCAACCTGCCCAAGTTATGGCTCCATTTCTAGTCTATTGTCATTCCCCATGATTTGCCCACATTTCTCTGTCACAGTCCACCCCTGCCTCTTGCTACATGGCTTCCACAGTACATCATGGCAAACCTTACCTCTCAAGCATATATTACATACACTCATGTCCCTACTCACTCTGAGCCTGTGTCCTGGTTCCTCTCTTGTAGCCACCCAGAACATTTTATTTTCCAGCAATGATTTTCTGGTATTTTTCTGGGTTCTCTCTTCCTACAATTCCCGATGGAATGTGGGTTTCAGAAATTAATTCTAAAGTTGCTGTAAATCCTAAAATCCTAAAAAAAAGAAGGGGCATAACACTAAAAAACAACATTTTCAAACATTCTAAATGTGGATGTATATCCCATAAATGATACTATAAATCACACAACTGGGTATTATAGAACCTTAAAAATGAAGCCCACCGAGAATCAAGATTAAAATGGGGAAATGCTTTTGCTTTAATGTTAAGTGAAAAAAATTTCAAAATTGTGTCTACAGCCTGTGGAAGAGCACAAGAGGAGGAGGGCAATGAGAGGCTATTGGGGAACATAATTTAGAGTGTTCCTTTTTTCTTTTCCTGGTGCATTTATTACTTATTTTTAAAAACCATGAGCAGATATTCATTTATGATCAGGAAAAATAATAATAAAACAAAACATGCAAAGATTTCTAAATGAAATTATTGAGTTCACTGAAGTATTATGAAGATTAACAGTGGGAGACCACAACTCAGGTTTTGTGTTGACTGAAAGCAGTCTTAATGGTTTCCTCTTTTCTCTTGGGTATACATGGTAGAGTAGTTTATAAATGTACTTATGTACGTATAACTGCTTATGTTTCAAAATACTGATGATCAAGGACGTTTTCAATGCCAGCTGTGTGTGTAAAAATAAGAAGACACTATTTATCACCTTTTTCTATTCTAGATTCTACATCAATAGAAACATAAGCGTGGTGGTCTGACACCAAACATAAGCTTGGTGGTCTGACAGTTTCTAGAGACTTTTATTTATTTATTATTATTATTTATTTATTTATCTATTTGGCTGTACTGAGTTTTAGTTGTGGCATGTGGGGTCTTAGTTGAGGCATGCAAACTCTTAGCTGCTGTATGTGGGGTCTAGTTCCCTGACCAGGGATTGAACCTGGGCTCCCTGCATTGGGAACATGAAGTCTTAACTTCCGGACCACCAGAGAAGTCCCGAGACTTTTAGAATAAAGAGAGCTGTTAGCAGGGGGCAAACTGTCTTTCCGAGTCTTCCAGAAACACCCTCACAGACACATCCAGAAATAAGGTTTAATCAAGTACCCAGACACCTCATGATCCAGTGAGGTTGACATATAAAATTAACCAGCACATCTTTGTGACTCACAATATGTATTCTCCTAGAAAAGGCACTGAGAATTTGTGAACTAAAGAAACCCATTGGATTCATAGGGTAGAATATTTTTTTTGACAGTCATTATTTCTCCTCACATCTCTTAAGCTAAAGAATGCCCAAGGATTACTCTAGTATCAAATAACTCCGGATCTCTTGGAGTAAATCAGCCAAGGTTTATTGCTTGTTCACACTGTCTGGTTAATATGAGCTGGAGAGGAGCCTCTGCTTATACAAGTGACCCAAAGACCTGGGCTGATGGAGATTCCTGATTGACATGTGCTTTCAAGGTCACTCTAACTGGGAAGACTTATGGCAAATTGCACCTCGTCTATTAAAGCTTCCACGTGGAATTGACATTTACTGCTTCTCCTTGTGTTTGGTGGCCAGACTACTCCCTAGGAAGTTGGCCATGCCATCTTATTTGAATATCTAATTATTTGAATATTTGATTATCTTTGTGTTAGATTGGTGTGTTTATGTACACCTGTCAAAGTTGTTTATACATGATTTTTAAAAGAATACTAGAAATGAAATGCTATAGAATTTAGTCTTTGCAAATGTTATTAAAACAGTTTTCTTCTACTTTTCTTTTTTGGCATGCTGCTGGCAGTATCTTAGTTCCCTGACCAGGGATTGAACCTACTGGATTGCCAGAGAACTCCCTAAAGTTGATTTTTTTTTTTCTCTTTTTTTGTTGGCTGCACCTTGCAGCCTGCAGAACTTCCCCAACCAGGGATGAAACCCATGCCCCTGCAGTGGAAGCATAGGGTCTTAAGCACTGAACCACCAGGGAAATCCTAATATTCTTCTATTTCTAATGGACATACTCTGTAGGACATATTTTTTGGAGGCTCTGAAATAAAATAGTTCTTTGGGGCTACAGTTCTAATCCGTACGTTTGTGGTAAGGAGCAGACAAGACACATGGCAAAGAAACAAAGGTGTTCCTATCAATAGATGCAAAGATAATGGGTGAAATGCGTACTGACAATAAATTCTCAACTTGTTCCACCTGGTGTCCGGTCTCTGGCACAGATACTGACTAGGGAGACTAAATACCCTTCATCCTTTAAGTCAGGCTCTTTGGGTGACATATTAAATCAGAATGTCTTTTTCCCTCAAAGCACCCTTTGGTTTACTTTAATTCATTTTTACTTATACAATGCAGTTGACCCTTGAACAACAGAGATTTGGTCTATGCCAATCCAATTAGGATACGACTTAGTGACTGAAAACAAATCCACTTAGGAGGACTTTTTTTAAGTAAATACCACATTATTACAGAGCTTCCCTGGTGGCTCAGATGGTAAAGAATCTACCTGCAATGTGGGAGACCTGTGTTTGATCCCTGAGTCAGGAAGATCCTCTGGAAAAGGGAATGGCTACTCACTCCAGTATTCTGGCCTGGAGAATTCCCTGGACAGAGGAGCCTGGTGAATTACAATCCATGGTGTCGCAAAGAGTCAAACATGCCTGAGCACCCAACACACATTATTACAGGATCCTCAGATGGTTGCGTCTGCAGATGCAGAACCTCATTATGGCAAGCAGACTATCTGCCTCCATAAGGGCATCTGGAAAGGAGAACATCTGAGGTTTTGGTATCCATGGTGGGTCCCAGAACCAATCCCCAGAGTTGCCCAAGGGTCAACTATGTTCTCTTAAGAAACAGCAGAGTTGAAATTAAAGCTTGGATTTGTTGTCATTTTAATTGCTAAGTCGTGTCCAACTGTTTTGTGACTGACTACATGGACTGTAGCCTGTCAGTCTCCTCTGTCCATGGGATTTCCCAGGCAAGAATATTGGAGTGGGTTGCCATTTTCTTCTGTAGGGAACCTTCCCAACCTAGGGATCAAACCTGAGTCTCCTGCATTGGCAGGCTGAACCACCAGGGAAGCCAGTAAACTTAGATTTATCAATAAAACCAAATTTCAGCAACAAGAGAAATGTTAAGAACTCTCTACAAGCAGTTGTGGTCCTTGACCCTGCTTGTATGGCCATGAACTTACCCTTATGGAATTTACAATGAATAGCCAGTAACAAGTTGACAAAAAGTATGGTAAGGCCAAAGGGAACAGAGAGAGAGAGAGTGTGTGTGTGTGTGTGTGTGTGTACACATGCACTTTTTTCTGATTCACTGCGGTATTATTTTCCTGTTGCTGCTGTAACAACTTACCACATACTTTGTGGCTTTGAACAACACAAGTTGATTATCACACAGTTCTGGAGGCCAAGTCTATAATATTAGGTCTCACTGGGCTAAAATCAAGGTGCTGGCAGAGCTGTGCTCCTTCTGGAAGCTCTGGGGGAGGATCTGTTTTCTTGCTTTCTTCAGCTTCCAGAAGCTGCTCACATATCTTGGTTCATGGCCCTCTTCCATTTTCAAAGCCAGCACTGTCAGCTTGAGTCCGTCTTAAACTGCTCTGCCTCTGGTTCTTTTTTTCTACCTCCTTCTTTCACCTTAAAATATCTTTGTTGTTACTTTGGACCCTGCAGATAATCCAGGATCATCTCCCTATTTTAAGTCAATTGGTTAGCAACGTTAACTCCATCCACAAACTTAACTGTCTTTTGTCGTGCAGCCTAACATAGTCTCAGGTTCGGTGTATTAAGATACAGACATCTGAACTGCCCTGGTGGTCCAGTAACTGAGACTCTGCACTCCCAATTCAAGGACCCCAGGTTATATCCCTCAGGAGAGTTGGATCCCATATGTTGTAACTAAGAGTTCACATGCTTCAACTAAAAGATCCTGCCTGTCACAGCTAGGACTCAGAGCAGCCAAATTAAAAAAAGCAAAAAAAAAAAAAAAGGCAAAAACATGTAGACATCTTGAGGGCTATTATTTTGCTTACTAAAGGTGGTCAGAGAAAGTTTCACTGAAAAGGTGATATTTGAACAGAGGCCTGAATTAAGTGAAGGAAGAACCATGTGGTGGAAGGGGGGAAGTTCTACATTGTAGGACAGTCAGTGTTAAATCTGAGAGAGAAGAGTGTTCTTGGGAAATGGAGAAGACCCACTGGGTTAAAGAGAAGTAAGTCAGGAAAAGAAAAATAGAAGATGAAGCAAGACTATCTAGCACCTTAAAAGTCAGTAGGACTTTGGATTTTATTCTAAGAGTGATGGGCAGTCAAATGTGGTTTTGAGTAGGCAAGTAACAGAATTTGATTATGTTTTAAAAAGGATCGGTTTAGTAGAGTGTAGGCAACCACAGCAGAAGCAAGGGGATGAGGTAGGAGACATTCCCATCGACTGGTGAGAGAAAAGTGTGGTTTGGGTTGAGTGATAGCAGTTAGGGGTGAGAAATGGGTGGATTTGGGATTGATTTGAAAGTGCAGTTGGTAGAATTTTCTTTATGGATCAGATGAAGGGTACAGAAGAAAGAGAAAAATTTGATCTGAGTAACTGGAGGAATGGGACTGAGACAAGGAACAGGGGATGGAGCAAATCTCAGAGAACATATCCAGTTGAGTCCAGATAGGGGAAACTGGAGATGTTTATTCGACATCAGAGTGATATCACATAGGAGGCTGGATAAATAAACCTAAAGTTCAGGCAAGAGGCTGGGAAATTTAAATGTGGAAGTCATAGGTGATATTTAAGGCCATGACTGATGGAGTTGATGTGAATGAAAAGAAGTGAGGGGAAGCAAAGTGAAGCAAAGAGAAGAGAGAAAGGGAGAAGACAGGAAAGGTCACTTTTTTATCTTAATTTTTTTTCTAAATTTATTTATTGTTTTGGTTGCACTGGGTCTTCGTTGCTATGCACAGGCTTTCTCCAGTTACAACAAGTGTGGGCTACTCTTCATTGTGGTGTGCAGGCTTCTCGTTGCAGTGATTTCTTTTGTTGCAGAGCATAACCTTTAAGCATGTAGACTTCAGCAGCTGCAGCACGTGGGCTCAGTAGCTGTGGCTTGTGGGGAGACTGGATCCTACTTCACTGGACTACCAGGGAAGTCCTAGAGTCCCTGACATTTAAAGAATAATCAGTGTTGAGGAGGATGTGTAAACAATGCTAAGAAGAAGCTGCCAGTTAGGCAAAAGAAGTCAAGAAGCCAGTGAAGAAATTCATCTGAGGACTTTGCTGTGGACCAATGGTTAAGAATCTGCCTGCCAATTCAGGAGACATGAGTTCGATCCCTGGTCCAGGAACTAGATCCCCCATGACTCAGAGCAGCTAAGCCTATGTGCCACAACTACTGAGCCTGTGCTCTAGAGCCCAGGAGCTGCAACAAGAGAAGCTACCACAATGAGAAGGCTGTGCACTGCAGCTAGAGAGTAGCCCCTGCTCACCGCAACTGGAGAAAAGCCTGCGCAGCAATGAAGACCCAGCACAGCCAAAAAAAAAGAGAAATTCGTGTCAGTTAGAGTAAATTGTGAACATCTGATTTGATAATAGAAAGTAACTGACAGCTGACAAAAGCAGTTGCAGCGGTATGTGTTGGGAGAGGATGAGAGAAGACCAGCAGGAGACAGCCAGTCTATAGAGTCATTTTTTCCCAAGGAGTTCTGCCCCAAATGGGACTCCAGAAATGTAATCATCAAGGAGACATCATATCGTGTTTGTGATCCCATAGGAGTTCTTCCATCCAGTGGGAAACAATGATGCTGGTTAAAGGAGAGGGATGTGCAAAACAGATTCCTAAGTAGATGAAAAGGGATGAGTGGGACTTTACATGGATGGAGGCACTGGCTTTGGAGGAGCATAAAGGTGGCCTATCCTCAGTGAGCAGAGAAGGCAGAGTGAGAGTAGGTTGGCGGGTTTGGTAATAGAAAGAAGAAAGTGATCCTTTTTCATTTCTTCTATTTTCTCAGTGACATAAGAAGCAAAACTATCAACTGAGAGTGAGCAGGTAGACAGAGAAGGCTGGGGATAAGGAGAAAAGTTAAATAGTAATAGCCAAATGGCTGAATGAATTGAGCAACCAGGGACTGCCTGGTAGTCCTATTTAAAATCTGAATTTATTTGGGGAAGGAGGTGATTCTTTCATTTCTTGATATCTTCTTTAACTATATTATGTAAATGAGCAGAACATCCATCCAAGAAATTCCTTTTGTCATACCAACAGAAGTCCGAAGGTATTTCTAGAACAAACCTTACATATGGCCCAAGTCAAATTACATATGAAAAACATTTCAAATGATTCTATATGATGTAGAAACAAATGTCTGAAGAACACTGGCTAGGCCCTATTGGTTATTAAAAACAAGAAGTTAGAAATGTGATCTTTATTCTCTGGAAGACAATATAGATATGGAATTAATTGTAGCAAAACATTTATATTCTCATCAAGATCAGGTAAACTGTATAACAGCAAGATTGTAATACATTTACTATTGCTATCCCAAACCCATATTTATGAATGTTATTATTAGAATTCTAAAAGCATACTTTCAACTCATTTAACTTTATTCGTTACTTGTGTAAGGAACCAAACATTTAAATAGTGATATGAAAAAATAAAATAAAGCTTCATAATTTCCAGAAATGTGTTAGACTAGAGGAGTGAGCTAGAAGTCTCTTAAATTCTAAATGGCTGGATGGGTTTAGAAAACAACAGCAAGTGTATCCATGGAGGAGGAATGCCAATGACCTTTCAATTACTTCTTTATACATTTCTTTATGCAAGTTTTTGTACTTTATATTGTTTGAATTTTTTTAAAAAGGTAATCTCAAAGAATTTCAGTTTGAAAAGAATTTTTGGCCCTACATTCTATTGTATTCTATTCCATTCCAGTTTTTTTTTAAGTCACAAGCATTTCTTTACTACATTTTGTCCTATGTATTCTCCACTTTCTTACTCCTGTGTGGGTGACTATTTGTCATGCATGACCCTACATTTTAAAGCATGTTTTTAAGGAAGCAATTTGGATTATTTGGCAAATAAGGAGGAATAGAATTTTGCAAGAGCAGCTTCATGAATAAAGTCTGGGAGTGAGACTCAGTAGGAACAGGGAAGGAGCTCTCTGAATGGCAAGCTATCTGAAGATCAGATGCAAGGTCTGGGATCTACATTGTGGAGGGTGGGATATTTAGATCTGATCTAAGAGGTAAAGGCAGGAAAACATGTGTGTGTATTTGTACATGTGTGTACATACATACATTTGTATATAGTATACATATATGATACAAGTAATAAAACTCAGTTATATAGAATGTTTCATTGGAATAACATTTCTGTCCATCAGTGGATGAATGTGTAACACACACACATACACACACATTGTTGTTGTTCTTGTATAGTTGCTAAGTCATGTTAGCTATTTTGCAACCCTATGGAATGTAGCCTGCCAGGCTCCTCTGTCCATGGGATTTTCCAGGCAAGAATACTAGAGTGGGTTGCCATTTCCTTCTCCAGGCGATCTTCCTGACTCAGGGTTTGAACCCACATCTCAGCAGGCAGATTCTTTACCACTGAGCTGCGAGAGGAGCCCTACACTGGAATATTATTCAGCCATTACAAAGGAAAGGTCCCCTGCCATTTGTGTCAACATGGATGAATCTTGAGGGCATTATGCTAAATGAAATGAAATAAGTCAAATCAGTTCAGTTTAGTTCAGTCACTCAGTCATGTCCGACTCTTCGCGACTTCATGAATTGAAGCACACCAGGCCTCCCTGTCCATCACCAACTCTCAGAGTTCACCCAAACTCATGTGTATCAAGTTGGTGATGCCATCCAGCCATCTCATCCTCTGTTGTCCCCTTCTCCTCCTGCCCCCAATCCCTCCCAGCAACAGGGTCTTTTCCAGTGAGTCAACTCTTCGCATGAGGTGGCCAAAGTACTGGAGTTTCAGCTTTAGCATCAGTCCTTCAGAGAAAGACAAATACTATATGATCTCTCTTATATGTGGAATCTTAGGAAAAAAATCTCACAGAAAAAGAGATCAAACTTGTTGTTACCAGAGGTGGGAGATGGGGGGCAAGACGAATAGGAGAAGTGGGTCATAAGGTATAGATTTCCAATTATGAAATAAGTAAGTACTAAGGCAATGACAACCCACTCCAGTACTCTCACCTGGAAAATCCCATGGATGGAGGAGCCTGGTAGGCTGCAGTCCATGGGGTTGCTAAGAGTCAGACATGACTGAGCAACTTCCCTTTCACTTTTCCTTTCATGCATTGGAGAAGGAAATGGCACCCCACTCCAGTGTTCTTGCCTGGAGAATCCCAGGGACGGGGGAGCCTGGTGGGCTGCTGTCGGTGGGGTCGCACAGAGTCAGATATGACTGAAGCGACTTAGCAGCAGCAGCAGCAGGGATGTAATGTATACCATGTTGACTATAGTTAACACTTTTATATGGCATGGATGAAAGTTGTTAGGAGAGTCAATCCCAAGAGCTCTCATCAGGAAAATAATGTCTGTGTGTGTATATGTCTATATGAGATAATGGATCTCATGCCATGTTGCATGTAAGCCAAAACATTATGCCATACACCATAGACAGTGTGTGTGTATGAGTCGCTCAGTTGTGTCTGACTCTTTGCAACCCCATGGACTGTAGCCCACCCGGCTCCTCTGTCCATGGGATTCTCCAGGCAAGAATACTGGAGTGGGTAGACATTTCCTTCTTCAGAGATCTTCCCAACCCAGGGATTGAACCTCGTCTCCTGCATTGCAGGCAGATTCTTTTACCATCTGAGCTACCAGGCAAGCCCTAACACAAGAAAGCCCTACACAATGCTGCATGTCAATTATATCTCAATACAACTGGGGAAAAGAATAACACATTTTTAAATATTAAATGATAAAATGAATTAGTGTGGTATTTCCTTAAAGACTTGAAAATTCACAGTAAGATCATCAAGAGTATAAAGGCTGAAGAGGTATTCTTTCATGGTTTTTAATTGTGGTTTTGGGATATAAGGAAGCATTCATTTGGAAGTTTCATTTTCCTGGACATAAAAATTGATCCAGATTCTTTTGTTGTTTTTTTTTAGACACAGAGTTCTCTGGCTACCAATATTTTGTTTTGAATTTTACATAGATCTATTCCTTGTTCTCTGATAGATCAGTTCAGTTCAGTCACTCAGTCATGTCCGACTCTTTGCGACCCCATGAATCGCAGCACGCCAGGCCTCTCTGTTCATCACCATCTCCCGGAGTTCACTCAGACTCATGTCCATCGAGTCCGTGATGCCATTCAGCCATCTCATTCTATGTTGTCCCCTTCTCCTCCTGCCCTCAATCCCTCCCAGCATCAGAGTCTTTTCCAATGAGTCAACTCTTCGCATGAGGTGGCCAAAGTACTGGAGTTTCAGCTTCAGCATCATTCCTTCCAATGAACACCCAGGGTTGATCTCCTTCAGAATGGACTGGTTGTATCTCCTTGCAGTCCAAGGGACTCTCAAGAGTCTTCTCGAACACCACAGTTCAAAAGCATCAATTCTTTGGCGCTCAGCCTTCTTCACAGTCCAACTCTCACATCCATACATGACCACAGGAAAAACCATAGCCTTGACTAGACGGACCTTTGTTGGCAAAGTAATGTCTCTGCTTTTGAATATGCTATCTAGGTTGGTCATAACTTTTCTTCCAAGGAGTAAGATTCTTTTAATTTCATGGCTGCAGTCACCATCTGCAGTGATTTTGGAGCCCCCAGAAATAAAGTCTGACACTGTTTCCACTGTTTCCCCGTCTATTTCCCATGAAGTGATGGGACCGGATGCCATGATCTTCATTTTCTGAATGTTAAGCTTTAAGCCAAATTTTTCGCTCTCCACTTTCACTTTCATCAAGAGGCTTTTTAGCTCCTCTTCACTTACTGCCATAAGGGTGGTGTCATCTGCATATCTGAGGTTATTGATATTTCTCCCAGCAATCTTGATTCCAGCTTGTGTTTCTTCCAGTCCAGCGTTTCTCATGATGTACTCTGCATAGAAGTTAAATAAGCAGGGTGACAATATACAGCCTTGACGTACTCCCTTTCCTATTTGGAACCAGTCTGTTGTTCCCTGTCCAGTTCTAACTGTTGCTTCCTGACCTGCATACAGATTTCTCAAGAGGCAGGTTAGGTGGTCTGGTATTCCATCTCTTTCAGAATTTTCCACAGTTTAATGTGATCCACACAGTCAAAGGCTTTGGCATCGTCAGTAAAGCAGAAATAGATGTTTTTCTGGAACTCTCTTGCTTTTTCCATGATCCAGCGGATGTTGGCAATTTGATCTCTGGTTCCTCTGCCTTTTCTAAAACCAGCTTGAACATCAGGGAGTTCACAGTTCATGTATTCCTGAAGCCTAGCTTGGAGAATTTTGAGCATTACTTTACTAGCATGTGAGATGAGTGCAATTGTGTGGTAGTTTGAGCATTCTTTGGCATTGCCTTTCTTTGGGATTGGAATGAAAACTGACCTTTTCAGGTCCTGTGGCCACTGCTGAGTTTTCCAAATTTGCTGGCATATTGAGTGCAGCACTTTCACAGCATCATCCCTCAGGACTTGAAACAGCTCAACTGGAATTCCATCACCTCCACTAGCTTTGTTCGTAGTGATGCTTTCTAAGGCCCACTTGACTTCACATTCCAAGATGTCTGGCTCTAGATTAGTGATCACATCATCATGATTATGTGGGTCATGAAGATCTTTTTTGTATAGTTCTTCTGTGTATTCTTGCCACCTCTTCTTAATATCTTCTCCTTCTGTTAGGTCCATACCATTTCCGTCCTTTATCGAGCCCATCTTTGCATGAAATGTTCCCTTGGTATCTCTAATTTTCTTGAAGAGATTGCTAGTCTTTCCCATTCTGTTGTTTTCCTCGATTTCTTTGCATTGATCGCTGAAGAAGGCTTTCTTATCTCTTCTTGCTATTCTTTGGAACTCTGCATTCAGATGCTTATATCTTTCCTTTTCTCCTTTGCTTTTTGCCTCTCTTCTTTTCACAGCTATTTGTAAGCCCTCCTTAGACAGCCACTTTGCTTTTTTGCATTTCTCTTCCATGGGGATGGTCTTGATCCCCATCTCCTGTACAATGTCACGAACCTCATTCCATAGTTCATCAGGCACTCTATCTATCAGATCTAGGCCCTTAAATCTATTTCTCACTTCCACTGTATAATCATAAGGGATTTGATTTAGGTCATACCTGAATGGTCTAGCGATTTTCCCTACTTTCTTCAATTTGAGTCTGAATTTGGTAATAAGGAGTTCATGATCTGAGCCACAGTCAGCTCCTGGTCTTGTTTTTGTTGACTGTAGAGAGCTTCTCCATCTTTGGCTGCAAAGAATATAATCAGTCTGATTTCGGTGTTGACCATCTGGTGATGTCCATGTGTAGAGTCTTCTCTTGTGTTGTTGGAAGAGGGTGTTTGCTATGACCAGTGTGTTTTCTTGGCAAAACTCTATTAGTCTTTGCCCTGCTTCATTCCGCATTCCAAGGCCAAATTTGCCTGTTACTCCAGGTGTTTCTTGACTTCCTACTTTTGCATTCCAGTCCCCCATAATGAAAAGGACATCTTTTTTGGGTGTTAGTTCTAAAAGGTCTTGTAGGTCTTCATAAAACCGTTCAACTTCAGCTTCTTCAGCATTACTGGTTGGGGCATAGACTTGGATTACTATGATATTGATAGTACAATTTAAATGAAACATTTATAGCATATGCTGATCAAGGGAAAGATTACAAACAAACAGTTAAAGACTTCTTTCCCCTTTTCCTGATTAAAAATGCTTGGACAGCTCCTGAAACAGCTTGAAGAAATTCCCTAGTGTGAAACACAGAAGGTGATGACTGGAAGTTACAGAGAAACTTACTGTTTTTCTGGGACAAGGCTGAGGACTTTATAATAGTTTTCAAAAGTCCTCCATCTGCCAGAGTTTGGTTGCACCTGTGTTGGTTTCAGTTCTCTCTCTACTGGTGACCTATCCTCACTTTGTGTAATTTCCCCCATTCTACTCAAGGAGAAGATTAGAAAAATCTGCTTGAGGCCCATGTGTGCACCATACCTACACTCCCTCACTCCTGCTCAGAAATTAATACTCCTATGAAGAAAGAGCCACCCACTGGGTTGTACCTTGATTGCCCAGAGACCAAAGCTATCAACTTAGAGAGACAGCTTCAAAGTCTAGAAATGTCAGACAAACCAAATCTACTTGATTGCCACCACCCATCACTCAGATTAGCCTACAAATCTGATTGTTTTTTCTTCTTTTTTTTTTGCCATGTGGCATAGCATGCAGGATCTTAGTTCCTAGACCAGGGATCAAACCTGTACCCCGCCTGCATTGGAAGCTTGACCACCCGGGAAGTCCCCAAATCTCTAGGTTTTTATCTTTGGGTTTTCTTTTTTTAGATCAAAGATGTAACAATGTTCACTGTAACAACTCAAATAGTACAGAAATATACACAATTGAAATAGAAAAAGTCAATGAAACATATACACTCCCTGCCTTCAAGAAAACCATCAGGAACAGTTCTGTGTCTATACATTTACACACCCACACACAGAACATTTTGAATTTAAAGGATTATACTGAACAATATACTATACAAGCTTCTGAATGAATAGATGGGAGTTTGGTAATTCATTCAATAAGCAGGGAGGTACCACTGCGTGTTAGGTACTGTTTTAGAAGTGGAGAGTACAGAGGTGAAGCAGAAGACATCTCTGTTCATGGGATTCTTGTATATCTGGAAGGGAATGGATAGCCAGTAAACAGGCAAGCTAATAAATAAAATGAATGGTAAGTGCTATGAAGAAAAGTCTAAAGGGTAACAGGAGAGAAGGACTTAGGGTAGGATGAGCTAGCTGCTTAGGGAGGGAGTCTCAAAGGAAGTGGCATTTGAGCTAAGGCCTGAGTGACAGGAGGGAAGCAGCCTTGCAGAAAACAGCAGGAAGAATATTTCAGGCAGTGGGAGTGAGGAGACAGTCATATGCAATGAGGAAACCGAAAAGCCTGGGCATGTTTAGGAAAGGTGGTGTGTCTAAACTAGGAAAATGGGAGGAGATGAGGTTGGAGGGGCAGGGGGGTGAGCAGGTTATGCTGGAACCCTCAGCCATGTCAAGAGGTACCATCGCAGAGGTGCTATGAAAACAATTCAGGGGAAAAAAAGATGGATTTTTCAGTTAGTGGTGCTGAGACAACAACAGGCCTTTCAAACTGAAAATAAGACACCCATGCCACATCCTATATGAAAACAAATTCTGGGTGGACAACAATCCACATAAACAAAGTTGAAACACTAGCAAAGATTGAGAAGATACTGGCAACATATATGTGGGGAAAATATCAGTACTCAGAATATATGTTGAATTCTTCCTATCAATGAGACTAAAATTAAACCAGGAAATGAGGAAAAGATATGAACTAGCAATTTGCAGAAGAAAAAAGTATATGGTCCATAAGCATAAAAAGATGATCAACTCTACTGATAATCAGGGAAATGCAAATGAAAACAGAAAAAATGAAAGACCATTTCATAGTCCTCCAGACTGACAAAAACTTGAAAGTCCTGCAGTGGCAAGAGGTGACAGTCCCTCTCTCATACCTTACTAGTGGGCATGGAAACTGGGCTGCTTTGGAGGTCGATTGCCATAGCTGGTAAACATGGAAACTGGGCTGCTTTGGAGGTCGATTGCCATAGCTGGTAAACAGATATGATGATTGTCTATAACCTGGCAACGTTATTTCTAGTCTGGTGTGAGAGAAACTCTTCTCCATATGCAGAAGATATGGGTATAAGGACTCGCAGGGCACCTGTTTGTTATAGTAGAAAAACTGAAACACCTAATGTTCATACATAAATAGAATGGATAAATAAAATGCAGAAGGCTATTCAATGGAATACAATACTGCTCAGGAATTTAAAAGAATGAGTTGGATCTGTTATCTATCTAATTATCAAAATGTGGATTATCTCCCCAAAACATAAAATTGAATGTTAAACACAACTATACACTCTTCTATACAGATAGTATAATACTACCTTTTTCTGTTCAAAAGAACACAAAAGAATAGTTTGTCAATAGTAAGTTGTTGACACACTAAAACAAAATCTGATCCACCACCTGCTTGTGTCTATCTGTAAGTAAAGGATAGTTTCTACATTTTGTAATGATTGGGGGAAACTTTTTTTTAGAGTAATATGTAAATGACACATGAAAATTACATGGAATTCACCTTTCTTTGTCCCTAAGTCAAGTTTTACTGGAACACAGCCAAGCTCATTTTTTAAAATACGTATCCATTTTTAAAAAAACATATCCATTTTTTAAAAAACAAATTGTCACCTATATGGGCGGGATGGGGAGGGAGGTGGGAGGGATGTTCAAGTGGGAGGGGACATGGGTAAACCTATGGCTGATTCATGTTCATGTTTGATAGAAACCAGTGCAATACTGTAAAGCAATTATCCTTCAATTAAAAATAAATAAATTTAAAAAATATTTTCTGTGGCTGCTTTTGCTACAGAGGCAGAGGTGAGTAGTTCTGACAGACCATAGAGAGTACAAAGCCTGAACTGCTGATCCTCAGTCCTTTATGGAAGATATCTGCAGACCTCTGTTCTGTGTTTTACTTGGACATTGTTTTTTAAGTGTTTGGGAGTATACACATCACATTCATGATGGTGGCTACCTCTGGAGAAGGAGGGGGAGGGGACTAGAACTGGAGATAGATGTCAAAGGGTATTGTGATGTCTGTAAATATGAAAAAACTTTAGTTTTCAGTTCTACCCGGTGGGAATACAAGTGTTTGTTACATAAGACCTTGTATCTTCCTGTACTTTTTCTTTAAAGGCTCAGAAAAGCTAAACACAAAAATATATTTTATAGACAATATTTGATATTAATGCATCTAAATCTGTCATATATATATATTTTTAATTTTAGATTGAAGTAGAGTTAATTTTACAGTGTTGTGTTAGTTTCAGTTATCAGTGTTGTTAATTATTCATCAATGGACATGAGTCTGAGTAAACTCCAGGAGTTGGTGATGGACAGGGAGGCCTAGCATGCTGCAGTCCATGGGGTCACAAAGAGTTGAACACGACTGAGCAACTGAACTGAACTGAAGCGACAGGAGACTATTAACAAAGTAAATAAATGAAAATCCAGATGATTCAGTTGTACATATACCTGTATCTATTCTTTTTCAAATTCTTTTACAGAATACTGAGCAGTTTCCAGTGCTATGGAGTAGGTCTTTGTTGGTTATCTGTTTTAAATATAGCAGTGTGTTCCTGTCAATCCCAAACTCCCAATACATGTTTTAATAGTTGAACAGTAGTCTTATTTTATAGATAACAGGAATTTCTTTTTGTGATGGTTTTAATTTGAGATTCAGGATCTCTCCATGAATTTATGAAGTATCTGATTTCTTCTTCCCTTCAATGGCTGTTTAGGCCCTAAGACCTATTTTCTATTGAAATTTAGTCTTTTTCTCTTATTGATTTGGGGACTCTTTCACATATGAAATCTATTGATTCTTCCTTCGAAAAAAAAAAAATCTGGATTTCCATTTATTTACTTTGAGCAGTTTCCTGTGCTATGGAGTAGGTCCTTGTTGGTTATGTTTTAAATATAGTAGTATGTTCATGTCAATCCCAAACTCCCAATATATATTTTAATAATTGTCCTTTGAGAAGGTGATGCCATCCAACCATCTCATCTTCTGTCGTCCCCTTCTCCTCTTGCCTTCAATCTGTCCCAGCATCAGGGTCTTTTCAAATGAGTCAGCTCTTTGTATCAGGTGGCCAAAGTATTAGAGTTTCAACTTTAACATCAGTCCTTCCAATGAACATTCAGGACTAATTTCCTTTAGAATGGACTGGTTGGATCTCCTTGCAGTCCAAGGGACTCTCAAGAGTCTTCTCCAACACCACAGTTCAAAAGCATCAATTCTTTGGCTCTCAGCTTTCTTTATAGTCCAACTCTCACATCCATACATGACCACTGGAAAAACCATAGCCTTGACTAGATGGAACTTTGTTGGCAAAGTAATGTCTCTGCTTTTTAATATACTGTCGAGGTTGATCATAACTTTTCTTCCAAGGAGTAAGTGTCTTTTTATTTCATAGCTGCAGTCACCATCTGCAGTGATTTTGGAGCCTCTAAAAATAAAGGCTGCCACCGGTTCCCCATCTATTTCCCATGACGTGATGGGACCGGATGCCATGATCTTTGTTTTCTGAATGTCGAGCTTTAAGCCAAATTCTTCACTCTCCACTTTCACTTTCATCAAGAGGCTTTTTAGTTCTTCTTGACTTTCTGCCATAAGGGTGGTGTCATCTGCATATCTGAGGTTAATGATATTTCTTCCAGCAATCTTGAGTCCAGCTTGTGCTTCTTCCAGCCCAGCGTTTCTCATGATGTAGTCTGCATATAAGTTAAATAAGCAGGGTGACAATATACAGCCTTGACGTACTCCTTTTCCTATTTGGAACCATGTCCAGTTCTAACTGTTGCTTTCTGACCTGCATACAGATTTCTCAGGAGGCAGGTCAGCTGGTCTGGTATTCCCATCTCTTTCAGAATTTTCCAGTTTATTGTGATCCACACAAAGGCTTTGGCATAGTCAATAAAGCAGAAATAGATGTTTTTCTGGAACTCTCTTGCTTTTTCGATGATCCAGTGGATGTTGACAATTTGATCTCTGGTTCTTCTGCCTTTTCTAAAACCAGCTTGAACATCTGGAAGTTCACAGTTCACATATTGCTGAAGCCCAGCTTGGAGAATTTTGAGCATTACTTTGCTAGCGTGTGAGATGAGTGCAATTGTGTGGTAGTTTGAGCATTCTTTGGCATTGCCTTTCTTTGGGATTGGAATGAAAACTGACCTTTGCCAGTCCTGTGGCCACTGCTGAATTTTCCAAATTTGCTGGCATATTGAGTGCAGCACTTTCACAGCATCATCCCTCAGGACTTGAAACAGCTCAACTGGAATTCCATCACCTCCATTAGCTTTGTTTGTAGTGATGCTTGCTAAGGCCCCCTTGACTTCACATTCCAGAATGTCTGGCTCTAGATGAGTGATCACACCATCGTGATTATCTGAGTTGTGAAGATCTTTTTTGTACAGTTTTTCTGTGTATTCTTGCCCCCTCTTCTTAATATCTTCTGCTTCTGTTAGGTCCATACCATTTCTGTCCTTTATCGAGCCCATCTTTGCATGAAATGTTCCCTTGGTATCTCTAATTTTCTTGAAGAGATCTCTAGTCTTTCCCATTCTATTGTTTTCCTCTATTTCTTTGCATTGATCACTGAAGAAGGCTTTCTTATCTCTCCTTGCTATTCTTTGGAACTCTGCATTCAAATGGGTATCTTTCCTTTTCTCCTGTGCTTTTGGCTTCTCTTCTTTTCACAGCTATTTGTAAGGTCTCCTCAGACAGCCATTTTGCTTTTGCATTTCTTTTTCTTGGGGATAGTCTTGCTCCCTGTTTCCTGTACAATGTCATGAACCTCTGTCCATAGTTCATCAGGCACTCTATCTATCAGATCTAGTCCCTTAAATTTATTTCTCACTTCTACTGTATAATCGTTAGGGGTTTGGTTTAGGTCATACCTGAGTGGTCTAGTGGTTTTCCCTACTTTCTTCAATTTAAGTCTGAATTTGGCAATAAGGAGTTCATGATCTGAGCCACAGTCAGCTTCTGGTCTTGTTTTTGCTGACTGTATAGAGCTTCTCCATCTCTGGCTGCAAAGAATATAATCAATTTGATTTCGGTGTTGACCATCTGGTGATGTCCATGTGTAGAGTCTTCTCTTGTGTTGTTGGAAGAAGGTGTTACTATGACTAGTGCATTCTCTTGGCAGAACTTTTTTAGCCTTTGTCCTGCTTCATTCTGTACTCCAAGGCCAAATTTGCCTGTTACTCCAGGTGTTTCTTGACTTCCTACTTTTGCATTCCAGTTCCCTATAATGAAAAGGACATCTTTTTGGGGTGTTAGTTGTAGAAGGTCTTGTAGGTCTTCATAGAATCATTCAACTTCAGCTTTTCAGCATTACTGGCCGGGGCATAGACTTGGATTATTGTGATATTGAATGGTTTTTCTTGGAAACGAACAGAGATCATCCTGTCATTTTTGAGATTGCATCCAAGTACTGCATTTCAGACTCTTTTGTTGACTATGATGGCTACTCCATTTCTTCTAAGGGATTCTTGCCCACAGTAGTAGATATAATGGTCTTCTGAGTTAAATTCACCCATTCCAGTCCAGTTTAGTTCACTGATTCCTAAAATGTAGATGTTCACTCTTGCCATCTCCTGTTTGATCACTTCCAATTTGCCTTGATTCATAGACCTAACATATCAGGTTCCTATGCAATATTGCTCTTTACAGCATCAGACCTTGCTTCTATCACCAGTCACATCCACAGCTGGGTGTTGTTTTTGCTTTGGCTCCGTCTCTTCATTCTTTCTGGAGTTATTTCTCCACTGATCTCCAGTAGCATATTGGGCATCTTTCAGTGCCCTATTTTTTTGCCTTTTCATATTGTTCATGGGGGTCTCAAGGCAGGAATACTGAAGTGGTTTGCTATTCCCTTCTCTAGTGGACCATGTTTTGTCAGAACTCTCCACCATGACCCGTCCGTCTTGGGTGGCCCCACACGGCATGGCTCTTAGTTTCACTGAGTTAGACAAGGCTGTGGTCCATGTGATTAGATTGGTTAGTTTTCTGTGATTGTGGTTTTCATTCTGTCTGCCCTCTGATGGAGAAGGATAAGAGGCTTATGAAATCTTCCTGATGGGATAGACTGACTGAGGGGGATAGTTGGTCTTGTTCTGATGGGCAGGGCCATTCTCAGTAAATCTTTAATCCAATTTTCTGTTGATGGGTGGAGCTGTGTTCCATCCCTGCTATTTACCTGGTGCCAAACTATAGTGGAGGTAATATAGATAATGATGACCGCCCTCAAAAGATTCCATACATGTAGTGCCACAGTCTGTACCCCCAACCCTGCAGCAGGCCACCAGCAACCCAGGCCTTCTCTGGAGACTCCCAGACACCCAGAGGCAAGTCTCTTGTGGGTCACTGTTCCTTTCTCCTGGGTCCTGGCGCACAAGGTTCTGTTGTGCCCTCCAAGAATCAATTTCCCATCCTGTGTAAATTCTGGCAACTCTACAGTGGGGTTAATGGCGACCTCCTCCAAGAGGACTTATGCCATATCCACACCCAGAGCCCCTGTCCCTGTGGCAGACCACTACCGACCCGTACCTCCACAGGAGGTGCTCGAAGACAGTTCTGTCTCAGTCTCTGTGGGGTCCCTGGGTCCTGGTGTGCATAAGGTTTGTTTGAACACTTTGAGCATCTCTGGCAGAAATGAGGTTTGCTTCTCAATGCGAATTCGCCCCTCCTGGCACTTTAGAAGCTGTAAATCACATGTAGTCACTATAAAACTTTCCTCTAGCTTTTGGCTTAGTTTGGGATATACAAAGGAGAGAATTGCTTTGGTAACTAATGGCTCCACCATCTCCCACTGGCCCTTCCAAGAGTTTTCTGGAGTTGACAATGCACTTTGGGTAACCTATGCCATCCTTCTGCTTCACAGGGATGTGTGGTCCTATCTGAAATGCATTGCCTCATGTCACAGGAGTTTGGTCAGCAAATAGAAACCACTTTGGGCTTCCCTGGTGGTTAAAATGGTAAAGAATCTGCCCACAATGCAGGAGACCTGGGTTCAATCCCTGGGTTGGGAAGATCCCCTGGAGGAGGACATGGCAACCCTCTCTAGTATACTTGCCTGGAGAATTCCACAGACAGTGGAGCCTGGTGGGCTGCACTCCACGGGGTCACAAAGAGTCAGACATGACTGAATGACTAAGCACAGAGTATTATAGCCAGGAAGGAATTTCATGCAGACTGAGAAGTATATGTTGGATCATTGGAAAGACTGGGGCTGGGAAGGTCAGAAAGGTCACTGCCTGCAGATCAAGGCATCATAAAGAGAAGAACAAGTATCCTATCAATTCAGTTCAGTTCAATCGCTCAGTCGTGTCTGACTCTTTGCGACCCCATGAATTGCAGCACGCCAGGCCTCCCTGTCCATCACCAACTCCCTGAGTTCACTCAGATTCATGTCCATCGAGTCAGTGATGCCATCCAGCCATCTCATCCTCTGTCGTCCCCTTCTCCTCCTGCCCCTAATCCCTCCCAGCATCAGAGTCTTTTCCAATGAGTCCAGCTTCAGCATCATTCCTTCCAAAGAAATCCCAGGGCTGATCTCCTTCAGAATGTACTGGTTGGATCTCCTTGCAGTCCAAGGGACTTTCAAGAGTCTTCTCCAACATCACAGTTCAAAAGCATCAGTTCTTATATGTGGAATCTAGAAAAATGGTCTGACAGTGAAAGTCACTCAGTTGTGTCCAACTTTGCAACCCCATGGACTATTAGCCCACCAGGCTTCCTCTGTCCATGGAATTCTCCAGGCAAGAACACTGGAGTGGTTAGCCATTCCCTTCTCCAGGGATGATCTTTCTTGCCTAGACACAAATAGAAATGTTTATATTTTCTTTTTATAATATTTATTGGTTGCATTGGATCTTCATTCGACATGCGGGATCATTTGTTGAGGTGCACAGATTTTCTAGTTGTTCAGTGTTCAGACACACAGGTTCAGTAGTTGCGGCACGCAGGCTTGTTTCCTCCATGGCATGTGGGATTTTAGTTCCCTGACCAGAGATCAAACCTGCATCTCCTACATTGCAAGGAGGGTTCTTAACCACTGGACTACCAGGGAAGTCCCAGAAATGTTTGTTTTCAACGTTATGCTCTAATCTGTAAGATGCTCCAGTTCTTTGCCTGTTGTGTGCATTTTAGATGAGGATTTCCAGAACTTGCTTTTAATATTTTAAAAGTTCAGAAACGTCTAAAGCATAATATTTTAAAGAAGGAAATTAACAATTTTATTCTGACATATCAAAGTGTCAATTTTTGATTGACTAAATATATATATATAGTTTCTTTCTTTGAAAAGTCTGTAATCATATATAAACTCAACGGAATGTTAATTACATTTATACTTTGGCCTCACTTAATAGAAGTTAAAAGTTCATTTGTAATGCATTCATTATAGAGCCAAGGAGGGAAAAGAAAAATGCATACCAAAGAGAACACATACTAATAAGATGCTTTAGTATAAATATCTTTTTGAAATTCATTAACCATTACTGAGGAAGTTCAGTTAGAACTATGTGGTTAGAACCATGTGGGAAATAGGTCAATTGACAACAGGAGTGAAAGAAAAGATATTTGCTTTTTATTAAGACCTGAAGTGTGTCTTGGGTTGAGTTTTTACTCAGATGGTCCCCTTGTGCTAACATCTGCCAAGTGTGGATAAAGCTGTGTCGAGGTGTTATTTTCTGTGGCTGCATAGACATATGTTGCTCAGTTAAAAACCAGGAACCTGGAGTCCTTCAAGTTTCTAGCTAAGCCATGCCTAGAAAGCTGTGCTTCTTGGACCAAGGGGATTCCAGGTAGTTTTACTTTCAGAAAAGATTTGCAATTCCTCAGAGTAGTTATGGAATTTACTCAGCATTGAAATGTTCTTTTGATGAATTTGTGGGGGAGAAAGTGGCCTCCCCGTCCTATTCCTCTGCCATCTTAGGACCACCAGAGTAGTTATGAATGTTTGGTCTTCCCATCTGATACAAATCAATGACCAAAGTGTAGATTCCAGACTGTCAGAGTCTACATCAAGTTTGCAGTACCCTTATCCTTGAAAATGTAAGTCATTTAAAAAAATGCTTTAAGGTAGGAACTGTCATGTTCAAATATGTATTTCCATTTCACTGGTATTTTTCTAAGTGGAAGGTCTAGCTTAGACTTAATCAAATAACCCCCACCCCCTGCCATGTGTATGGAAATTGTTTTTTAATGGGCAGATTCATTATCACATATTTTAATTGGCTGCCAGGTTTTACAAATGATTAACGATCTATGTGTCCTCCTTGCCAGACAACAGAAAGATAAGAGTTAATGGAACTAAGGAACCTATAGAGTTTAAATCGAATCAATGGTTTGGAGCAACGGTGAGAGCTCACAAAGGAAAAGTGGTGGTGAGTATCAGCTGTGTGTTGTTGGGGCTGCTATGGAGTAATATGTACACTGAAATGGTTTAAAACTCGTATGTACAAAAATCCATTCATGTAGGAATGTATCAGATTTTCAAAGATAAGATTATCAGCATTACCAAAAATATTAGTGCTTAAAATTAAAGAATCTATTTTAGTCTTTAAAGCAATAGGAAATAAGGCTGGTTTTCCAGAGGATTGTTTTAAAGTTAATCTCCTGTGCTATCATTGATCCTCTTTAGAACTATCAGAAAGTTTTCTTTAAAAATACGGCAACCGTAGAGGATCCTACTGTGATTTATGTCAGAGTGTTCTGCTTATGTTTTCCACTAAGAGTTTTATAGTTTCTGGTCTTATGTTTAGGTCTTTAAATTAATTTTGAGCTTATTTTGTATATGCTATTAGAAAGTATTCTAATTTCATTCTATTACACATAGTTGACGAGTTTTCCCAGCACCACTTGTTGAAGAGACTGTCCTTTCTCCATTGTATATTTTTGCCTCCTTTGTCAAAGATAAGGTGAAGACCTTATAGGTGCATGGATTTATCTCCAAGCTTTCTATTTTGTTTCATTGATCTATATTTCTGTTTTTGTGCCAGTACCATACTCATGTATGTCAAAACCCATCACAATATTGTAATTATCCTATTAAAATAAATATATAAAAATATATAACTACCAATTGCATGGTTCTCTGAGTTCACTGATAATTTTTAAAGATTTCTCATTCCCAGATAGAGATCTTTGGCTTTAAAATGCTGTGACTTTATGATTCTCTTCTCTGTAGTTCCAAGTGATAATACATGTCTAATTTATTGAGAAAAAATGATATTAAGCTGATCTGAAAATATATTTTGTTGGGGAATTTTTTTTTTTTACTGTTGGCTCTAATCTACTTACAAAATAAAGCAGTAACTTTGGCTTTTAGGATTTGTTTAAAGCTCTTTGAATTATGATTTAATTAGAATAAGTATCTAAAGAAAATGCTTTGCTTTATTCAACATTAAACAGGTATCAAATATAGATAACGCTCTTTAGTTACAAATGCAGCATTTACAGTATCTCTGTAGAACTGTTATTTGCTTTAATATAGTTCTCAAATTCCAGAATTGGTTAAAAAAAAACAGCAAACTCTTTAATCCTTTAGTGCCTTACAATGTATGTGAATAACTATTGAAAAGCTAATTCCATCTATAACTGCTTGGGGTTAAAAAAAAATCTTTGGATACTGTATTGATTTTAAGTCTTCAAAACTTATCTGTAACACTATTGTGCATTTATTCAATATTTGTAGAAGTCTTCAGAATCATTGAAAATATAAATGGCACACCATGTTCATAATAAAAATGTTTAATTTGAGGGCATGCTTGCAATTTCGAAATTATGCGATAGGAAATAGAATACTATAAAGTCCCTTTTCAGTTTTAATAAAGAATTAAATTCTACCCTATGTGACAATTATTAGAACATCAAATTGCTATGAACAGAAGTATAGTTTTGAATATTCAGGAATCATATGTGTACATGTTAAGTCTGGGTCAAAGCCCAAATATTGTCATATCATTGTACTTCACATCTGTGTGAAACTGAGCTGGTATAAAAAAGATAACTTTTTGGGACAGAAAGCAGGCAAGCACTAGAAAGAATTTCATGGCATTGAAATATTCTATGGTGATGTGGAAAGTGAGGCAAATTGGCTTATACTGAGTCACATAGGTAGTGCTTTTCCTGTTCAAACCTCTTTTTAGCATTCCACATAATGTTAAATGTCTTAACCATATACCTTCTCAGATCACTAATAGGGCCCTAAGTTAAGAAACTTAGAGGAGTCAGAGAGTTTTTCAGTATTGGCCAAGACATTACAATCTAGAAGGAGAGAAAAAACGAAAACAAAAAACCCAAACTTAAGTTTTTGAGCAAAGATGATTTATATTCTCAAGTAAGAAGGGTGCTACTTTGTAAAGTAATCTTTACTAGAAGTCGTTACACATTAGACTGATTACCAAAGATGTGTTTGGAACTGTGAAAAGACTTTAAAATTGGGATCTGCTTTCCACTTTCTGGCATTGTTTCAAGTATGATGTCATCAAATTTGGAGGGAAGCTAGTGGTTCCAGATTCTAGAAAACTATGTATTTCTGTATCCTTAGAAGTGAGTGCTTGAATATTCAGAAAAGAACACACTTATGTAGGATTCAAGCTAGCAAAACAGAAGTCAGAAAGGTGCACGTGTTTTTATTGCTTCTCTTGTTCCCAGCAGTGTTCTCTGCTTAAAGAGAATTTCCTGTATCGTCTTTTATATCTGCTAATCTTTCCAAATATCATGCTGTTGTGATAATCCAAGCTTCTGAAGAAGCAACCAGAGGATTTCACTCAAGAATCATATTTTTCTTACCATTATTTAATTTTTGTTTTGTCATGAATAAAAATCATTAAATGAAAAATAAGCCCATTGTGATAAGGGGGTATCAGTCCAAATGTAAGTCATTGTTTAAAAAAAAATCATCAGAGACACCCTCACTGAGAAACCAGGGGAATCCACAAAACAGAGGTTTATAAACTCATCATCATCTTTTGATTTGAAAAGAGTTTTCTTCAAGTAAAAATTAGACCAAGAAAGGAACTAGTTCTTATTTTAAGACATTGCACTAATTCATTCGCTGTTTAAATGGTCATTTGCTTTTATGCAGGTCCAATTTAAAGAAAAAAAAGAAAATATGAGTTCTTTACCTTTCGTAAATATTTACTTTTGTCAGGCTAATTTTATTTTATTTAATATCCTGTGGGACAAAATCTCATTCTTTTGTATATGTTTAATTTGTTCCAATTCTATGGTGTATTAATTTTGAGAAATTGACTTAGGAAGTTTAATTAATTCTGACTACCAAGGTACTCATTAGCATACTGGAGGCCAGTTAAGTCATCTAATAATTTAGCATTGTTTGTTACAAATTGAGGTCCATTCAACAAGCCAAATCAAAGCATAGTATGTTGAATCTACATAAAAAAATATTTATTGTCTTTGATGTTTCACAGGCTTGTGCTCCATTATATCACTGGAGGACTCTTAAACCAGCACCAGAAAAAGACCCAGTTGGCACTTGCTATGTAGCAATTCAGAATTTCAGTGCGTATGCTGAGTACTCTCCTTGTCGGAACAGTAAGTTATTTTTATTCTTGAAACTGAACTTAGCTCACTAGTTTTTCTGCAGTAGCCAATGCAGGTGATCCCCAAACACCATTGCTAAGGAAAAAAGCAATGACGTAAAAGACTGACAGTCTCACGGGAGGCCTAGCTGTGACATGGGAACCAGGACATGGAATTCTTCTGCTCCTCTTCTGTATTTTAGAAAATTTCTGCAGTCAAATTGATTGGCTCCTTATTTTAGGCCTTAAGCTCTCTGACTTTACTGGAAACTCACTCTGCATTTGAAAAATGCTAACTGTCCCCTTGTTAATTGCAGGAATGGTGTTAGTTAGCATGGTTGTACCTAGAGGCACCTGAACAGGTCTCCATCCGGCCTGTGTTCTCACTGGCTGTTGTGTTCTTTGGCATTATTTGTACTCAGGTTGTCAGCATGATATACCTTCCTTCTTTATGTGTTTAATCCCATTTTTCAAAATATTCTGTACATTTGGAGTCCATGTCTCATCTGGCAGTTCTGGGAATCTTCTGGTGAAGTATCCTTTAAAGCAAGCCTGTAAGCGCCATCTTTGGAGCACCACTGTTCAACCATTTCCTTTGGGAATATCACACAAGGACCTTGGGACAGCACTCTGGATTCATGGATCTACTCAGAGTCCTTTTGTGAATTCTTCCACTTTTCTGTCATGTAGAGCATTGGAGTTTATCAGTAGAAACCAATGGATTTTTATTCTTATTCTTGATAATTCACAAGACGATGTTAGAGAAAGAAACGTCACTGAAAAGAACATTGTGATGACTGATTTCAGGATATTGATTTTAAAAAACTCAACCCAAATTAGATTCCCAAAACTATAAGTAAAGTTTACTATTTCATGTGAATATTTTTAAATTTCAAGATTAATTTAGGCCAGATAATGAGCAAATTGATATCAGAGATCAAACAGTGAAGTAAAGAATGGATCAGGGGTATTAGAAGGTTCTTAAAGAGGCCTCTAAAATGTAGAAATCAAAAGGGCTGGGAATGAAATAGTTAATTCTGGGAACTTGTGGTGAGGATTTTGGTAAGAAGAAGATTATAACTTCCTGTTTTAAAATACTGAAATAAACCAGGCACTTTCTCACATCTTGGCAAGTGTCAGCTGAATTGAATAATCAGTCAACTCAGAATTTTACTTTGAATGGCTTTAAAAGAGGTGTTGCTCATAGGTAATAGGCTCAATGATATCCATAGGTAATAAATTCAATGATGTCTGTGGCCTCAGTGATGAGTACTAATTAGTCTATTGTTAAGGGAATAAAGCAGAGAACAAGAGAAAGCAAATCTATGCCTTCAAAAAACATATTCTAGTCCAGAAGAGAGATAGCATATGTGTAAATGAGGAAGTTCAGGTCCAGCAATTCAACTTCTAGGTATTTATCCAAAAGAAATGAAATCACTGTCTTGAAAGGGTATCTGTACCCACATGTCCACTGAAGCATTATTTACAATAGCCAAGACATGGAAACCACCAAAGTGTCTATCAGTAGATGAGTGGATAAAGGAAATGTGGAATAGGAATGGGATATAGATATATACACAATGGACTATTACTCAGCCATAAAAAAAATAAAATCTTGCCATTGACAACAACATGCATGGGCATTACACTAAGTGGAAGAAGTCAGATAGAGAAAGAAAAACATTCTGTATGATATCATATGCAGAATCTTTAAAAAAACACAAACTCACGAAAAAAGAGTACAGATTGGTAGTTGACAAGGTGGGGGTATGGGCTAAATGGGTGAAGGCGGTCAAAAAGCACAAACTTCCAGTTACAAGATATATCCTGGGGATGTAACTATAGTTAGTGATCCCATATTGTACAGTTGAAAGTTGCTATAAGAGCAGATCTTAAGAGCTTTATAAAACTGTCATTATGTGGTGGTGGATGTTAACTGCATATACCATAGTAATCATTTCACAGTATATCCATATTATTGTTGTTGTACACTTTGGACTAATAAAATGTTAAATCAATTATATCTCAACAAAAAATTTTAAAATAAATGTTTCTAATAAAACATCAGGTAGTGAAAACTGCTACAGAAAAAATATAGCAAAGCAAGAGAGTAGGGAGTGACATGCCTGGGTTGGGAGAAGAGCCTGTTTGGACAGGACGGTGGGAAGGGCTTCTCTCAGCAGTTATTACAGCAGGCAAGCAGGGGCTTTCCAAGCACAGGCAACAGTCATTAAGAGGGATATTTCGTGTCACGTTCTGCTCAAGGTGTTGTGCCCCTGGGTTCAATAAGAGGTCATTGTAGTAAGTCCCCTACATATGAAGCTTCAAGTTGCAAACTTCCTAAAATGTGAATGTGGGTTCGCATGTCCAGTGAGGTAAGTTAGTTCACATGTCTGGCGTACATTGCCACATGCATGCGTGCTCTACAAGTGGCTGTGCTTTTGTGTACTTTACTGAACGGTACCATACAGTAGAACAGTACCTTTATTTCAAGCCCAGGATGTCTGGAAGCAAGTGTAAAAGCAGTGATGATGTAGCCGGTACTACTGTATTCTTAGATTAAAAATGTTTGATTTTTTGTCTTTTTTTTTTTAACGTGTTATTTGTGTGAAAAGTTTTATAAACCTATGACAGTGCAGGATTATATAGCCGATTGTCTTAGTTCAGTATCTAGGCTGTTTTTGTTGGACTTACATCTTATAAACAAATTGGGGTTACCAACACTGAGAACTGAACTTGTTGGATGTAGGGGACTTAGTGTATTATTGTGCTTACAATGAAAGTCAGGTAGAGCAATAAATAATTTCTGAATTTATTCATACAATTAATGATAGAGCTTAGATTCAAACCTGAACTTGTTTCATCAATTTTTACACCTATCCATATCATATTTCTCATGATTTACTAAAAATACCTCCCATAGCAGTAAACTATTATGGCTGAAATGACAAGTCCACCCTTTGCATGCCTCCTGCCTCGATGATATATCTTATTCCAACCACATCAAGGATGACTGTTTAGAAAACTTGTTACTGCTTCTTGTTCTGCCTGTTATCTGACTGCCCATGTGATGGGAGAGCTCAGATTAAAATACTGCACAAGGCATCTAAACTTGTGGGATAAGAGTTTCAGGGGGAGTTTGAATTATTATCTCAAAAGTTAAATTATAGTATGCTTGCATTTTGAATTACATGGGTACATTATGTTGCCAATTTATTCAGCACTTACTTTCCTAAATAAAAGAATAGCTTGACAAAAGTAGTGGTGAAGTTTATGTTGAATTGAAGAGCAACCAAACAAATGGCCAGGAGTTCTTTCCTCTCTAGCACACAACTCCAATGTTCACATCCTCCTAATCGCTCTCTTACTGGGAGTACTTCCTCCTCAAAGGCACCCAAGGAGCCCACTTCCTGTGTTCTCTGAGGAGTTCACAGTTCATTAACACAAAGCAGCTTGTTCATGAGCGTGTGGTCAGTATCACAGACCAGAAATATTACTTTCAAAAGAGGATTCTAAGAAGCCGCTCATGTTCATTTCACACCACAAAGCCCCGCTACTGACACTTTGAGCATTTTGGGTGGTAGTCTGCTCATTCATATTAATGACATGCCTGTCACTTTATGGTCATTCATAATTCAGGTGGCGATAGTTGACATACACCCTTCCAATCTCCTTGGAAAGCAAACATGTGAGAGCATCATTCCCTGAATTCCTGAGTTTACTCTGGGACATAATTGTAAAGTTCACAGATGCTCTGAAGTTCTGGGAAGAAAGATTCCTTCAGCTCTCATAAACTATAATTCTAAGAGAAAAACTTACTTTCAAAGGAAATAACCTCCCATTTCTATCATAATCACCACTTCAGCGTTTGAAGTTAGTTATTTTCTTAATGAATTTTGTGAAAAATTATTCTTTTTTCAATTTTTTTAGTTTCCTGTTTTGAAGCAAAGTGATCTCAAAGAATGGTCCTGTTTCTTCCTTTCTGAATAATTTACAATATTGAAAAAGTCACAGTTGATTTTCAAAAGGATTTCTAAAAAGGTTTTTGCATTAAAATTTATTTCTTAAATATAATCAAGATTACACATGTGTATTTACATAATCATATATCATGTATTCATCTATATTCCTGAGCACATGCAGATATTTACACACATGGACTTCTAGAAGAATAGTACCTGGACATTTGAGGTTATACAGATGAGACTTTAAGGAACTCTGCAACATTCATAATTATGAACCAGAAATATAGTTATAAAATAAAATATATTGTAAGGTACTGTGCAGTAAACATCTGTTATGAGGATAGATCTGTTAACTGTTTTCACCAGAAAAAAAACAAACAAAAAAGCAATAGCTGTTTTGCAGGAGGTGCACAGGAAACTTTTGGAGGTAATGAATATGTTTATTCCCTTGATTGTGGTCATGGTATCGTGCTATCAGGCATATGTCTAAACTCATCAAAATGTACACATTAAGATGTACATTTTTGTATATTAAATATACCTCAGCAAAGCTGGAAAAATAGAACTTAGCCTAAAAGAGCCACAAAACATCAACTGACATTTGAATTAAAAACAGATCACAAAAAAAAAGCACAATAGGGTATATGAGGTAAAAAGTATTTTAAAATATAAAGGGAGCATCTGGAAAGAATGGCTGATGACAGTGCTAAAATTAGCTAAGAACTAACCAAAGAAAAGAAAAAACAGAAGACATTCTAGGAAAAGCTGCAAAGGCCAGATCCATTTCAGAAATCGTCTGCAACAAGCACATGTCCAGCCTATAAATTCTTCCTGTGATGATATGCATTTCCTTTCCTGCCCTCTTATTTTAGTTTCCATTCAGGAGTATCCTTGATAAGAAAGGGGTAATTATTTTCATGTTTGAATCTAACAGTATAATAACTGAGATTCCTTCCACTGAACTGTATTTTGGTTTTAATTTAAGTGCTTGAGAAATTGTAGATGGTCTTTTAAAGTGCAATTGACAAGTAGTACATTCTTCATTCTGATGTCCCAGGATTCTAATATGCTGGGAATCCACATGTTGACCGGCTTATGGTTTAAAAAGCTGTGTAATAAAATCCAATTGGACATTCACTTAGTGAATTGCATTGCAGAGACTAAAATAAGCCATTGCTAGAGAGTGTTCTCTTTTGTGAACTCTAGTATTCCTGTGAGATGCCTTGTGATCAGAAATGCAATGTCCAAATTTACCTAATGATAATAGAATAATTTGAAGTTAATTTTGTATGAGAGATCACAAAAATTAAAACTCTCATCGGTGCTCCCAGCAGAAACTGGCTCCACACACGTAAGCCAGTTTAGCTCTCTTTTTCTTGTAGCATTGCTTCAGTCAGAACACATGGGTGCCCTGGAAACACATTATTGCCATTTGGGAAACTTGGAACATAATTGGGAGATAGACATATTATTTCTTCAAATAAACATGAGTTGTAAAATCTAGTATCATAACTTCGAGAAACATTATTCCTATTGATCTTAGTATAAAATGACAGAGCCATTTGGAATAAGAAAACAGATTGAACTCTTTAAGAAATTACTTAGAATAAATTTTTAAAATAAGTAATAGAACACATACTGATCATTTTAAATTTAGAAGTCTATAGGGAAAACAAGAGAGTATCTGTGTTATTAAAAATATAAAATATATTAAAATTTAATTCTTAAAAATATATCTTGGGAATGATAGCATTATATATTTGTATCTTTTGATCATTCCAGGCAATGCTGATCCTGAAGGCCAGGGTTACTGCCAAGCAGGATTTAGTCTGGATTTTTATAAGGTAAATTCTTTTGGTCTTATAGCTTCTAAAATTTATTTTATCTGTTTGATTTTTTTTTTTACACCCTGCCTCTCATTCCCACTTCTATCTACCCCCTAATAACTGCCACCATCAAGAGAACATTTAGGTATATACCTAACCTGTTTTGGCAATTTAAATTTTTTTGTTTGTAATAATCTATGCATGTGATAATCTATTAATAGAAAAGAAATACACAGTCTTGAAAAACAACAGTCTTTTAAAATGAAAAATCACAAAAACTTAGTAAAGAAATATGTTTCTAAAAAGATCACAAGAATCTATAATTTTTATCTCAGCTGTAATTGGATGATTAGATTTTACATTACTGTTGAAATTCACATATCCTTTCACAAAATTAAAAACAGAGATATTTAGTAAGAATATAGGAGGCAAAGATGCCATGGTTTTGAAAAAATATAAATCTCAACATCTAAAATCTTACTTTCTTTGTCTTGTGTGTTTTTCCTCACTGAAAGTTAAGGATGAAAGATATGGAAGGTGGGGTGATAAGTAAAACAGAAAATTTTTATCTGGAGTTTTCACAGTCTGTCTTGGGAAAGGATGGGTTTGCAGATGTGTAGGAAAAGACAGGCATAACTGTGACCTTGAAATGAACAGGAACCAAATTTTCTTTTCATTGCTATAGTCTCGAAAGACCATGTCTGCAGAACTGTGCATCATGAAACACGTAGATCTTTTGCTTACCTGAAAGTGTTAGTTGCTTCAGTGGTGTCCAACTCTTTTGTAACTCCACAGACTGTAGCCCACCAGACTCTTCTGTCCATGGAATTCTCCAGGCAAGAATACTGGAGTGGGTTGTCATTTCCTTCTCCAGGGGATCTTTCCAACTCAGGAATCGTACCCAGGTCTTCCACATTGCAGGAAGATTTTTTTTACCAGGAAAGCCCTTTGCTTATCTGAGGCAGTGCCAAAAGCCTGAATATATATATTCTCAAGGGAGAAAATTTTACTTACCTAATTGAATCTAACTAAAATTATTTAATGTGATAACACATAAATAACAAAGCTATAAAAGGAAAGAAAATGACTTGCAGGACTCAGATATAAGGGCCTCTTTTAAAAATTACTTTATGTATGCAAATTGTTTGGGCAATGCTTATGAACAGTGATTTCTCACCCTTTAAAAAAAATCTGTTTTTCAATTGTTGTTGCTGTTTCTGTTTTGTAGAATGGAGACCTTATAGTTGGAGGCCCTGGAAGTTTTTATTGGCAAGGTATGTCTTGTTAGCAGAGAAGAAATCCCCTTCTAACAAGGGGTTGTTTCTAACAAGGAGATGAAACAGAAGTAACATCAAGTGCTGACTTTTTATTATGTTAATTTTATCTCCAAATTGTTAGTTTCTCCAGTGAAGGAAGCATCATTTCAGTTTGCATTGATACTTGGTGATATAAATGATATTTTACAATACTGTGACAACAACATTCCTTTATTCAATAAATGCATATTGAGGCCATGCCAGACTTTGTGCTGGATGCTGAGGATACAGTAATGAGTAGGAACTTGCAGAGGTTACCATCTGGAACTTTTTGGCCAGCCTAATACTTGAGAAACTCCAGGCACGATACTAGCAAGGAAAGGTATGTCAAGACAGGGCTGTGAGAGCATAGGAGGCTTCTCTGGGGTGGTCCCATGCAGGAGTGTTGTGTCCTCTGAATGCTGGCTGACAGATGAAATATAACCTGTGCTCTGCAGTGAAAGCACCAAGTCCTAACCACTAGACTACCAGAAAAGTCCCACGAATATTTTTCGGTCTTTTGTAACTGAATAGGTGTAGGTGAATCCTAGTCCCTGAGATGGAGAACACTGGAAGACAAAAGATGATGGGGTGGGAGGGGGCTGGGGAAGGCAGATGATGAGTTTGCTTTTGGTTATGTTGAATATGAACATGTGTGAGATGTCCAAGACTTTTCATATAAGTATTTAGATATGTGAGCTTAAACTCAGAGAAGATATCTAGGCTAAAATAAGAACTAGCATACTGGTGATAACTGAAGCCAGGGATGTGAATGGGATGCCTAAAGAGAGATTACAGAGAATACAGACAATTTGGCTGTCAAGTTTAGAATAAAGATAGAGTAGAATATGAGAGAGATGAATAGTTGAGTGAAGTGTTTTTTGTTTTTAATGGAAGACACCTGATCGTGTTTAAAAAGCCAATGTGAAAGATACAGGTGAGATTGATTTATGGTAAAATTTTACATGAAATTACTGTACTGTTTAGCTTAATTTGTAAGTATACAGATATGAACATCAAAGAACTTTTGAAGCCTTTAAACATTATTTTGTAAACTGGAAAGTAATATATTTTGTGTAGTGGTTGAATAAAGTGTGTGTTTGAAAAGATTTTGTTCTAAATCACTTGATTAATTTCACATAATTCTTTCTTTACATTGAAAAAAGGGTATTATACCAATGATGGACTGAAAATCAGCCCTATCAAGGGCACAGGGATTTGTCTGAGACAGATACTTTAAATTTTTACTCAGTCTTAAGATTATATCTATAGAAGCAACTAAAGGAAATAAGCAAAGACAGTGTGTTCATGGAAAGAGGGAGAGGGTATTCAACTTTTACCCACAGAAAATTGGCACATTGTACACACATTGTTCAGAAACGCATGTGTAAATACAATCATCTTAATATAAGAGCAGTCATTTCAGTCACGACCACTTGGAGATAGTTATGGCCTGGTTTAACAGTTTTATTCTTTTGGAACTTCAAACAGAAAACTGTGGGAATGGGTGAATTCCCAAGGAATAATTTGGCTTTAAATTTAATATCCAGTGTTAGTCTCTTGAAAGCAGTCCTCCAGTTTTCTCCCGAAGAACATGAGATCACACTTTTCCCTTATATGTCCATAATACATATGGGAATGCATAAAAGTGTTAGTGGAACATTGCTGGCCGTCTTTTTGATTCATGTCTATCTCAATACAATCATGTTTCAAGACTTCTGATGGTGACTTTATTTGGGGAGATTAGCCAGTGTTCTTATCATATCAATGTTGGCGGCCATGGATTCTCTTTTTGCTAAAACTCTGTGTTTACTGGGCCTAGCTGCTTTCCATTGTCTTACTTTTATGTTTTGTGCATATATTTTAGCATAAAGTGTGAATGACTTAGAGATTATGTAATTTCTTCCTTTAGCTTAAGCTGATATGTTTTACAATCTATTAACTTAGTAAGTGATTTAGAGCTAAGACATCTGTACTCTGAGAGAACACAAAAAGAATTACTAGAAGGCCAAAAAGAACCTTGTTTGTAATGCAGAATATTCCAACAGCAAAACCCCACGACCTTAGTGAATGTACTCAAACTCTTTCCAGAGGTCCCCAACATTTTTTACGCCAAGGACCGGTTTCATGGAAGATAATTTTTCCACAGACTGGGGGTGGGGGATGGTTTCAGGATGATTCAAGCACAATAGAGTTCACACTCTTATGAGAATCTGATGCTGCCACTGATCTGACAGGAGGCAGAGCTCAGTTGGTAATGTGAGCTATGGAGAGCAGCTATGAATACAGATGAAGCTTCACTTGATATCCTGCCTCCTACCTCGGGCTCAGAGACCCCTACTTTAGGTCACAGTTTCCCCATCTGTAACAAGACATATTTTGGCTAGGTGATCTCAAAGCTAGAGGGTGTTTCCTATAGCCAGAATAGTCGAGAATAAAAATTTAGTCAAGTAAATTTTGCCTACAGGTGTCTTCACTCTTAGATATGTTTATTATTTGGATGTGGAAGAAGTATGTAAAGGCAGGAGAAAACAGATACAATTAAAGGGTACAGGATTAACAGATGCAGACTACTATATGTAAAAAAAAAAATAACAAGGATATACTGGATAGCACAGGGAATTATACCCATTATCTTGTACTGATCTCTGAAATATTGAATCACTATGCTGCATGCCTGTAACTAACATAGTATTGTAAATCAGCTATATTTTGATAGAAAGAAGGGGAAGGTGAGATGAATCAGGAGATAGGACTGATGTACATATACTACCATGTGTAAAACAGATAGCTAGTGGGAAGCTGCTGGGTAGCACAGGAAGCTCAGCTCAGTGCTGTGATGACCTAGAGGGGTGGGATAGTGGGGGTGGGGTGGGAAGGAGGTCCTAGAGGGGAGGCGATATTTGTATCCACATAGCTGATTCACTTCATTGTACAGCAGAAACTAACACAACATTGAAAGCAATTATACTCCAAGAAGAAAACAGAAAAAAACATATTATATAAAAAAAATTACATAGTTCATCTTTGGTTCTTCTGTCAGCATGGAAAGCTCTAAGCAACTGTTAGTGACTTTACCTTGCAATTCTAGAGCAAGGCAGGGAAATTCACTGTCAGAAATGCAAAGCAATCTCATGATTATTTTCAAGAGCATGAATGTTGTTCAAATGCCTTGTGTCTGCATGGGGAGGGCCTGACTCATGCATTCATTCAGTTAACCTATTAATCTGTTTGACCACAGGTCAGGTGATCACAGCCAGTATTGCAGATATCATTGCAAACTACTCATTCAAGGATATCCTAAGGAAATTGACTGGAGAAAAGCAGACAGAAGTGGCTCCAGCTTCCTATGATGACAGTTACCTTGGTGAGATGCATTGCTTGATATATTTGTGATTTCTCAAAAGAAAAGTATATGAAATGTTGAGGCAAATTTTATCCCTCACTTATCTGATAATATATGGCACCTTATGGAAATTTTCTTAATAGCTTGAAGTGGACACTTAACTTTCTTGTCTTTTGATTCAGCTGTTATATATAATCAACATAGTTTGATAGCTATTTTATAGGCTCCCTGACAGTCTATTGCACATAAAATATTTTGCCAATTGTAGATATTGTTTATCAGTGAGGATGCCCTGTGCTACCTGGACAAAATGATGGTAGTGTTTTCCAGTTTCTAGAAAGAACAAAAAACTTTCCAGTTGCTGAAATGTTCTCAAAATGTGCAGCCACACAATGCCATTTCATCACTATTGTTTCTTTGGTATTGTATTGGCATTTTGATTCCTTAATGAACTTTAAAAAAGTGTAGTTCTCTTTTATCACCTTACCTCATTTTAGAGCCAAGTAAAATTCATGGGGAATTATCATCGAAGGTTCAAGTACAAATTGACACTTGCTATGGGCACTTGTCATCTACCTCTGCAAGGCTTAAACCATGTGCTGCTGCAGTTGCTGACCTTCAACACCCCCCTGAAAGGAGTTCGGGGTGGAGAGCAGAAATGAGGCACTCTATACTCTGGGAAAACTGGCAGAACAAGTCTTCAGATAATTAGATATTCTCAGGAGATGATTTTATGAGCCCCAGTTCCTGTATCTCCTCATATCTAAAAAAGCATGAAATTCCTTCATGGTGATGACTGCTCCTTTTGACTATTAGAAAACTTCAGTGCAAAATTATGTGCTTGATTGCATATACTCTCCCTTCACCAAAATCACATATATACTTACCTTCCTTCCTAGCTCTTTGGAGCAGTTGCTTAGAGCTATCTGAAATGCTGTCTCCTGAGCTATAGTCCTCATTTTGCCCCAAATAAAACTTAATTTGCAACTCTCACATTGTGCATTTTTCTTTCTTGGTCAGCAAAGGTATAAGAAGTAGGCCTTGTTGGTGATCAGAAATAGCAAAACCTGAGCATAAGAGTTAACCTTTTAGAGTAATAATATCTGATTATGATGAATCAGCAGCTCTTGAAATGCAAAGACCACCTTCACACGTAAAGATGGGCAATGGAGCATTCCTACTTCTAAAAGGGACCTCAAAATCCAATCATGTAGCCACACTCAGAAGGCGCAGATCTATTATACTTCTAAGATTTAGTGTACGTCTTGGCTCGATTAGTTTTCCTCTTTATAGAATTGTAGACTTTTATATTACAGTATTTGTCAGGATTTCTGCACCGAGTAGTGCTATGATAGTTCCTTCATGTTTCTAGATTATGGATTATTTGTAAAGGCATCAAACATCTGATTCTCTTGTCTCTTTTCTTTAAAACAGGATATTCAGTTGCTGCTGGGGAATTTACTGGGGACTCTCAGCAAGGTGAGAGACATGGTTGAAATCAAGCCATCTATAAAACACGGGAAAAGTAGAGTGACCTGAAAAAGCTCTTTTAGGAATGTGATTTTTAAATGATTCTGAAACTTTTAATCAATATTACATTTAAATAATTTTATAGCATTGTAGCCATATGAGGCTGCAGGCCCCAAAGTTCCTAGTATGATGGTTGATTTCTACTTTTTCCCCAAACTTATTTATTTTTTATTGATGGAAAATTACTTCACAATACATTTCTGTTTTTTTAACAAAATTCTGAATGTTTATGGGATGTGAGAAGCAGTGGTTGCCATGTATCTCAGATGGCATAATACCCCTTCATTTTTATTATTTGACAAGTCCGATCCTGAAATAACTCAACTCCATTTTCTCTGACCATGGTGTCTTTAGGTGCCCACAGTAAACATCCATACATGTATCTATACTTGTACCCGTGAAGCTGGAATGTAGTGTAAGACCTAGAGTCTCTACACAAAACTCAACATCGCTATTTGAATGGCTTTTGCAAACTTAATGTGCTTATACCTGAACTCCTGATCATTCCATTTAAATGTGCTCTCCCTTCCATCAGCTCCATCTCAGTAAGTGACAAATCCATCCTCCAAGCTGCTCAAGCAGAATACCTTGCAACTCAGCCTTGGATTGTGCCCTTTCCTCCACTCCCTACCCTTATCCAATCCATGAGCCAATTCTGCTAACTAAACTCAAAAGACAGCCAGAATCTGACTCTCACTTCCTCCACAGCTACCATTCTCAGGTCTCCATCAGCACATTTGCAGTAGCTTCCTAACTGCTCTCCCTGCTCTCATCTTTGCCCTCCTGTAGTCTAGATCCAGTAGGCAACTAGTCCTTTAGGAACAGAAGTCACATTGTGTTACTTCTTTGCTGAATGATTCCCCAATTCATTCAGTGTATATCCTGAGTCTTCACAATGACCTAAGAGACTCTGTTCATGAGAGCCCATTTTCTTTAGCCTCATCTCCTTATCCTTTACTCCTCACCCCAGCCATCCTGCCCTCCTTGCCGTTCTTTGAATTCTCCAGACACACGTCTACCTCAGGACCTTTGCACATGATGTTCCTTCTGATTAGAACATATATCTCCCAGATCTCCATAATATTTACTCCCTCACTTTCTTCAGTTTTCACTAACCTATCATCTTCTTGCCAAGACCTCCCCAACTACCAGGTAAATCATAATTCCTTCTTCTTCCCAATTTGAACATCCCCAGTACCATTTTACCTGCTTAGTTCTTCTACTCTACACTCATCCCCTTCTAACACGACATTAATGGACTCTACTCTTCTTTTTTTTTTTTTGGACTCTACTTTTCAAATTAACTGCCTCTTTCAGCTCAAGTATAAACTTTATGAGAGAATTTTGTCTTCATTCCCTGCTGTAGCCTATGATTGCCTGTCAATGTTGATTGAATGACTGAATTTACTGATACTACTTAAAAGTCCAACATCTAAACCCAAATGAATCTTCTCTGATTATTAACACTCCAAGAGCATGAATGCCCAACTCTGCTGGAGTTTAGTATATGGGGTAGAATTAATGCTAGAATTTGTGCTATACATTTAGGAGCAGGTTTGAGGAAAGGGAAATTTGAATGGAAGGGGACTTTTTTTCCCAGGTTCCCTTCCTTTAAATTAAACTAACATTTTAACCCCAAATGAATCAAAGGATAGTTTAGATTTACAGAACTGAGAACTGGAAAGATCTTTGATAATCAATGAGATCCAACTCCTGTCTTTTGCAGGTGACTAGAAAAAGTTAGGTTCAAGGATTGATCCTGGGTTTATGGAAGACCCAAGGACTAAAACCATTGCTTTCAGAATCTAGAGCCATATCACCGTGCACTGGAACATTCGGTCCCCTTTTCACCAGAGTTGCTGCTTCTATCTCTATTATCAAAGCTTCCTTCTTTGCATACTCTTGGCTATGAGGATGCCCTAGAATTCTGTTCCAGGGTGGCCAGGCTCAATCATTTATTATATGTGGTTTTTCCTTAGGTAACTGAAATTGCTTGAACACTGTCCCTTAGTGGGACAGGAGATGTTATTTCTCCTGTACACTAGCACAGGAGACTAGTTCAGAAGACAGTGAAAGCTGGAGAAACCAGAGTGAGAGGTTTAATTGACAAATCACACACCGATCTGAGAAGGCAGGCTTATGTTCTAGAGGCTGAAACGCATGGAGGCTCTGGTGGAGACAGGTGATTCTCAAAGTACAACTTTGAGTCCCCTGTTTTCTTTTTCTGTAGCAAAGGCAAAAGCCAATGCAAAACTGTAACTTCAAACTTCCGGCTGTCTACGTGATCCATGATAATTACTTATTTAAAAAGTACCATCTTTAGCTGATTTGTTGAATAGCTTTAAAGTAGACTGTGTAATTTACCTTCTAAATGACTTTTCATCACAGAATTGGTTGCTGGAGTTCCAAGAGGCGCACAGAATTTTGGATATGTGAGTACTAAGAATGTGTTATAGGATATTTTGCATATGTGCAAAGAATCATTTTTAAAAAAATCATTTTAAAGATTTAAATCTTTGAAATCTTTTAAAGTGCCCTTAAAGATCCACACTTGTTTGCTTATGAAAAGGGAGGCTAGATTCTTTTCTGACCCATGTATAGGATCAACTCCATCATTTGTGGGACCCAGTATGAAGTGAAAATGCCTGGCCCCTTGTTTGAAATTCTTAAGGATTTCAGGACAGTGACAGCTGGGCTATCCAAAGGATAGGGCTCATCTGAGTGTAGGGCCCTGCCTGACTGCAGAGGTCACATACCCATGAAGTTAGCCCTGTCCTTGTGCATAATTTGGGAGTAATTGCAGAGGATCCCATTGTTGACATAAGCATCATTTTAATATGCCTCACACAGTAAACACAATAAGGTCGATTGTTATGTCACTAGTGTATTAGTTTTCAAGGGCTGTCATAAAAAATGACCCCAAATTGGGTGGCTGATAACAACATAAATTTGTTCTCTCCCAGTTCGGTTCGGTCGCTCAGTCGTGTCCGACTCTTTGCGACCCTATGAATCGCAGCATGCCAGGCCTCCCTGTCCATCACCAACTCCCGGAGTTTACTCAGACTCGCGTCCATTGAGTCAGTGATGCCATCCAGCCATCTCGTCCTCTGTCGTCCCCTTCTCCTCCTGCCCCCAATCCCTCCCAGCATCAAAATCTTTTCCAATGAGTCAACTCTTCTCATGAGGTGGCCAAAGTACTGGAGTTTCAGCTTTAGCATCATTCCTTCCAGAGAAAACCCAGGGTTGATCTCCTTCAGAATGGACTGGTTGGATCTCCTTGCAGTCCAAGGGACTCTCAAGAGTCTTCTCCAACACCACAGTTCAAAAGCATCAATTCTTCGGCTCTCAGCTTTCTTCACAGTCCAACTCTCACATTCATACATGACCACAGGAAAAACCATAGCCTTAACGAGACGGACCTTAGTTGGCAGAGTAATGTCTCTGCTTTTGAATATGCTATCTAGGTTGCTCATAACTTTTCTTCCAAGGAGTAAGCGTCTTTTAATTTAGGAGGTTGGAAATCTGAAATCAAGGTGTGATGGTAAGGTCATGCTCCCTCCCACACACAAGGGAGAGGACTCTTCCTGCCTCTTCCAGCTTCAAGTGGCTCTGCTTTCCCTTGGCGTGTGGCAGCTTCACCCCCATCTCTGACCCGGCCTCCATGTGGTCTTCCTCCATCTATGTCTGTGTGTCCTCTCCTCCTTTTATAAGGACACCTGTCATTGGACACAGCTGCTAAGTCACTTCAGTCATGTCCGACTCTGTGCGACCCCATAGACGGCAGCCCACCAGGCTCCGCCGTCCCTGGGATTCTCCAGGCAAGAACACTGGAGTGGGTTGCCATTTCCTTCTCCAATGCATGAAAGTGAAAAGTGAAAGTGAAGTCACTCAGTCGTGTCCGACTCTCAGTGACCCCATGGACTGCAGGTCACCAGGCTCCTCCATCCATGGGATTTTCCAGGCAAGAGTACTGGAGTGGGTTGCCGTCGGACACAGGGCCCACCATAAATCCACTATGATTTCATTTCAAGATCCTTAACTTTACTTATTTCATCCACAGTGACCCATAAGCTCATCTTCTGAAGTTCTGGAAAGATATGAATTTTGGAGAGCTACTATTCACACCCATTACACTAGTTGCCATAAAAATAGGAAAAGAACATAAGCAGATCTTATGAAAAGAAAGCTGTGGTACATATACACAATGGAGTATTACTCAGCCATTAAAAAGAATACATTTGAATCAGTTCTAATGAGATGGATGAAACTGGAGCCGATTATACAGAGTGAAGTAAGCCAGAAAGAAAAACACCAATACTGTATACTGACACATATATACGGAATTTAGAAAGATGGTAATGATGACCCTTTATGCAAGACAGCAAAAGAGACACAAATGTATAGAATGGACTTTTGGACTCTGAGGGAGAGGGAGAGGGTGGAATGATTTGGGAGAATGGCTTTGAAACATGTATACTATCATGTAAGAAACGAAGTGTCAGTCTATATTTGATACAGGATACAGGATGCTTGGGGCTGGTGCATGGGGATGATCCAGAGAGATGATATGGGGTGGGAGGGGGATTCAGGACTGGGAGCTTGTATACACTCATGGTGGATTCATGTCAATGTATGGCAAAACCAATACAGTATTGTAAAGTAAAATAAAGTAAAAATAAAATTTAAAAAAAAGAAAAGCATTTAAAATACTTTTTAAAAGTCTGGTCAGTCTGTAATAACTATAGATTTTAGGCTGGCTGGATAGAATTGAAAAGGAATATTTTTGCTATATGTATACACTTTCAAATTTCCTTTTTTTTTTTTGCAAGAAGCCATAATCATCAATGTCCCATAATAGCATATGTACAGAAATGAAATTTAGACTAAATTTTTGATTAGATTAACTGACCATCAAATTAGTTGCTCTCAGTATTCTTGAATTCAAATATCATTTCTTTACATCCAATTAATGACTGCATTCTGTCTGAAAGGATTCCAGAAACCATAAATAAAAAGCTCAATTGAATTTTTTTAAGATCATTCTATAGGCTTACTATTTTTTTACATATAGAGCTAACCGTTTATGACTTTCCACAAACATTTATAAGTGATTTAAGTTATACATTTAAAAAAGTTCTCTAGTTCTATGCCAAATGAAATAACCTATCTAATTTCTCTGATTTCAGGTTTCAATCATTAACTCTACAGATATGACCTTTATTCAGAATTTCACTGGTGAACAGGTAAAGACATTTTAATGTCAAATAGTGAATGTCACTCTGCACTATTATAATATTCATATTATTCATTCATAAAATAAATATTTACCTAGTACTTACTATGTTCTAGAAACTCTTCTAAGCAGTAGGAGTGTAACCATCTATCAGACAAGATCCCAACTCTAACGCAGCACTACAGGGGAGGCTGTTGAAGAGATAACAGTTAATTAATAAACAAGTATGTGCCCATGATGATTTCAGATACTGCTAGGTGATGTAAAGGCAGAATATGCTCCCTAAAAGCTAGTGGGAAGCTGCTATATAGCACGCAGAGTTTTGTGGGGACCTAAATGGATAAGATGGGGCATGGAGTAGGAGGGTGGTCCAAGAGGGAGGGGATATATGTATACATACAGCTGATTCACCTCATCATACAACAGAGACTAACACAATATTGTAAACCAGCTATACCCTAATTAAGTTTCCAAAAAGCCACTAATTGCTGAAATCTGATATCAGTCCTATTATGTTGCAGTCCTGTATGTAATCTGCCTGGTGATTAGTTCTGGGTACCCGCCTTCCCTCTGAGAAGACAAAAGCTTCTTCTGGGTTCCACATATTGGTCGGAATCAATGGGTCTGGATTCTCCTCCTGCCCTCATAGTAAATGGAACCCTCACCAACCCCAAAATATATGGAAGATGACAAAGTGTCTGATTCCGGTCCCTTCCTCCCAGGGACTAGATTTTTGCCCCTTACCCACTATCACTGGCTAGGGTCTTATCAATGGGTAAATTCTCTGAAAGCAGGTTGCTGGTATCCTGATGACCTGGGGTCACACTTCATTCCCCACTCTGGGTTTTCCTGGGTCTTATGACCTGTTGAAATTTGTCACTTTTTTTTTAAAGGATGAATGTGGCCCTGTTGTGTTAGGGAGGCAATTCTGAACTGAAGTAGTCTCTCTAGGCCACCAACTTTCTCTCCTAACCACCAACCCAGGTTCTGGAGCTTCTAGAAGCCTTACATTTGAATCTGGCCAAGTGACTGTCTTGGCCTGCTGGATCCCAGAAGGATCCAGGTTTAAGATCCTGAAATGCTCAGCTCTTAGCTAGACACAGAAATTTGGAATCATATATTTGTCAAGCAATTTTGATAGTTTTTTGTTGAGAATACAGAGCATTTTTGACATTTCTGCCCCAGCTGGGGCTTTAGTCTATCTATGACTGTGCAGTTTTCAACAAAGCCTCTCATGAGACTCTTGTGGTAAATACAGAGATATAAGGCTGTGATGATTGTGCAATTGGGTGAATTTATACATTTTGAACAACTATTTTCAAGTGGTGATAATTAATGGTGTATGAAATATGGCAAGTCTTCTCTATTGTCTTTTTGTTTTACATTTTTATCATTAAAAACTCCTTAAACATTGTTAAATTTGGCCTTTCTGTAACTTTTCATCCTCAATACCACCTAGTTCTTCAATCTTGAACCTCAGAATTTAATACATAAATGATGAAATTCCTCTGAGTGAGGTCACACAGTGCCACACAGGAATAAGAATTTTACTACATGTGAGCGGAATAAAGAAAAGACGTGGGAGAACTGAATTACTGCATAACACAGTCAAAGGAGGCATTCATTGCCTCAACAAAGAGAATTTTGCACCTGGTCCCCAGGGCTTAGTCCATAAACATACTGTAGACTGGATGGCTACAGCAACAAACATTTATTTCTCATGGTTCTAGAGTTTGAGAAGTCTAAGATCAAAGGGTAGTCAGATTTTGAGTCTGGTGAGAGCCTGCTTCCTGGTTCACAGCCAACTTCTCACTATGTCCTCACATGGAGGAAGGGACGAGGCAGCTCTGTGGGGTTCCTTTTCTATGGACACTCATCCCGTTCATGAGGGCTCCACCCTCATGACCTAATTACCTCCTGAAGGCCCCACCTCCTATAACAACTGTATGTGTTTGGAATAGAGAAAAGAGGTGGCAGAATTAAATTATTGTGTTATACTTGTTAACTCATCTATTTATTTCTTTTGCAAAGAGTATCTGGCACCTACCCTGCGTTACACCTGGTCAGACAGTGCAGAAACAAGAATGAGCAACACAAGCCAAGATCTCTTCCTTCCATGGAGCACACTTTACAGTAGACTATAGGCTGATTAAATTTGGAGGTGATTGGAAGCTACATAAGCTAAGGCGTTGGATGGCAGATGTGGGAATGAAAAACCCTGGCAGGCAAAAACTATGGGCCAAATCTGAAAAGATTATAAATCTTGAAAGCGTAGGTTGAAAAACAAAAATATAAGAGCTAGAATGTGGAGAGATTAGGTATACTGGTCACACTCACAAACGACTTAGAAACCTTAACAGATGATAAACTCGGTTTGAATTGATACTGAGACATGGTTTAGCCACAAGTGAAAACCTTTTTATGCTTCAGTGGTGCAAAGAGACCACAGTAGAGAGTGTCTGTCCTACTTAACCTCTGTCAGTATGCTCATGAGGTGTCAGCTTTTCTTTGGTATCACATATCTGTAAGCAAGATGGTGGGCTGCAATCATTTTCATGTGAGATTTCATATGAAAATGGAATTAAATTTATTCTGTGATGTTCAAGATCGCAGAACTAGGCAGGAGGATTGAGGACTAGATATTACAGAAGGACCAGTTTCAGCAAAAAGTGTTCTAAAAGTTGTATCTCCAAATTGAATGGATTGATTGTTGAACATCTCCAGTGGTTGTCCGAGCAGATGTCCGGGCTGCTGTGAGGAGCATTCATTATGTGTTAGGTCAGGGGTTAAACTAAATGACTCTAAGACTCTGTCCAGGTCTAAGGGTCTATGAATTTAAATGCAAAAAATGTGCTGCAATGTGGCTAATCTTTCAGGGAAAATTGAGAGATGACTTTTTGAACACAAAATATGTTATTTATGGTTTTTCTTTGCAGATGGCATCTTATTTTGGATATACAGTTGCAGTATCAGATGTTAACAATGATGGGTAAGTTTGTAAGAATTTCCTCACTCACTGAATATTATAGTCATCCTTAAAGATGTTATACTTTTTTCTTCATGAAATACATCCTTCTATATTTCCTCAACAAAATAGAGGCTCTTTTGTTTTTGGTTGGTTTTTTTTTTTTTTTAGTTCAGGACAAGAGGATATAACTACTGAAGAACTCTCTATCATCCTTTTTAATGTCTTTACCACATCTGCACTTCTAAGAAAACACTATTTTACTTAGTTTTATCTTTAATTTCATGAATTGAATAGCCCTTGGCCATTTGAAATCCATAGCCATTGAGGAATTTGCTCATCTCTCTTTTTAGCACATGATTCATTCATAAAATATTTGCACATAAATTTTGTTTCTACTGTTATTGCATACTAGAGACATCCATGCAGAATGTAAAATAATAATGCTATTTTTTCAGGTTATGGCAGTAAATTACAATTGAACTTGGATCAAACAGCATGATAAATTATAGTTGTGTTTAAGTCATTATTTCAAAGAAACTTATTATTAAGCATCTCTCTGATCTACTAAAAATACCTGACAGATTAAATAAATGATTAAATAAGAAAACCAATAAATTGAGATGAACTGATTATCCATCCAACATGTATTGCTGGAGTACCTACTATATACCAGAATGTAGCAATGAATAAGAAAGAATAGGGCTCTGCTTTCATGGAGCTTACATTTTCATAAGAAGCACAGCTCTGAAAAATCTTAACTGTGTTCCCAGATCTGGGTTAAGCATTTTAGATACATCATTGATAGACATTAGCTCTGACCTCAGTATAGCTAGAAATGAACTTTATTTGTTATGTGATGGCCTATGATTGGAGATAAGTTTGGTAACTTTTGTATCTTTTGGAAAATATCTTTTTATTATTCTTTGATTCAGCATATATCTGTTGAGCATCCTTTAAACACCAGCTCCGTTCTAGCACTTAAACCTGTGTTTAAGTCTTTACTCTGTTTTGGCTTTGACGAGAATCTGTTTATTAAATGTGCGTTTTATTAGTTTCCATTATTTTTATAAAGAAATTCAGACTTCTACTTTACAAAAATATAAAATCATAATTTCAGTTATTTTCACCCAAAGAACTTTAATATTGTCCTTAATGATGCTAAAAAAAAATCGGTTATCAATGGTTTTTATTGTCATGGCCTATTAAAAAAATCAGTTTGTCGGATTATATTAAAACTAGGCATACTAGGTTGCTGTATTTCACTGTCATTAGTTTAACTCATAGTTTTAGAGAGTCTATAATTCCTACAATGTTTTAAATTCACAAAGCCCCTTCTAGCTTTCCCAGCATTTATCAGTGATTAAGGAATGATAAGTGAACATTATTTAGCAGAGTTCAATACTAGAATTGAAATTTAATTCTTATTCTTTACCCAATCTCTAGTTTTCCTAAATCTTTCAAGTCCTGGACCTGAGTGAATGTGCAGTGTCTCAGACTAGGGTTAAGAACATCACCGAGCTAATTGATCATTCAACGTTCAGAAGTTAGGACCCAGGTTCTGTGGGATTGAAGCAGACTTTCCTTTCTCCATCTGAGGGATAATTAAGTACTGGTGTATGTGAGATCACCTAGTAAACACGTCATCCTATCTATCTACTACACAACAAAAGCAAAGTCCCTACAAATGCTTCAAAACCCACCACTGGTGAAAAAAGGTGGTGTCATTAACTAATGTAACCAAATTAATAAACTGGTGAGGATTTCCCCAGTATCTTTTTTATTTAAAGAAACACCCAGGTATCAGAAGTGAGCTTCAAAAATTTAGACTAAACAGCTGTGTGCATGGTGACTGCTCATTGATAGGGTCAAGCCTGGGACTGTTTTGAAAATATTCAAAAGCTGCTGAAATTAATTTCAGTTTAGTTATCTTAAAACAGCCAGAGCAATGAAGTCTTTCTGTGTAAACTCTGTTAGGAATTTCTGGACAAACTTAGCAACAAAGGGAGATAGTATTTTCCTCTTGAACTTAAGCAGATCTGTCTTTTATTTTCTTATGGCTTTTTGACCCTTTTAGTATTTATACTATTTCAGAAATTCACAGAAATACAATTTAATCCATTGGATTGTTCTAGCCTCAGCAGATCTCAAAGGAACTAAATTTAGAGATTCTTAGCAGTTGGTTAACTTGAGAGCACTTTAGAGAAAATTTATTTGAAAGGAAGCAGCTTTGAGTAACTCTGTTTTGGTCAGATTTAGTCTAAGTGGATTCTGTCATAGAGGAGAAATCGTTATGATGTGATTAAGTAGAAAATCTAGAAAATTAAAGCATAAAGAAGCTGCAGATTAAATTGATTTCTGTAATGTAATTGATAAGCCATATTAGTTTTTGCCTGTCATAAAATAATTATATCGATTAGATATCAATTCTAATATAAAGCCACCTAACCTGCCTTCTCTTAATAAATAACTACATTCTGAAAATCAGTCTTGGGTATTAGCATACACTAAGAACTGTTGAGAAAGAAGAAATGGAAAATTTTATGGGTTAAAGTTAAATCAACATATTAAATACTATTTGGCTGTAGAAAACTTAAATTCAGATTCTTCATAATGAATATTCTCGTTGATGGGTTCCCTCATCCCCCTGCTCTCTCAGTATATTTATGCTTTTCTCTTCAGAAAAAATATTTATAATGTTTTGTCTCTAACAACACATGAAAGGATGAGAACCTGCGCCTTACATTATATTATTAGAGTGGACATAATACTTTTTTAGACATAAAAAAGAGACACAAATAAATACATAGAAATTGAAAGAAAACTATGCTCAAATATTAGACAATTCAGATAAGATGAAGTTTAGTGTATATATCCTTCTTTTATACCTTAGATCTCATCCAAACCACCAACATGACCCAAGCAGAGAAGGTGGCTTTTAGTGAAAACCTCATCATAAATAGTATTTCTTCATCATTGTTCTTTTTGAGATTAAGTAATATTATATATATATTATATATTTTTAGAATAGTACCCAGCGGTTATACGACTGCTTTTTCAGAAGTTCAGTGAAAAGCATCCTTACTACTAAATATTGTTAAACTTTAAACTTGAATTGAGTCTATTCAAAAAAAGGATTTGAAAAATAAATTTTGAAATAGGCTAATAACATGCATGGCCTACTGCAATAGTTTTTCAGTGGCTTTTTGGCCTGTGGGTTCATAATTAGAAATACATTTGACATTGCAACCCAGAATACACACACAACTGAAACAAAAGTTTCCATGGAACAGTATTTACTCTATTATGTGCAATGCATTCACTCATATTTTCTATTCTATTTCATTTTTCAAAATTGCTTGTCAAGACCATTAAATTGATTTCACAATTCACTAATGAGTTGTAAATCAAGATTTTAAAACACCAGCCTAAACAATAACATATAGTATTATTGCTAACATAAAATAATATTGACACTAAGTGAAAAATATTCTACAAGGCACATTGAACCAATTGAATCCAAGACAGTTATTGTCTCTCAGCTTTATGAGAACACAATTATAAATTGAGAACAAATGTCTTTCTCCTTTTTGGCGTTTAGAACATTTTAGACGACTTACACTTAAATATCTAGGGAACTGTATCTCTATGAAAATAAATCAATGTTGTCATAATCCTCCAAGAATCCAAAGATCGCATGGATGTGCTAATCTTTCACAATGATAGGTCGAATAATTTTGCATTTCTAGAACTCCCCAGTGTTGGTGGTGAGAAACACAGTGAGGCAATGTGCCAGTCCCTTGCCATGTCTCTGTCCTCAGGGACCAATTGTATGGCTTTGTTCCTTCTTTGGAGAATGGGAAAATGGTCCCCATCAATCTCTGCACTAGAGAACCAGGGGATTTAGATGTCTTTGAACTACAAGGCCGCAGCGCACACAATTAGGTGTTTAACAACTACCTCTTCATCCTGGCAATAATAATAACAGAAATTTAAAAAATAAATAAGAAAATAAAGATTTTCCTCCAAGGAAAATCCTGAGGCTTGGAACAACCCCAATCCCTACCTCCCTCTTGGCCCAGACTATGGAAGCAGAGTGAGCAAATGCATTTGGAATATTTTTAAGAAAATATTTTACCTAGTGGCTCAGTTGGTAAAGAATCCACCTGCAGTGCAGGAGATGCAGGTTCGATCCCTGGAAAAGGGAAATGGCAACCCACTGGGAAGATCCCCTGGAAAAGGAAAATGGCAACCCACTCCACTATTCTTGCCTGGGAAATCCCATGGACAGAGAAGCCTGCCATGCTATACTCCACGGGGTTATAAGAGTCAGACACGACTGAGAAACTAAACCACCACCACCACCACCACCAGCAATCAATTGCTATTTCTTTCTTGAAATGTAATCAGTCTGAAAAATTATCTCCTAGTTTTCTGTGATAATGTCTACTTTCACAAAGAAAAAACCCAAATCTACATTTGGGAGGAAAATTTTGTTTTCTGCCTTTCTAGGCAGTATGAGATGGAGAAGGCAATGGCACCCCACTCCAGTACTCTTGCCTGGAAAATCCCATGGATGGAGGAGCCTGGTAGGCTGCAGTCCACAGGGTCGCCAAGAGTAGGACACGACTGAGTGACTTCACTTTCACTTTTCACTTTCATACATTGGAGAAGGAAATGGCAACCCACTCCAGTGTTCTTGCTTGGAGAATCCCAGGGACGAGGGAGCTTGGTGGGCTGCCATCTGTGGGGTCGCAGAGTCGGACATGACTGAAGCGACTTAGCAGTAGCAGCCAGTATGAGAACCTTCTCTGGCCTCTGTTTTATTTAAATGGAGGAGCCAAAAGAAAAGAGGAGGATAGGCTTTATTTTAAACCTTATCACTGCAGGAAAACTTCATAATATAAATGTACAGTTAAATAAATTGTGGACAAATTCTCATCCATGTTTTCAAAAACTTAGTTAAGTCTTTCTGATATGTTTTACTTGTGTAAGTACATTTCCTGGAAATAGGCTAAAAAGCTGAAAAGAGTGAAATATCTGTGGTTTTCTTAAAGTAGTCATTTTTAACATAGTTTGAAAGGTTCAGTGTGATAATTCAGCAACTCTTATTTTCTTACGGCATTCTATTCTGAAGACATAACAAAGCAATGAAAGAAATATGATGACTGTAAAATGTCTCCTGGAAAAGGAAATAAACCAGTGGAAATGTCCTCATCTCGTTGATTAGAAGTCTACCCAAAAGCAGCTCATGTCTGTGCTGTTCTTACTCTCTGTTCCCTGCAGGATGGATGACATACTGATTGGGGCACCTCTCTTTATGGAACGTGAATTTGAGAGCAGCCCCAGAGAGGTAGGGCAAGTTTATCTGTATCTGCAAGAGAGCACCCTCATCTTCAGAGACCCGCAGGTGCTTGTAGGCACCGAGGTTTTCGGGAGATTCGGCAGCGCTGTGGCCCATTTAGGAGACCTGAACCAAGATGGATACAATGGTAATTTACACCACTGCATGGAAATTACTTATGTGCCATAAGATCATGTTACTGTTACATGAAGTAAGCAACAGATTTCACAGTGCTGTATGTGAAACAGTTCTTATGATTGGTCTTTAATAAATTATCTAAAATTTCAAGATAACTTAAACTTTATTTAGTTTGGGTTAATATAGATGTTGGGGCTTCCCAGATGGCGCAGTGGTAAAGAATCCAGCTGCCAATGCAGGAGATGCAAGAGATGAGGGTTTGATCCCTGTGTCAGGAAGATCCTCTGGAGGGGAAATGGCAACCAGTATTCTTGCCTGGAAAATTCCATAGACAGAGGAGCTTGACCCAGGGATCAAACTTAGAATGCCTTCTAAGTACCCTCTCCTCAGTAAAACATGACAGCTCACACAAAATTTTGCATACATTTTCAGGACCTTTAAATTAAGGACCAGGGTATAATGGGTTTCTTGACATTCAAGGGAGTAACAGGATTTTGCTCCAATAAAAGAGCTTAGGGAGTATTCTCATCAAATCAAAGTATTCATTAATACCTTTGGCACATGGTCATGTACTTTTATGATTTCTTTGGAAAAACATGTCTCAGCAATGTATGGTAACTTTTAAAGCACCATAAAACATAAAGGCATATTAAAAGCTCATGGTTCCAGGGAAATTTTTTTTAAAAAAGACAAGTTCATCTTCAACTGATTTGTTGCTTTCAAAAACTGCCCTATTCCTGAACACCACATGAAATAAATAATGCTAAATTATTGGTGGAATCATCTTTTTCATTATCTTCTCTTTTGTCTTTTCTCTCAAACCTTTAATGATACTTTTAAGAGATAAGAGAGACATTCATAATGACCTAAAAGGGGTTCTGCCTCTCTGAGCCTTGGTATCTTTAAAATGATGCCAAAAAGGGATGAAACCAGGGGACAGATGTCAACTCATGGACTCAGAGGATATGAGAAAAGTACCCCTTTCCATCTACCATTTGAGAATATATTTATTTTCTGCAACAGGCTGAGTTTTTTGAGAGTTTATCCTTACCTGTTAAGTGAAAGTGAATTTATGATCCTTGTTATATAGTAAAAATCAATTTACAATTTATTTAGTCTCATCAGACTTACTTAGGAACAAAAATAAAGAGACAAATGACAAAATAAAGACACACAGTGATGTCCGTGGCACAGAATTGTTCTGTTATTGTGTTATTGGTGCTCTTTTTCATGTAAACCTAAGTAGTTAGATGCATTGTTTAGAACAATCCTGTTGAACACAGAAGGTCATTTTCATTTAGTGCTAAGTTTAGTTGGAGACAGTCGATAGGGCTCTTTCCCAGTTTCTCAGAGGCCTTGACTATGAAATGAAACTTGCCTACATCATGGGATGATGTCATCATTCAAGAATATAATCTTTGTGAAAGAAGATGTTTATTTCTTTTAACAAGAAACTCTAAGTACCCTGCAAATGTGCCTCAACTGGTCTTATCCAGCCCGGTGCTCTGACCCAACTCTTCCCCATCCCTTACTAAGTTTCCACGTAGACCACCCTCTGACTGCTCTTCAGGAGGGCCAAGCTCCTTGCATCCCTGGGCCTTTATACAGTCTTCCCTTCTTCCTGGACTGCTTTTCCTTCTGATCCCACATGGTTCGTTTCCTCTTGCCCCCAGACTTCAGTTTCTATGTCAACCTTACAGACACCTTGTCTGAACACTTCATCTAAAATAAGAATCCAGTCACTTTCCATCACATCAGTATTTTTAAGATCCTATATGTGGCATTTGTCACTTTTCATCTTTCCTTGATTTTTTTTTTTTGTGTGTGTGTGTGTGTGTATGTGTGCTTTCAACCATGCTGCACAGCAAATGGGATCTTAGTTTCCCAAACAGGGATTGAACCCGTGCCCCATACACTGGAAGCACAGAGTCTTAACCACTGGAAGGGCAGGGAAGTCCCTCCTGATTATTTCTTTATTCAAATTGTCTATTCCCTGCACTAGAGTATAAACTTTTGAAAATCAGTGTCTAGTTCACCATTGAATCCACTGTACCCAACACATAGTAGGCACTTGGTAAATATTTTTGGGATGGATGAAAGGCAACGAATAATTTCCTCTTGCTATAGTCCTACACATTTTTCTGGAAAACGGAAGAAGCCCTTTGGATCATTGCTGAACGTACTTAATTCTCTAACATTCTTCTTTAATGAGAAATGATGTGTCTCTGTCTGCAGACGTTGCCATTGGTGCACCCTTTGCAGGCAAGGATCAAAGAGGCAAAGTGCTCATTTACAACGGGAACAAGAATGGCTTAAACACCAAGCCTTCCCAGATTCTGCAAGGAGTGTGGGCCTCCCAGGCTGTCCCTTCTGGATTCGGCTTTACTTTAAGAGGAGATTCAGACATAGACAAGAATGATTACCCAGGTAAGTTTTTCTTCCTTTTCGCATGAGAAAGTCTGCTTCCTAGAAAGGACCATTCTCTGGACCACGCAGCATGTTTAAGCAGCTCTCTTATGCAGCCTGAGCTTGCCCATGGCACAGGTTCTTTGGGTACGATTCTAGAGCAACTTTCAGGAGAGTCTGAAGACAGACAAAACAAACACTCCTTTTCCTGTCAAGAGATGATGTTAAGAAAGCAAGATGGCTTAAAAAAAAAAAACTTCATTGGACATAAAACTTATCAACTTTGTAGCAAAAATTTTTATTTGAAACCCCAAAGTAATCTGGTCTCCATCAACCAAGACAGCTTACGTTAGAGTTCTTTTTAGAGTGATTTATTTTAACCCTATAATTCCCTGTTGAGCTCATAGTTCCTATGAATTGACTTATGAAACTCAGTATTTCTATCCTAAAACTAATGGTTTGGGAGCATAAATATTTTCCACCCATGTTTGGGGGTTGTCCAAAGATAGATTGTTTTAAAGCAAAGCAAAAGGAACTGGTTCTTTATACAGATTGTAAACAATTCTTGATTGCCTAATTCATTGTGAGGATTCATCAGAAATCCATGTAGCACAGCAAGATAATTCATGTTTTATGCATGCTGTCAGAGAGTACGGATTTGTCTTAAAGGATTGTTTCAGTAATCAGGGTTATTAGCAGAGAACATTAGACTTCTTGGTTTTGTGGTTCAGTTCTGCGCCGAAGAATTGATGCTTTTGAACTGTGGTGTTGGAGAAGACTCTTGAGAGTCCCTTGGACTGCAAGGAGATCCAACCAGTCCATTCTAAAGGAGATCAGCCCTGGGTGTTCTTTGGAAGGAATGATGATGCTAAAGCTGAAGCTCCAGTACTTTGGCCACCTCATGTGAAGAGTTGACTCATTGGAAAAGACTCTGATGCTGGGAGGGATTGGGGACAGGAGGAGAAGGGGACGACAGAGGATGAGATGGCTGGATGGCATCACCGACTCGATGGATGTAAGTTTGAGTGAACTCCAGGAGTTCAGACATGGACAGAGAGGCCTGGCATGCTGCGATTCATGGGGTTGCAAAGAGTTGGACACGACTGAGCAACTGAACTGAACTGAACTTTCCCTTTTGTGTTGGTTATTTCAAGATGGTTTCAACAAATACTTAGAGATCATTAATAGTTCACTGACAGTTTTGACCATTTATTGAGACCTTATCTCTTTCCATCACTTCTATCCTCATTGAGTATTTTCCAATGTAGAGCTTTTATCTGGCTTGGGGCAACATTCCAAGAAACTGGTTGCTGAAATATACATTACTAATTTTAATCCTTCAACTTTCTTCTCCCCTCTGGATTGGGCAGAAAGGATACTACAACAAATTCTTATACATTTGCCAGAAATGTTTCTTGGCACTAACATAAACATTGTAGTGGGCTCATAGCAGATATAGAATTATATTGTATATGAATGTGTTCTAGCTGAGGCAATTTCAAGAGCCTCTAGTGAAATTTGCTTTCTTAGGTTTTATTATACTAGTCTAATCAATGATGGTTAGGTTTTCTTTGGGGGAGAGGAGTCTCATAAATACTTTATTTTAAATAATCTCCAAATTAGATTCCCTATGTGATTTCTTCCCAAACTATGCCATATCTTAATTACATCTTTTTTTCATCCCTTCTTAACAATCATCAAATGGTCATTTGAGGCCATTCACTGGTCAGTAACTTTGTCCACTGAGGCTGATTCACTTTACAGTGATTAATGATATTAATGCAGTGTATCCATCTGTCTATAAGTAAATATCCTGTACTAAGACAGGACCATAGATGCTGCTTAGGTGGATTCTTAACCTCAAGATAGTCTTGAGGGTTTCAGAGTTCATCGGTACATCTCAGTTAGTAGACCCGAGTTCTGGCCCCAGTTCTCTCTCAGCTATAGATGGCTTGCTTATGCTTCATTATCTTGTAACATTTTCCTTCATCCTCATCCTCTTGCAAGCATCCTCTCACAAAATGAATGTCATTCAAAGAAGCCTTTTTGTCTTAACATCAAGTCCCCAGGGACCTAATGAGAGGAACACTGCCTTATACGCAGGTGACTAGATCCTATAAGCTAGTGCAGCAGATTGGAAATTTGCAGGCATAATTCAGGAATCAGACATGGAACTTTCCTCATTTTTCTATAAGCAAATGCCCTTTAATCCTCAAGTCTCCATTCCCACTGTGGTATTGGAAAACCTCAATCTTGCAGTCACATCTAGATTCAGACTTAATATCACTTGGGTAAATATGTGTTTGGATTCAAGACTCTCTCTTTCCTCCCTCTGCAGCAACTCTGCCAAGGAATGGAACAGCAAAGGTGGGGACCCTTTTGTCCCGGGATGGAGAAGGGGGTTCCTGGACCAAGGACATAGCCTGCAGTTGTTGGCCTCTGGCTGAAGAATGGCCCAGTCTCTCAGTGTCTGACATGTTGCTCAAGCTTCGGTGATTAATCCAGCGGTTTGCGCAGTGGCCGCTGCTCAAAGTTCCATGTGTCCTCGTTCTCCTCGTCCTGTTTTGGCTGCTTCTGGTTCCCCCTCAGCAGGTGCTTCTGTGCCACCACTGGGACTCATAGATCAGGGTCTTCAGGTCTCAGAAACTGCCTTTAAGCTTATTCTTCCTTTGGCCATTGCTAATTTTCCACCGGAGCATCTGTTATTCCAGCACCTAAGAGGGCTGCAATCTTCTTGGGTTTTGTTTGAGAAGTATTGTGGCACAAACCCTCTTTTCGTTATTGGGTGGCATGCTTTCTAGACCCTGTAGTTCACTTTGCAAACTCTGTGTTCTCCTTCTCCATGATCTGTCTTGTGATTTTCCAAATCAGTCAGTCTTTTCGGGAAATTATAAAGAAATGCAGTTTTCTTTCCCTCTGGGGTCTTGCTCCTTCAAATCAAAAGAAATCTGTCTTCAGATCATTGTCCCTTCTATGAGCTTCAAAATCCATTTGACAAATTGAATTTCTTCTCTTAGGGTGTATCTCCTCATACCTGCTAAACAGTGGTTCTCAATCTTGGCTACACATTAGGATCCTCTGGGGAAATTTTAAAAATCCTTATACTCAGGTCACCCTGCAGAGCAGTTAATTCAGAGTCTCCAGGGAGTGGAACTCAGACCACGGTCATGTGTTTAAGTGACCTGGGTCTTTCTAGTATACAACCAGGCCGGGAACTAATGATCTTAAGCAAGATTCCCCCACTTTAATGAACATCTGGATCACCTGGGCATCTTGTTCAAATGCAGATCCTGATTCAGTAGGTCAAGTGGGTGGGAGAGACTCCTCATTTTCAGCACGTTCCCTGGTGACACCCTCACTGGTACACTGCTGGTCTTCACACCACATCCCAAGTAGCAGATTCTGAAACAGCATGACGCCAGTTACCTGTTGTGCCTGTTACAAGTGTGTGTGCTGTTGCCTTCATCATGCCCAACTCTTTGTGACCCCCTGGGCCACAGCTTGCCGGGTTCCTCTAGCCATGCGATTCTGCAGCTGAATGCATTGCACCGTTCAGATGTTGTGACCTCCTGGGTCTGGAATGGGGTTCAGGGATTTGTGCTTTTACCCAGGACTGTACTTTGAGAAATGCTGCTCAGGAATGCCTTTTTCCCATGCTCACAATAGAGGGATGTGAATCCTAACCCTAACCTACTAGCTGAGCTCCAGCATTTTATTTACTCTTCACTCAGCCATCAAACCAACCTAAGCCTCTTTTCTGTGGATTGCCTCTGGGTGGTGATGCCAGGGCACACCTATACCTCATCTGAGGATGTTAAGGAAATCCCACTGAAACTATTTCTTGCAACGGTCAACATTTCCTGGAAGTTATCTGTGCATTTAAAACAATGCCTCACTACTTTTCATTTAAAATATATTGTCACATTTGTTAAGAACTGACCCGCTTAACCTGCCTTAAGCCATAAAAGGAGCTGTTTATATTAAGGCTACAGAAATAACTCAAGGGAACCTAAGGACAAGGATTCTGCCCAGACGTTGCAAGGGACTGCCTGGGATCCAAGCCTGTCAGGACTTTCCTTCTCTGGCCTCTCTCTCTGCTCATCTGTTCTGCTCTCCAGCGTACTGTATTTCTGTGAGCACCAAGTGCTGCTTTGGTCCCAGAATTTGCATGCTGCAGTTGTGCTCACCCGAAGAGACTGTCTGTAATTTACCTCAGACCCAAGTCCTGGGGAAGGAAATCTCATAGACTCTGAGGCAAACAGTGACGTTTTCCAAAGAAAGTCAGAGTTGACTTGGGGATTGTGCAAGCATCAAAATAGGTAACCATTATGACTCCCCTATAAAGTAAAACAGAATACCCCCAAGATATCAGTGTTGTGTCAAGAAAGGAAAGTGCTTTAAAGGAAAAAAAATTATTTTTAAATGAAGGAATAAAAATTATTTTTAAACTGCTCATCAAAATTTTTGTATTTGTCCCTTTAGTTCAAGGTCTAAATGGAAAATAAGTGAGAAATTCTGTTCTTCATTTAGAAAATATGTAGTCGTATTTACTATGGGCTAGACACTGTGCTCTGCAGATTTGGGGGAGGGGTACTGTGCAAGGAAAGACAGACAGTTAATCATAACTAAGTGGTAGCTCAGCTGGTAAGAATCCACCTGCAATGCAGGAGACCCCAGTTTGATTCCTGGGTCAGGAAGATCCACTGGAGAAAGGATAAGCTACCCTCTCCAGTATTCTTGGGCTTCTATTGTGGCTCAGCTGGTAAAGAATCCACCTTCAATATGGGAAATCTGAGTTCAATCCCTGGGTTGGGAAGATTCCCTGGAGAAGGAAAAGGCTACCCACTCCAGTATTCTGGCCTGGAGAATTCCATGGAACTGTACAATCCATGGAATAAAAAACTCAGACATGACTGAGCGACTTTCACTCACTCACTCACATGGCTATTTCATCCCCCAGACTGATTAAAAATCAGATCACTTAGTACCTTGAAATAATCAAAAGCATAGACATGCAAAGGTGGTTTCATTGACATCTGTCTGCAAGTTATAGATATTTTGTGTCTGGGCAGGACCAGACACTTAGTCTTCTTGTCTTAGGGAAAAAAAGAATGCTGGCAAAAATCAGGCATGGGCCAGTTACATTGCTAACATTATGACAATTACAGCCAGTGTTACTCCTGATAATTAAGAGCCCAAACCATGCCAGCCACTGCATAGATAAATATAGTTCATATATTAAGGTAAATATAGTTCATATTCCTTGGAATATTATTTCTGAATCTCTCTCCTCTGTATACCTGGCTTCAGTCTCTGGGTTGGGAAGATCCCCTGGGGAAGGGAACAGTTACCCACTCCAGTATTCTTGTCTGGAAAATCCCATGGATAGAGGAGCCTGGCAGACTACAGTCCATGGGGTGGCAAAGAGTCAAACATGACTGAGTGACTTTCACTTTCCCACTTATATGTGTATATACATATGTGTGTGTGTATGTGTGTACACACATATAGCAGGAGAGTACATGGGGTAAAGTTGGATGACACTACTTCTTTGGGGGAAACATCAAACCAATATCAATACAACCATGTTAAAATTGGCAAAATGGCTGTGAAGGGGAAGGGAAATCAGACTGTCTGGGTTCAGATTCTGATGTGTCACTGATAAACTATGTGATAATGGAAAGTTGATTGATTTCTCTGAGCTTTCATTTCCTGGAAGTGCTCAGTCGCTCAGTTGAGTCTGACTCTTTGGGTCCCCTTGGACTATAGTAGCCCACCAGGCTCCTCTGTCCCTGGGATTTCCCAGGCAAGAATACTGGAGCCATTTCCTTCTCCAGGGGATCTTCCTGACCAAAGGATAGAACCCACTTCTTCTGCATTGCAGGCAGATTCTTTACCACTGTGCCACCTAGGAAGCCTCCTTATCTGGTATTATGGGTCCAATAATCCGACTTCACTGGGCTGTGTGTGCTCTCACTTTCTAGGTTGGGAGAGGAATCTTATAACATGTTGTAAAATGGCTTAGAGTAGGAATGATGACTGTCTGACTAACATAAACAGAATCAAAGCTACTGTACTTCCAGACATGGACCACATAAGACACTGAAAAACTGCATTCTAGGATTCTAGAGATGGACAGTATAGGTTTGAAACTTGGTACTGCTATCTTCTAGCTATATAAGAATAAGAAAATTCCTTATCCTCTCTGAACTTGAATTTCCTTATCTGTAAACTCAAATAGTAGTATGTTGGTATAAGGATGAAATGAGATCATCTATGGCAAATAGGTTGGGGAAGCAGTGGAAACAGTGGCTGACTTTATTTTTGGGGGCACCAAAATCACTGCAGATAGTAATTGCAGCCATGAAATTAAAAGACTCTTACTCCTTGGAAGGAAAAGTATGACCAACCTAGACAGCATATTAAAAAGCAGAGACATTACTTTGCCAACAAAGGTCCGTCTAGTCAAGGCTGTGGTTTTTCCAGTAGTTATGTATGGATGTGAGAACTGGACTATGAAGAAAGCTGAGCGCAGAAGAACTGATGCTTTGAACTGTGGTGTTAAGAAGACTCTTGAGAGTCCCTTAGACTGTAAGAAGATCCAACCAGTCCATCCTATAGGAGATCAGTCCTGGGTGTTCATTGGAAGGACTGATGCTGAAGCTGAAACTCCAATACTTTGGCCACCTGATGCAAAGAGCTGATTCATTTGAAAAGACCCTGATGCTGGGAAAGATTGAGGGCAGGAGGAGCAGGGGATGACAGAGGATGAGATGGTTGGATGGCATCACCGACTCAATGGACATGAGTTTGGGTAAACTCTGGCAGTTGGTGATGGACAGGGAGGGCTGGCATATTGCAGTCCATGGGGTTGCAAAGAGTTGGACATGACTGAGGGACTGAACTGAACTGATGTAATATTAAATGAAGTTTAAATTACTATGAGATTATATAGAGCACAGTTTAATAAACAGTAGCTTTCAATCATGTCTTTAAAACAATGCAATATTTTGGATATATTCTTTTTTTTTAATTTTTACAGGAGTACAGTTGCTTAACAATGTTGTGTTAGTTTCTGCTGTACAGCAACGTGAATCAGTCATACGTGTACATACATCCCCCCTTTTTGGGGGTTTCCTTCCCATTTAGGTCACCACAGAGCACTGAATAGGGTTCCCTGTGCCATACAGCTTCTTGTTAGTAATCTGGTTTATATGTGTTCGTAGTATCAGTAGTGGATAAATGTCAGTCCCAATCTCCCAGTTCATCCCACTCCCCTGGAGGTAGTCTTTTTCTTACACACATTAGCTGATATTATTTTCTTTTGCTTGTTCAATGTCCATGGTCCCCAGTCTTAATTTGTACTACTTCATTTGCTTCCCCTGCCCCTGACAAACAGGACCATGAGAACAAGAACATAGTTACTGGGACTCTGCCAAGCTGAGAACCATATATCAAATTCCTGTTAGGCCAGGGTTATGTGGCAGGCTGGATGGGAGGGGACTTTGTGGGAGAATGGATACATACATATGTATGGCCGAGTCACTCTGCTGTCCACCTAAACCATTATAACATTGTTAACTGTCCGTGCGCATGCATGCTAAGTTGCTGCTGTTGTGTCTAACTCTGTGCGACTGTAGCACAGAGTTATGGACTGTAGCCTGCCAGGCTCCTCTGTCCATGAAATTCTCCAGACAAAAATACTGGAGTGGGTTGTCATGCCCTCCTCCAAGGGATCTTCCCAGCACAGGGATTGAACCCACTTCTCTTATATATCCAGCATTGGCAATATCAATTGGGATTGAACTGGGGTGATGATAATGGCAACCAAAAGGAGGGATTTGAGGGAATCATGTAAAGAAAATGGGCAAGACTTGGTAAAGACTGGCTCTGATGGAACATAGAGGCGGTGAGGGTGACTAAGCAGTGACGTTAAAGATGACTTTGGGGACTTCCCTGCTGGTCCAGTGGCTAAGAATGTGCTCCCAAAGCAGGCATCCTGGTCGGGGAACTAGAGCCCACATGCAGCAGCTGAGTTCAAGTGCTGCAACTAAAGATCCCACATGACACAAGTAAGAGCCAGCACAGCCAAATAAATAAATATATTTATAAAAAGATGACTCTGGAATTTTGATCCAGTGTACCTGAGAAAAGTAGAGTATAATAGATCAGCCTGGGGAGATTCAGCTATAGAGACATAGAAGTTCTACTCTAGAAATATTTGGAATAATCTTCCTAACATCTTGCTTAACCACACATTATTTTTTTTAGACGTCTTCCAATAAATATTGTTATCACATACATACATAAATAGTAGTCCTAAGTACTTTCATTTCTGGCGCCCAAATTCTTTTTTTGGAAAAAGAAAATGCAAATATGTTCAGGTATCTATGTTGGTGCTTTTTAAACTCGAGTTGACCAGAGGAGTATCTTGTATACATTATTTGAGTGATAGCATTTCAGAGAAGAAATAGCTGTGGTAGTGAAGAATCTCTAAAATTCAGTAATCTGGTCTAATCTCATTAAACTTGATTGTATAACAAGGCCATCTGGTAGATGCATAGTCCAGACTCTGTAGGGTGGAAAAGGTTTCGTTGAGAAACAGAAATCTTACCGGCAATAAAAACTGAAGGTAAACATGGGCTGAGTGCCAAGACTATCGTTGTTTTGCTCTGGCCCCTAATACACAAGATTATATCATGGAGCCATCTCAGACAATTATACCGAATGACATAAAATGACCTATCATATGTCATATTTTAACGAATGCTGTGTGTGTGTGCATATGTGTGTGAGAATGTGAGCAAACACCCAAGCAAACTTACATGCAAGAAGAAATGAAAGGATGGCTTTAACCAAAGGGAATAATGAATTTTAATCAAACCCTGAGCTCCTTGAAATTGATTTGTAGTTTGAACTAAATTCAATCTTACAAAGTTTATTTTTACTTCTCAAAGTGCTACTCAAGGTTTTATGAAAAGCAAAACATTGTGTTCTTCTTGAGCAAGATTTTCATAATTTCATTATAAATATATTAGATATTAGAACATTATGTTTCTTGTAAAATAGCTTATAAATTTAGATTAAATTAATTAAATCAAGTGAAAGTACTTGGATTTCAATCCAGCAGTGTAGACGTAAAAATGAATAGACAAATGAAAGACTTGAGTTCTAGAACGAAGACTTTAGTAACTCAGTGCCTCTGGGTCTTACTCTCCACACCTGAAAGTGATGTGGAATGCTTATGCAAGGGTCTTTATAAACTCTAAAATCTGATTCTGTAATCCAAAGGCTAGACTTACTGACTTCCAGATTTCTCTGCAATATTGAGTAGATTATTAAGGACCCATCTTTGAAAAAAATCATTTAATAAAATCATACAAGATTTTTCCTTAACTTTTTCTTAAAAATAATTTTTGACTGGCAGACAAGTTGAAAAAACAGTACAGAGAGTCCTTCACTCAGCCTCCCTTCATATTAGCATCTTGTATAACTACCAAGATGTGATCACCTAGAGCCAGACATCGAGAAGCCTGGCGGGTTACGGTCCATGGGGTCACAAAGAATTGGACACAACTGAAGTGACTTAGCACACAGGTAACTATAGTTGGCAGTTTTGAAAAGTATGACTAGACATTTTGAAGAATGTCCTTGAATATAAGTTTGCTTGATGTTTGCTCATGATTAGACTGAGGTTCTGTATTTTTAGCAAACGTGCATATGCGTGCATGCGTGAGTGCGTGCGTGCGTGCGTGTGTGTGTGTGTGTCATGCGTGCGCATGCTCAGTCATGTCTGACTCTTTGCAACCCCATGGACTGTAGCCTGCCAGGTGCCTCTGTCCATGGAATTTTCTGTGAGAATATTGGAGTGGGCTGCCATTTCCTCTTCCAGGGGATCTTCCTGACCTAGAGATCGAATACACGTCTCTTACATTTCCTGCACTGGCAGGTGGATTCTCCACCACTGAACCACCTGGGAAGCCCATTTTTGGAAAGAATACCACAAAAATGTGATGCCCTTCCCAGTGTATCCCAGCAGAAGGCACACGATGTCTGTTGTCCTTTTGCATTCTGACCACTTGTTTGCAGTGATGTCTATCAACCAGGTTTCCCACTGTAAAGTTAGTTTTTCCCTTTGCATAATAATTACTTTTGGCGAAATACCATGAGACTATGCAAATATCCTATTTTTCATTGTACATTTGCCCACTAATCTTAGCATTCATTGCTGATGCTCGCCTACAACCATTACTATTATTGCATTGTGATTTTCTGTTTCCATCATACCTTCTACACTTATTAATTGAAATTCTAATATAATAAAAAGACATCTTTTATTTATTTATTCCATTTTTAAAATATCTGTGTTAACTTTTATATATTTTATTTCATGGGCTATAATCCGTTACTGTATTTATTTTGGTTGCTTGAATTGTCCTATATTTGGCCATTAGTAACTCCATCCAGTTGGTTCCTGTGTTCTTCACCATTTCCCATTCTTTTATGAGCATCTTCCTTACTTTCTGATAACATAAGATACTGCAAGCTCATTTTTCATTTTCCCTGGAATCAACCATTCTTCAAAGAGCTCTAGTTCTTTTTATTGAAGAATGGTATCTAGAAACCAAGGTCTGGATACTAGGTGTTCTTATGGCTTAAGGGTGTCAAGATAAGACTTGTAATGCACTGAATGCTAGAGATTGCCATATTCCCATACATTATACTAAATTTCAAACCTTGAATATTAACTTGAAATCAACAACTTACATTTTTATTTTTCAACCTGTATCTTGTAAGTTAGCATTTTTGCATTTGTCAACAACAGGTATTTTGGCAATGTTAATATTATTCAGCTAATATTGAGAACAGCTCCTAGTTTTCATTTTAAATATGATAATAGAATATTTTCTGATTATATGGTGGCTTAGAGGTAAAGAATCCATCTGCTAATACAGAGATGCAGAAGCCATGGCTTTTTTTATATTGCTTTTTAGTATGTTCTATAATTCCTTTGATAGCCAGGCATGATGTACTGGGTAAAAGGAACTGCTGTAAATAGACCTTTACTAATATGGTGGTAGGTTTTGCCCAGGAGTTGGGGCAGGTGATGTTTTATGGTGTGTGATTAGATCTGTCTTTTTTCCTGTATAATTTTTAACTAAAGTTTTTCAAAATAATTTGTAGATGTTATAATACTTTATTTTTTTTAATTGGGGTATAATTGTTTTAAAATGCTGTGCTAGATTCTGCTGCACAATGAAGTGAATCAGCTATACGTATATACACATACATCTCATCCCTCTTCCCAATATCTGCTGAATCACCAAGAAAGCAAGAGAGTTCCAGAAAAACATCTATTTCTGCTTTATTGACTATGCCAAAGCCTTTGACTGTGTGGATCACAATAAACTGTGGAAAATTCTGAAAGAGATGGGAATACCAGACCACCTGACCTGCCTCTTGAGAAACCTATATGCAGGTCAGGAAGCAACAGTTAGAACTGGACATGGAACAACAGACTGGTTCCAAATAGGAAAAGGAGTATGTCAAGGCTGTATATTGTCACCTGCTTATTTAACTTATATGCAGAATACATCATGAGAAACGCTGGGCTGGATAAAGCACAAGCTGGACTCAAGATTGCTGGGAGAAATGTCAATAACCTCAGATATGCAGATGATACCACCCTTATGGCAGAAACTGAAGAAGAACTAAAAAGCCTCTTGATGAAAGTGAAAGAGGAGAGTGAAAAAGTTGGCTTAAAGCTCAACATTTGGAAAACAAAGATCATGACATCCAGTCCCATCACTTCATGGCAAATAGATGGGGAAACAGTGGCTGACTTAATTTTGGGGGCTCCAAAATCACTGCAGATGGTGGCTGCAGCCATGAAATTAAAAGATGCTTACTCCTTGGAAGGAAAATTATGACTAACCTAGACAGCATATTAAAAAGCAGAGACATCACTTTGTCAACAAAGGCTCGTCTAGTCAAGGTTATGGTTTTTCCAGTAGTCACATATGGATGTGAGAGTTGGACTCTAATTAAAGCTGAAGGCAGAAGTATTGATGCTTTTGAACTGTGGTGTTGGAGAAGACTCTTGAGAGTCCCTTGGACTGCAAGGAGATCCAACCAGTCCATCCTAAAGGAGATCAGTCCTGGTTGTTCATTGGAAGGACTGAGGTTGAAGCTGGAACTCCAGTACTTTGGCCACCTGATGTGAAGAGCTGACTCATTTGAAAAGACCCTGATGCTGGGAAAGATTGAAGGCAGGAGGAGCAGGGGATGACAGAGGATGAGATGGTTGGATGGCATCACCAACTCAATGGACATGAGTTTGGGTAAACTCCGAGAGTTGGTGATGGACAGGGAGGCCTGGTGTGCTGTGGTTCATGGGGTCGCAAAGAGTTGGACACGACTGAGTGACTGAACTGAACAGCCCTCTTGGACCTCCCTCCCACCAACCCCTTATCCAGCCACTCTAGGTCAGCACAGAGTGCTGAGCTGAGGTCCCTGCACTATACATCAGACTCCCACGAGCTGTCTGAGCTCTCAGTCTTTTAGTGAGCCTATTCTTCTGGACTGTGAGCTTCACAGATGCTTCTGAGTTGAGACAGGATGGCTAAAGTGGGCTGAAGTTGGGTATTTCCCTTCCTCCAGGTTAGACTTTGATAATACCCCAGTTATCTCTGGTTGACTACCTTCTCCTGGAAGACCTTTTTAGGGAGAATAGAGTGCTCTGGTATATTTCTAATTGGTTTCTTCTCTCCTCCCCTCTGCCAGAGGCAGGAGGAAACTGTTTTCTGATGTTCACTGTGAAGATACAGGAGAAAAAACTTACAAACATGGCCCTGCCCCCACCCCCTAGTGACTGGACCTCTGGATGGTTTAATTCTCAGTGTTGTCCACACTGAGCTGCCTGCACTTCACCAATACAGTCTGGGTTTCCCTGCCCCCTGCTCTGGTTCCCATGGAGGCTGCTGCTCTGAGAAGTTATGTTTCTCTGCATTTGCCTGAGAGTCTCTCCAATGTGGAGGCAGCACTGTGCCCTGTGACCTCACTGCTCTTATGGATCTAAGAAGAGTTGTTGATTTTTCAGTTTGTTCAGCATTTTACTTGCTCAGATGGAGCAGTGACTTCCAAGCTTTTTACACGCTAGACCAGAAACCAAAAGTTGGACAGTTTAAATCCCAACTGACTACTTTCCAAGCATTCAATTGTAGGAGCTGGCTTCTTTCTGAAACCCAAGGCACCATTAATAAGGCAGGATATCATGTATCCTTGATCTTTGTTTAAGTGTTTAGTTAATAAAAACTCTGTGGCCAGCCATGGCTCCTTTTTTTTAAGAGGGGTGGGGTGAGTAGGAGTAAGTTCTCTTGCAGTTAGAATCTCTCCTTATTTCTGACTTCCCAGTGTCTGTTCTTCATATAAGTCATTTTTAAATTTATGAATATATATGATTTAACACCTGTAGTTTAGTGTCATTCGCTGAAGCATCCCTTCTATCTTTGCACATCCAGGATATCTTCCCGGGAGTTCACTTCCCACTTAGGAACCCAGTTCAAATGTCACCTCCTCGGAAACCCTCTCCCAACTCTTGTCCTTCCTCTAAAAACACTTCTCTCAGATTGAAATGACTTCAATACTCCTGCCTGGAAAATCCCTTGAATGGAGGAGCCTGGTAGGCTGTAGTCCATGGGGTTGCTGAGGGTCAGACACAACTGAACGACTTCACTTTCACTTTTCAGTTTCATGCATTGGAGAAGGAAATGGCAACCCTCTCCAGTGTTCTTGCCTGGAGAATCCCAGGGACGGGGGAGCCTGGTAGGTTACCGTCTATGGGGTCACACAGAGTCAGACATGACTGAAGTGACTTAGCAGCAGCAGCAGATTGAAATGACACATTTTTTGTGGTCTTTTGATAAATGCTTCTTTTGCCCCTCGAGACTGTCCCCTTTATTAGTTGAGGGCAAGCCCTGGATTTAACTTTTCTTGTTATGGAAGCCTAGTACCCCAAGCGTGGCTGGCACTGGAGGCAGCTAGTAAATGTTTGTTGAATGAATGAATGAATACATGAATAAATGAATGAATAAACCCATTTCCTCATAGCCACATACATTGGCATATAAACTCTTCCCTCATCTCTTTACCTGGCAACTATCTTATAACTCTAAGTCCAGTGAGCTATCTTATTCTTGTGTAAAATAAGAATAGATGTGGGACAGAAAGACAATTACCATATGATATCACTTATATGTGGAATCTAAAATATGACACAAATGAAGTTATCTATGAAACAGAAACAGGCTCACAGAGCTAGAGAATGGAGTTATGGTTGCCAGGGGGGAGAGGGATGGGGGAAGGATGGACTGGGAGTTTGGGATTAGCAGATGCAAACTATTATATATAGGATGGATGAACAACAGGCGGCTTAGTGTACAACAGAGGGAACTGCATTCAGTATCCTGTGATTAAACCATAATAGAAAGAATACGAAAAAAGAATGTTTATATCTGTTTAGCTAAATCACTTCCTTGGGCTTCCCAGGTGGCTCAGTGATAAAGAATCCACCTGCCAATGCAAGAGACATGGGTTCAGTCCCTTAGTTGGGAAGATCCCCTGGAAAAGGAAATGGCAACCTACTCCAGTATTCTTGCCTGGGAAATCCCATGAACAGAGGAGCCTGGCCGGCTACAATCCATGGGGTGGCAAAGGAGTCTGACATGACTTAGCAACCAAACAACAGAAATTAATGCAACATTGTTAATCAGCTATATTTCAATAAAATTTAAGAAATAGATATGGAAGTCAAGATGGTGATGATCCTTTAAATAAACTTGGGCTTCTTCTCCTAGGATTATGGGAGGTGCCACTCAAGATGGTGCACTTATTCTTGGCAAGCAGAACCCTTGACCTTAATTCTATGAGCCCTGGGCATTTCAGTGCCAGATTTGTAGACCAAGAGAACCAGTATCCAGCTTGATAGATATAGCACCAATAACATATGGGAGTCAGGGGGGCCCATATTCTCATTTCTTCACCCATCATTTTCAGCTCTGTAACCCTGCATGTATATCTCTGAACTTAGCTTTTCTAGCCTTAAAAGGAGGGTCATCAGAGCAATGCCCTATGGCTCAAGATTGTTGTGAAGACAACTTGCAAACCATAAAGAACTCTACACAGTCAATATATGTTATTTCTTAACCTCACCCACTAAAGAGAGGTGAGAGGGACCCGAAAGAAGCTCTAATGCTGAGATTCAGAAGCTCTAATGCTTTGCACCAGACCTAGCCCTGTGCCTTAAGGCAATGACTCAGGTAACATTCCTAGAGCTTCCTTCCTATGAGAGGAGGGCGAGTCATTTCCAAGATAACTAACACAGCAGCAAAATCCTCTCTAGTATTTCCAATCTGCAACCCCTGCAATTTCCAGGCTGCAAGGGGCTTCTCTTCTAATCTCTAGAACCAGAGAAGCTCCTCACACTCTTCTTTCTGTATATGGCCATCATCTTTTATTTTTTGCTCACATTTTTCTGGGGTGACACTAGTAATAGCCACTTTCCTAAAAACTACCAACCTTAATAGAGTTTCATGAGAGCTTGAGTGTACAACAGAATGCGTGGGGCCTGGCCAGCATTCTGGCTAAATTGTGATTAGGTGAAGCTCATTTGAGGGGTGATCAGCCCCTCTCATCTCCAGCTTTCTTTTCTTTCTATCCATAACAGCTCCTCTACATCAGCTGCAGAAGCTGACACTATTTCCTCTTCTCAAATGGGCAGTGGAGAAGGATCTAACATCCTTGTTCCCATCCAAATATAAATGATGGGTGTCGGGGTGAGCTGGGGGAGGAGAGTAGGTTGCACCCAGGGACTGGGATCCAGTGAGTGCTGGCCCGCATCTTTAACAAGCCCCCGTGGAGAGCTGACTGATAGACTATCGGTACTCGAAAATGTGTCAGTTTGCTCACTGCTGAATCCTTGGCAGCTGGGACAGGACTTGGCTCATGCTGGGAGTTCAATCACAAGTTGCTGAATGAGGGTGTTCAGCAGAGGGAACTGCGATACATATCTTTTCTTCCTCTCCTCCCTCTCTGGCAACTCTATAAATTTGTATCTTAGTGTATCAGTTTTCTTGGGCTGCCATAACAAAGTACCATACAGTGGATGGCTCAAACAACAAAAATAATACCTTGCGTTTCTGGAGACTACCAGTTCAAGTTTGAGATGTGGGCAGGAGTAGTTTCTCCTGAGGCCTTTTTCTTTGGTTTGTAGACAGCATTTTGTTTTTGTGTCTACAGGTTGTCATTTCTCTGTGTGTGTTTGTGTCCAAATTTCCTCCTTTTACAGGACAGCAGCCAGATGAAATGAGGGTCCACTCGAATGACCTCACTTTAACTTACCTCTTTAAAGACAGTTCAGTTCAATTCAGTCACTCAGTTGTGTCCAAATTGCAGCACGCCAGGCCTCCCTGTCCATCACCATCTCCTGGAGTTCACTCAGACTCATGTCCATCGAGTTGGTGATGCCATCCAGCCATCTCACCCTCTGTCGTCCCCTTTTCTTCCTGCCCCCAATCCTTCCCAGCATCAGACTCTTTTCCAATGAGTCAACTCTTCGCATGAGGTGGCCAAAGTTCTGGAGTTTCAGCTTTAGCATCATTCCTCCCAAAGAACACCCAGGGCTGATCTCTTTTAGGATGGACTGGTTGGATCTCCTTGCAGTCCAAGGGACTCTCAAGAGCCTTCTCCAACACCACAGTTCAAAAGCATCACTTCTTCGGCACTCAGCTTTCTTCACAGTCCAACTCTCACATCCACACATGACCACTGGAAAAACCACAGCCTGGACTAGACGGACCTTTTCTCTAAATAGAGTCACATTCTAAGGTACCAGAGATTAAGACTTCAACGTCAAACTTTGCGGGGTGGGGAGATGCAATTCAGTTCATAACACTTAGCAGACTTTTAACGTCCCACACGGTTTTTAATCATAAGATTTTCTCTGTCAGGGTGGATATGAGAGTAGTGTCTTAACGGGACAGTGAAACCAGCAGGACCTCCTGGGGCTCCTGGCCGTGAAAGCGTTTCTTTGTCCCCCTGTTTCTTGTTTGTAGGGAATAGACTTCACCCTCCACTACCTACCCTGAGTTCCAAAGGGCAGGTTCAAACAGTTGTTGATCAGGGAAGGGAGGAGATCCAGAGACAAGGGAGGAGCAGCCAAGAAACAATAGTGCAGCCTTGGGGCAGGGTCCTCATTCCACCTCAAGGGATATACACAGCAATATCTTTGAGGTCTTCAACAGAACTAAAACCCCCAGCATTTAGAAAGTGTTCATTCATGAAGCATTCTTATTTATAGAGAAGGTCACAGTTTGATAATCTCTAGAACCAGAGAAGCTCCTCAGGAGACCACCTGAGGCCGGATTAAAGGACTGCAGGTCGGAACACCTGCATTCTTATCAGCAACCCCACCCTTGAACCATCCTCCCCCCCCCCCCGCCACTCCTCCCCTGCCCGGTTGGGACACAGTTTTGAATGGCATGAGCCCCTGTGTCCCCCTTTGTCTGGCAGAGCAATAAAATTATGGTGTTCAGAGGCTGAGTTTTCAACATCAATACCAGACTCTTTTGGAGACTGTGAAATCATTCCCAATAGGCAGCCACTTTATAAATGAGAATGGTCCTAAAGAAATAAACTTTTCTCCAAAACGGTTTTAGCGACTGACTGGCCAGTACACATATTATAAGTGTGACCACAACAGGATAAAGTGAAATGCCTTTGATCCAGTGACACGGACCACAACTAGCAAAGCATCAATCGGTGGTGGAGAAAGGGCAAGGCTTACAGCCACAGGATGCTAATAACATGTAGAAAACGATTTCCGTAAGGCAGACTCATCATTTGATAGTTCACTTTTATTTTTGTGGGATTTTTTTTTTAAAGAAAATAAACTCTCAGTAAATTAGAATGTTGCAACCTAATACCACAGTCCAGCTCATAAATGTTTTCCTTCAGAGTTCATTTGGAAGTGTTTCAGACAGATTGTTAGGATTATTACTTTCTGGGATAAAATCATGCATTTTTTTTTCAAACATTTCTTCCTCTACTCGTAACCCTCCTCTCAGTAATGTTTTGCATGTTGCAATAAAAAAGCAAGAAAAAAAATCTGTCTATTTTTAGATGAACACATTTGCCAAACTCAAGGAGACTTATCTAAATGCCTGCTTCCCACAGACATGGACTGTTTTTCCAGTGCCAAACTCATAAGCCAATTTTTAACCCGCTTAAGAGTCAACATGGCCATGTTTCCACCCATCATTTTACACATTAAGCCCATCATTTTACACATTATCTTTAATCCCATCAATTTTCTTAAAATCATCCTTGTATGAAAGTGAGCCGATCCTGGGTGGGTCCACCCTCATTCATCTTTAAAATGCTGCAGGAAGGGGCTTAACAGAGATGGAGCCAAGACGGTGATGAGGAGTGTCTGGAGGAGATGCTGTGGGCTATGAGCATTGGCAATGCCAAGACAGGAGCCAGAAGTCTATGGATGATGAGCTCAGGGAGCTGAGTCTTAGAGGTGGGCCAGTGGGATGTCCAAGTCTGGTTGAACCAGGGAGAAAGCCAAACACTGTTCCATAAAGGAAGCGAGATGAGACACAAACCGTGCAGAAGCCCAGCTGACTCAAGAGACAAAAGACAGTCCTGGATTGTATATCAGAGCTGAGAAAGTGGTCTCACGTGACCCCCAACAAATTCTGCTGAGCTCTTGGCTCTCTTGTCTGGAGAACCTTGAAGACTTCTGCAGACTGTGAGCAATCAAGAGCAAATTGTCCAAAGTCGATAGGAAGCCAGTGGCAAAGTGAACTGGAATTTACAATTCCTAAATTTTTACCCTCTATTCAGAAATTTTTCACTTGAAATTGAACACTGCATTTAAAAGAGGACTTTAAAGACATTATAGAGATTCAACAAGAGACAGTTTACAAATCAAAGTCAGCCTATAGGTACAAAAACCTGTACACAAATGTTTATAGTGACTTTCCAAAAATTGGAAACAATGCAAATTTTCCTTAGCCAGGGATGGATAAACAAACCATGAGCGAGTGAAATACAGCTCAGCAATAAAAATGAATGAATTACTGACACGTGCAAGATCATGGATGAATCTCAAATGAACTAAGCTCAGTGAAAGAAGCCAATTCCAAAAGGCTACAACTATTGGTACAGCCACTATGGAAAACTCAAAAAGCTGAAAATAGAGTTGCCATATGATCCAGCAGTCCCACCCCTGGGCATATACCCAGACAAAACTATAATTCAAAAAGATACATTCTCCCTTATGTTCATTGTAGCACTTTTTACAGTAGCCAAGACATGAAAGCAACCTAAATGTCCATCAACATACGAATGGGTAATGAAAATGTGGTATTTGTGTGTGTCTGTGTACACGCACACACTGGAATATTATTCAGCCATAAAAAGACTGAAATAATGCTATTTGCAGCAACATGAATGGACCTAGAGATTATGATACTTAGTGAAGTCAGAAAGGCAAATACCATATGATATCACTTATATGTAGACTGTAAAATCTGACACAAATGGACTTATCTATAAAACAGAAATAGACTCACAGACACACAGACAGACTTCTAGTTGTCAAGGTCAGGGGGAAGGTTGGGGAGGGATGAATTGGGAGTTTTGGATTAACAGATGTAAACTATTGTATAGATAATGAATAAATAACAAGATCCTACTGTATAGCACCTGAATTATATTCAATAACCTGTAATAAACCATAGTGAAAAAGAATATGAAGAAGAGTGTGTGTGTGTGTATATATATATATATACACATACATATAAGAATCACTTTGCTGTACAGTAGACATTAATATAACATTGTAAGTTATACTTCCATAAAATAAATTTAAAAAAAATAAAAGGCCATATAAGGTGAAAAAAGGGCTACTTGCTGTATACCTCCATCTATGCAACATTCTGGAAAGCAGAATAGAGGATCAAGAGGCTAAGAAGGGAGTGGGGGCAGGCTTGACAGGAATGTGCAGGGGAACATTTGGGGATGATAGAGTTGTTCTATATCTTTGTTGTGTTGGTAGTTCATGACCAGATGAATTTATAAAAGCTCTAAAGTAGTATATATTTTTTTAATTTTATGGAGTATAGTTGATTTACAATGTTGTATTAGTTTCAGGTGTCAGCAAAATGATTCAGTTATACATATATAGATATATATATATGCCTTTTTTAAAGATTCTTTTCTCATGCCTCCCTCTCATAGGGAAGACCTGGGTTTGATCCCTGGGTCAGAAAGATTCCCTGAAGAATGGAATGGCTACCCACTCCAGTATCCTTGCCTAGAGAATTCCATGGACAGAGGAGCCTAGTGGGCCAATAACCCACTATTACAGTTCATGGGTCGCAAAGAGTCGTACACACACACAGGCCTTTGGAGAGTACTGAGTAGAGTTCCCTGGGCTATATAGTAGTTTCTTCATAATTATCTATATAAAGTGGTGTGTATATGTCAATCCCAATCTCCCAATTTATGCCCACTCCTCCCTTACCCTGGTAACAAAAAACAAGTTTGCTTTCTACATCTTAACTCTTATTTCTGTTTTGTAGATGTTTCTTTTGTACCCCCCCTTTTAAGAGTCCACATATTAGAATGCTTTTCAAGGCTGACATTTACTTTATGTAAAAACATCTGAATTTTAAGATTTTTTTTTTTAAGAGAGAAAAATAGCCTGTAGCTATGTTCCTGGGAAGCACTGGGATGAAAATAGGTAACAGCCAGACTGCCTCTTTAAAACTTGGCCTGGCCACTTACTTTATTTAGCTTCTCTGAACCTTATTTTCCCTATTTTAAAATGAGGATAATTATGGTATCTACCTCAGAGGATTGTCATAACAAAGAAATGCATATAATTAAAATGTTTAGAAAGTTAGCTTTTATTTGATATGTCTCTGCACATTGTCCAGTTTATCCTCAGGATAAATTCAAAGAAGTGTAAATTCTGGGTCAAACATTTGCATTGTTACAGATAGATAGTGTTAATCACTCAGTTGTGTCTGATTCTTTGTGACCCCATGGACTACAGCCCACCAGGCTCCAATGTCCATGGGATTATCCAGGCAAGAATACTGGAATGGGTAGCCATTCCCTTCTCCAGGGGATCTTCCTGACCCAGGGATTGAACCCAGGTCTCTTGCATTGCAGGCAGATTCTTTGCCATTTGAGCCATAATTGACATAGCACCTTCTAAGAAAATTGTGCCAATTTATATTCCCTCCAACGGAGGATACATGTGTTTCTGATCCTCTTCTATTGTGCCTAATACTACACTTTTCAAACTTCAGAAGTAAAAAATGATATCTCATTGTTTCTTCCATTTGAAATTCTTTGATGATGAATGAGGTTGAACATCTTTTCCTGTATTTATTGGTCATAGCTATTTATTTTTATGTGAATTGCCTATTTATTACCTTTTATTGAAATTAAAAGATGTTTACTCCTTGGAATAAAAGTTATGACCAACCTAGATAACATATTAAAAAGCAGAGACATTACTTTGCCAACAAAGGTCTGTCTAGTCAAGGCTATGGTTTTTCCAGTGGTCATGTATGGATGTGAGAGTTGGACTGTGAAGAAAGTTGAGCGCTGAAGAATTGATGCTTTTGAACTGTGATGCTAGAGAAGACTCTTGTGAGTTCCTTGGACTGCAAGGAGATCCAACCAGTCCATCCTAAAGGAGACCAGTCCTGGGTTTTCATTGGAAGGACAGATGCTGAGGCTGAAACTCCAATACTTTGGCCACCTCATGTGAAGAGTTGACTCATCGGAAAAGACTCTGATGCTGGGAGGTATTGAGGGCAGGCGGAGAAGAGGACAACATAGAATGAGATGGCTGAATGGCATCACCGACTTGATGCACATGAGTTTGGGTGAACTCCAGGAGTTGATGATGGACAGGGAGGCCTGGTATGCTGTGATTCATGGGGTCACAAAGAGTCGGACACGACTGAGCGATTGAGCGACAGAACTGAACTGACTGATTGGACTATTTATAGTTTTATTGGCTTCCCTCGTGGCTCAGATGGTAAAGAATCTGCCTGCCATGCAGAAGACCAGGTTCAATCCCTGGGTTGAGAAGATCCCCTAGAGAAGGGAATGGCAACACACTCTAGTATTCTTGCCTGGAGAAATCCATGAACAGAGGCACCTTGTAGGCTGTAGTCTGTGGGGTTGCAAAGAGTAGGACACGACTGAGCTACTAACACATACTACTCATAGTTTTATTATTAACGTGTATGAGTCTGTCATAAAATAGGGTTATTAATAATTAACATTTATATTTTCATAGGTGCCCGACATTCTTCAGAGCATTGACAAATATTCCCATCTGATCAGGGGGCTTCATTGTAAACATCTACCACTATTTCTTTCACTTACCTTTAGAACTTGAATTTTTTAACGTTTCAATTTTAAAATTCCTTGGTGATTTCTACATTTGGGGGGTTGTGTTTAGGCATGGGGCCTTCTCTTTGGAAGGGAACTTTTCATACAACTCCTAGTTTTTCATTCCCATGTTTCTCATTCATTTGGAAGCTCTTTATGGCAGTTCTCACTATCCAGAATTATTCTGAAATAATAAATGTCTTTTAACTCCAAGATTTTAAAGGAGGTGTTTGGTGGGATTTTGAGCAAGAGATTTCAGAATGTGTATATTTCTTAGGAAGATGGGAGAGTTAGAAGTAGGAAGAAAGAAAGTAGCAGAGAAGGTGGCTCACAACTGATGATGCTCTGGGGACCGGGGAATTGTCCCTCCATGTAACACCTCTGGGAGATTTTCTCATCTAATCCTGTCCACACTCTTCCTGTTATCTTCCCCTTCCCTCTGTCCCCCATCTCAGAAGTTTCCATTCTCTCTTTCTGCCCCCTGCCCACCTGGGCCCAGACTTCAAATCCACACTCAAAACAACACTGATGTTTTCCTATTGAACTTCTTCTAATTCTAAAATTTCCTTTGGAGATTAATGAAATCAGACCCTATAGTCCCAGCACCACTTTAAAGACTTGGCTCTTTACTGCTTTCTTGTTTAAAAACAACAATTTTGGAGAAATAAAATACAAAATAGAGGTGTAATATGTCTCCTATGACCTCACATTTTTTAGGGTTATTTTTTCTTGCCAACTGATCCTGCATTCATGCTAATGTCTCCTTTCTTTATCCTTAAAAGTACTTGGTTCCATCAAAAACCAAAAGGAAAATAAACTCTGTTTCTCCGGCAGTGTGAGGTGATAAAAAAGGACTCTAGCATTTTTAGAACCGTTTTTGATTAAGGGGAAAGAACCAATTTTAGTTGCCAAGTGTTTCTTCAAGGGGGAATAAAAGGCTAAATGTCTTTGCAAAAAGAAAGGAAAAGGTTTTTGTTTGTTTGTTTTCAGAATATGCTTTTAAGAAGTTTCAATAAGAAAGGAAAATAGATAAACACTAGATAAAGGTATAAGATCTGTTGTCTCAAAGTGAGGGGAAAAAGTCCACTGAGTTATGACCCAGTTATTAATTGCATAATCAGTTACTGGATTATGCAAACACTAGCACCAAAATTTGTCAAAAGGTTACACTGAAATTCCTTGGGATTAACATAAACACACCACTCTATATAAGGTAGGTAACCATCAAAGGCCTACTGTATAGCACAGGGAACTCTACTCAATATTTTGTGAGAACTGAGATGAGAAAAAAATCTAAAAAAAGAATGAATAGGTATATGTATAATTGAATCACTGCTGTACATTTGAAACTAACACAACACTAAATCAACTATACACCAATAAATAAAAAGTTTTTAAAAAAACAGTAAAAATCCTGAAGGGAAGGAAGAAATTCCTAAGTGTGACAGAATTATGCAAAAAGAAATTTTTAATTGGGCGTCTATATATATATATATTCACACATATATAAACAAGTATGTATATACATATATAGATACATCCATAAACACAAACATAAATATCGGTGTGTATATATATTCAGAACATATCTATAATATCATATGTATATTTGGAAATCACATAATACTTATCAAAACAAGTCACATATTTTGGAAAGACAGATTAGTTAGAAACACAGATGAGCAGATCCATTCTCCTCCCCTAGAGAAATCTGATAATTTTAAGACCCTGAGCACAGATGCTTCTGACCTTTTTCAGCAGGCACAATACCAAGGTGGTGTCTCAGAAGACAAGCATACTTTAGTCGTAGATAACTGTTTTCTCAGCCTCTGAATAACTGTGGCCACATTCTCATGAAAAAAAATAATAAAATCATGGCCTGTTTTGCCAGTTACTTGAGTTTTCCCGAGTAGGAAAATTCCCACCCTGAGGCCTAGGAATCAAAGTTCCCAAAGAAAAAGTGCTCCTGCCCCTGATGGTCAGGAGTGTGACTCTCAGTCTCTCCTCTATAGTGACAATCTGATCATGATGCAAGCTCTGAAGTGTGTGTGTGTGTGTCTCCCAACACTTTTAAGTGCACATGCAAAAATTCAGCAGAATTATAGTTGACATTAGCATGTCTTAATAATGGTTCCATTTCCTTCATCTCTCTCTTTTTCAGTATATTATCTCATGATTACTTTTCCTCCCATTTCATAGGAGGATAAAGTCCCTGCCCTGTTTCTGACACTATGCCTGGTGCTGTGGATGCAAAGATTCTTTCTTTCCTTCTTTATTTCAGCCCCTACCATTCCATAAAATCTTTGTGATATGCAAACCCGAAGAAAGATTCCTGCCCTGGAAGAGCTTACAGTCTTTTTTTCTTGGTCATTTCCAAAGAGTCAATGCTTACAATTTGTCTGTTATTTATAGTGTCCAATCTCAAGATATAAACATTTCACCTTATTTGGAGACAAAAACAAAGTGCATGATCCCTTGGAATCACTTTTTGTAATGGAACTTTCCTGTCTGATGTTGTCAATAGACGCAGATCAGACCGAGTGCCACCTGTACTACACTTGTCTAAATATTGGAGTTCAGATTACACAGGAAGAACAGAGTCCCTGTTTCTTCAAATCAGTAGCTCTTTTTCCTCTGACATAGCAAAAATGCACTGTTGTGCAGGGAGAGACAAACGTCAACAGAAAAAAACGTGAAAATCATTGAAAATGGTGAAATTCTGATATGTTTTCAAAACTAGTAGACTTAGAAACTTTGCTTGCTGACTTTATAGATTTGAACCCTTGGAAAAGAGTGTTTTATTCCATGAGTCATAGATACTCAAGTTATAGCCCTTGACTTACTGTCTTCCTTAATCTCACAGACGGAGCTCTTTTCAATAGTTCCCAACCTTTCTGGCACCAGGGACTGGTATCATGGAGGAAACTTTTTCCACATACCAGGAGTGGGGGCAGGGATGACTTGGGGATGGTTCAGGAGGCTTATATTTATTGTATACTTTATTTCTATTATTATTATTACATCAGCTCCACCTCAGACCATCAGGCATTAGGTCCTGGAGGTTGGGGACCCCTATAGATGATCTTCATTTGACTTGTTGAACGTTGTTGTTATTTAGTCACTCAATCTTGTCTGACCATTTGAGATCCCATGAACAACAGCACGCCAGGTTCCTTTATCCATAGAATTCTCCAGGCTAGAATACTGGTTGCTGCTACTGCTGCTAAGTTGCTTCAGTTGTGTCCAACTCTGTGTGACCCCATAGATGGCAGCCCACCAGGCTCCCCCATCCCTGAGATTCTCCAGACAAGAACACTGGAGTGGGTTGCCATTTCCTTCTCCAATGCATGAAAGTGAAAAGTGAGAGTGAAGTTGCTCAGCCGGGTCTGACTCTTCGCGATCCCATGGACTGCAGCCTACCAGGCTCCTCCATCCATGGGATTTTCCAGGCAAGAGTACTGGAGTGGGGTGCCATTGCCTTCTCCAGAGTGGGTTGCTATTTCCTTCTCCAATTAAACATTAGCATCAGCTCAGTTCAGTCGCTCAGTCGTGTCTGACTGTTTGTGACCCCGTGAATCCCAGCACGCCAGGCCTCCCTGTTCATCACCAACTCTCAGATTTCACTCAGATTCATGTCCATCAAGTCAGTGATGCCATCCAGCCATCTCATCCTCTGTCGTCCCCTTCTCTTCCTGCCCCCAATCCCTCCCAGCATCAAAGTCTTTTCCAATAAGTCAACTCTTTGCATGAGGTGGCCCAAGTACTGGAGTTTCAGCTTTAGCATCATTCCTTCCAAAGAAATCCCAGGGCTGATCTCCTTCAGAATGGACTGGTTGGATTTCCTTGCAGTCCAAGGGACTCTCAAGAGTCTTCTCCAACACCACAGTTCAAAAGCATCAATTCTTCGGCACTCAGCCTTCTTCACAGTCCAACTCTCACATCCATACATGACTACTGGAAAAACCATAGCCTTGACTAGACGGACCTTAGTCGGCAAAGTAATGTCTCTGCTTTTGAATATTAGCATGCACATCTTTTAAACCATGGATCTTTGGAGTCCAGTCCTGATAGTCCAGTCTATCATCTGAATCCAATGCTGTGTCTATATAACAAGAAACTTTCACCTTTTTAAATTAAAGTACAGTTGATTTACAATATTGTGTTAGTTTCAGCTATACAGCCAAGTGACTCAGTTATATGGATGTATATATATGTTCTGATTATTTTCCTTTATAGTTCATTCAAAAATGTTTAATATGGTTCCCTGTGCTATACAGTATATTCTTATCTATTTTATGTATAATGATGTATATCTGTTAATCCCACACTACTAATTTATTCCTCCCCCTTTCCTTTCCCCTTTGATAATAAGATGTTTATTTCCTATGTCTGTAAGCCTATTTCTGTTTTGTATATACATTCATGTGTATAATTTTTTAGATATCAGTAAGATCATATAATATTTATCTTTCTCTGACTTCACTCAGTATAATCAACTTGTCCATCCATGTTGCTGCAAATGGCAATATTTCATTTTTTTAATGACCAACTAATAGTCCTGTGTGTATGTGTTCTGTGTATCTATCTTCTTTACCCATTCATCTGTTGATGGACACTTACATTTCTTCTATGTAACCGGAGATATTTTGACTGATTTTAATCCTGAAGATATGAGTCTATTTTTAAAAAACAAACAAACAAACATTTTTCACAAGAATTATTGTCTATGGTTGGGTTCTTTAAGAGCAGACATTAAATATTAGAAAACAAGTAGTTTATTTGAGGAATAACCCCCAGAAATCATTGCTAAGGAAGTAGGGAAGAGAGATGCGAAAAGGAAAGATTATTATCATGCGGCTGACTGGGTGGGCAACTAGGGCTTTGTCTCACTGGGGAAGTCTGGAGACAGGAAGCACATGCCTCAGAGTCACCCTAAGAAAGAAGCCTTGCTAGCTCGTGGACCTAGCTATCCATCCAGTCCCCATCCGTCATGGGCTGAGGGTAATGCCCTGGCCCAGCCAAGAGAAGCCCCTAGAGAAGAATCATAGTTGCTTGCAGTCTGACCAGTTCCTTTGTCTGGAAAGGTGAATGCCAAGGGCATGTGGTTACAAACCATTTTCCTGTACAAACTCCATTAAACCAATTTAATTCCTTGATTGGTTTTCCATATGGCATGGCCAAAAATTTTCCCCATCTTTTTTTCTTTTCATTTTCACCTCAGTTCTACTGGAATTAACCAATTATGGTTTCAGCTACTGTAAGTTTTCTTCTGTGGCTGTTAATTCTGCCAAGTCCAATTTTCCCATCTCTGCATCTAAATTTTACTTTGCAGATATAACCATGATCATTTTCATTTGTGCTTGATTGCACCTCCTGAGAAAAAATAAGCATCATACATGAGATTAAGAAAAATGGAGAGTTCTGCCTGTGTGTTAGCCAATCACTGAGATTGTTGTGAACATTCCTCCTCAAAGAGTCTAAGGACTCTGTTGCCCAGTCCTGCTGTAACCCAGCTTCACCTCTTCTGTATGTGTGTGAAAGTGAAATTATCTCAGTCATGTCTGACTCTCTGCGACTCATCAGTGAATTTATATGTAAGCCTGCTCCCTAAGCCTCAAATTCCTCTTCTGCCAAAACATAGATGTAGAGAACAAACGTATGGATACCAAGCAGGGAATGTAGGGGGGAGGAGTGGATTGGAAGACTGGGATTGATATGTATATACTCTATATATAAAATAGAAAACTAGTAAGAAACTATTGTATAGCACATGGCATTCTACTCAATACTCTGTGCTGATTTAAATGGGAAGGGAATCCAAAAAGAGGAGATATATGTGTACATACGGTTGATTCACTTTGTTGTACAGGAGAAACTGACATGACATGGTAAAGCAACTCTACTGCAACAAAATAAATACAAACAAAAAGCAAATTCCTCTTCTGCAAAATTGTGCTAAGAAGAAAGACTTTTTAACTTGCTAGGAATCAGTTCAAGTAAATTCGTTAAAAGGATTCCTGGCCTAGAATATGTGTTCAATATGTGTTATTGATTATTTGCATTGTTGTTGTTATTTAATATTATTATAGTTTCCCTGCTTATCCATGGGGGCATTTCCAGGACTCTCAGTGGATGCCTGAAACCTCGGAGAGTACTGAACCCTCTAGATACTATGTTTTTTCCCTATACATAAAGATGAATTTATTAATTAGGTACAGAGATGAACAACAATAACTAAGAATACAGTAGAACAATTATAACTATATACTATAATAAAAGTTAGGTGAATCTGGTCTCTCTCACTCAAAACATCTTATTGTACAAATTCAATGTTTTTTCAGTCTTAGCTAATTACTTCTCACCTACTGTGGTTTTAACTTTTGCAGCTTGTGGTGTGACCACAAAACTCGCATGAGTTTTTTTTCCTTCTTCACAGTTTCACATATATAAGATTTGTTCTTACTGTAGATTTTAGCAGCTTTAGCGTAGGATTTTGTTTCTTACTAAGTGGAGAATGTTCACCTTTTCACTTAAAGGAATCACTGAGGGCTTCTCTTTAGCACATTTTAATTGCTAGCATCACTCCTTTTTAATTTTTTTTTGGTCATGCCCTGCAGCATGCAGGATCTTAGTTCCCTTGACCAGGGACCGAACCCACACTCCCTGCATTGGAAGCATGGAGTATTAACCACTGGAACACTAAGGAAGTCCCTAGCATCACTCCTCTCGCAGTTTAGTGCCATTATTAAGTAAAATAAGTGTCACTTGAAGAAGCACTGGGACACCAAGTTGGCTACTAAGCGACTACGGATAGGACATGCTGGACCAAGAGGTCATTCACATCCCAGGCAGGATAGCGTGAGATTTCATGATGCTGCTCAGAACAGCATGCAGTTTAAAAGTCTGATGATGAGTTGTTTATTTCTGGAATTTTCCACTTAATATTTTCAGACTGTGGTTGACCACAGGTAACTGAAACCAAAGAAGCAAAACCATTAATAAGGAGAGACTGTTATAATGATATGTCAGTTATTTCATATACTACCAGTCACTCTGCCAAAACCATACTCGCCACCCACATATTTGTAAGAGCAGAAGGCTGAGGTAAGATGGCAGCCAAAATGCTCTACTTCACTGGTAAAACACTTGCCTTATAGGATTGTTGCTGATAGGGGGATGATAAAACAGTATGTGTGATGAGCCTGGTACATAGTAGGCACTTAGCATATGCTTCCCTCCCCCTTTTTTCTATTTATTTATTTAGTTGCAGCATGTGGGATCTAGTTCCCAGACCAGAGATTGAACCCAGGCCACATGCATTGGGAGTACAGAATCTTAGCCACTGGACCACCAGGGAAGTCCTTTTTTCTTTCTAAATTAGTTTTTCATTGCAGTATAGTTGCTTTACAGTCTTATGTTAGTTTCTACTGTATAGCAAAATGAATCAGACATACATATATCCCTTCCCTTTTGGACTTCCTTCCCATTCAGGTCATCACTATGATCTTATTTACAAATCAGAAATAGAGACACAGGTGCTTCTTCCCTTATGATTTAAGGTGTGCGCCTTGGGTCTGGAGGATATGGCATTATGACGAGTATCTGAAGCATTTCCAGAAGGCTGGCCTTCCTGAGTCCAGTAGGGTTGGAGATCTGTTGATTTATGTGTCATATTGAGTTACAGTGAAGTTCCTGTATCTTTTCCAAAATGCCGTAAGAAAGCCGTGATTTGCTGTTCTTGTTTGTATGACTCTCATTCTGCAATCGGCATGTCAGGTTGCTGTCTGTGCTATTTATAATTAATTATGAGTTTTGATCAATTCTATAAAATTTGTGCTTCTATTTTGTGTTTTTTTTTTTTTAGATTTAATTGTGGGTGCATTTGGAACAGGAAAAGTAGCAGTTTACAGGTATGTGGTTGATGGTCTGCAAATGTTCTTTTTTTTATTATAATATATTAACTTCAGGTGTATGACATTCAATATTTGTATATATTGCAAAATGATTACCATGATAAGTCTCGTTAATTACATCCATCACCACATAGTTACAACTTTTTTTGGCCTGTGATAAGAACTTGTAAGATCTACCCTCTTAGCAACTTTTCAATATACTGTATATATAACAATAACATGGTATTATTAACTATAAGCACCATGCTATATGACTTATCTTATAAATAATAAATCCCCAGGCAATGGCACCCCACTCCAGCACTCTTGCCTGGAAAATCCCACGGATGGAGGAGCCTGGTGGGCCGCAGTCCATGGGGTCGCTAAGAGTTGGACATGACTGAGTGACTTCACTGTCACTTTTCACTTTCATGCATTGGAGAAGGAAATGGCAACCCACTCCAGTGTTCTTGCCTGGAGAATCCCAGGGACGGGGGAGCCTCGTGGGCTGCCGTCTGTGAGGTCGCACAGAGTCGGACACGACTGAAGCAACTTAGCAGCAGCAGCAGCACAACTTACTTATAACTAGATGTTTGTACTTGTGACCACTTTCACCTACTTCCATCACCCCCTCTCACTGCCATCTCTGGCAACCACCAATCTGTTTCCTGTATCTATATGTTCATCTTGTGATTTTGATTTTTGTTTTTAGATTGTACATGTGAGATCATATGATATTTGTCTTTTTCTGAATTTTTCACTAAGCATAATACTCTCAACGTCCTTCTATGTTGTCACAAAAGGCAAGATTTCCCTTTCTGTGGCTGAATAGTATTCTGTTGAATATGTATACCACATTGTCTTTATTTCTTCATTGATGGACACATTCTTCTAGTTGTTTCAGATTCATTTCCTCTTTGTTTTTAGTTTTGCCTTAAAGAGTATATCCCAATTATTTATTTTGTAGAACATTTAGATGCTCTTTTTAAAGTTTGCAGGAATATTTTCCCCTCAGTATTTTTCCCTTTCTTTCAACCTTTCTGTTTTTGTTCTCATATCTCATGACCAAACTTCCAGTCTCTACTAACATAATGTTAAATAAGATATGAATCTTAGTGGAACTTACAAAATGACACACCTTTTAGATGGCCCTCCATTTAAATACTTCTCTTTGCTTTTGAAATGCATTAAAATGTACTTATAGATAAGGAAGGTGGGGTGGGGGAATGGTATTATGTACCCTGGCCTCTGTAATCAAGTGTGGACACTAAATTAGGGAATAGAAATACTATCCAAGAATCGGTAGTCTCCAAAAGCAAGCATTGAACAATTCAAATATGACAGATCTGGATTTTAAAATACCTAGGCATTGCACCTCTAATCCAATTTGACTGTTTTTCTAATAAAAATAATGTGCTGTGAAGAGACAGACATGCATACAAGGAGAAGACCATGTGAAGATTGGAGTTAGGCTGTCACAAGTGAAGAACTTTCACAAGCTAGGAGAGACCCCTGAATGAATCCTTCCTTAGAGCTTTCAGATAAAACATGCTTCTCCTGATCCTTTGGTGTCAATAAATTTGTGTTGCTTAAAAAAAAAAAAAAGAAAAACCTGGCCATTCCAGACACTCACCCATTTGTAATCTTGGACAAGTTTCTATAACTTTCTGAGCCTCAGATTTTTTTTTTTCATATGTCAAATGGGCATAATACTTACATTATAAAGTTATTTTGTTAAAAGGATTGAGACTCTGCATGTAAAGTACACAGAATAATAAGTAACCAGTAGGCAGTGATCGAAAATTGAGATTGTTTTCTTGTTTAAAAAAGTGTTACAGGAATGTAAGACACCAGGTTAGTGTGTATCGAAAGGCAGAGAGCTGACCCAGGTGTTCTGGGCACATGACCTAGCACAAACCTAGGTCAACTCCCCGAGGGATTCTAAAGTTGGTTTCCTCAAGGAGGTAGGATTATCTCCATCAGTACTAAGACATCCTCAGAGGGCTGATGTATACCAGCCACTCTCCATTTCAGGGAGTAGAGAATCAGGTGATTGGAATGTTCAAAGTACAGGAAGGATTGGGGCTGTGTTTGTGGCTATGAAGCAGCACCACTTGGAGGCTCCCTGGTCCCTGGGATTCTCCAGGCAAGAACACTGGAGTGGGTTGCCATTTTCTTCTCCAATGCATGGAACTGAAAAGTGAAAGTGAAGTCGCTCAGTCGTGTCTGACTCTTAGTGACCTCATGGACTGCAGCCTACCAGGCTCCTCCATCCATGGGATTTTCCAGGCAAGAGGCACTTGGAGCTGATGGAGTGCAATTGACTCGTGGTCCAGCCACTATGCTCTGAATCTACATTTGCAACAAGGCCCTGTTTCCCATAAATGGCTCCCAGTCGATTACTGGACACAATAGGGATACAAACATAGGCCCACCTGGAGCTCCACAAACAGGCAACTTTGGCTTAAAACCCTCCTCCCCGAGTGTCCCAGCTGGAGCTTCTTTCCAGGTTGCCTTTTCTTTCCTTGTTCATTCCCAGGGACCAGACCTACATCACACTCTTGACTCCTAGCCTCCTCTCTCCCCTTTTTCCTTCATAGGTATTTACCTTAATATATGTCTTGTGTGTCTAATCCTGTCTAACATGCTTTTCCAAGGACTGGAGCTCACACAATATTGAAAATAAAAATCACCTAACAGCATACAGATAGTATAAAGGAGTTCAGGAAAATTCCCACTAGGCACCATTATGGTAATCACGAAATCCTTTACAGCAGTGCCCTAAACAACACATTGCCCCATGGCCCAGCCCTCCCACCTGTCAGAGGAAAACTTAAGCAGCATAGCATCATCTCACATTGTCATCTGGAGATCTGGGTCTCAGCTCTCCTGTCTTGGCACCAAGCTTTAAAAATTTGCCCTGTTCTCTTTCCCAGTGATTTACTTTCTTGTCTGGTTTATCCTCACCTGGGTGGTTGGAATTGAGTTTACTCTGTATTAGTCCCTCCCCTCCAGCTTGGCCGCACAACAGAATCACCTGGAGGGTGTGTTTGACATTCCAGTACCTGGCCTTGACCCCCAGGGGTTCTGATTCAATTCATCTGTGATGAGCCTGGGTCTGGTTTCTGTTTTAAAGCTGTTGGCTGCTTCTGTTGTGCAATCAGGATTTGAGAACCACTGCTCTGTATGAAGCACAGAATGAGTCCACCCACCCTCATGGGTTTAGGTCAATCTGCAAAGCTTGGCTAGAAAATTGCCAATTAACATTTAAAAATCCCCACTGGCTATCTATTTTACATATGGTAGTGTGTATGTTTGCATATTACTCTCTCCATTTGTCCCACCTTCTCCTTCCCACTGTGTCCACAAGTGTATTCTCTATGTCTGCATCTCCATTGCTACCCTGCAAATAGGTTCATCGGTACCATCTTTCTAGAGTCCATATACATGCGTTCACATATGATACTTGTTTTTATCTGACTTTTAAGTCAGGGAGCTCAAACTGGTGCTCTGTGACAACCTAGAGAGGTGAGATGGGGTGGGAGGTTGAAGGGAGGTTCAAGAGGGAGGGTACACATATATTCCTATGGCTTGATTCATGCTGATGTATGGCAGAAACCAACACAATATTGTAAAGCCATTATCCTTCAATTAAAAGTAAGTAAAAATTTTTTTAAAGTAAAAAAATAACAAAGCAAAAAACATTTAAAAGTCCCTATCCAGGGACTTCCTGGGTGGTCCAGTGGCTAAGACTCCACGCTACCAACGCAGGGAACCCAGGTTCAATCCCTGGTCTGGGAACTAGATCCCACATGGCACAACTAAGACCTGGCACCTCCAAATAAATAAAATAAAAATTCAAGTACTTACAGATGTGACGCAAGTGACTATAGGATGATGTATTTCTTCATATTCAGATGTGAATGTGGATAGACTACCAGATCCCAGGGAAGTATTTCATAGCCATGTCACCAAAATACTGTGAGCACTCCATAGACAGAGCAGGTCCGTGAATGCAGCTTTGCTCCACAATCTCACAGCTCCATAATATTCATGAGCAATCAGAGGTGTCTGAACATAGCTGGTTGAGTCGTGAGCCCACCTGTTCACGCAGTGAGGGGAACTCTTGGCACTGGGGCTGGGAATGTTGGCAGTGGCTTCTGCCTGCTGCTCGTGGGACTGGTTAAAGCCGTGCGTCTTCTCCCTGCAGAGCAAGGCCAGTGGTGACGGTGGGGGCCCAACTTCTCCTGCAGCCGGTGATCATCAATCTGGAAAACAAAACCTGCCTGATTCCACAATCAATGACACCTGTGGCCTGGTGAGTTTCTACAGTGCTTCTTGCCCTCTTGTGTGAACTCAGATCACCTGGGAATCTTGTGAACCTGCACTTCGGGGGCCATAAATCTGGGGTGGGACCTGAGACCATGTTTCTGAAGATGCTCCAAAGTGGTGCTGTTGCTGCCGGTCTGAGCACCACATCCAAGTAGCCAGGAGTTAGTCTATTAAAAAAAAAAGTAACTGATACAATGCTGATCTTTCGCTATCGACTTATGTGAAGGATATGTCTCCATCTATAGGCACCACATGAGATGAGAAACAAAACTAACCTGAGAAAATTCCCACCCAAGCAAATCTTGGAGTTCCTTTACAATCTTGGCATACTAAAATCAACTTTAAACAAACTGAAAATATAATAAGAAAAATCTTGATGCTTGTATTTGCATATGCTTATAGACACTTTCCAGACATATGTATTGTCTTTTTTTTTTTTTAATAGTGGGTCAAATTGGGTCAGATTACTCACTTTCTGTGCTGAAGACAGATTAAGTTTTATAACCTCATGTGTACAATGAGATGGAAGGTAAATGTTATAGAGATTTTTGTGTCCTCACCTATATTTGGGGGGCCATGATCTCATCATCAGGAGCAGCAATAAAATTATGGTTCCTTAGCCTGTACTGTAGGAGAACACAGCTTAGACATCTGAGAATTTTCCTTTTGATCTGGCCAGTCACCTGAAAGGACCAAGAAATAGAACTTGAGTGTAACACAGCTCAAAAAACTGCCAGTTTGCTTCTTGGTATGTAGGTCCTCCAGGGTCAGAAGTCTGTCCTATTGGGTAGTGCTTTAGGGTAATATTCTCTGATATAGACACAAGCTTGGCCCAGTGTCTCAGCCTATGCAATTGTCCAGCTTGACCCCAGAACCACAACTTTTGGGCCCAACTATATAGGATCCTTCTTTCTCCAGATTTTAAAAGAACATATAGAACTCATTCCTGGCAACTTATCAAACCCACAACCTGGGCATTTTATAACCAATTTAATGGAGGCTATAACATACCCTTCTGCTTTGAAGGCAGATACCCACAGGGGTATCCCATTGGTAACATCTCCACACAATTCAACCATACCATCACCCTGACTCATCCTCTGACATTAGAACAAAACTGGAACACAGCCAAACCCACTGTCCAAACCGAGATCAAGAAATTAAAAAAAAACAAAAAACAAAACTACTCCCCCTCCCAAGGATCGTGACTTTTTGGTCTCTAAAATACAGGTATCACGTAAGACCCTCTTCGCTATAGATTCTAATAGTTCCTTACCCCCTACCATCTGCACAGGGTAGGAAACAGTAATCATCTCTGACTGCTCCACACTTCTCACACAGTCACTAGCCTGGGGCAACAGACCCACTTCTTAAAGTTCTGTGCAATATCCAGGGCTTCCCACTTGCAATGGAGGAGATGCCAGAGTCATCTCAATCCCTGGGTGGTGGTGGTTTAGTCACAAAGTTGTGTCTGACTCTTATGACCCCATGGACTGTAGCCTGCCAGGCTCCTCTGTCCGTGGGATTCTCCAGGCAAGAATACTGGAGTGGGTTGTTGTTTCCTCCTCCAGGGGATCTTCCCAACCCAGGAGTCGAACCTAGGTCTCCTGCATTGTAGACAGATTCTTTACTGATTGAGCTACAAGGGAAGCCCCAATCTCTGGGTTGGAGAGCTCACTCCTCAGTTTGGGAAGATCCTCTTTAGGAGGAAATGGCAACCCACTCCAGTATTCTTGCCTGGAGAATCCCATGGACAGAGGAACCTGGTGGTTTATAGTGTACAGAGTCACAAAGAGTCAGACACGACTGAGCACACACACACTCTCTGAAAAATCAACAAATATTTGGAGTGTTTGAGATTTGCCCCCATTTTCTAGAAGATATGGCATAACTCAGATGATATGGTCAGTTCCTGAGAAAGTCAGAATGCAGAACACATCAGTCTAGACCCTTAGAACAGTCCCCAACCTCCAGTCTGTGGACCGGTACCTCCTGTCAAACTAGCGTCAGCATTAGATTAGAAGTAAAGTTCACAGTAAATGTAAAGTGCTTGAATCATCCCAAAACCATCTCCCCCAACCCCTGCTCCGTGGAAAAACTGTCTTCTGTGAAATCAATCCCTTGTGCCAAAAAGGTTGGGGACCACAGTTATAGAATGTATTCCCAGCCAGTTTCAGCATGTTGCTTACGGCCTGTGGACAGGGGTTCATACTGGAATGAGAGCCTTTAAGGGTGGAGGATAAGGGGTGTGGAGGACCATGAAGAATTCCTTTGCCGGGACCTCTCAGTTTGGGGAGGACTGTCTTCCCCTTAACCAGCTTCTGAAAGTAACTGGGAAATGCCCTGGGCACATTTTAAAAGGGTATGAAACCATAAAATATTATAATGAAAGCCTGATCTGAGAAAATATGTGAAAAAGCCAGCATCTCTCTGAACCCTGGATGACATGAACATGAAAGGAAGAACGAGTGCTACCTGAGCATGTGCCCCACGTCCTCCGTTTGCACGTTCATGACTGAATGGACTTCTAGACTGAGCTCTTTAAAGTATTTGTCTAGGGCACAATCTGATGTAAAATCTTCCTATGAACTAGATTATCTTTTCTAGGGATTTTTTGGTTTTTGAATTTTTTTTTTTTTTAAGTTTTGGTGTTTTCAATGGATCATAGGATCTGTTTGGTCTTGTGGAAAGAATATCACTTTTCAATGACAATTATTTTTTCATGAACTCTTGTTGCAATAAATCAGATTACTTAGATAAAATGCAATTTGTTATGTGGGCAAATAACAGTTACTTATCTGATTCTGTTGCATCCATTTTCTGAAAGATGTTTCATTTTCACATGAAGAAATTTTGAATGGGTGACTCAGAGTGTTAGAAGATGCGAAATTAACAGCAGGTTCAGTCTCAAATGTGTTTCTTGAATACTTCTTCAGATTTATTATAGGAATTTAGTTCAGTATTTCCAAAATGATTGAAAGGTATTTGTTGATTATCTTTTCTGTAGTTTTTGTCTGTATTTGATATAATTTTATATTGTACCTATGAAAGTCAACCTCTAACTGGGAAATAGTTCTCCATTTCCCTCAATGTGAATTTCTGTACCTTTCAAACAGCTATGTAGATTTATAAAGTTTCTGCTACTTGCATTTCAAAACTAGAAAACAAAATAAAGCCAGCCTATACATATTCATATAATTGTTATTGAATGAGAAAAATTAAAATTAATAAAAAATATTTTACAAATGTAGAAGTTCATAAACTGTGCCCTTTTCAAATTTGAAAAAAACTTTTCAGTTACATGTAACTTTATGTAAAATCTATTATTTTATGTAAAAATGTAAAATCTATTATTTTTACATAAAATATTTATGTAAAATCTATTATTTTTCTTTATGTAAAATCTATTATCGTTGAAAGAGTATTGAATCAGCTCGATTGAAAACTGAAGTGCTTTGTATTTTTAAGTCCCGTTTCACATTTATTTCATTCCTCCTCCGCCATACATGGCTATGAACACAATTACTTCACAGAATAATTATTGCATCAGGTTAGGACTAGTGTTAGAGGATTTGTGATATACTGTCCTGCTTTCTGATGCACCAGAAGTATAGCCCAACAGTTTAAAATTTTAATTATAATTTAATAATCATTCACAGCTTTCCCCAACAACTCAAGTGTTTATTGTAATTAGATGAAGACCTGTAAGTGTACTTAATAATCTGTTTCATAAAACATATGGTGGGCAGAAAATTACTAGAGCTAATCAATGAATATAGTAAAGTAGCAGGATATAAAATCAACACACAGAAATCCCTTGCATTCCTATACACTAATAATGAGAAAGTAGAAAAGGAAATTAAGGAAACAATTCCATTCACCATTGCAATGAAAAGAATAAAATACTTAGGAATATATATACCTAAAGAAACTAAAGACCTATATATAGAAAACTATAAAACACTGGTGAGAGAAATCAAAGTGGACACTAATAGATGGAGTAATATACCATGTTCATGGATCGGAAGAATCAATATAGTGAAAATGAATATAGTGGAAACTACCCAAAGCAATCTACAGATTCAATGCAATCCCCATCAAGCTACCAGCAGTATTTTTCACAGAGCTAGAACAAATAATTTCACAATTTGTATGGAAATACAAAAAACCTTGAATAGCCAAAGCAATCTTGACAAAGAAGAATGGAACTGGAGGAATCAACCTGCCTGATTTCAGGCTCTACTACAAAGCCACAGTCATCAAGACAGTATGGTACTGGCACAAAGACAGAAACATAGATCAATGGAACAAAATAGAAAGCCCAGAGATAAATCCACACACCTATGGACACCTTATCTTCGACAAAGGAGGCAAGAATATACAATGGAGTAAAGACAATCTCTTTAACAAGTGGTGCTGGGAAAACTGGTCAACCACTTGTAAAAGAATGAAACTAGAACACTTTCTAACACCACACACAAAAATAAACTTAAAATGGATTAAAGATCTAAACATAAGACCAGAAACTATAAAACTCCTAGAGGAGAACATAGGCAAAACACTCTCAACATAAATCACAGCAGAGTCCTCTATGATCCACCTCCCAGAATACTAGAAATAAAAGCAAAAATAAACAAATGGGATCTAATTAAAATTAAAAGCTTCTGCACGACAAAGGAAATTATAAGCAAGGTGAAAAGAGAGCTTTCAGAATGGGAGAAAATAATAGCAAATGAAGCAACTGACAAACAACTAATCTCAAAAATATATAAGCAACTCCTGTAGCTCAATTCCAGAAAAATAAATGACCTGATCAAAAAATGGGCCAAAGAACTAAACAGACATTTCTCCAAAGGAGACATACAGATGGCTAACAAACACATGAAAAGATGCTCAACATCACTCATTATCAGAGAAATGCAAATCAAAACCACAATGAGGTACCATTTCACACCAGTCAGAATGGCTGTGATCCAAAAGTCTACAAGCAATAAATGTTGGAGAGGGTATGGAGAAAAGGGAACCCTCTTACACTCTTATATGATGGGAATGCAAACTAGTACAGCCACTATGGAGAACAGTGTGGAGATTCCTTAAAAAACTGGAAATAGAACTGCCTTATGACCCAGCAATCCCACTGCTGGGCATACACGCTAGGGAAACCAGAATTGAAAGAGACACGTGTACCTCAATGTTCATCGCAGCACTGTTTATAATAGCCAGGACATGGAAGCAACCTAGATGTCCATCAGCAGATGAATGGATAAGAAAGCCATGGTACATATACACAATGGAGTATTACTCAGCCATTAAAAAGAATACATTTGAATCAGTTCTAATGAGGTGGATAAAATTGGAGCCTATTATACAGAGTGAAGTAAGCCAGAAAGAAAAACACCAATACAGTATACTAACACATATATATGGAATTTAGAAAGATGGTAATGATAACCCTGTATGGAAGACAGCAAAAGAGACACAGATGTATAGAACAGTCTTTTGGACTCTGTGGGAGAGGGAGAGGGTGGGATGATTTGGGAGAATGTCACTGAAGCATGTATAATATCATATAAGAAATGAGTTGCCAGTCTAGGTTCAATGCACAATACAGGATGCTTGGAGCTGGTGCACTGGGATGACCCAGAGGGATGCTTTGGGGAGGGAGGTGGGAGGGGGGTTCAGGATTGGGAACACGTGTACACCCTAGGTGGACTCATCTTGATTATGGCAAAACCAATACAGTATTGTAAAGTAAAGTAAAAAAATATATATATGGTAGGGACTTCCTGGCAGTCCAGTGGTTAAGACTATACACATTTCCACTGCAGGGGATGCAAGTTTGATCACTCTTCGGGAAACTAAGACCCCACATACTGTGTGGCCAAAAAACAATATACACATGATGTACATGTGTGTGTTTATATGGAAGAGAAATGTTTTTCTAAATTCAGAATGAATATTTCAGTGAGGTTTTCTTTTTCCATCAGAACAGGGTGCTGTGAAAGTTATAACTTGGCAACTCTTTTTTTTTTTTTTTTTTTGGCTTAAAAACATCTGTAAACAAAATATGTAGGTTGGACTGCTGTTATCAATAATTCAGTATGAAAAAGCTAAAATCGTCCACTTAATGATATAAAGGTAACAGAGAGGGGGAACTAAGTTTAGAGTAACACTGATGGATCCCAAGTGGCACTAGTGTAATGTAGGAGACACAGAGACGCAGGTTCAGTCCCTGGGTTAGGAAAATTCCCTGGAGAAGGGAATGGCAACCCACTCCAGCACTCTTGCCTGGTAAATCCCATGGACAGAGGAACTTAGTAGGCTCTAGTCCATGGGGTCACAAAAGAGTTGGATGCAACTGAGCACATACACACGCACACACACATAATTCGTAAATCAAAAGTAACCCTTCAACTGATAACATCATTTCTCAATCAAATTCTTCTCCCAAAGAGGAGATAATGTTCCCATTCAGAACTTTATTTTGCAAAAAATTTTCGGTTTCTTAATTGTGTTAAAATACTGTATGTAAAATTATTTCAGTCTACATATAGATCATTTTATTACAAATACGAATTTATCTTATACAAGCTAATGAGTTTTGTCTGTTTGGTGTAAGGATGAACAGAAGAAAAAAAAAGCCAATGGACAATTTTAACATATAACCAAGTACTTCCAAATAAAGTCAGACACAGAAAAAAATTCCAGCTTTGAAAGCCAGACCTGCTACAAAATTTAAAGATGTGATTCACTATTCGTCTTTCTTGAGTAACTCCAACTGAAGTAGAAGTGGGCTGGAATTTGTGATTTCTCTGGGGAAGTGGTACAAACACTTGAAATAGTAGAGATGTCTCGGGAAACGTTTGGCTTAATGGTATGTGGCAAATTATTTACCCTGAAGGGAGACATTGACTGAGGTCACAGGAGCTCGATGAATCCCAGATGTGACACATCTTCATTATATTTGACACAGGAAGCTGACACATAATTAAAGCACAACGAGGGATTATTTACTCCTTTTGGATTCTGTAGAAATGTTTCAATCATACTATAGTATTTACTAATAAACAATGTTAAGGCTGTCATTAAATCATACTTAAGTATTTTCTTGTATTTTCACTTCCTTAGAATTGTGAAAAAGCCTCCTTGTGAATGCTGGCTTTTGGAGCTTGACATTTTTCCATAGGGGATTTAGCACAAGCAACAGGCAGACAGAGACCACTGGGCAGTCCTCATTCCCTCTATGGCCAGATCCAAGTGCAGGCTGTCCTACAAGCCACAGCTGGCCCCTCCTTGGATTGTGTTTAAGGCACGTTCAAGGAAAAACTATAAAGATCTCTCTTGCATATCTATCTTCTCTCTTTTTTGGCCATGCCAGGCAGCATGCGGGATCTTAGTTCCCTGACCAGGGATTGAACTGAGGCCCCCTGCACTGGGAGTACAGAGCCTTAACCATTGGATCCCCAGGGAAGTTCCCTCCATCCTCTCTTTATTGTCCTTACACACAGTATTATTGTGCCTACAGAGCCTGAGACCGCCATTCTCCTCTCCCCATTTTCTTTCTTTTCCCTTCCTCTTCTGGTATCTCTGTCTCAAATTATATCCCAACCCTGGCAAGTAACTGCCGAGTCCCCACCTGCTTCCAAGGAAAGTGGATTCTGGTTCATTGTACTGTGATGCTCCATGTCTCTCAGAATTAAGTCCAAATCCTTTTTTTTTTTTTTTAATTGAAGTGTAGTAGATGTATAATGTTATATAAATTACAGGTATACAGTATAGTGATTCACAATTTTTAAAGGTTATACTCCATTTATAGTTATTATAAAACAGTGGCTATGTTTCCCATTTTGTACAGTATGTCCTTGTAGCTTATTTTTTACCTACAAGTTTGCACCTCTTAATCCAGATTCTTTAATGTGATTTTCAAAGTCCTGTTCTCTACTGATAGACCAAGCCTCACTTTCTTCAGCTTCCTGGTCCTGCTCTAATGCACCAAACATGCCAGATTCCTCAAATTGGGGTCACCTCCAGTTTGTATCACTAAACTGCCCCCTTACTATTCTGCCCAATTCTTTACTTCCTGGCACACGGAAGACACTTATATATATTTCTTGAATAAAGATAGCAAGTAATTGATTAATGAATCCACTGTTTAAATTAGTTGACCTCTAGTAATACTTCCAAGTATTATCTTCCTAAGTAATAATATCACCTTTCTTAATTGTATTAGACTTGTGAGATATATATATGTATATATATCAATCAACAAATAATAAATATGTGCATATTTATTTGTTTAATTGTGTGTGTACTAAGAGAAGTATAGAGGAAAAATAACATATTTGTTTATCTGGGGTAGGGAAAAGAAAGATTGCTGCTTCAGACTGAAAAGTTTATTAACCAGAAAACTGTTAACTATTATTTTCTCTAGCTTTTCTTTAAAAGTGTGTGCATCTGTGGCAGGCCAGAACATTGCGAACACAATAGGTGAGCACATTTTCATTTTCTACTCCTCTACCATATTAAGAAAATTCACTTTAAGTAAGTGGACTTCCCCAATGGCTCAGTGGGTAAAGAATTCATCTGCGATGCAGGAGGTACAGGTTTGATTCCTGGGTCAGGAAGATCCCCTGGAGGAGGAAATTGCAACCCACTCTAGTATTCTTACCTGGAAAATCCCATGGACAAAGGAGCCTGGCAGGCTATAGTCCATGGGGTGGCAAAGAGTCAGATATGACGAGCAACTAAGCACAAGCACTTCACTGCTTCTCAAAGAGCTCTTTATTCACACAAAAATTTCTATTATATATATGGGAACTTCTACTTAAATATTCCTTGAATAATTGGTATTGTCTGTAAAAACAGATACAATTATGGGGGAAAATGACTGTGTAAAACCATCATAAAACAAGTTTTTAAGTTTGGGGAGTGTTTTATCAAATCTACACAGCTCATGTATTGTTTTTGATCCCAACTATGGCAGAAATGTTTCCTGAATAAGCAAGTTGAAATAGGAATTCTCTCTGATAAAGCATTGCATTCACTGAATAATTTTCCTTTCCAGATTATATTTGCTTTACGTCTTTCTGTTCTTTAGGCCTGACCGCTGAGGTGCAGTTAGACACCCTGAAACAAAAAGGAGCCATTAAACGTACGCTCTTCCTTGATAACCATCAGTCACATCTCATCTTCCCTCTCGTGATAAAAGGGCAGAAATCCCTCCAGTGCCAGGATTTTGTCGTTTACCTTCGAGTAAGTGTTCCAGAATCAAACCTTTTTGGCCTCTCACATTCAAATCGAAACTCCAATCATTTTTCTCCATTGAAACCATCACAGTGGTTTTCATGGGCTTCTCTGGTGGCTCAATGGTAAAGAACCTGCCTGCAGTGCAGGAGACCTGGGTTCAGTCCCTGGCTAGAGAAGATCCCCTGGAGGAGGACATGGCAACCCACGCTAGTACTCTTGCCTAGAGAATCCCTCGGACAGAGGAACCAGGCAGGCTGCAGTCCATAGGGTCACATGGAGTCGGACACGACTGAAATGACTAAGCAGCAGCGGTTCTCATAGACCCACACCTATTTTCACTTGATCCGAGGAAACTTGAGGGCCACACACTCCTATGTTGAGCCTGACTTCAGTCAACCTAATAATGTATTGCTGTTACTTCCTAAGCTGCTGCTTTTTGTTTTTCCTTTTAATTTTTATTATAGTTGATTTATAATGTTGCATTAATTTCTGCTAAGCTGCTTCTTGTTTTGAATATACTCGTAGTCTTACTACTAACTCAGGTGGTTTTCATTTCTTCCTCCCCCTCCCTAAAACACGAAAGTCAGACACAATTTATTTGAACTTTTATCCTGCATAAGGATGTTTGGCCAGATTTTATCAAGGTGCATCTCTAAGCCAACTCAGGAAAAGGGTGAGGCAGTCAAAGGCTTTACTGAAAGTAAATTATAATTATATTTTTAAAGCAATGTATTCTTTTTTAAAAGACTTTTTATTTTGTATTGGAGTATAACAAAGTTGTGATGGTCTCAGGTGAACTGCAAAGGGACTCAAGCATACCTATATATGTATCCATTCTCTCCCAAACTCTCCTGCCATCCAGGCTTCCACATAACATTGAGCAGAGTTCCTTGTGCTATACAGTCGGTCCTTGTTGGTTATCCATTTTTAAATATAGCAGTGTGTACAGGCAACGATTAGTTCCTCCTCTAAGTTTGCAAGTCTCTTTCTGTTTTGTAAGTTCATTTGTATCATTTCTTTTTAGATTCCACCTACAAGAGATGTCATAGGATGTTTCTCCTCTGACTTAACTTCACTCAGTTTGACAACCTCTAGGTCCATCCGTGTTGCTGCAGATGGCATTATTTCCTTCTTTTTAATGGCCAAGTAATATTCCATTGTATAAATGTACCACATTTATCCACTTCTTTATCCATTCCTCTGTCGATAGACATTTAGATTGTAAAGCAATGTATTTTTACAATAACTCCTAAGCCTCCATTAAAAAGCCAAAATGTGTATGATACAGTTGTTTCATCTTCTTACCAATGGTAAGGTGGTAAAGACTCTTTTCAGTTGGTCTTCTCTTTGAGGGGACATAATAATGGAAAACCCACAGAAAGCAGAGTTTACAAATAAAGTAGATGACTATTGAGAACCTACTGTATAGCTCAGGGAACCCTACTCGGTGCTCCTTGGTGACCTAAATGAGAAGGATATCCAAAAAGAAGGGGTCTATGTATATGTATGGTTGATTCACTTTGCTGTACAGCAAAAACTAACACAACACTGTAAAAACAACTATACTCCAATAAAAGTTAATTTTAAAAAACACATTCTGGAATGAAAAGCCAGCACGACCCTTGTGTCTCGTTATGACTGATGCTGGCATGCATCTGAAGGCTGGCATGCCCACTGCACAGTTTGGGAGCTTCTGTGTGCCCAGACCTTATTGCTGGAGCTACCCCCTCATTCCCAGGAAAGTTCTGGTTCTTTTCTAAGGGAACTTCAGATGTGCTGAAGGTGTTTTGAAATTCATACAAATGAGAACTTTAAAGAAATAATGAGAAAGGAAGAGAATCGAGAGGTTTTTCTTCCTCTGAGCACAAGAGGGCTTATAAATTCTGCCGACCTCATCAAAATAAAAATCCCAGTTCATGAAACTCTCAGTGACTTTTACTATGCATCTATTTTTTACATATAGAGCTTCTGTGGTGGTTCAGTGGTAAAGAGTCCGCCTACAGTGCAGGAGACCCAGGTTCCATCCCTGGCTTGGGAAGACACCCTGGAGAAGGAAATGGCAACCCACTCCAGTATTCTTGCCTGCCTGGGAAATCCCATGAGCAGAGGAGCGTGGTGGGCTACAGTTGATGGGGTCACAAAGAGTCAGACATGAGCATGAACATAAGCTTTTAACTATGTGATCTGACCCATTCATGTGAGTTGTTGAAGATCTGGAGAACCTAAAGATTGCCACTGGAAGCATGTACTTCATCAAAGGCACAGCTCTAAATGATTCCATCTCTGAACATAGATTCATGAAGCTGGCTCTTCTGTGCTCCATCCATCAGCATGTGCCTAAGCCTGCTGGGGTTGTAATTACTTCATCATTCACTTGCATTGAGCAAAATCAAATGTTGCCTGCCTTTCACCAGTTAACATCTTGCAGCCATTTTACACAGCCTTTCTTGAGTTTGTGATCATTTTCTCTAGGATGAGACTGAATTCCGAGACAAATTATCTCCAATCAACATTAGTTTGAATTATAGTTTGGATGAATCCACTTTTCAAGAAGATCTAGAGGTGAAACCAATATTGAACTATTACAGGGACAACGTTGTTACCGAACAGGTAGGTCCTGGACCATCTTGGATGGTATAATCTCAATCAGGCCCTGGGCACTGCTCCCATGACCTTAAGACAAAATCCATCCCATTTTGTTTTCATTCCTACACACACGCTTGTAACGTTTGGGAGATTTTCTGGACACGTTTCTTGAAATACTGCATCCTTATGTTTTCGGAAGCCCTTCCCCTTGTGCAACCAAGATTTAATTTGTTCAAAATGTGATTGTAATAGAAGCAATACAGCCTGTAATCCTCAAAACACTGCCAGAGTAGCATTCTTTACAGACATTTCAGATTGAATTGCAATTGAGCTCTTAAGTAAACTAACCTATATGGGAAGGTCACTGCCAAACAGAGTTTCTAGCTGGATGGACTCAAGCAGAGTACAAGGAAAGCTTTGGTTTAACTTGTGGGATCATTCATAAATTTCAAGAAAAAGGATGGGATGTGGGTTTTCTCAGACTCTTTCTGATACGTGTTTGCACAACTCAGGCTCACATCCTGGTCGACTGTGGAGAAGATAACATGTGCATTCCTGACTTGAAACTGTCAGCTAGACCGTAAGTTTAAATAAATAAACTTGTCCATTTTATCTAATGGAATACAGGTGTTTATTTAAAGCTTTCCTGGAGAAAGTATACACTTCCAATTACTACCCAAAATGTGCTGCCTGAAATTCTTGAGCTCAGCTACCCTTTGGGCTAGTCTGTGGTTTGGGTCAGTATCTTTGTCACTGGTGTCGAGTGATACACCCTAAGACATTGCCTGAGCTGTTTCATCTTTCAGCAAAAGTCGGGGGAAATGTTTTTGTTCGAAGTTAACTCATCTCTGGGTGGTTCCGGTTGTATGTATTTGCCTCTGACTTGTGGGCAAAGGATTCAGACAGGCTGGTTCCATCAACACCTTTGCTGAACCTGTTTTTTCAGCTCCCCATGACTCAGAGGCATCTTTAGAATGGTCAAAACAAAAGTAATTTTGATTTACTGGGAAAAAAAAATGTTAATGTGACTCAATGAAGTAAAGCTGAAGATATCACAAATCAAATAGGAATCAAAGGGCAGTGTCCTGGGACTTACCTGGTGGTCTAGTGGTAAAGAATCCACCTGGTAATGCTGGGAACATGTTGTTAGTCGCTCAGTCATGTCCACCTCTGTGCCCCTGTGGGCTGTAGCCTCCCAAGCTCCTCTGTCCATGGAATTCTCCAGGCAAGAATACTGGAGTGGGTAGACATTTCCTTCTCCAGGGGATCTTCCCGACCCAGGGATTGAACCTGGGTCTCCTGCATTACAGGCAGAGTCTTTACCATCTGAGCCACCAGGGAAGCCCTCCCTACGTTGGCAGGTCAAAACAAAAGCAATTTTGATTTACTGGGAAAAATGTTAATGTCACTTAATGAAGTAAAGCTGAAGATGTCACAAAATCAAATAAGAATCAAAGGGCAGTGTCCTGGAACTTCCCTGGTGGTCCAGTAGTTAAGAATCCACCTTGCAGTGCAGGGAACATGGGTTCGATCCCTGGTGGGGAAACCAAGATCCCATATGCTGTGGAGCAACTGAACCCGGGCACCACAATGAGAATGTCCCTGTGTGGCAGTGAAAAATTCTGCTCTCTACCACTCAATCCAATATAGCCAAGTAAATAGTAAATAAATACTTTTTTTTTTTTAATGGTCATATGCTGTTAATAGGATTCATTATAGTTTTCAAGATGTTACCTTTGGGGGCAACTGAGGAAAGGGCACATGGGATCTCAGTGTTATTTCTTATAAGTGCACGTGAATCAATAATTGTCTTAAAATAAAAAGTGTTTTTTACATCACACACATAAAAATATGTTTTTAAATAAGGAAGTGAAATTGTTCCAATTCTGAATAAACCTTTACTATCAAAAATTCTAGCGTTTTCCCCAGTTGATTCATATACCTCATTATTTAAGACTCCTTCAAGTATTTAATTAAAACTTTATGGCTTCCCTGGTGGGTCAGTGATAAACAATCCGCCTGGCAATGCAGGAGATGTGCGTTAGATCCCTGGGTCAGAAAGAGCCCCTGGAGAAGGAAATGGAAACCCACTCTAGTATTCTTGCCTGGGAAATCCCACAAACAGAGGAACCAGGTGGGCCACAGTCCACAGGATCACAAAGAGTTGGATATGACTTAGGGACTAAATAGCAAAGAAATAGAAACTACATTTTCACTTAGAAGCATTCAGGGGGTACATAGACTCATTCAAGGGGCACATAACAGATAATGTGATTATTTCTTGCAGTAAAAAAAATCTTAATTTATTAAATTTAAATGCTATACTTTCTAATAATTAAAAAGGAACGGCAATTAGAATACACAAGGTAGTACTTTCTGAATTCTGGCATTATAATACTATACCCTTTGTAAAGTCTTGTTTAATTTTCACCTTATTTAGCCATGCCTAGGGTATGTATGCAAACTAGCTTGTCACAGATATCAACTTGTCATCAGATGGAATCTTATCTTTTTTTATGTTATGACATCATGAAAAATCTCTATATCAAAAAGTTTAAATAAAACATTCTTACCCAAGAAATGTACTATTGGAATAGTCTAAAGAATAAATTACAAGCTATTTCATTAAAAAAAAAAAAAAGAATCAAAGGACTTCTCTGTGGCTTGTGATGGAGATACAGCAGTCCAGCACTGGTTCTGACTGCATTGTATTAGGGAAAGAAATAGGTCTAAGGGGTAAAATATCCTATGGCAGAAAAAGCATAGGAAGAAACTTCATTTGCCTCTGTCTTGTCGACAAAGGATTCAGACAAGCCAGTTCCATCCACATCTTTACTGAACCCATTTCTGCAGCACCCTGTGACATCTTTAAGACGGTCAAAACAAAAGCAGTTTTGATTTGCTGGAGAAAAAAAATATTAATGGCACTCAATGAAGTAAAGCTAAAGATGTCACAAAATCAAATCGGAATCAAAGAGCACCCAGTAAAAATGTGCTCCTCCCCACCTCCTTCAACCCAGACCCACCCCAGGAAGAATCTCTTTGGTAACCGCTCATGGGGACCTTTTCCAAATTTCATAATTTAATGGGTGTCCAAACCAATATCTTCGATTAAGGGTCAAAAGTAGGCTTTTCCAAATGCTGGTTCGATTAGAAGTTTGGAGGGAATTAAATTTCTTCAAAATACCCCTCAATCTTCCAGTAGTTGTTTGAGATCTTCTTTTGTCTGCCTCTTTCTTCCCTTAGGTTCCCCTTTGTGTTGCCCACGCCTCCTCCTCGTACTTTCTAAATCACCTCTCTCCTTCTGTTCCTGCTGTCTTCTTCCTATGGGAGGTTTTCATGGATGGGCTGAAGCTCCCTCCTTCTGGCTTGTGAGCCGAATCTTAAAATGTTCAGTTTTTGCTGGCAGACTGTTAAGTATGTGGGTAGCTGAAAATTGATCACAATGGGAGGATTTATACCACTGGAATTAGCAAATGCTGTAGGTCGTAGTTTTGTTTAACTTTTTTTTTTTTTTTGAGAACTAGTTGTTTATTTATTTATCATACAGGTTTTAAAGGTTACTTTCCATTTATAGTTATTACAAACTACAGGCTATATATCCTGCATTGTACAATACAATCCTTGAGCCTAACTTAACAGCCAGTAGTGTGTGCCTGCCACTCCCTGACCTCAATATTGCCCCTCCCCCCTCCACCAGTAACCACTAGTTTGGAGAACTGGTGCTTAAACATTTACCCTGGGGTGTTTTCCTACCCTTCCCATCCAGACAGTTTTAATTCTTCTGATCACCCTCTCATGACCATGAATCTTGTTTTTTTCTCAGTCTTGCATGTTCTCATCTTCCTCTAAGTCCTTAAATAAAATATCCATGCATCCAGAGATATATCACACCTAATGATTCTTTTTAAACTGCATTTTTAGAGATAAGCATCAGGTCATCATTGGAGATGAAAACCACCTTATGCTCATAATCAGTGCGAGAAATGAAGGGGAAGGTGCCTACGAAGCTGAGCTCTTTGTGATCATTCCGGAAGAGGCCGATTATGTTGGGATTGAACGCAGCAATAAGGTAATGCCAGAAGGTGATCTGAAGGAGGAAAGAGCTAGGTGTATTTTGAAATCAAATCCGTGTTAAGTCGTCTTAGCTGAGAGTTTCTTCATTAGTAAAAGGAAACAAGGTGGCGCCTCATTTTGTTAAGCACAATAGCAATGGCCCAGGAAAAGTGATGGTCTTAAGTAAGTATTCGTATCTTTCTTGGCCACAGTGCAAAGATAAAGTGACCAAAGTTTGGGCGCTGAAACGAGGAAGACCACTGTCTGAAAGAAGCAGCCCATCAATGTGATCCATCACCATCACATTGATGACCCCCAAGCTGACTCCCACCCACACCAGCTTTTCTGGCCTTGACTTTGAGCTCCTTTATGCTTCAAGCAGGTCCCAGGAGGTCTGGTTTTCATTACTGCTTTTGGAGGAAGGTCCTGCCAATCCCAGCTGGGCACTGAAAAGAGCCTAGACAGGCACTGGAAACGAAATGCATTCATTTTTTTTCTTTCTTCTTAGTCTACCTTTTCAGGACCAGGACCAAGAAAAAGCCAAGCTTTAGTCATTTGCCAATCCTGAAGTGCCTCTGTTTGTTAAACTGACCCTGATGCTCTTTATAGCTTTCCTTTCCTTATTAGAATATGAATCTTCCCATGCAGAATATCGTTGGGTTCTGATAGAAAATCATTATAAATACACCAAAGGATAACAGAGAGAGTCCCTTGGTTTCGGAGATATACAGACTCACATTTAAGGGCAGAGGCCAAGTTTTACACTTGCATAGTCTTGCCTGCAGTTTTCATGGAAGTCTGCACAATGAGTATTATTTAAATTCTTGCTGATGGGTATGGTTCTTTTAACTGAAGTTTATTAAAATTCTGCTACTTTCCAAAAACTGCACCATCTTGGGAATATGCACATTCTAATGATTATATCATCTAATGAAATATAATTCCTTTAAAGAAATGCTAACAACTGTTGTGATGTGGGTATTTGAAAGACATTTACAAATGTGAGGAATACAAAATTCTCTATGCACACCTCTAGTCTCATGATTAATGTTTTGGTTAAATTATCTTTTCAGTAAATAAACCCAGAAGAACAATAATCAAGTATATTTGACAGTCCTAAAGTCATCACAAATTTCTGTTGTTTCCAGGGAACATATCATCTAGGAACACTTACAAGCAAATAATACATAAACAAACAAACAATGAAGCTCAAGTATGTTATTTTAAAAGCTGTTCCAGAGCTCTTCTTACGTTTTTATTTCAATGCCCTTTCTGTCACTCCACTCCTGACTTAGTTACACAAAGCATCTATTCAAAATATTCTTCTTTTAGCAAAACATCCAGTTTACTATCCACTTTGTTGCATGGAAAACATAGGAAACATTTATCGTTTCTATCTTTGGGGCTTTAGACATTACAACAGACATTATCCATAATCTCCAATGAGTCCTTAACTGTTTTCCTCCATCAATTTCCCTTGGGCAGAATTTGAATTTGACATGACTAAGCCACATTCTAATTCCTTCTTTGTTTTTAAGCAGTTTGAGGTTTGTGTCCCTTTTTCTTTATACTCAGTTCAAGTTTAGGGCTTTTTTAAAGCAATTTTCTCTCAAGGGGAAAAATATGAGGGATTATCTGATTGTTGGTTTTGTTGTTCTTGGATTAAAATCATTTTTTTATTTGAGCATAATTGCTTTACAATGTTGTGTTAGTTTCTTCTATACAACAAAGTGAATCAGCTATATGAGTATATATATCCTCTTCCTCTTGGACCTCCCTCCCACCACCCCATCCCACCCCTCTGGGTCTTCATAGAATACTGAACTGAGCTCTGTGTGCTATACAGCAGATTCCCAATAGCTACCTATTTTACACATGGCAGAGTATATATATCAATCCTAATTAAAAAGACTAAAAATAGGGATAGGAAACTAAAAAGTTAAAAATGGAGCTACCATATGACCTAGCAGTTCCACCACTGGGCATATATCCTGAGAAAACCATAATTACAAAAGACACAGCACCCTGATGTTCACTGCGGCTCTGTTTACAATAGCCAGGACCTGGAAGCAACCTCGATGTCCATGACAGAGGAATGGATAAAGAAGGTGTGGTACCTGTATACAGTGGAAAGCATACATCTTTTCAAAAATGTAGATGTTGGTCATCTCCTGCTCTAAAGACCTTAATGGAGTCAGCCTTTATGCTTTTTTACAGTGACTTTTCTTCTAAATGTTTCCAGAAATAAAAGCCTATGTGCGTTATCTTTTTATTGTTGTGGTAAAATATATGTAACATAAAAATTACCATTTTAACCCTTTTGAAGTGTGCAGTTCAGTGACATGAAGTATAATGCCATTGCTGTATCACTACTGACCAGCTCCAGAACATTTTCATCATCCCAAACAGAAACTCTGTACCCAGGAAACCTGGGCTACCTCTTACCCCTTTTCCCGGCCTCTGGGACCCAGCATTCCACATTCTGCCTCTATGAACCTGTCTATTCAAGGGACCCCATATACACTCCATTCTTCTGTCACCACCCACTTCACACTCAGTGTGTCCAGAACTGGATTTCATGGGCACATTATTCAGTTTATCACAGGTATGTAGTTGAATATAGCCGTCAGATTTTAACCTATCTCAATTTCCCCCCGGCTCCAATAATAAAATGTTTCTAAGTCATCCCAATACTCTGGTCCCTAAACCTATGATCTTTTTCTTTAACAGCTTTGCTGAGGTTCAATGTGTATCCTATAAAATCTACCCACTGTAATTACATAAGTTCAATACACACACCATTCCGTTATTTTAGTAGATTTATAGAGGAATGCAACTATCACAGCAATACAGATTTAGAACATTTCCATCACCTCAAAAAGTTGCCATGTGCTGATCTGCAGTCCCTCACCACCCCTAAATCCAGCCAAGGCAGCCACTGATTTACTCCCATCTGTGTAAATGTGAGTTTCCTGTACACTTCATATTGATGGGGTCATGCCATAAACAGTCATTTGTGTCTAGCTTTCGCTTAGCACAATGTTTTTGAGGTTCATCTATGTCCTAGTGTGTATTAGTCATCAGTAGTTATTCCTGTATATTGCTGAGGAATATTCCATCGTGAGAACAAATCTTGTTTATCCACACACACACACACACAGAAAGAACTAGACTTCATCTTTCCACTCTCTTCTCCATAGCCTGTCTCAGGGAACCTCTCTAGTCTCCACTCAGTTTCTAAAACTTAAGTCAGTGTACGCCTGTCCAGCCATATCCTCTCTCCATCTCACTGCCTTTCTCCAGACGGACTCAGTCTTCTCCTGAGATGACTACAACAGTCTCCTAAGTCATCTCTCCATCTCCCAGCCTCTTCCCTACACAGGAAGCTGCCTTTCTAAAATGCAAATCAAAGCATATATGTGGAATCTAGAAAAATGGTGCAGAAGAAGCTATTTGCAGGGCAGGAATAGAGGCACAGACGTGGAGACTGGACTTGTGGACACAGGAGGAAAGGCGAGTGCGGGACAAATTGGGAGAGCAGCACTGATATTACATATACTGCCATGTGTAAGACAGATAGCTGGTGGGAGCTCAGCTCAGTGCTCTGTGGTGAGCCAGAGGGTGGGCTGGAGGGGTGGGGGAGGGAGGTCCATTAGGGAGGGGGTATATGTATACATATAGCTAATTCGCACGGTGTACAGGAGAAGCTAACACAACGTTGTAAAGCAACTCGACTCCAATTTAAAAAAAACACACACGAAAAACCCTTCCTAGCTTCCCATTGCTTGTAGAATAAAGAGCAAATCCCTAAGATGACTTATGAGGCCCTTAATTACACCCCTGCTGATCTCCTCTTGGGCTTCCCAGGTGGCTCAGTGGTAAAGAACCTGCCTGCCAATGCAGAAGACCCAGGAGACGCGGGTTTGTAAAATCCCACAGACAGAAGAGCCTGGAGAGCTACAGTCCTGGGGGTTGCAAAGAGTCAGATACAGCTGAGTGGCTGAGCACACACGCACACTCATCTCCTCAGCCGCATCACAGGTTTTTGGGTCCTTCCTTTACCCACACCCTAATCCTAGAGGGATGGAATTCCTTTTCAGTTTCTGTATTACCCGTGAACCCTCCCACCACAGAGGGCTCACATGTCCTGCTCCCTCAGTAACTCCATTCTCTGTCCCCTTTTTCCAGCTTACTTCTTACTACTCACCCTTCAGGCCTCAGTCTAATAGTGATGGAGCAATTGCTGTGAGCTGTGCTCTGCTCTGAGCTGTGCTCTGCTCTGAGCTCTTGCAAGTATTCAACTTACTTAATCCTCCTAGCAGCCTGATAGAGACAGAGCAAGGCTATCATAGATAAGAAGAAACAGAAACATGCCCGAAGTCACGCAGCTATTATGTAGCAGAACCAAGATTTACACCTGAGCTGTCAGGCCAGGCCCGTCCTCTTAACCTCTGAGCTGCCCTGCCTCCGCCCCACCCCCCCATAGGAACTTAGATGTCACTTCCTCCAGGGTGTCTTCTTTGACTGCTTACTTCTTTTTCTTTTTTCTAAATATCTTATTTTGCATTGGAGTATAGCTGATTAGCAAACAATGTTGTGATAGTTTCAGGTGAACATGAAGGGACCCAGCCATACATATACATGTATCTGAAAGTGAAAGTATCTGTCATGTCTGACTCTTTGCGACCCCCATGGACTGTAGTCCATTGACTTCTCCAGGCCACAGTACTGGAGTGGGTAGCCTTTCCCTTCTCCAGGGGATCTTCCCAACCCAGGGATTGAACCCAGGTCTCCCGCATTACAGATGGATGCTTTCCCAGCTGAGCCACAAGGGAAGCCCGTGTACCTATTTTCCCCCAAACTCCCTTCCCATCCAGGTCGCCACACGACATTGAGCAGAGTTCTGTGTGCTATACAGTAGGTCCTTGTTGGTTATCCATTTTAAACGTAGCAGTGTGTACATGTCTATCCCAACCCCCGCAACTATCTTTCCCCTCTTCTTTCCTCCGGCAGCCATAAGCGTGTTCTCCAAGTCTGTGAGTCTCTTTCTGTCTTGTAAGTAAGTTCTGGTGGCTTATTTCTATGTGCGTGTGCCCCTCCGTCACTGCGAATTTCTCTATCATGAAACTTAACAAACTGTATGTCTCCATTGCTTGCTATGATTGTTTGTGATTCTTTATTACAGTTCTTTCCGTAATAGGAAGTTTAAGGACAAGGTTTGGTTTTGTTGTTGTTGTTTTTTAATCAGTGCCTGGTTGGTGGCAGGTACACAGTAAATATTTTCCGTGAATGAATAATGATCTAAGAGCTATAAATGGATGAGAACAAGATAGTCTCAGGAACAGCTGAGGAAAATAGTCTAGAAATATCTAGAAAAACAATCATTGTTTCTCCCACTCAGAGAGAGGAAATAAAGGTTAAAAAAAGAAAAGGGTGGGACTCTGGGGAGGAAGAAAGATCTTTGATTGATGTGAAAAAGCTATTTCTAGAAAGTTGGGGAAAATGTACATATAACTTTCAACCTTCAGATAAGATAAAAATATTTACTATAGAAACCAACTCCTTGAATTATGTTCAAGGGACACATGGGTATTTTGGAAAGCTTTTGCTGCATTCTCTTTTTTTTTCCCATCCTGTTTTCAGGATTGAGTAATTCCAACCAAAAAAAATCTCTTACAATTAGGCTTAGTTTTGGATCCTTGAGAACTTGAATAGATGCAAAAGCTAAATTTGAGAAACAAAAATATTACCAACTTTAAAAAAATACGTTTCTTACTTAGGATACTAACATGTCGCTCAGGTTATTTGGAAAGAGCAGATATTAAATGCTTCCTCTGGACATCAGAAATTTTGCTTCTTTCTCATGAATTGGACCAGACCTTTCAATGGCTGGTGGCAGGAAAAGGGTTTTATACTTAAGTATGTGCTTGTCCATGGGGCTTTCCTGGCACACAGCGGTAAAGAATCCATCTGCCAATGTAGGAGACACAAGTTCGATCCCTTGTTGGGAAGATCCCCTGAAAAAGTAAACAACAACCCACTCCATTATGCTTGTCTGTAGAATCCCATGGACAGAGGATCCTGGCAGGCCACAGTCCATAGGGTCACAGAGTCGGACCCTTAGCAACTGAACAACAACAACAACATGTGTTTGTCTATTTTATTTCAGGCTCCTTGTAGGAGAGATTATGAGCTACTTATGCTCTGTATCTCCAGACACCATCTACTGCTTTGTGCTGGACATTGTTCTAGCCTCTGGGAATAGAACAGATACAAAAACCCCTGCCCTCTTAAACTTATTTTCTTAAAGTGTATGATTTACCCACGGAAATCTTGACTTAGATGTCTGAGATTTGTTTGCCTTTTCTTTGTTTTGATTCTTGGTTTTTCTCAGTGAAGTGGGAAGAAGGGAAAGGGGATGGTTTCTGAAACTTCTACTTGAAAATTCACATGACTTTCTTAAATGAAATTTCAGTAGGGCTGACAGATGGATAAGAGGTCCTCATATTTGGATCCCTTTTCCACGGTCCTCTCATGCGGTCCTTTGTCAAAGTCCTCATTTTGCAAGCTTATCTTTGGCAGTGAGGCTGACAGGTAATATATCAGTGGCACTTAACAAGTTAGAGTGAAAGAATGGATGAACATGTCTAGCTGCTCAAAGCCAGAGCAGGGCCATAGAGACATTAGGTTTTGAAAGATGGAAAGCAGCTCTGGGTGTAGATCCAGCTGTGGACTTCCAGACAAATGGGAGTAGCCTGAAGACACAAGAAGAGCTGTGAGCAGAGGATAGGAGTCCAGTGATAAACCTCCTTTACTTTCCCCCTCCATTGAGTGTAACCTTCAGACCTTCTCCAGCACATAATTCTAAGCATCTCTTTGAACTTGACTTTATATATATTCTAATCAGAATAGGATGTGGGGCACAAAAGAAGATGAAAAGCAGGGGGTAAACATAAATGTGCTCTCTTGTCATCTTAAGTATTTATAAGACTGAACTAAGATTGGGTGTGTAATCTCAACATGGAACCAATGTAGGGAGAAATGTGTGTTCAAAGCAATTCTCTTGCAAATGGTCATTGGGTCATATGATAACCTATATATCTTGCTGTCATTCGTTTTTGCAAGAATTGGCTTAGTCATGTTTAAATCTGTAATATTCATGCCCCACATTAAACAGTAGTGCAAATCATTTCAAAAGTGTGCATATAAATATTCTGCACAGTGTTTTCTTCCTCGATGAAACACAAAAGATGTGTTTACCCATCCAGCACATTACTTCTTAAAATTAAACTTTGGTCTTTTCTCACACACTTCTCTTCCAAGTTGATGGTCACACATGAATCTTTGGGCTCAGGCATTCACACAGGTGTTTGAAATCAAGAGAAGCTTCCCGGCTGCCCCATTACTTTTGTTTATTCTGCCCCCTGACTCCGCACTGGTGTTCTTCCTTGTTGCAGGCATTGCGCCCACTGAGTTGTGAGTACAAGATGGACAATGTCACCCGAATGGTGGTGTGTGACCTTGGGAACCCTATGGTGGCTGGAACAAATGTAAGAAAAAACCAGATGCCCTTAACTGACTTCTGTCTAATTGAATTGTAAAGAGAACTAGTGGAAAGCCACCCCCCTCCCCCACCACCAGTTAGCACTCAGCAACTTAGCACCTGGCAACTAAAACCAATTTGTCAGGAAATTCCCAGGGTGGTGGGATTTTGCATCATAACCTGTGCCAACTGGATAAACTGAGCTTAAATACACAAAATGATGAATGCTTTCACATGCCTTCTCTTTTGACATCACTCTCACATAGCTTCAGTTTCAACAAATTTCTAAAGGCTATTTTTTTTTTACTGCAGATTTTTTTTTAATATTCTTTCTTTGAATTTCACTACAGTTTTTTTCCTTTGAGTCCAAGAACTATGATTGAAAGGGTTTAAGAAATAACAGAATTAATAATTTTAGCAATGATGATTAAACTTTTATTTTAGATATACCTCCCATGTGAATATATTCACAGTATTTTCACGTTAAAATATGACTATAATCCAGGTTTTAAAGCGACTTTACCAGGTCCGTATTTTCCATGCACCTTACTTGATGAAGAATAATACAGAGAATTGTAGCAAAAATAAAGAAAGGGTTAACCATGATCTGTAACAGGCTTATAAAAAAATAAGGAGTCCTTTTTCTTCCCTTTGTTTCCTGATTTAGGAACTTCCCATTCAGGATTCCTTGTGGGCAATAAATTCATTTTATGCCATTGTAGTTTAAGTATATACAGAGTAACTTCTTGTAATAAATATCATAGTGAAAGTCATTATTTTATGGAGTCATAAATCAAGGGGGGAAAACTGAAATCTACAAATGCTACGTAATTAAGTATTACAAGTGAAACATATGTATTTCTCTGTTTTAAAATAGATGTTTATGAATCATTGATAATGAAATGACTTGTTTGGAAAAAACTTTTTCTGGAAATGTGTAAGTGTGTAGGTTTGTATTAAAACAGCTTCCCAAAGTGTCTTCCAGAGACTGTTATTCCTTTGAGATGAGCCTTTTAAAGGGAATCCTGTAGTCACTGCTAAGAATCATATCCTCTCTGGGACCTTCTGCTGCTGTTGCTACTAAGTCGCTTCAGTCGTGTCCGACTCTGTGACCCCATAGACGGCAGCCCACCAGGCTCCCCCGTCCCTGGGATTCTCCAGGCAAGAACACTGGAGTGGGGTGCCATTTCCCTCTCCAGTGCGTGAAAGTGAAAAGTGAAAGTCAAGTCGCTCAGCCATGTCCGACTCTTAGCGACCCCATGGCCTGCAGCCCACCAGGCTCCTCCGCCCATGGGATTCTCCAGGCGAGAGTGCTGGAGTGGGGGGCCATTGCCTTCTCTGCTGGGACCTTCAGGTGCCTGTAATTTAAAGTGCTGAGAAGTTCTGCAGTAAAGAAACCTTCTATCCCAGTGTTTCTCACATTTATTTGAGTGTTTGAAACTTTCTATCAAGTAATACTTATTCCCAGTTTATACTCTAGGATACTGTGCTAGAATAATATGTTTACTTTCTCACATTTTAAATTGATTATCCTTCCATTGATCTTGGGTATTTAAAAGATATGCCAAGCTGTAGTCTAATAAATTCACTTCTTGAGTCAAAAAAAAGTAAATATTTAAATGAAAGATAAACATTTATAATAGATTTTTATTAGCTAACATGTATTGATTGCCCTCTGTGTTATAAACCCTTCACTGGGTGGTTTGTGTGTGTGTTATCTCATTTAATTTTTACAACAACCGGCGATCCTATGAGTCAGGTGTTTCTCCCATATTACAGATGAGGAAACGGAGACTTAGAGAAATCAAATGAATTACCCAAAGTTGCACGTAATGAAGAACAGAACCCAGATTCGAACCAGGTCTCAACAGAAAGCCTGCATTCTAGTGGGCCTACAAAAATTGGATAAAAATTAATGAATAACAGATGAGATATTTCAAGCAAGCCATGAAAGATAGAATGGGATGTCTAAGCTGAGATAGTGGAACAGCTTTCATTAGAATCCTTTTATCTAGAAGCTTATAAATCCTTTGGCTAGTTTTCAAGAAAAATCTAACTGCCCAATTTGATAGGAAGAGGTCTACCTAAGGTCAGAGAGAAATGAGTTGACATGGTATTAATGGTAGCACTCATTCCTTTTTTAGTATTAAAAGCATTAAATCCAGACCAGAGATCATATAAGTTCATCAATAACTAAGGATAGTCTTGGAACAAAAACTGGACACCAGTACTGTTCAAAGTGGAGGGTAAAAATGGCAGTGTGGTCTTAGCCACAAATGTGTTTTTGTGAAAAGACGTCAATCCATTTTACCAGCAAATAACCTTTAGAAGTCAAGGAAGTAAATTGTTTGTATTCGTTTATCTCTGAGGTCTATAGTAGGGGAAACCTAATAGCTTTCTTATCTCACCCTTGAATGCCCTTAAACACATCAAATTTTATTGCATTCTCTTTTGTTATAAAACACTTTGATTTATTTACTTCTTCATCTTGTACTTCTAAAATAATACTTTCAATGGGTTTTAATAAAATTCCAAATGTAAAAGCAGTCCTAAATATTAAATAAGCGTCACAAACTGCTAGGATTAATTATTCCAGTCCCAGGATTTTTTAGAAAATAGTTTTCAAGTGACTTTTTAACAGAACATTCAAGGTTGTATTTAGAAGTTTCACCTCTGATTTGTAAGCTGATCATTTTCATATATTAGCTTTAATAATATAAAAATATTTATATACCAATAAGATTTGTAAAAATTTTCAAAGCTTCTCAAGTAGAATGAAAAAAAAAAAAAGTAGCTCAACAAAGACTGTTTAGAATCAATGCCCAGAGATATGACCCAAAGTCACATTTTCATTGTATCTTCATCTTGTGTTGTATATATAATAAAAGACCAACATCAAACAGGCCTCACCACTAGTAAGCACCCACCACTGGAAGTGTGCAAACAAAAGCACACTTTTTCACCATTCTGTCAGCTATTTTTAATTACACCCCTTCTATATGCCTTGTATTAAACTAGAGTCTGATAATATCAAGAAAAAATGTATAATCCCCACTTGATAAGAAACTTAAAATTTGAGGACTTCCCTGGTGGTCCAGTGGCTAAGATTCCACGCTCCCAATGCAGGGGACCCGGATTTGATCCCTGGTCAGGGAGCTAGATTCTATATGCCGCAGCTAAGAGTCCGCATGCCTCAACAAATGATCGCTCATGCCACAGTGAAGCAGTGCAACCAAATAAATAATTTTTATAAAGAAACTTAAAATTTTTCAGTACCACAGGTTGAGTCCTGGGAAAGTACCAAAGAAGGAGATAAAGAATAAAGAGAATGTTTCTGCCTGACTTGGCCTGGAAGATTGGAGGATGTGCTGCAGGGCGATCTCGTGTCCTGAACTTTGAAGCATTAGTAGGAGTTCTCCAAGTAGGAAGCACAGGCAAAGACTTTAAAAGTTTCTAAAGAAGAGGGAAGAACATGTGCAAAGTCCTAGAGGTCTGATAGAAAATTGCACATCTGGAATTTTAAAGGAATTCTTCCTGGTTGGGGCATAAGGATCCATAGGTTTAATAATTAGGCACACCTGGGTTTAAGTCCCAGTTTCTTCAGTGACAAGCAGTGATCCCTTGGGCAAGTCAAATTGAAGTGGGTGAATACCTATTGTAGGAATATTTGGAGCAATCAGTGATGTGATGTAAAGCCACCAGGGCAGTTAGAACTTCCCCGGTGGCTCAGAGGGTAAAGAATCTGCCTGCAAGGCAGGAGACCCAGGTTTGATCCCTGGATCAGACAGATCCCCTGGAGAAGGGAATGGCAACCCATTCCAGTGTTTTTACCTTCAGAATCCCATGGACAGAGGAGCCTGGTGGGCTACGGTCCATGGGGTTGCAAAGAGTTGGACATGACTGAGTGACTAACACACCAGGGCGTACCTGACTTGCAGCCCATTCAGTACAGGCTGATGAAATCATGATGATTTGTGATAAAAAATGATGATTTATTAGCTCAGATTATTACTGGTTCATGACAACATGAGTTTTTATTGCTGGTTTGATTCTCACAGTGTAGTGGCTGTGAGTTTCAGGTTCTTGAGTTGGCTTGTAGTGATTTCAGTTCCAACTCTAGAGTTCATTTGCTCTACACCTGGAACAAGACACTTAATCTCCTGAATCCTCAGATGGCTATGGACAGTAAAATGTCAATGATCAAGGTACCTATTTTGTAGTGTGGTTGCTGTGATTTTGTGAGACTTTGCATGTAAGGCTTACAGACTTAGACTTTGCACTTAGAAGTACATGGGAGAGTAAGTAATATATGTCTTAGCTTTTATTTTTTACTTCCTTTTTATATTATCATTGGATTAATTTTTCTTCAGGTTTTTAAAAATCTGTTTTCAAACTGTAAAAACAATAAGGACAGTTTTAAAACTTTGGAAAAGAAAGGTGGAAAATATAATCCATACACTTACAACTTCAACCGTAACATATTATCCTGGTTATTTTCTAACAAGACATCCTCACTCCCATACATTAATTTTTCCACTGGCAGCCTTTTAAAACTGTAGCTGAAACACATGGTACATACAAGTTTGTAACTTTTTTTTCTTTATTGATCATCATTACATTAGAAGCATTTTCTACATTGCATAGGCGTCACAGTTATACATTCAACGATGACATGAATTTCCATCAAACGGAATCACCACAGTATTCTAAATCAATCTCCTCTCATATATTTAGGTTGTTTTAATTTGTAAAGAAGGTGGCAGGAAAAGAGAGATAAGAGGCTAAATGAAAAAAGGACAATGTATAGGCACTTCCGTGTCCTGGAGGGACTTTCCTGGTAGCTCAGCTGGTAAAGAATCTGCCTGCAATGCAGGAGATCTCCGTTCAGTTCCTGGGTGGGGAAGATCCCCTGGAGAAGGGATAGGCTACCTGCTCCAGGATTCTTGGACTTCCCTGGTGGCTCACGTGGTAAAGAATCTGCCTGCAATGTGGGAGACCTTGGTTTAATCCCTGGGTTGGGAAGATCCCCTGGAGGAGGGCATGGCAACCCACTCCAGTATTCTTGCCTGGAGAATCCCATGGACAGAGGAGCCTGGCGGGCTACAGTCCATGATATGACAGAGCGACTAAGCACAGCACAGCACTGCATGGCCTGGGCCCTGAAGTCTCAGCTCCCCCAGCGTAGAAGCAACAGCAGTCTAGGATGGGGATTCACAGGGGTGACATAAACAGATTGTTAAGCTATATATAAGGTTCCTTTCATGTAATAAACTTAATGTCTTGTGATTTTTTTTTAGTCTTCTCTGGGCCTTCGATTTACAGTTCCACGTCTCGAGAAAACAAACATGAGCATTAACTTCGATCTTCAAATCAGAAGGTGAGACCTTTATATGCATAAATTATTGTCAGTGTTTAGTATTAATGAGATCCATAGTGAAATGAATGCTCCTTCACCTTAACAGGTCTTCTAAAATTAGAACCCATATGTTCACAGGCCATTTTCCTTTGTTTCTATTATCCCAGTTCTTTCTTTCTTTTCCTTTTTATTTATTTACTTTTTTTTCTTGCTTTTGAAGAAGAGATCCATTCTGCAGGCTGTGGAGTGAGAGTAAAATCACTTCTTTGTATCTACATAGATGTATATTTTTCGAAAGGTTCAGGTGGTTCTAAATATTCTCATTTGGGAAACCTCTGGTTTATATGTCTAAGTTTTCAGGGGGAAAAAAAGGAAAAGGTAAAGAACTGCATGAGGAAGGACCACCATCACTCCAGACAATAATATGTTTCTCACCATCATTGTCTGTGACACTGATTCTACAGTAGCATGAAGCTTTTTATCACTCCAAAAAAGATTCCTAACTTATAAAAGTCGCAGCATTTAAAACCTGGTACAAAGATGCAAAGCAAATTCCTGACGTTTGCTTCTCACTTTTGATTGCAGTTTCGAATAACAGAATGGATGTAACTAGTAGTTCAATCAAGGAATAAAGAACACTGAATAATACTGTTAATGCCTTCCCCCAAATCGTCCTATAGATAACCATTCAAATAATGAATTCAGGGACTTCCCTGGTGGTCCAGTGGCTAAAATTCCTTGCTCCCCGTGCAGGGGGGCCCAGGTTCAGTCCCTGATCAGGGAACTAGATCCCACATGATGCAACTAAGATTGAAGATTTTGAGTGCTGCAACTAAAACCCATTGCAGCCAAATAAATAAATATATTTTTAAATGAAGAATTCAGTGAGGAAGTGCTGAATTTGATGGAAAATAGAAATGGTCACATTTTAAACATCCCTCTTCATCTAAAAGAACAGTCCATGATTATATTCCATCCTTATATGCTATAGAAACTCATGATTATTTTAACATTATTCTGAAAATGCAGAAATAACTAGAGAGGCAAGAGCTTTTAGTAGCCATCAAATTCCAAAAACATATGTTATAGAAATAAAAGTATTTGAGAATACTTTTAATACTCAAATTTACACTAGTATGTGAGTGATGAGCATTTATCTGCATGCTTTGCTGGCAGACTCCAACAACATAAATAAGTGTTTAATGGATGGTTTGTATTCAACTTAAACCAAAAATAAATTAAACCAAGTGCTCTAAAGTCTGAACTCAAGTTTTTGACCATATTGACCACAGGTACCCACATTTAATACCTCTTTCCACAAATAGAACCCCAAAGAGAAGAGGGCTGTGTAAATTAATAAACTTTAAATATTTTGTGTCACCAAATGTTTGCATTAACTGGTCTCTCCATGCCCCGGCTCTGTGTGACATGTAAACATCTTCCTCCCTGTTTAGAGCTGGTCTCAGTTTGTGATTCCCACAGGCGAACAGATCTTTATGACCATCCTTGAAGCTGATCCTGGTAATGGTGAAATGAACATTGTGTTGTTTTGCTGACAGACTGCATAGAGGGAATGTTAGAAAATAGAAATAGGAAACAATATGGAAGAAGAAAATAGCATCAGAGTAATAAGTGAAAGACATGTTTATCCTTGGTTCCTGACATAGGCTATAGTCATGGAGAGGAAATTCATCATTCCTTGAGAAGAACTAGCACCGAAGGTATAAATAGTTGAACATCCAGGCCAATGATGAATGGCTTGTTTGAATGGAGCAGAGGTGTTAGTGAGGGAGGGTTCATTCCTTCCAGGAAAGAGGTGAAAGATGCCTCTAAGTTATATATCCGGCCTGGCGTCTTTCTTACCAGGAGATTTGCTGACCCTGCTGGTTGCTGACACCACCACTGGTGCCAGCAGGCATGTGTGTGGAGGATGATTTAAATTAGCCTTCCAGATCCAGCCTCTGATTCCACCACTGCTATTGCAACTTTTCAAAACAGCTTCTGTAAGCCCCGTATTAGACTCCTGTCCCAAGATAATTTAATACTTGACATCTATTTATATTTTTAGGATGCTGCCATGAAAATTGTTTTCATTAAACTACTTGGAAGCAAAATGCAATAGAATTATAGGATAACTTAAGTGAAACTTTTTTTATCATAATTCTAATTTCTACTGTTGTAAAGCAGTAGTACCCTAGAAACAAGGTTTGGGTTAAAATGTGGAACAATCAGATTTAAGCTTCCAAACAGCAGCATTCCCTGAAATGCAGTTGGAACCGCAAAGTCTGTAACAAGTGGAATTACTTAATGACTTCTTAGTGGTAAGTCAGAATCCTGCCTTAAAAAAAAAAAAACCTTTTTAGGTGGCTGATCCTCCCCAGATGTGATAATAATAAAGTAGCCTGGAAATTGGGGTTCAAACTTTGGTGAACAAGTCCCTCTAGCCTTGTCACAAGCTTAGCAGTGATACCCATTTGCAGGAAATGAGCCTGACATTTGCCTGTTTATATCTTTTATGTGTGTTTGCCATTTAAGTTGCCTTATCAGTGTATACAATCGACCAGGACTTTTCAAAAGCGTTGTGGGAACAGTCCTGTCTCCTCCTGCTTTGAAAGCAGACTTTATCATATCTTTTCCTGCTCCCACATTTGGAAAGCTTCAAAAGCTAGTCAGGACATGCCCCATTACCATCGTCAGTATGAGAGCTTGTTCACTGCATCTGCGTGAGAGTTGATGATGAAAAAAGGGGAAGCTTTCTCTTCTTAATGAGACCTGAATATAAACATGACCTGTTAGCAGCGGTGTCACATCCTGGTTTGCTGTTTGCTAAGAGCTGCATGAGCTTTTGGGGTATTAGGGTGACTTCAATGACAGCCCAGGAAGACAATGAACACAAATGGCAGCTGCACCAAAAGCCCACCTACTGGTCCAGCCTCTTAAGAGACCACGTAGTTTCTTTACAGTAATGGTTGTTTCATACGTGCATTTTTTAAGTTAAATTTTATATCTATTTATATTTGCTTGAGAGAAAGAAACAGAAAACTTAAAAATAATTTTGCCAGTGTTCAAAGAACTATTATTAAACATGGATCTTCTATCTTGAGTGTCTTCATGTACTTGGTGAACATCTATTTTGTCTCCTAACTGCCCAGCTTCCTTGGATCTTGCTTCTTCACACCATTGGCCATGCTTCTAATTCACTCCTCACCTCTCATCTTAGGTAGCCAGTGAGTGTGCAATAAAGTTCACTTATTTTAATATTACACAAAAAATAAACCATAAGGAAGATAAATTTGCTGCCAAAACAATGTATGGGATGATGCATTCCAGAGCCAAATAGAAATGCTTTTCCCATTATGTGCTGCTCTTGGCTTATTCATGCCAGGTCTCCTTTCATTAGCATGGAAAATCAGGAGTTGACTGTGCTGTCCTTTCCCATTTGATGGGCAATGAACTTGGTACATAAAGAAGTTAAAGAACGTGTTCCTTGTAGAAGCTGGACAATGAACTCAGCTCACTGCCTTTTGGGCTTAGTCATTGAAAGGAAGAAGTGTTGGCTTCTCTAGAAATCTGTTATGTTTTCGGATAAGGTGTTTCATCTTCGAAAGTTATGACTTTCTAAAGTTATTCAGTTCATTTCAGTTCAGTCGCTCAGTCATGTCTGACTCTCTGGGACCCCATGAATTGCAGTACGCCAGGCCTCCCTGTCCATCACCATCTCCCAGAGTTCACTCAGACTCACATCCATTGAGTCAGTGATGCCATTCAGCCATCTCATCCTCTGTCGTCCCCTTTTCCTCTTGCCCCCAATCCCTCCCAGCATCAGAGTCTTTTCCAATGAGTCAACTCTTCGCATGAGGTGGCCAAAATACTGGAGTTTCAGCTTTAGCATCATTCCTTCCAAAGAACACCCAGGACTGATCTCCTTTAGAATGGACTGGTTGGATTTCCTTGCAGTCCAAGGGACTCTCAAGAGTCTTCTCCAACACCACAGTTCAAAAGCATCAATTCTTCAGCGCTCAGCTTTCTTTATAGTCCAACTCTCACATCGATACATGACCAATGGAAAAACCACAGCCTTGACTAGACTAAATCTAAAAAAATTAGATAAATCTAAAGTTATTACTTTTGATCATAGAGGATCTTAGTATTTCCATTTACAAATGGTTATGATTTTGTAGAATGGATATGCCTTTGTTTTCCGAATGATCATATTGGTAAAACATGGTGCTCCTTCGATATATAAAAGTTTTTTTTATGATCATGTAGTTAACACATCTGAGAAAATATATTTAAATCATTTGTCACTGTATTTTAGTTCCAACAAGGACAACCCAGACAGCAATTTTGTGAGCCTGCAAATCAACATCACTGCTGTAGCTCAAGTAGAAATAAGAGGGTAAGTAATAAACAAGATATTATAGTAATTAATTTTAATAATAGCTCTCTATATATGAGTTATGATAAAATACTAGTAAAAACAATATGGAATTTTCCTAATGTATTAGAGATGACAATTCCCTTCGGTTATAAAGTTTCATTCTTTTCAACCCATCATTAGCTTTCCATTGGAAAGTGGAGTCAACCCTGAGATCACTTTACCCCCATACCCCACAAACTGATAGTTAAGTATTCAAACTATAAAAGCTAGTGATAAGAAGCCAAATAAAATAGGCAATGTGATTGCCTGAAAGTCTCACTTTTCCAGTAGTTATTTTGGCATAATGAAAATTCAGCCTCACCATACCACATCTTGAGTTTAAGAAATGGCTAAGTCAGATGTGAGGGTTGATGGGCTCCACACTTTGTGTCTTTTTCCTCCTGCCCCACTCTTTGAAGAAGTTGCCAATAAGCAATCCGTTGAGAGACAGGAAGAAAGTGGTCAAGCAAAAGGCTTGGAATAAATACCATCTGGGAAATCTGTGCCTGGGGGGAAAAGAAATCGGAAATGGACTACATGTAGTTCTTATCTTGTACCAAGTGTGGACTTGATTGATTTTATTCTAATTCTTGTTTTATCAGAACCATCAAGGACCTAGCTACAAATGTGAACTGTCCCCGGGGCTCCAGAAATCTCAGTTCCTTTCCTTTTTCATAAGTCCTGAGACCTAGGAGTGCACACTCCTCCATGACGCCAACTGTAGATTTCTGCACTCAAAGGCACTGTCATTGTGCCTTCTTTTCCTGCTGCCCCAGGTGCTCCATGGCAGCAGGGTAGGGGTGGGGGTTCCCATATGCCATCCCGGGACCACTGAGGTTCTGCCTAGTGGGTCGCTGCTGCTGCTGCTAAGTCGCTCCAGTCGTGTCCGACCCTTAGGGAATGATAACAACGCCCTCAGTTGTGGATCCTTTCACATGCTACCCTAGTGTGTTAGCATCTCTTAATATGGACTAGTACTCTCGCTGTGCAAGTGAGGAAATTTTGGTATAAGGAGTTGAAGGTGACCCAGCTAGAAAGTGAGCAGCTGGAGTGTAAATCCAGGCAGCTTATGTCCAGCTGCATGTTTTTAAAATAATGGTGATCTACAGCCTATGAGAGAGAAGTCTTTGAACCTTGTCTGCACAAATTTTGTGTGTGCTTCTGTGATTTCTTTTCATGCAAGTGAATGTTTTTGACATTTGCTCACTTTAATGCATGTGCCTCTAGTTCATTCATTTTAATTGCAGAAGAATATAGCATTATAAAGCTATTATAAAGCTATAATTTAACTTATGTATCTAGTCTACTATTGGGGTTGTATTTTTGCTTTTTTACAAATGTTTTAAAATTTTTTTGTGGAAAAATCACATAATATAAAACATACTATTTTAACCGTATTTAACTGTACAGCTCAGGGACACTAAGTACATTCACATTGTTGTACAACTCTCACCATCATCCACCTCCTAAAATTTTTACTTTCCTAAGCTGAAACTCTGTCCCCATTAAACAGTAAATCCCCATTCCTCATCCCACACCTCATCCCTCCAAATCCTGGCCCCTGGCATCCATCAGTGCACCCTGCAACTCTATGAATTTGACTACTCCAGGTACCTTGTATAAGTGGAATCAAAAACTATTTGTCTGCACCTACTGTATGCTGGAATGCATTTTAAGGTTAACTTAAAATATTCCCTACAAACAGCTTGAACCTTTCTTTTTTTTCCCCATGCTGTATAGTAGGTTTTCATTAGTTATCTACTTTATATGTATCTTCAAGTACACTCATGGCAGAATGTCAGAAAGGTATATGTTTAGAGGTGGAATTTCAGCATTAGAGAGTATATACTGTTTAACTTTACTGAGAATACCAAATTGTTTTCCAAAGTAGTTCTACCAGATTACAGCCCTGAAAGAAGTGGATTGACATTTCCATTGCTCCTCATTAACTAGCTTGAGCCAATCTGATAGATAGGAAATAGTATTCAATTGAAGGTTTAATTGGCTATTCCTTGATTTCTAAATGAGATTAAGCAGCTTTTTTTATGTTTGCTTGCTTTTTAATGTTTTTTAACTTCTATTCTTCCTATCAGGCAATTTCTGTTCATTCTTTTACACCTATTTCTATTAAGAGACTTGACTTTTTATTAGTTCATAGGTGTTCTTTCATATTCTAGAGTTGAGACACTATTTCTTTATTAGTTACACATACTGCAAATGTCTTTTTACAGTCTATGGGGTTTGCGATATTTTTTAAGTCAAGTTTATTGAAATATATATTATATAAAGTAAAACTCACCCTTTTTTTAGGTATCTAGTTTGAAGAGTTATGGTACCACAAGAGCATTCACTATAAAACAGTTCCAAAACCCCAAATAGTATCTTCATGTACTTTTTTGGCAATCCTTCCCCCACTCCCAGGCTCTGACAACCTTGATCTATTTTCTGTGACTCTCTTCCTAGAAAGTCATATAAATATACTCATATAGAATGTAACCTTTTGAGACTGACTTCTTTCACTTAGCATAATGCATTTGAAAAAATATTCCATGTTCTTACATGTATCAATATTTTTGGTTTTTTTTTCCATTTTATTTATTTATTTATTTATTATTTTACTTTACAATTCTGTATTGGTTTTGCCATACATTGACATGAATCCACCACAGGTGTACATGTGTTCCCAAACATGAACCCCCCTCCCACCCCCCTCCCCACAACATCTCAAAGAAAAACAATGTTGTGCAGTTCTTTCTCTGAGAGGTATTCCACTATCTGGACTTCCCATACATTGCTCATCCATTCACCAGTTGGTGAACATTTGGGTTGTTTCCTGTTTCGGGCTATTAATACTAAGTCTGCCATAGGCATTCACATATGGGTCTTGGGACACTTGTTTTCACAAATGGTGGTACTGACTCGTATGGCAAGTGTGTGTTTAGCTTTATAGAAACTACTGAACTGTTTTTCAAAGTGGCTGTACCATTTCTATTTTGCATTCCCACCAGCAAAGCACAGAAGTTCTAGCTGGTCTGTATGGTTGCCAGAGTGTGCTTGAGATTGGTTTATTTGTTTTTAGCCATTTTGGTGTGTCAATGAGAAGTATCTCACTGAGGCTTTAATTAATATTTTCTTATGACTAATGATACTGAGCATCTTTTCACTGGTTATTTGCCATCCATATCCCCCTTTTTTTGTAAAGTGTCTTTTAAAATTTTCACCCATTTACCCATTTATTACTGAGCTTTCTCTCCTACTGTCAAGTCGTAAAAGTTCCTTACACATTATGGATACAAAATCACTTATCAGAGCAGTGTCCTACTGGCTTGTCACTTTCTAACAGTGATGTTCAAAGAGCAAACATTTTACATTTTGATGAAATCCAACTTTTAAACATTTTACAGTTTGTGGTCTTTGTGTCCTATGTAAATCTGTGCTTTATCCAAAGTCACAAGATTTTCTCCTGTGTTTTCTTCTATAAGTTTCATAGTTTTACATTTTGGTCTATGATTCCTTCTAAGCTAATTTTTATATCTGGAGTGAGGTTAGGGCTAAGGTTCACTTTTGCATGCAAATATCCACTTGTTGTGCCATTTGTTCAAGACTATCCTTTCCCCCACTGAATTACTCAGCACCTTTGTTGAACAAAAGCTTCCCTGGTAGCTCAGCTGGTAAAGAATCTGCCTGCATTGCAGGCAGACTCCGTTTTAATTCCTTGGTCAGGAAGATCCGCTGGAGAAGGGCTAGGCTACCCACTCCAGTATTCTTGGACTTCCCTGGTGACTCAGACGGTAAAGAATCTGCCTGCAATGTGGAAGATCTGGGTTTGATCCCTGAGTTGGGAAGATCCCCTGGAGAAGGGAACGGCTACCCACACCAATATTCTGGCCTGGAGAATCCCATGGACAGAGGAGCCTGGCAGGCCACAGTCCACAGGATCGCAGAGTCAGACATTACTGAGCGACTTTCCCTTTCTTTGTTAAACAATCTGTTGTCCACCTGAGAGTCTTTGTACCTCCTGTTCTGTCTCATGGAGCTATGTGTATACAGAGACAACACGTCTTGAAATGCAGTAGTGTATTCTGAGATCTTGGTGAACTCACTAAACAATTTAGAAGCGTTTTGTTTGACGATTTCCTAGGATTTTCTACAGAGTTATCATATGACCTGCGAATAAAGACAATTTTATTTCTTCCTTTCTAATCTGCATGTTCAAAAGTTTAACCAGATACAAAATTAGAGAGCAGAGATGACCCTCGCCTCTGACATGAACTACAGATTTGGGTGGTTCCCATCCACCCACAGGTTCAATAATTCACTTAGAAGGACGCACCAAACTCTGACAGCTATTATACTCATGAGAACAGTTTATCACAGGGAAAAGACGCAGATTACAATCAGCCAGGGGCCAAAGGTGCATAGCTGCAGTCTGGGGAAGTACCAAACACAGGGCTTCTATTATTCTCGTCTGCAGAGGCAGGATGGGTTACTTTCCTGGTATTGATGTGTAACAGTATGCTATAACCAGAGAAACTCACTCAGGCCTGTGTTCAGTTGTGGGTTTTTTGGAGAACGGTGCTCCATAAGACAGGCATGATTGACTGACTGACCAGTTACATTTTTTGGTAAATATTTATATTTATTTATTTGTAGTATAATTGCTTTGCACTGTTGTGTCAGTTTCTGCTGTGAAGCAAAGTGAATCAGCCATACGTATACATTTATTTCCTCCTTTTGGAATTTCCTTCCCATTTAGGTCATCACAGAGCACTGAGTAGATTGAGTTCCCTGTGCTACATAGTAGATTCTCCTTAGTTTTCTATTTATACATAGTAGTGTGGATTATACACGCTATATTAATTGGTTATGCATACTTAATTGATCTCAGTCTCCAGGATGACTGAGATGATGTGATCGAGCCTCCCATCATGAATTACTCTATTGGTCTTCCTGATGTGAGCAACTCCGAAAATTGTCTTTAGACTATCCAGTGTGACCTCCCCACCCCACCTTCCTTCTCTCAGGCATAAAATTTTGAGAGCTTATCTCTCAGAAGTTGAGGGCAAAGACCAGACCTCTTTGTGGCAAGGTTAAACCATTTGCTATGTTCTGTTCGGTGCAGTCTTTCAGTCTTGTCTGACTCTTTGCAACCCCACGGACAGCAGCATGCCAGGCTTCCCTTTCCTTCACCATCTCCCAGAGCTTGCTCAAAGTCATGTCCATTGAGTCGGTGATGCCATCCAACCATCTCATCCTCTGTCATCCACTTCTCTTCCTGCCTTCAATCTTTCCCAGCATCAGGGTCTTTTCCAATTAGTCAGCTCTTCACATCATGTGGCCAAAGTATTGGAGCTTCAGCTTCAGTATCAGTTGCTTCAGTGAATATTCAGAACTGATTTCCTTTAGGATTGACTGGTTTGATCTCCTTGCAGTCTAAGGGACTCTCAAGAGTCTTCTCCAACACCACAGTTCAAAAGCATCAATTCTTTGGCGTTCATGCTTCTTTATGGTCCAACTCTCACATCCATACATGACCACTGGAAAAACCATGCTTTGACTCTATGGACCTTTGTCAGCAAACTGATGTCTCTTATCTCTGCTTTTTAATACACTGTCTAGGTCTGTCATAGCTTTTCTTCCAAGGAGCAAGCATCTTTTAATTTCTTGGCTGCAGCCACCATCCACAGTGATTTTGGAGCCCGGGAAAATAAAGTCTATCACTGTTTCCATTGTTTTTCCATTGTTTCCCCATCTATTTGTCATGAAGTGATAGGACCAGGTGCCATGAACTTCATTTTTTGAATGTTGGGTTTTAAGCCAGCCTTTTCACTCTCCTCTTTCACCTTCAAGAGGTTCTTTAGTTTGCTATATAGTTATGCCTTTTCTTCTTCTTCTTCTCTTACTGCCAGTAGAGACTGCCCGTGCAAAACTAGTAGAAGGGGTAAAAGTAAAATGGAAAACTGTGCTTTGTCGAAAGACCCTGATTTGATCTTAAAGAGAAAATATTCAGCCTTTTACCATGAGGTCTGATGTTAGCTGCACAGTTTTTATAGATGCCTTTATTAGGTTGAGAATGTTCCCTTCTTCCTCATTGTCTTAACAGTTTCTGACATGAATGTGTATTCCGTTTTGTCAAATGTGTTTTCTGTGTCTATGAAGAGGAAGTCTGGGGAAGTACCAAATGCGGGGCTTCTATTATTCTTGTCTGCAGAAGCAGGATAAGTTAAATGATTTCTCCCTTTTTGCCCACTCAAGTGGTGACTTGGTTAATTTTTGTTTCTGAATTTTAAACCAAAACTGCACTCTGAGCAAGAAGCACACTTAAGCATGATGATTCTCTTTTTTATATATTGTGGGATTTAACTTGCTAAAATTTTGATAGTGACTTTTGCATACATGTTCATGGGAAATATTGATCTGTTGTTTTCTTTTCATCCAATTTTTGTTCTGATTTTGGTGTTAGGAGGATGCTAGCTCCTTAAAATGAGATGGAAGTATTCACTCATCTTTTCTTTTTTGTGAAACATTGTGTGTAGACTTGGCATTATTTCTAACTTAAATATATAGTAAGATTCACGAGTGAAATCATCTGAGACTGGAGTGTGGGGCTTGGTTGTTTTTTTTTTTTCAGGAGAGGATTTTGTTAGGAAGTTTTTTTTAACAATTCCATTTCATCCTTAGATATAAGGCTATTCATATCATCTATTTCTACTTTAGTGAATTTTGGTAGTATTTCAAGGAATTTGTCTTTCATTCATCTAAGTTGTTACACATTTTGACATAATTTTCTCTCATTGTCCTTTAAGTGTCTGTAGGACCTCTAATAGTGTCCCTTCATTATTTCTAATATTGGCAATTTGTAACCTCTATTCCCTATATTTTTCTCTTATCAGTCTCACTAGTGTTTGGTGATCTTTTCAAAGAACTAGGTTTTTTTGTTTGTTTGTTTCATTGATTTTTCTTTCTTTCCTTTTTATTCATTTATTTTGCTTTTGTTTTTGTTTTCTGTTCCATTGGTTTCTATTTTTGTGATTATTTTTTTCATTCTGTTCATTTTAAGTTGGATTTTCTCTTCTTTTTCTAGTTCCTCTACGTAAAATTAAACACTTTCTTCAAGTTTTTCTTACATAAGCATTTAGTGCTATAAATTTTCCTCTAAAACTATTTTAGCAGCATACCAAAATTTTGATATGTTGAATGTTCAGTATAACTCAGCTCAAAATGTTTATCAGTTTTCTTTGTAATTTCTTTTTTAACTCATGAGATGACTCATAGGAAGTGACTTGTTTGATTTAGAGATATTTGGAACTAATCTAGATGTTTCATTTTTGTGCATTTCTAATTTAATTCTACTGTCCCTCTCTTGATGAGATAAACACTATATAAAAAAATCAGAGACGAAAAACACAAGCATTATTTTTACCATCTTATTTTTATATCTTTTTACAGCTAGTGTATATGAAATTTTATCTCTTTAAGCTTAGCTTATCTTTGTTTTGCTAACCAAAAATAAATTTAAACTGTTTCTTAATTCCAAAATTCATTTTAGTCCAAGTAAGCTAAGTGCTTCATTTAACTGGATATCCCTGGTGGCTCAGATGATAAAGTGTCTGCCTGCAACGTGGAAGGCCTAGGTTCAATCCCTGGGTCAGAAAGACCCCCTGGAGAAGGAAATGGCAACCCACTCCAGTACACTTGCCTGGAAAATCCTATGAACAGAGGAGCCTGGTAGGCTACTGTCCAAGGAGTCACAAAGATTTGGACACGACTGAGTGACTTCACTTTTTTATTCTCAGATATCCATTTAAAGAGATTAATATTTTTAATTATATTTCTGCCATCATTTATGACACCAGGGTTTCTAATTAAAAAAGGAAGTAAACTTTCTATTTGCTTTAGCAATGATCAAAACAGGTAATTAAAATTTGGTTTCTCATGTGTATGCAGTTATTTCATTACTAGATTAATATCCAACAATTGTTTTCTAAGATAGTGTAAAGTTTTCTGAAACCATTTTTTCTTAGTAAAGCTCTTTCCTCCAAATAGTTGGCAATAATATTTGTTCCAGTGTTTAATTTTTCAAGGGGCAAACAGCTGATGTGTTGAAAATCTCATGTTCAGTCTTTAGGAAAATCTAATTTTCTTTTTGGCCAATGGTGTTTATTCCAATGTATTTTAATTATTGATTTTTTTTTAAATTTTACTGTCATTTTTATAATTTGAAGAATAAACTCAAATGGATTTATTTCTTCAAATGGAAAAAAAGAATGTATTGAGAATTGTCCCATTTGTTTCAAAGCCAGATAATGTCAACACTGTCTTTAAGCAGATTTACATGTCATTTGTTGGTATAAGGATTAATTCAGCATACAACTACAGAGAAGTAAATTGGCTATAAGACCAACATGCACAGTATTAAGCTCACGAAGAGTAATTCAATCATGTCCTTGATAAACAACAAAGTCCTAGTGTATAGCACAGGAGATTATGTTCAATATCCTGCAATAAGCTATGATGGAAAAATATGAAAAACACATATATTGCAATATATATGTTGCTATTGTTCAGATGCTAAGTCATGTCTGACTCTTTGTGACCCTATGAACTGTAGCTCGCCAGGCTCCTCTGTCCTCCAATATCTCCTGAAGTTTGCTCAGATTCATGTCCATTGAGTCGGTGATGCTATCTAACCATCTCATCCTCTGCCACTCCCTTCTTCTTTTGCCTTCAAACTTTCCTAGCATCAGGGTTTTTTCCAGTGAGTCAGCTCTTCACATCACGTGGCCAAAGTACTGGAGCTTCAGCTTTAGCATCAGTCTTCCCAGTGAATATTCAGGGTTGATTTCCTTTAGGATTGACTGGTTTGATCTTGTAGTCCAAGGAATTCTCAAGAGTCTTCTGCAGCACCACAATTAAAAAGCACACATCTTTTAATTTCATGGCTGCAGTCACCATTCACAGTGATTTTGGAGCACAAGAAAATACAATCTGTCACTTCTTCCAATTTTTCCCCTTCTCTTTGCCACAGTAGTAGATATAGTGGTCATCTGAATTAAATTCACCCATTCCTGTCCATTTTAGTTCACCGATTCATAAGATGTCAATGTTCAATCTTCTGCTTGACTATGTCCAATTTACTTTGATTCATGGACCTAATATTCCTGGTTCCTATGCAATATTGTTCTTTACAGCATTGCACTTTACTTCCACCACCAGACACATCTACAACTGAGAGGCATTTCTGCTTTAGCCCCAAGCTCTTGGTTCTTTCTGAAGCTATTAGTAATTGCCCTCCACTCTTCCCTAGTAGCATACTGGACACCTTCTGATATAGGGGACTCATCTTTCAATGTCATATCTTTTTGTCATTTCATCCTGTCCATGGGGTTTTCCAACAAGAATATTGGAGTGATTTGCCATTCCCTCCTCCAGTGAACCACGTTTTGTCAGAGCTCTTCACTATGAGCCATCCATCTTGGGTGGCCCTGCACAGCATGCCTTATAGCTTCTTTGAATTACACAACCCATTTGCCATGACAAGGCTGTGATATCCATGAAGGGGGCAATATATATACATACACACATATATGTATAACTGAGTCACTATCCTGTATACCAGAAACTGACACAATATTGTGAATCAACTATATTTAAATTTTTAAAAATTCTTGAAAGAAAAATTGTATCATTGACATATTAATCAGGATTGAGTGGGTTTATGTTAAGAGAGACTGCAATCATGGATAACCATGGTCTACATAGGGCTGTTCCATACAATAAAGGATAATCTTTGTTATTTGGGACTAATGGGGGTTGGAAATGGGATTATGAAAATAGGGCTTACTACCAAATCATCAGATCTGAACTCCCTGATAACATACAGACTTTAACTTATCAAAGGTAGAATTCCTTACCTCCTCTTACATCCCCTCATCATGTCCAGTGTTACCGCTGATTACCACAGTCTTATTACCAAGGGGTCTCTGTGAAATAACATTCTCAGAATGTGAGGACCATTCAGGAAGGGTTGTTCGATCACTGTACTGGCTGTACATCCTAGGCTAGGTAATTGCTCATATTCTCTTTTTTTCTTCCTCACTTGCTGCCTTCTTACCAACTTTGAAAACAATAAACAATGTTTCACATATTTAGTTGGGAATCTTTAGGGAGCTATTCTTTGTCCTTGGTTTCCCTAGATTTGAAAGGGTTTTAGAATGTAGATAACTTGATTTTTGTGAGACATAGTTTTTTAATTTTTCCCGTGCCCTGTGATAGATTGTATATTTCTTTATAGATGTCTATTTGATTTTGCTACACAAATGGACCACGAAGTTTCTTTAAGTTGTATTTACTAAAACCACTGCCACTTAATGGCCCCTGTAGTGTACAGTGTATTGGAAATACAGTGAATAGTGCTTAGTGAATCTGAGCTCTCGTCTTCACCTGCAACAAACTCCCTACTTTTCTGGATATCAGTTTTTCTTTCACTGAGGGGATTTGAGCACAGTGTCTTCACAGTACCTGCCAAGGTCTATATTTATGACTCTCTGGTCCAGGGAAATTTATGACCAGTCCTATAGGATTGATGAACACAGGAACAAAACTTTTCAAAGAAAATGGGCTCAGCTTCTATTCCATTTTTTTTTCTTGATGCCAAAATAAAAAGTTTCCCTAGAGCCTCACAATGGATGTAGATCTTTTAGAATCAACTGTTGCTAAACTGAGAGCTGAGTGAAAATGTGGGTGGTGAGGTTGTCAAGATCCCTTGAGAATGGGAGCCCAGGCTCTCTGGGCAGTCCTTTGATGAAAGCATCCTGCCATCTTTTCTCCTCTTCTCCTCACTGAGTCTCCTATGCAGTTGACACTTGGTTTAATCAAATCCAGTCAGAAAGGGGAGTGTGGCATAATACAATCTGATCTATAAGTATAAAATATTAAGGCATCAGCCCAGGAGGCTGTGCTCTGCACTTTTTATTTAATAGTGGTATGTGAAGGGTGAATGCAAAGGGCTTTACAGTTTAGAAAAGTTTTTGTGGGTAGTCAGCTTAAAAAATATACTTGTCCCACCAACCCCTAGAAGACAACGCAGCATAATTGATTTTGACCAACAAGCAGTTGACATATTTTCCAATCATTTGTGGTATAGAGCCCAGAGTTTTATCATAATTTTCCAGATAAAGAAATGGAGACAAATAGATATTAAACTATTTGCCCTGCAGTCAGAATTTAACCCAATATATTTTGCTTTCTGCTTTAGAAAGATATTACCCAAAGAAGAGAAAAGATAATGTTTGAAGTTACTAAAGGCTGTGCTAATTACTGGGTATTCTTAGAAGGGCATTTAAGACTTCAATTGCCAAAAGAGATATTTTCTAATGAAGTTAGCTGAAGGTCTAAGAATTCTTTGAAAGATACCTTTTACCTAAAAACTGCTAGAAAGCATTGTTTGGGGGGAATTATCATTTTTAAGATTATAAAACAATAACAATTTGGTTTGCAATCAGCTTTTGCTATGGAATAACGCCATGTGCTATGTTTCGTTCCTACAGTGCTCACTTTCTAGGTGTAAACTGCAGGGAAAACTACCTGTATACCTAATTAATAGGGCTTCCTAGTGGCACTTGTAGTAAAGAACCCACCTGCAGATGTAGCAGACATAAGAGACATGGGTTCAATCTCTGGGTCAGGAAAATCCCCTGGAGGAGGGCATGGCAACCCTCTCTAGTATTCTTGCCTGGAGAATCTCATGGACAGAATAGCCTGGCTAATATCCTATTTACATGATTCCACCACTTAACTCTCCTTCTCTCTCTGTCTCATGCTTCAGTAATATATAAAATAACTCTAGAACGCATGTACACCTGTGGTGGATTCATGTCAATCTATGCCAAAACCAATACAGAATTGGAAAGTAAAAATTAAAAATAAATTAAAAAAAAAAAATTAAAAAGAAACTAAAAAAAAATAATAATAAAATAAAATAAAATAACTCTAGAACTTGATCAGGCTTTATGTTGGCTCTGGGCCTGGTCTTATAAGAGGTATGGCTGCATTCATGGAAAGCTAAAGAAATCTAAGGAGGAGAAATATACAAGTGGCCACTTTTCTACTCTGAAGTAGAAACAGTATTTTGTTACAACTGGACATTTCACATAGCCCACAGAATTCTAGATTTTTTTTATCCACAAAAATGTCCCATTTCTTGATGTGACTTAAAGCATGGATTATAGATCAGGTATACACACACTTATACTTACACAGGATCTATGGATAGATGTGTATTTATGTATATGTGATATTATCCATCTCAGTTCAGGAATGTGCTCTGCTCTGCCCCTTAGTGCTTAAGAGAGGAGATGCTATAAGATAAGTCAATCTGAGTTCCAGACCAGTTAATTAAGAGATGTTTCAGACCCTTGAAGGCTTCCCTGGTGGCTCAGACAGTTAAGAATCTGCCAGCAATGCAGGAGACTGGGGTTTGATCCCTGGGTTGGGAAGATCCCCTGGAGAAGGGAATGGCAACCCACTCCAGATATTCTTGCCTGGAGAAGTCCATGGACAGAGGGGCTTGGTGGGCTACAGTCCATGGGGTCACACAGAGTCGGACACGACTGAGTGACTAACACTCTCACTCAGACCCTTACCTACTCAAAAACTTCCAATACTTTTCCTTGTGGATGATGTCTGTTCAAATAAATTGGCAGTCACTCTTTGCCACTGCTGTTAGTGTACTCCACACGAGTAAGACGTTTAAATGTGCCAGCGCCAGCGACTGACATCACGTTCCGTGTTTCAGAGTGTCCCACCCTCCGCAGATCGTCCTGCCCATTCAGAACTGGGAACCAGCAGAGGAGCCTCGCAAGGAGGAGAGAGTTGGACCACTGGTGGAACATATTTATGAGGTAGTCGTTGTCTCTGTTGAAGCAGTGTTCAGGGTTTGTTCTTATGCTGTTTGCTAATAAACTTTTCACAGTGTTTTAAAAGATACCAATCCAAGATCCAGCCTAGATTTGTGCTGTTTTGCTCTCATGTTGCAGTGGGTGGTGGGAGGGTGTTCTACTGGATAACCAACCACTGGCTTTTTACTGGCAAGAGCCATTATACAGTGAGAAGCATTTTATCTTGTTCCTGTTCCTGTTCTTTTTGTTGTTCAGTTGCTCAGTCGTGTTCAACTCTTTGTGACCCCACGGACTGCAGCGCACCAGGCTTCCCTGTCCTTTACTATCTCCCGGAGTTTGCTCAAACTCATGTCCATTGAGTCAATGATGCCATCCAATCATCTCATCCTCTGTCGCCCCCTTCTCCTCCTGCCCTGAGTCTTTCTAGTATTCCAGTCTTTTCCAATGAGTCAGCTCTTAGCATCAGGTGGCCCAAGTCCTTTATTTCCTCTTTTTTACTGTTTGGACAGCCTAAGTCTAGAAATGACAAACTCCCTAGACTTTAGTTCATTTCTTCCTACATCTTTAACTATTTTTAAAACCCATCCACCTTTTAAATTAAAAGTCACCAACCAGAAGGTACTAGACAAACCATATGGATTATCTGCTATTTTATATTCCCCAAATGGGTGTATAGCATGGGTGGATGTTTGACAGATAAGAATAATTTTACTGTTCATTCGACTAACCTCAATCAGATATGTATGTTATTCTGAGATTTGAAACAGTCCATTTATTTTTCAGAAGCAAATCAGCAGCTTGTGATAAAGACCTGTTGATCTGTTTCCACTTCAAGCGTTAAATTGTTCATAGAGAGGAGCTTTGTTGACACATTATCCGAAACATTAAAAAAATTTTTTTTACAGTTAAAAACCAAGATATAGTAAATGGTTAGTTTAGTAGTTCTTTTTTTTCTTAAAAAAGTGTTGGGTTGGCCAAAACGTTCATGTGAAAAACCCAAATGAACATTTTGGCCAACCCAGTACATGCTGTCAGTGGAGAAGTTATTCCTGTTCATCTTCACGGGGCCAGCAAAACAATGTTCTGAGCCATTTTCTATTTGAGGTTCCTTCTTGGTTAATGCCCCCAATCTCTTTCCTGTGTCATGCATGCTGCTGACCTAATAATTCTGGCTATATCTTTCATCTTAAGCTACAAAGGACTTGAGTAGCATTCTCTAAGAATAATAGTTAAAGCCAATTCAGAGCTGATGAGATGTTTACATATATGAGAAAGAAGCATCAACTCCTGTGTAGTGTCAACATGAAAGCCTCCCATCTGCCCAGCCTGTGGTCCAGAATCAGACACCCTGTCTAAAGCTGGATCAAGGCTTTGGCTTAAGCTTTCCTGATAACAAAAGGATAATGCAGCCCCAAGGCCATTCTGATCAAGAACCTCACTGGGAAAAAAATTCTGTCAAGTAATTTATTAAACCTTGTGTGCACTAGTCCCTCCTTAGAATGGTAAAACTTTAAAGTTTGAAAACATTCAAACTCAATCATTCTCAGGGCAACCCTACTTCTAATCTGAGCAACAGTGGATCATAAAATTTAAGGGTAATACCCAGTAGTGCCAAAAGCAATCACTGAACATTGCTTACAGGCTAGTTTCATGTCTCAAAATATACTTTTATCAATGGATGGCATGTTGCTTTGATAATGTGAATGAAATGAGCCACCTAATAAGCAAAACCAATTATAAATTATTTTATGGATCATTATAATTGTCAGAACTGTGAAAAAAGAAAAGGGCAAAAGGTCCCAGCTAACTTTGAAGTGAATTTTCAAAACCACAGTAAATTTAAATCCACTTAGTGGTGTTCCCAGGCTGTTTTGTGTCCTGCAAGTACAGGATTCTTGTGTTCAAAGACTTCATCTCTTTATGCAACGTGGCCTTTCTTTCCTTGAGATTCACTGATTAAAACAGAAGGAGCTCAGCTTTGAAATGCGCACTTGAAGTGAACTGTGGTGAGCCTGGGCCATCTCTGGTATTTGATGGATAGCCATTTTTCCAGGGGGTAAGGGAAAGTGCACCGCATATGGTTACAATCGACAAGTCAGGAAAGAGGCCAATTTCAATGTAAGGAAAGAATAACCAAGTTTAGAAAGCAGATAAAGTGAAGTTTCTCTCGCTGTGATTAGATTAACATAAACGTAAGGGAAATGGCACAGTTATCAGACATGGTGAAGGTGGCCTTTGCAAAGGAATTCTTCACTGAGAGCTCCACAGACTGAACTGTCTTCTCTAAGCATCAGCCCATCTTGCTTTCAGGATTCCTCTTGCTTAAGAGACTCTTCCTATTGTCACAGTCCTAGTGCAGATGACTTAAAGCCAAATCCATGCTTTTTTAGAATGGGTTCTGAGTTTATGGAGTTTGATTTCAACTTGCTGCCTTGTGCTGACCGTTCCATGACATGTTCCCTGCCTGTAGCTGCACAACATTGGACCAAGCACCATCAGTGACACCCTACTGAAGGTGGGCTGGCCCTTCTCTGCCCGGGACGAATTTCTCCTCTACATTTTTCATATTCAAACTCTGGGACCTCTGCGATGTCAAACAAATCCTGATATCAACCCACAAGATATAAAGGTAAGGAGTCTGCTCTAATCAGCAACTTTGTTTATTTTTCATAGTAAGGAGAAAATAACAGTGGCTAATTTTTAAAAAAAAAGTGAAATAATTCTGTGACTTCAGTGAAAATTGATCAGATCTTTGTTTTTAGTTTTATAGTTAAAATGCCAGACCTGGGACTTCCCTGGTGGTCCAGTGGTTAAGACTCCATGCTTCTAATACAGGGGATGTAGGTTCAATTGCTAGTTGGGGAACTAAGATCCCACAGCTATGTGGCCAAGAAAATATTAAAAATAAAATAAGAAAAGCCAGACCTAACTTAAAATATCACTCCTAGAAAACATCAGTTTCTCCTGGTTTTATAGCTCATGGCAACCTGTCATTCATTTAGCCTCTTTCAGTGCATTAACTTTTACATATGGTTTGACTAGCAGTACAACCCAACCCAAATCAGAAATCGACTCCTTGTCATGTTTTGGAGAATGTGTCTAAAATACTGTTTTAAAGTCTTTTTTGGTATATTGCCAAAAGGCATAAGAATCTTGGCCAAAACGGGGTTTTCCAGATGTTTCCAATAGCAAGTGGTAAAATGCGATTATTTGCCAAAGGCCATCTCAATGCCCTTGAGAACCCCCAGCCTGGAGTTTTCAGGACCCCAGCTTTCAGAGGTGCCTAAGGCAGGGCTTCCCAAACTGTGAGCATATTGGAATCACCTGGAGGTCTCTATAAATAAAACACGGGGTCTGTCTGGGGTGGGGTCTGAGATTCTGCCTCCCTGCAGACCTCCACTCAATCACCTTGTGAGTCACTCTTTAATCAGAAACTCAAGCTTCCACAGAGCTGATTCTGTCCATATTAAGACCCAAATCTGGCTTTGGGGTCCTTCTGGAAAGGAAAGAAATTAATGAGTGTAAGCCCTTGAAAATGTCACATTTGAATGAAAAAAAAAAATCTTGTTAATGTGATGTTGTCCTCAAAAGAAGACTTCATTGAAGAGTCAACACTCTCAGTACTGGCAGGCACAGAGTATCTCCATAATCAAGCAGGCAGAGGCAGACTTGGGGAAATACTAATTCAGCCATCCTGGGTGCAGGTCCGCCTCTGCTCTCAGCCAGTGGCACTGGGGTACTGACGCTATGAAAGGATTTTTTCTTCAGGCCAACATGCCTTCTATTCAGAAAGAGGAAGACTAAAAGGAGGTCTAGTATTCATGAATTTATGGGGCATCAAGACTTCTTCCTTCTTTTTGGGGAAATAATAAGGCCACTTGTCTTCCACAAAATGATTTAAAATACATCCTCCTTGGCATCCTTTACCCCTGCCCCACTTCCTCTCTCTTCACTCTTCACTGAGATAATTTAACATCTTCAAGGACAGTAGCTTATTATAAAATAGTATCTTCAAATGTTAATGGATAACACCCAAGTAATTAAGACGCTCACATCTCCTGTTATGGAGAAGGCAATGGCAACCCACTCCAGTGTTCTTGCCTGGAGAATCCCAGGGACGGGGGAGCCTGGTGGGAGGCCATCTATGGGGTCACACAGAGTTGGACACGACTGAAGCGACTTAGCAGCAGCAGCAGCAGCTCCTGTTCTCAGCTACCTTAGACCTCCTTTTAGTCCTTAGCTTCTTGGAGCAAGTGGTTATACAGATGGTTTGTAACTCCTTTGAGTGTTCTGCTTTGTTTGTGTCTGACACTATTTATATATGTTTGTATATATTATGTAACTTGTTTAATACCCCCACAAGAAACTGACCCAGGCATGCCCATGAGCGTCCAGGAGTCTCTGGCAGAGGCGTGGGTCGGCAGGGGCGTGCTTCAGGGTCTAAGGCACTGACTGCAGCAGTGCCTGGGTGGGAGGGTGGGTGTGTGAAGTCGTTCAGTCATGTCTGACTCTTTGCGACCCTGTGGACTGTAGCCCAACAGGCTACTCGGCCCATGGGATTCTCCAGGCAAGAATACTGGAGTGGGTTGCCATTTCCAGGAGGTTGCTATTATCTTCATTATCTCCACCATGGTTTGGCCTCAGGTCAAGCAACAGGGAAGAAACAAAGCCTTGCTGATCAACAGAAAATTGGATTAAAGATTTACTGAGCATGGCCCTGCCTATCAGAACAAGACCCAGTTTCCCCCTCAGTCACTCTCCCCATCAGTAAGCTTCCATAAGCCTCTGATCCTTATCCATCAGAGGGCAGACAGAATGAAAACCGCAATCACAGAAAACTTACCAAACTGATCACATGGACCACAGCATTGCCCAGCTCAGTGAAACTATGAGCCATGCCATGTGGGGCCACCCAAGATGGATGGGTCATGGTGGAGAGTTCTGACAAAATGTGGTCCACTGAAGAAAGAAATGGCAAACAACTTCAGTATTCTTGTCTTGAGAACCCCATGGACAGTATGAAAAGGCAAAAAGATATGACACTGAAAGATGAACTCCCCAGGTTGGTAAAGTAAAGTAAAGTAAAGTCGCTCAGTCGTGTCCGACTCTTTGCGACCCCATGGACACCAGGCTCCTCCGTCCATGGGATTTTCTAGGCAGGAGTACTGGAGTGGGTTGCCTTTTCCTTCTCCAAATATATACATCATAGAAGAACCAGCTTTCATAAAATCTGTCACAACATCCAACAAATCTGTTGCCCAATATGCTACTGGAGATCAGTGGAGAAATAACTCCAGAAAGAATGGAGAGATGGAACCAAAGCAAAAACAATACCCAGCTGTGGATTAGATGGGTGATGGAAGTAAAGTCTGGTGCTGTAAAGAGCAATAGGAACCTGGAATGTTAGGTCCAGGCAAATTGGAAGTGGTCACATAGGAGATGGCAAGAGTGAACATTTTAGGAATCAGTGAACTAAAATGGACCGGAATGGATGAATTTAACTCAGATGACCATTATATCTACTACTGTGGGCAAGAATCCCTTAGAAGAAATGGAATAGCCATCATAGTCAACAAAAGAGTCCAAAATGCAGTACTTGGATGCAGTCTCAAAAATAACAGAATAATCTCAGTTCGTTTCCAAGAAAAACCATTCAAATTCAGAGTAATCCAAGTCTATGCCCTGACCAGTAATGCTGACAAAGTTGAAGTTGAATGGTTCTGTGAAGACCTACAAGACCTTCCAGAACTAACACCCAAAAAAGATGTCCTCTTCATTATACCCTTATACCCTGGAATGCAAAAGTAGAAAGTCAAGAGCTACCTGGAATAACAGGCAAATTTGACCTTGGAGTACAAAACAAAGCAGGTAAAAGGCTAACAGAGTTTTGCCAAGAGAACTCACTGGTCATAGCAAACATCCTCTTCCAACAACACAAGAGAAGACTCTACACATGGACATCACCAGATGGTCAATACTGAAATCAGACTGATTATATTCTTTGCAGCCAAAGATGGAGAAGCTCTAAACAGTCAGCAAAAACAAGACTGGGAGCTGACTGTGGCTCAGATCATGAACTCCTATTGCCAAATTCAGACTTAAATTGAAAAAAGTAGGGAAAACCACCAGACCATTCAGGTATGACCTAAATCAAATCCCTTACAATTATGCGGTGGAAGTGAGAAATAGATTCCAGAGATTAGATCTGACAGAGTCCCTGGAGAACTTTGGATGGAGGTTTGTGGCACTACAGGAGGCAGTGGTCAAGACCATCCCCAAGGAGAAGAAATGCAAAAAGGCAAAATGGTTGTCTGAGGAGGCCTTACAAACAGCTGAGAAAAAAAGGGAAGCTAACGGCAAGGAGAAAAGGAAAGATATACCCATCTGAATGCAGAGTTCCAAAGAATAACAAGGAGAGATAAGAAAGCCTTCCTCAGTGATGATGCAAAGAAAAGGAAAACAATAGAATGGGGAAGACTAGAGATCTCTTCAAGAAAATTAGAGATACCTAGGAAACAGTGAAGAGGAACTAAAAAGCCTCTTGATGAAAGTGAAAGAGGAGAGTGAAAAAGTTGGCTTAAAGCTCAACATTCAAAAAACTAAAATCATGGTCTCTGGTCTCATCACTTCATGGGAAATAGATGGGGAAACACTGTCAGACTTTATTTTTCTGGGCTCCCAAATCACTGCAAATGGCGATTGCAGCCATGAAATTAAAAGATGCTTACTCCTTGGAAGAAAATTTATGACCAACCTAGATAGCATATTCAAAAGCAGAGACAGTACTTTGCCAATGAAGGTCTGTCTAGTCAAGGTTATGGTTTTTCCAGTGGTCATGTATGGATGTGAAAGTTGGACTGTGAAGAAAGCTGAGCACTGAAGAATTGATGCTTTTGAACTGTGGTGTTGGAGAAGACACTTGAGAGTCCCTTGGACTGCAAGGAGATCCAACCAGTCCATTCTGAAGGAGATCAGTCCTGGGTGTTCATTGGAAGGACTGATGCTGAAGCTGAAACTCCAATACTTTGGCCACCTCATGCGAAGAGTTGACTCATTGGAAAAGACTCTGATGCTGGGAGGGATTGGGGGCAGGAGGAGAAGGGGACGACAGAGGATGAGATGGCTGGATGGCATCACCAACTCAATGGATGTGAGTCTGAGTGAACTCCGGGAGTTGGTGATGGACAGGGAGGCCTGGCGTGCTGCAATTCATGGGGTAACAAAAAGTCGGACACGACTGAGCGACTGAACTGAACTGAATTGAACTGAACAAAAGCAGAAGATATTAAGAAGAGGTGGCAAGAATACAGAGAAAAACTATACAAAAAAAATCATCATGACCCAGATAACCACGATGGTGTGATCATTCACCTAGAGCCAGACATCCTGGAATGCAAAGTCAAGTGGGCCTTGGGAAACATCACTACAAACAAAGTTAGTGGAGGTGATAAAATTCTAGTTGAGCTATTTCAAATCCTAAAAGATGATGCTGTGAAAGTGCTGCATTCAATATGCCAACAAATCTGGAAAACTCAGGAGTGGCCACAGGACTGGAAACGGTCAGTTTTCATTTCAATCCCAAAGAAAGCAATGCCAAAGAATGTTCAAACTACCACACAATTGCACTCATCTCACTTGCTAGCAAAGTAATGCTCAAAATTCTGCAAGCCAGGCTTCAACAGTATGTGAACTGTGAACTTCCAGATGTTCAAGCTGGATTTAGAAAAGGCAGAGGAACCAGAGATCAAATTGTCAACATCCATTGGATCATGGAAAAAGCAAGAAAGTTCCAGAAAAACATCTACTTCTGCTTTATTGACTATGCCAAAGCCTTTGACTGTGTGGATCACAATCAACTGTGGAAAATTCTGAAAGAGATGAGAATACCAGACCACTTGACCTGCCTCCTAAGAAATCTGTATGCAGGTCAAGAAGCAATAGTTAGAACCGGACATGGAAAACAGACTGGTTCCAAATCAGGAAAGGAGTATATCAAGGCTATATATTGTCACCCTGCTTATTTAACTTACATGCAGAGTATATCATGAGAAATGCCAGGCTGGATGAAGCACAAACTGGAATCAAGATTGCCGGGAGAAATATCAATAACCTCAGATACGCAGATGACACCACCCTTATGGCAGAAAGCCAAGAAGAACTAAAGAGCCACTTGATGAAAGTGAAAGGGGAGTAAAAAAGTTGGCTTAACACTCAACATTCAGAAAACTAAGATCATGGCATCTGGTCCCATCACTTCATGGCAAATAGATGGGGAAAATGGAAACAGTGACAGACTTTATTTTGGGGGGCTCTAAAATCACTGCAGATGGTGACTACAGCCATGAAATTAAAAGATGCTTGCTCCTTGGAAGAAAAGCTATGGTCAAATAGACAGCATATTAAAAAGCAGAGACATTGCTTTACCAACAAAGGTCCATCTAATCAAAGCTATGGTTTTTCCAGTAGTCATCTATGGATGTGAGAGTTGAGCTATAAAGAAAGCTGAGTGCAGAAACTGTGGTGTTGGAGAAGACTCTTGAGAGTCCCTTGGACTGCAAGGAGATCCAACCAGTCCATTCTGAAGGAGATCAGTCCTGGGTGTTCATTGGAAGGACTGATGCTGAGGCTGAAACTCCAATCCTTTGGCCACCTGATGTGAAGAACTGACTCATAGGAAAAGACCCTGATGCTGGGAGGGATTGGGGGCAGGAGGAGAAGGGGATGATAAAAGATGAGATGGTTGGATGGCATCACCAACGCAATGGATATGAGTTTGAGCAGGCTCTGGGAGTTGGTGATGGACAGGGAAGCCTGGAGTGCTGCAGTCCATGGGGTCACAAAGAGTCAGACATGACTGAACAACTGAACTGAGTTGTGTTGGTTGTGAATTATTTTTTCTTTGTTGCAATTTAATGATCATTTACACTGGCTGGAACTGTACCAATAGTAACTAGCCTTAAACTTTGACAGGTTGGTGCAAGCTTGGTGGGAGTATATCCCCATTACTTACATTCCCTGCTACCCAGTTATTCCTTAAAGTATAGATTTCAATTAAAAATCTTTCCAAGGCTAGTGCAAAATACAGATTAGTTATGCTCATTTTATAAAACTTTTTCTATAGAAACATAATACAAGATTTGTTTAGAGGTACTTTTCTGGTGGTCCAGTGGCTAAGACTGTTCTCCCAAAGCAGGGGGCCCAGGTTCGATCCCTGACCAAGAAACTAGATCCTGCATGTGCAACTAAAAATTCTAATGCCACAATTAAAGATCCCATGTGCAGTAACTAAGATCTGGCTCAGCCAAATAAATAAATAAATATATATATTTTTAAAAACCATATTATTAAAAAATAAGATTTGATTACAATAGAAAGTAAGACCATGATAAAATAACTAATTATAACAAGTCATGAGTTTTTGAAATTCTGAATTCATGGAAAACTTGAAATATTATTACTTTCAGATTCTCAAAGTACTTTTACCTATATTTAACAAGTGTGACCTAAAGAGTCTAAATGACCTTTTATCAATAAATAGATTTTAAAACTTGATAATGACCATATTTTTTACAGGAATAGCTATAAACAATTGAGAGTATTTGAAATTACTTTCCTTTTAAGATAGTAAATAATTTCTTGGTGAAGTTACTATTAATTTACTTGGAAATTTCTTTCTGGGTAATGCAAAGCTAAACAGTCTACTTACTGACTTAAATGTAAATTGGAAATTAGCAAATTATTTATTATATTTGTTACGATCAAAAGAATAGGCTGGGCAAATTTTTAAGTCTAATATCAATTTCAGATTCTTGCAACAAAGCTAATTTGAAGGGTATTTTTCATTGGCGTACTGATAGTTTTATCTTAAACTAGCTAATTTTTTTAACTTAGCTCTTTAACTGAGAAGCAGAGAGATGGTAGATCTGTAATAATGAAAAGGGAGGCAGAAATATCTTTGTATAGGCAAAATTAAATCATAGTATTATATCTTGTGGCTTCCCAGGTGGCTCAGTGGTAAAGCAGTACAGGAGATGCAGGTTGGATCCCTGGGTCTGGAAGGTCCTCTGGAGGAGGAAATGGCAGTGCACTCCAGTATTCTTGCCTGGGAAATCCCACAGACAGAGGAGCCCGATGGGCTAGTCCATGGGGTTGAAAAGAGTAGGATATAACTGAGCAACTGAGCACACACGTGCACATTAAATCTTCCCTACTGAGTGGACTAAGGTAAATTTCCTTACTATATGGTTCTACAATTCCTTTATAAGTAGAGCCATAGGAAGTGAGTGCCTCTTGAAACCTCTGCATCTGCAAGTCTTTTCTGAGAATGCTCCAGTCTCCACTGGATGACCCACCAAAATGTCCCAACCATGGACCTGTCAGAGGAAGAACTGTCTACTTTTTGAAGTTTCCTCCAGAGGATTTCCAAAGTTCCCCATCATTTTCCTCTACAGACAGTCAATTGATTTCCCTTCAGAAAAATCTTTCTCTTGTGTTCACATACAATTTTTCAGTCAGCTTCTCTTCCTGTATAATATATAAATGTCTCATTTTTATTCATTTCCCTCCTTCACTGACTTCAACTCTCACATGTTCTAAGGAAATTGGCTTATGAATTAGAAACCATCAGATTTCGTTTGAAACATTTTCTAGGCTACTCACTTTAAGGAATCAGTGCCACCAACTCTGAAACTTTTGAAATTCCCCAGATGTCCTCTGCAGAATCTCCATAAGGCTTACTCTCATTAAATCTATCAGTATTTAATGTAATTAACACAATCATTTTTTTTTCTATTTTTAAAAATTACTCCTGGAGTAACCTCCCCAGCTTTATTTTTTATTACAAATACTTAGTTGTATGCATCAAAGCCATATTGTGGATGAAGTAGGTTTTCCTGTGGGCTGGCCCGATTTCCAAAGAGAAAGGTATTTGAAGTGCCAAACTTCTAGCCGAAAATCTTCTGAAATACAACCTGTCTATAAATTGAATATGCATTCCAAATGCCACTGTGCTCACAAAAGCCTCTAAGTCTGAATAGGCCTGACGGGATTCAGTTCCAACAGGAAGTATTCCTGTCTGGTTATCCCATCAGTGACCTGAATGGCCACAAGGTTTGATGAACAGACACTGACCATGTTGAAAAGCCACCACACTATTCATGTTCTCCTAAGACCTGTGACTGTCTCAGGAGACGCTGGGCACAACTCCTCATTTGTTGCCCAAATACAGACCATCAACAACTAAGTTAGGGCTGAGGGAGATGGAGGATACAAGCAGAAGTCAGTGAAGTTTTTATTAAGTATCAGTACTTGCTTTATATTAGGCTTCGTGGGGATTCACTCAGTCTTCTCTGTGACCCTGTTCAAACATCTGAGTACAGGGGTGGATGGATGCCCCGGGGAGATGATGGAGTTCAGGAAAAGCTTGAGCGAGGTGCACAGCCCCTGGTGGTGCACAGCTCAAGCAAGCGTGAAGTGTGGCACTTGGGGGTGTCACTGTAACCCCTGCTCTTACTCCTGCCTCCCAATGAAAAGGTTGCCGTCTTTGGTTCCTCCCGTGATGGCTCCACTTTATTTATCGATCTTCTATAATCCCAGGGGCAGAAGCAGGTTCTGCCTGCTTCGGGCAGAAGCATCCGTAAAGGTTCTGCCTCCAGGCTTCATGGTCCAGGGCAGGGACACAGGATTTGAATGTGGTGATTTCCCCATATTCTACCATTTAAAGCATTTTGAAACAAACTGTCTGCAACACTCAGACCAATCCATTAAATCTAATTTGTTCCAGATCCTTCTTGGAATAGAATTTTGGAGTCGGATAAAGTATTTTTAAAATATTCTAAAGGCAGTAAAATAATGATTTCAAACTACCAAATTTCTTATTTTGGTGGATTCTCTCCTGGGGTCAGTAAGGTCCTTCAGATAGACTACAATCTCTCAATACAGTGAAGCTAAGTAAGCAAACATGATTAAGAAACCAAAGTTGCACAAAGAGACAAGGCCTATTTTTTTTTTTTTAAATTGGCAAGATTTCATCAGTAACAGCCAAGTATGAGATGCTGGGAGACAGGGCTACAGATTGTAAGAGTGTAGCCTGAGGAGGGAGACAGACAAGGTGGTCAGATCCAACCTGTGTTAAGATCATGACTGAATCTTCTGGGGCTAAGTTCAAGAGAGGGAAATCCTGAGGTGAAAGTAATCTGACAGGGACTAGACTAGGATGACCGACAGCAAGAGAAAAAGCCAAGGTGTAAAGAACTGTCCTTGGAGCTCTGGAAAGCAGAAAGTTACAACTAAGAACTGATCTCTTGAACAAGACTGTTCCCACAGGAAGTCCAAATTACAACCAGATAGCGCAGACATGGAAAGCAGAAACAGAGAAACTGTTCGTCAGGGAGTATAGCCTGGCAAATTGTTCTTTCTTAAATCAGCGGGCCGCAGACAGTGGCTTGGCAAACTTGCATTGTTTTGTCTTATCCTTAAGAGAATTTTCTTCCTCATCACTGCCTCTGTTTACAGTACTTACTGCTGCTTGTTGATCAGAATGCAGGATACTTGTTACTTCCTAGGTCAGCAGCTCTCAGACCAAACTCTCTCTCCCTTTCTCCTTCCTCCTCCTTTTTTTCTTTCTTTCCTCTTCCCTCCTTCCTTTCTTTCTCTCTCTTTCTCTCACTCTCCTGTTCCCTCTGATACAGGAATTTCATCCACTTCTTACCTAAAACACTACCTGTAGTAGTCTTACTTACAACATTACCATTTTTCAGCCACCAAAGACAATATACTTTCTGGGGTCTGTTTCTCTTTGCCTTGTCGTCTCTTTAAGATGGTTTCCAAATTCTCGTCTATATTTCAAAATTTTAAAAATACATGTCCAGCAGCTAAGCTTCAAAATCACCAAGAGAGTGAATTGCTTCTTTCAGCTCTGTTTTGCTGTACTGTTCAGGAGGTTAAAAGACAATTGTGGCTTTTATTCTCTCCCAGCAAATCCTGAACATTTACGTCTTAAAGAAAATGACATGGTGGACCGACCCCCTGGACTCATCTCTGTGTCAATTTAATTACAGACACAGAGTCACATGAGGAAAAGGCAACTGCCTTTTATGGATGAGAAATACCTGAAATCCAAAGACAAATGACAGGCTGAAAAAATACTATGTGCTGCATTTATTTGGATTCACGGAGCTTTTATCTAATATCACCCAACTCTTTTCTTCCAGAGCTGCATTTCCAACTATATTGCATGTTCCAGCTACACAGTATCCCTTTAATCCATAAATTTAAACCTATACCAGAGTGAAGAGTTTGTGAAGACTTATGAAAATAGAAAACTTCTGTTGGAGTCAGAATCTGACTAACAGCTGGGGAGAGAACCCTATTTACTAACAATTGTTTCCTTATTGTAGAAAGAAGTGATTTTCATGTTTGTTCTGAAGAAATATGTTAGTGTTTACCACTAGCTTCCCATAGCACATAGCAAGCATTACCCTGAACTTGAAAGTCTGCCTAACCTGGGTGCTAAGAGGCCAGCCTCCCTCAGCCCAAAGGATTTCAGCTTAAGGAAAAACTTGACCTGTAGATTTGTGATCCATGGTGAAACAGGCCAAAAAAGTTCATCTGGAAAATAGCCTTTAACTGTTGTTTACATTTCTTGGATAACTTCTACCTTGTCTCGGGGGTTGTATTTTTGTTTTGTCTTTTGAAATAATTTCTGGAATGCCATTTGAGAAAACTGGGTTGCGAACCATTGGACTTTGATGATGACACTTGAGAGCAGTGTTCCTCTATTTGTAAAACACTGTCACTAAGAGGAAGAAATACATTTCATCAATCCCTGTGGTGTGATACGTTCATTCTGTATCTCAGAGCAAGTCCTGGGTTTTATGGAGAAACCACTTAGAAATATTTGTGAGTAAGGGTACACCAGGGAGCACCACAATAGGACATGTCCTAACTTTTTCTGAACACAAGCTGCATCCAGTATAAACACAGAGGAAGTTGAAGGGTTTTCTTCTCTTTGGGCTGTTGTTTCACTACAGCTGTTATACTACAACTACTGCTGCTGCTACTACCACTAACAATAATAGTAGACTGAAAGTGTTAGTTGCTCATAAAGTTTTGCTACTATCTTTTGTCTCCTTACAAGCAGCTACTAAGAATATTCATGTTTTATTTTGTTTTGTTGCATTCATATTTGGGAGGGGGGTGAAGATGTATCTCATCTCTTCAGCATTAGGCATTAGTTCATATGAGAAGAAGACTGAGATTTAATTTCATACTTCTTGAAATAATTATCCATTTCTCTAAATCCATTCATTCTTTAGTTTTGTGATTCAGTTTCCATCTCTTCCAATCTTCTGCTCAGGAGAGGGCCTCCATAACTTGTTGTTGTTATTGTTCTTTAGTTGAGACTTAATTGACATATAACATTTTATTGGATTCAGATGTAGAATGTATTCAATACCTAGATATATTGCAAAATGATCACAATGTCTAGTTAATATCCATCACTTTACATTGTTACAAATTTCTTTTTCCTTGGAATGAGAACTTTTAGATCCACTCTCTTAGCAAGTTTCAAATATACAATACAGTATTATTACCTGTAGTCACCATCTATACATCCCCAGAACTTACTTATAACTGAAATTTGTACCCACCAATTTGCAACCACCAATCTATTCTCTGTATGCTGCTGCTGCTGCTGCTGCTAAGTCGCTTCAGCTGTGTCCAACTATGTGCAACCCCATAGACGGCAGCCCACAGACTCCTCCATCCCTGGGATTCTCCAGGCAAAAATACTGGAGTAGGTTGCCATTTCCTTCTCCAATTCTCTGTATGGATATGTTTGTTTCATAGATTTGGGGGGGGGGTTGTTTGTAGGTTTAAGATTTCACATGTATGTAAGATCATAAGGTCTATCTCTGATTTATTTCAGTTAGCATAATGCCCTCAAGGTCCATCCATTTTGTCACAAATGGCAGTTTCCTCCTTGTTTATGAGTGAATAATACTGCATTGTATATCATTGTATATGTATACCACACTCTCTTTGTCCATTCATCTGTGGACACAGAGGTTAATTCCAGGTTTGGCTATTGGATATAATGCTGCAGTGAACGTGAATGCAAATAGCTTTTCTAGTTAGCATTTTTGTTTTCTTCAGGTAACTAACCAGAAGTGGAGTTGCTGGATCATATTCCATAATTTCTTAGATGACAGATTCAATGAATCCTTTTAGTCCTAACCTTTCTTTATTCCTCTGCAGGCTTTACATTCTTACTCACATATTTTTATTTGTTTTTCTGTTCGGCTACACTCTTTTGGTCAAGCAAGTCCCTGAGACCAACCGAGAATTAAGGGAGGGGTGATTAGAGTCCACCTCTCCTTGGGAGGAATAGCAAAGAAGGAATCGTCGTTTATTTTTGCAACTTTCTTTTACTTAGGTTTCTATAGAATCACACTTCTCCTGGGTTGTCTTCTACATCTGATATCCGCCCCCCACCCCAACTTTCCCTGCCAGTCTCCTTCCTCTCTGGTTTTTTGTTGTTGGTTGGTTGGTTGGAGTTTTGGTTTCTTTTTTTATGTTTGCTGAGATATATTATTCTATGCTCTTCATTTGACATTTTCCTCATGGGGCAACTCAGATCAGTTGGCAGGCAATGACTGTGCAGCTTGACAGGTGCTGATGGAGAACAGAGCCATCACCTGGAACATCAAACAGCCTCGGGGAATCAGCCTGCTGCAGGGCAGGAGTGGGACATGGTTCTGCTTGCTGGGGAGCAGGATGCTCTGGGCTCTTGGCGAAAAAGGACACTGGAGCACAGGTGGAGGTCAGCACACACATGGCTGAGCAGTCTTACTAAGAAGCCTGGACTCTATCTTTCTGTTTATCCAGGAGATTTTTCTAGGTTCTTAGGATGTACTGAGCACTATCATTTCAGCTGCAGTGTAGCTTGTTTTCTCCCCACAGAGATGAGCATACTAGGATTGCTTCTGTGACTACAAAAAGAGACCAGGTAGAAAAAGATGTGCTTGTGGGGAGGGGTAGCAGGAAGCCAAAAATTCAGGCTTTATACTCAGTCAAAAATAAGATATTTTAATGGCATAGTATTTGTGATTTATTGGGATTCTCAAAATGTTTCTTTGGTGAGCAGATATGAGTGGCATGGAGCCTGAGATAACATCGTAAGTTCTAGACCACTTGCCAAACAAACTCAGGGCTGAAAACAAGCTCCATTACAACACAGTGTACACATGGGGTGTTAGGGAAGAGTCATTTTCATTAGAGTATGGTTCATCAGAGGGGGAAGAAGGGTGGGAAGAACTGGGAGATTGGGATTGATGTCTAGACACTATTGATCGTGCACATGCTCAGTTGCTAAGTCTGTCCACCTCTTTGTGACCCAACGGACTGTATCTCAGACAGGCTCCTCTGTCTGTGGAATTTCCCAGACAAGAACGCTAGAGTGGTTTTCCATTTCCTTCTCCAGGGGATCTTCCCGATCCAGGGATCGAACCTGCATCTCCTGCTTGGTAGGTGGATTCTTTACCACTGAGCCACCTGGGAAGCCCATACGCTATTGATACTATGTGAGAAGGGAATGGCAGCCCACTCCAGCATTCTTGCCTGGAGAGTCCCATGGACAGAACAGCCTGCTGGGCTTCAGCCATGGGGTTGCACAGAGTTGGACATGACTGAGCAACTAACACATAAAATAGATAACTAATGAGAACCTACTGTATAGCATAGGGAACTCTACTCAGTGGTCTGTGGTGACCTAAATGGGAATGAGATCTTAAAAAGGGCTGTGTGTATATGTATGTATGTGTATATACACATACATACATACATATAGTTGACTTACTTTGCTGTGCAGTAGAAATTAACACAACATTGTAAAGCAACTATACTCCAAGAAAAATTAATTTCAAACAAACAGAATATGGTTCTCTCCTGAGGGAGCACTTCTTACAGTTACAGGGTGTGGGGCTCAGACATGCTCAAGTCGGTCCTTGACCACATCCGGCTGTTTTCCCACCATCAGCACCTCTCTTTTCTGCCACCTCAGAATCCATCTCACCATATAGAATGCTCCTCAGTTCCCTGACAGACAGCAAGAGGAAAGTAATGAGAAACTGATGGCTCACTTCTTAGAAAGTCACTTCCACGTTCTCTCTGTCCTTACAGGGAAATAACTCCCACTTAAAATTTTATCCTTGCAAGATAAACGTTCCATCAGTGCATTCCCCAGGCTTTAGGAATTCCTATTACTGGACAATGTTGAGGCTTGTTTCTTGCCAATGTAGTTCATCTTTTGTTTGTTTTGTTTTGGCTGCCACGTGGCATGTGGGATCTTAGTTCCCTGACCAGGGATCGAACCTTCGCCCCCTGCAGCGGAAGCACAGAGTCTTAACCACTGGGCCGCCAGGGAAAGAAAGAGAAGTTGCTTAGTCGTGTCCGACTCTTTGTGGCCCCATGGACTGTAGCCTGCCAGGCCCCTCCGTCCATGGGATTTTCCAGGCAAGATTACTGGAGTGAGTTGCCATTTCCTGGACTACCAGGGAAGCCCAGTGTAGTTCATCTTGCTGATGGGGATGCTGCTGATTAATGAGAATGTGTCTGAATTCTTAGGTGAATCATAGTCAATAAAAGAAATCACCTGGTGCTCAAGGCTAATGAAAAAGGTAACAAGTGTTTAACAAGTGTTCTTGTACCTGGTGTAATGTCTCTGGCTCTCTGTGCAGCCGGCTGCCCCCCGGGAGGACACCCCTGAGCTGAGTGCATTTTTGCGAAACTCCACCATCCCTCATCTGGTCAGGAGGAGAGACGTGCCTCAATTGGAGCCTCACAGACAGAGCCCCGCAAAGATCCTGGTGAGTTGTCTCAGAGTGTGGAGATCTGAGAGGGGAGGTTGGACCAGAAAGAATTCCCAAAGGCAGGAGGTTTCAATTTTCAACTTTAAGTACCATTTTTCAGTCACCTCCCAAACTCAGATATGACCAATTTTTTTGGCAGTATGTATTTCAGATGCAAAAGAGACTTTTTTCTTTTTTTTGGAATATAATTTTTTCACTCTTCTGAACCTGCCCTGGAGGCTACATGGGAGAATTAATAATGGAAACATAAAACATGACCTTTCATACCTTTCAAGAAGACAAAGATTCAGTCGTCAGCTGGTCCCCAGATACTGAGCTGGTTAGAGTTGGAGTGAGCCTGGAAAAACACTGCCCATGCAGTGGGTCTTGAAGTGTCTCACCCCATCCCTGGATCTCACAGTCCTCTGCTCCACTGGAGGAGTCAAGAATGGTGTTTGCAAATGTTCTGGGCCCAAAGCACTGGGGTCTGCGGTGGATCTATCCTGAGCTCAGTCAGCCCTTCGTAAAACTGTGGATGGCATTCATGACACAGCACTTTCTTTAAAAAAAAAAAAAATTATTTATTTTTGGTTGCCCTGAGTCTTTGCTGCTGCTTGGGCTATTTGTGGCAAACAGGGGCTACTCATGGTTGTGGTACATGAGCTTCTCACAGCTGTGACTTGTCTTGTTGCAGCACATGGGCCTAGGTGCTTTGCAGTGTATGGAATCTTCCTGGACCAGGGATCAAACCAGTGTCCTCTGCACTGGCAGGCAGATTCTTACCACTACCAGGGAATTCCATGCTCAGCATTTTCAATTCAGTTGCCCACTCATCCTACTGTGAATATTAATGCCATTAGCTGTATGCTTGCATGCGTGCATGCTTCAGTTGTGTCTGACTCTTTTTGACCCCATGGACTGTAGCCCACTAAGCTGCTCTGTCTGTGGGATTCTCCAGGCAAGAATGCTGAAGTGGGTTGCCGTGCCCTCCTCCAGGGCATCTTCCCGACGCAGGGACTGCACCTGTGTTTCTTACGTCTCCTACATTGGCAGGCGAGTTCTTTACGCCTAGTGCCACCTGGGAAGCCCAGCTGTATGCTTTAAAAGGGTTAAAATATTGTTTTGTTTTGTTTGATACATGTGTTTTAAAATTTTTATTTTTAATTAAAAAAATTTTTTGGCTATGCCATACAGCATGTGGGATCTTAGTTCACAAATGAGAGATTGAACTCATGCCCTCTGCAGTAGAAGTAGAATCTTAACCACTGGACTACCAGGGACCTAAATGTATGTGTTTTTAAAAATATATGCCAGGCCTGATAGATAATGAGGGTGCTGCCCCAAGAATCTTTGATCACTGCAACAAATGATGATAAAACCTACATAATCTAACACTTCAGAAGTTGAGACACATAGGGATGGGTAGGGCAAAAAGTAACCAAATATATAGAAAAAGAACAATATAAAACAGAATTTTTGAAATCAGGTAACAGACTGAACACTTGTATTAGCCTAATTTTCTCCCCCAGATCCCAATGAAAAGACAATAAACATTTAATTAGTTAAAATGTATGTCTTGGACATACTTTCATATTCATTTATTTTATCCCAACCACATAAAAGGTTTCAAACATGAAACCTTTTTGTTTGATGTCCATTGAGACAAAAGTGCAAGGAGTGAATCTGATGTAATCAGTTAAATGAAGAGAGGAACATTTATTATAAAAGAAGTACCTGCAATTACAGGGCAAAAAACTATAGCAGTTGGCAGATATGACTCTAGTTTCTGTAAATCTTCATGGCACTGTGATGTTTTTCAAAATATAAGAGTAGGGAATCTATATGCTATTCAGTTTAGGATAAAATAATGGAATTAGTATGGTATGATTATTTTCAAAAAGCTTCCAGTAAGAATGAAAGAACAGAAAACAGTGATTTAAGTTATGAGGGTGTAACACACAGCATGGTGACTACAATTAACAATACCACATTGCACATTTGAAAGTTGCTAAGAGTGTAGATCTTAAAAGCTCTCATCACAAGAAAAAAAAATTTGTAACTATGCGTGGTGACGGACGTTAACTAGACTGACTGTGGTCCTTGTTTCACAATACATACAAATATCAAATCAAGACATTGTATACCTGAAAGTAATAATGGTATATATCAATTGTGTTAGTTGCTCAGTCATGTCCCATTCTTTGTGACCCCATGGACTGTAGCCCACCAGGTTCCTCTGTCCATGGAATTCTTCAGGCAAGAATACTAGAGTGAATAGCCATTCCTTTCTCCAAGGTATCTTCCTGACCCAGGGATCAAGCCCAGGTCTCCTGCATTGCAGGCAGATTCTTTACTCTCTGAGCCACCAGGGAAGCCCAACTATATATATTAATTATAACTCAATTTAAAATTTAATAAATCATTCCTCTTTAAAGAAAGAAAACAAGGATTGACAGCTATAGAATTCTCATATTCAGTAGCAATAAGAAAGCCCTCTGGCAAACCAATGTCCCAAACTATGAGGATCAACAATTTAGAAAATTGAGATTTGAATATATTTTACATTCTCCACTTTAGCATATTTTTCACAAGTACACCAAGGCAACAGAGATAAACTAAAATTCATATGAAAATTATATGCATTTCTGTTGGGTCAGATTTTGACCAATCTCAGTAAAGTCAAAATCTGTAGGGTCAGATTTTTCCCTATTTTTTCTCATTAAAGATTTTTATTTCAAGATGGTTTTTAACTTCTGAACATCATAGAAAATTATTACTTATAGATGAGAGCAAGATGATCTTTGATTTCCATATCTGAAACTCATGTTTTATTCCCTTTCTCTCTTATTGGTTCAACAATTGCAAATCATCCACCTCCCCATGTCCTCGAGTCAAAGCAGTTCTGGATAGGGAGTGATTATGCAAAGTTTATTCTGAAATCAAAAGCTAAATAAGACCGCCTACAGTTTTTGTTTAGTTAAAAACAACTTACTGAATCCCATTTCTGATTAGGAATTTGAAAGTGCAGAATGCCAGCATCCTGTATTGGGATCATAATTTCCAATTTGCATAGGAAAAATTTTGTATCCGTTAACATGGAGCTATAATTTCTCCTCCGCTTGAGAACATCCTAGCCTTTCTCATGTTGGCCCCCCCTGGTTTTGTGTAATAGTTATCATCTCATCTGCCTAAGCTCTATTCTCCCTTTTGTTACTCAGCTTACGGAAACCTTATTTTTCTAACCCTCCTCAGCGTGTGATACTCTTGATCACTTCTTGAAATCATCACATCCCTTGCCATCCCCAAAACATTCTCTCCTGGTTCTCTTCCCACTTTTTGGCCTGCCCCTTCTTAGCCTTTTGCACAGACTTTTTTTCCCATCCCCAAATGTTCCTTTACCTCAGGATTCCATCCTCAGCCCCTCCTCTTCTCTCCCATTGAGTCTGCTCTTTCAGAGAAATTCCTGCCTGACCCTAAGTCCAGTCATGCCTAAGTGCCTCCTGCCATCTCAGCCCCCAGCCTGCCTATACTCTAGACCAGGGGTCCCCAACTCCAGGATCTATGCCTGATGATCTGAGGTGGAGCTGATGTAATAATAATAGAAATAAAGTGCACAATAAATGCAATGTGCTTGAATCATCTGGAAACCGTCACTACACACACACACACACACACACACACACACACACCCCTCATCCATGGAAAAGTTGTCTTCCATGAAA